>NC_142153.1:12780115-13405115 GCF_024610735.1 Ursus americanus
GCCTAAACAAAGTGATTTTTTTGTGGTATTCTATGTTTTACAAGAGTCCTGGTTTAACGACTCCTCTTCTGAAAGACACTTGAGTGGATCTTTGGATGTAACGGAGGGGTTGTGAGGGGTGTGTGTGTGTGTGTGTGTGTATATGGGCTATATTTTTTAAGACTTTATTTTTCAGAGAAGTTTTAGTTTTACAATAAAATTGAAAGGGAGATACAGAGATTTCTCATAAACCTTTTGACTCCATACATGCATGGTGTCCTCCATTACCAACATCACTCACCAGAAAAGTACCTTTTTTTTTTAACCAAGGATGAATCTACATCGACACATTATAATCATCTTATCTTTCCCTTTTTATTATTCTGTATTGTTTTCTGGGGGAAATATAGGGGGATGGGAAGGTAGGCAACCACCATTGCTTCCAGCTACCTGGAAGTCCTAGACAATTTATAAAAACATGGATTGAAATATGGATTACTGAAGCAGTTCTAGAGTTTCTGTTTCAATAGGCCTGGGGCAGGCCCTGTGAATGTACATTTCTTACAAATTCCTAGGTAATGTTTAATGCTGGTGGTCTAAGAACCACACATTGAAAACTCTTTCCTCGTGCAAAACAGACACTTGAAAAAATGAAGCAAGAGGAAAGGATTATCCTCCATAACATAGGAATGTTGACCCCATGTTACAGTATACCTACACTGATTGCTTCCATTTGACATGGCTTCGGGGGCGGGGGCGGAATATACATATATATATATTATATATATATATTATATATATGAAATATATAATATATATATTTGATTTATATTGATATATAAAATATATATAGACATATATGTATATAGACATATATATATAGACATATATATATATATATATATAACCAAATAATCTTAGGAATTTAAACTATGAAATTATGGCAGTAGAAGATGGAGCTGAAACTGAAAAAGTAGCTAGAGATGGAGTCATAGCTGTTGGTCCATGAGAGTGCTATCATCACAGCTCAAAGTCTGAGGGAACATACAGAAAGAGGGGACAAAAGCTGAGAGTGACACAAGTCCGTATTTTGAAGTAATGATAAAAGCAATGAGAAAAATGAGATAGGATTACGTAAAGGAAAGTGAGTGGTACAGAAGTAGGGTTGGCCAGTGAGGCAGAAAACGAGATTTGTATAAATAGACAAACTAACAGTATTTGTATAAATAAAATATTGTATTGTAATATTGTAAAAAATATTTGTATAAATAAAAATAAATTTATATTTGTATAAATAAAAAAGGCTTCTCTAAGGACGTGATATTTGACCTGAGAAATAAATGATTAGCGGCAGTCAGCCATGCAAAAATCAAGGGAAGAGAATTCCGAGGGGGATACCAAGTGTGATGTCCTCAGTGGGAATATAAATAATAAAAATGACAGCCTTGAACTGACATTTTCATAGCTCTCTGACCAAGGGCCAAAATGCCTCTTTCCCACCAGTTCTGGCCTAAAAAATACTGGAATTGGGAACCTAGTGGGTTGATTTGGTCCATATGCTCATTGCTAAATCAATTACTGTGGCCAGAGAATTAGGGTCCTATCTGAAGAAGGAGGAGGAAGCATGGAAACAGCCACAAGGATGTGTTGGAAGCCAGGTAACCACTTTAATTTGTACCTAGTACATTGTATCTCTTTTCAGTGTGTGTGTGTGTGTGTGTGTGTGTGTGTGTGTGTGTGTGTGTGTGTATGTACATAAATACATACAATTTGTATGGATGTACATACATAAATACATACCCTTCCTATACATACAATTTTTAAAATGTCCTTGCTTAACATGATAAAATGCTTTATATGCAACCACAAATACATTAATCTTGCCTACTAGAGACAAGTCAAAACCATGTATACCTTCTACATCTCATTTTCTTTTATTTTTTTAAGATTTTATTGATTTATTTGAGAGAGAGAGAGAGTAGATGGAGGAGTAGAGGGAGAGGGACAAACAGACACCATGCTGCCAATGAAGCCTGATACGGGGCTTGATCCCAGGACCCTGAGATCATGACCTGAGCCTAAATCAAGAGCTGGCCACTCAACCCACTGAGCCACCCAGGCACCCCTGCATCTCATTTTCAAATTTAATCAAATCTTATATACGTTCCTCAGAAATTCTCAATCTTTGAGCTAAAATTGCAACCATCTTTAATACTTCCAATTTACAAGATATACAAAAAGATCATCACATTAAAAATTCCCATGGTGAAAAGTAGAACATAGAGAGCAATATTTGGTACCATATTCTCCTTTCTAGGAAAAGCACAGATTTCTTGTTGGAGTAACCTGGCCAGCTTCACTTTTATTCTTTCGAAGAATTTCTCTTGTCCATTATTCTTCAGGGCTAAGAAGGAGCACTGAACAGGGCTTTTCTATTAGAGGCCATTTTCCTTTAGCAGACCCTTTATTGTTGGCACAATTATAGAAACCCAGAGGTTGACTAAAAGAAGATGAAAGTTATAGACCTTAAAATATGGGCCTGGCTGAGCCAGTGGTAAGCACGAGAAGTGAGAAAAGACATCAGCTATGGTTAATTTACTTCTGACATGGGACTTGATCCTTTTAAACCAAACTTTGGTTCATGTCGGCAATGGCTATTGCTCTTTGTAGTCTGTGGGAGATTACAGGTGTTGAAATTTGCAATACAGTGAATGAGAGTAGAAAAACTTCTTAAATATTCATAATTTTGCCATTACGGATTTACTATTCCTGAACATATTTCTACTTTCAGTCTTTGAATATAGATTATACCTGGAGAAGAAAAGAAACTTTGTAAAGGAATCACTTTCTTTTCTTTCTTTCTTTCTTTCGTTCTTTCTTGCAGGGGGCTGGGGGTTATCATTTTCTTTTCTAACCAAGTTTAACAAGTCCTTTATTTATAGACCACTCTGAGAGTGGGGGGCAGGGAAATACCACCAATGCAGGAGAACATGATCTATGGAATTTAATTCTAATAGAGATCCTGGATACTTTTTGTAAAACCCATAACACACACACACACACACACGCACACACACACACACACACATTTTACACGTAAAGTTAATCTAGTAATCCATCCAAATAAATCAGTAGATGTCAGCGAGCCTCAGACACTTAAAAATACTTTCTTTCCAGGCGGCTGTTTTATCTAGATGTTAGCCAGTAGCTTTGATTTTTCTTAAGCACTCTGCTCATCTTTTTCTAGTCCAGTGATTTCCAACATAGAATCATGTGTATTTAATAAAATGCACACTAACTCCCAATAAATAAAACAAATAAAAGCATATTTATTAGTATATTTTACATTGACAAATATTAACTGAATTCCACTATCTACATATACTTGTAAAGCTAAGCAATAAATAAAGCCAATTCATTGGTCGTTTTCAATGTGTTAAATGTCAAAAACACATTTGAATGTGCCTATTTTCTTTTAATTCAACTTTTAAAACAGTTTGAAATACAGTATCAAAAACCTATACACACCTCCAAGAAATAAACATAGTTTGAAAGGCACAGTCTCTACGGCTATATTGTTACATCTTGCCATGTTTCACTTAGCAAGTTTCCGTAAAGCACTGGTTGTACTAGTTTACCATGCTCGCAGTATAAAAAACTGTCTGCCTCTAGTTCCTTTAAGAACAAAGTACATTCAGAGCTGTTAAGTCACTTTTTTAAATTATCCTGGTTACATAGTGACTCCAAAAGCCATCAATAACCAATGTGTCTAGCAGACGCCCAGGAAACACTGATCATAGGTTCCCTCATAGAGGAACGCCTGGGGGGCTCAGTCAGTTAAGCATCTGCTTTTGGCTCAGGTCATGATCCCAGGGTCCTAGGATCGTGTCCTTCATCAGAGAGACTGCTTCTTCCTCTGCCTTTCACTCGCGCTGCTTGTGCACCCTCTCTCTCTCACGCAAATAAATAAATAAAATCTTAAAAAAAAAAAAAAGAAATTTGCCAATATGGAGATTGCTATTTTCAACTTTCCTTTGCTATAATTCCGTTAAATGTTAACTTACAAGAGAATATTAGCTATCCTGTATGAACTGGCTCACATACACATTTTTATGTAGGAAACTGGAACTCTGGGTGGGGTGTGTGTGTGTGTGTGTGTGTGTGTGTGTGTGTGTAAGGAGATATTTGGACAACCACTGATAAAATGAAAAGCAAAACATCAATAACCCACTAATATGGAAAGATTTGGACATTCTTTGGGCAAACATATTAGATAACTAAATATTTGGAATATTTTGACTCTGTGATTTTTCCAAAAGGGGGAGATTATAGAACTTAATTAATAAAATACAAAAAAAAAATAAACATGATTTAGGACTAGATGAAGGATTAGGTCACCTAAATTATAGTCCAAATTGGTTCTATGACTTTGGCGATCAATCTAATTTTGCAGAGCACCCCTTTATTCATTTGCATAACGAGACTGTTTAACAAGCTGTGGGCCTCAATCGGAATTACCTGGAGTGTTCTTAAAGACGCTGATTCCTGGGCTCATCTCCACCAAACAAATCAGATTTTTTGGAGCTGGAGCCAAATTTTGGTGTTTGGTATTCTTTTTCCTAGGTGATTCTAATGTACGGACTGGGTTGAGAACCACTGCTTCTCCTTAGAATCTCCTTAACCACTAAGATCCTATTTTTCGTTAAATTTCTTCTGATATTCCAGCTCAGGGTTCCACAAACCTTAATGAGCATCAGAATCACCTGGGGGACTTAGGAAAATTCCGGTGTGGGGTCCCATCCCCGGTGTTTCTGATTCAGGAGGTTGGAGGTGGAGCCCCACAATTTGCATCTCTACCACATTCCCAGGTGATGTTGGTGCTACTGGTCTGAAAACCACATTTTGAGAATTACTGCTCCAGCCTTGAGCTAACTCAGGCCTATTCCACAAAGTATACGTGGGCATACAAACATTCTGTTTAGAAGCATGGAAGTTTTCACCTTTGCAAGCAAGCTTTGAGACCATCTCCTAAACACTTAGTTGTTCTACAGCTGAAATAAACAGAGGCCCAGAGAGCTGAGTAATTAACAAGGTCATGGTTAAAGCCTCTGTGGCTATTAGAATCACTGTCCACTCTACCTTTCCAATGTTTCAGAGAAGGAGAATGTTTGCTCCCTAAAGAATTGTTGTCGGTGGGGCGCCTGGGTGGTGCAGTCGATTAAGCGTCGAACTCTTGGTTTCAGTTCAGGTCGTGCTCTCAGGGTCCTAGGATTGAGCCCCACTTCCAGCTCCATACTCAGCGTGGAGTCTGCTTGGTATTCTCTCTCCCTCTCTCTCTCCCCCACCCCCTGCAGTCCCTCTCCCCCCCCCCACAAAATACATAAATAAATCTTTTCTTAAAAAAAATTTGT
Organism: Ursus americanus; assembly: GCF_024610735.1. NCBI lineage: Eukaryota > Metazoa > Chordata > Mammalia > Carnivora > Ursidae > Ursus > Ursus americanus. Next base: position 12,785,506 of record NC_142153.1, read on the forward strand.
TGTCACAGACAACAATCTTCTTAATAAACAATTGTTACTAAATAGTGAGTTAATGCCAGCTGCATCCGACGAGTACCTACCATGTGTCAGATACTCTGCTTTAGATGCACCATCACAGTCAAAAATGAAACTTAACTGAGGTCTTCTTGTGTGCTAGCCACTGTCCTAAGTGGCTGTCCATGTATCAGTCCATTTAGTTTTCACGAAAGCCCTCTGAGGTAACTAATATTAACGCCCCTGTGTAATAAATGAAGCCGTGAGGCAGGGGAGGTTAAACAACTGGCCCAAAGTCCCAGATGCAGAGTCAGGCAGTCAGCCACACTGTTCCGCCACCTTCTTCTCATTGAATCCTGCCAGCAATCTGCGGGACCATTATTAATACCCGTCATTGTACAGATGATCAGATAAGGTCAGAGAGCAGACAATTTGAGACTACTAACTTGCTTGCTAATAAACTGGTAAGGACAGTAGTTGAAATTGATGAACTTTAAAATCCTGGCTTTCCCCACTATGCCAGCTCCTTCATCTGCACATATATATTAAGATTAGGACCAGGCAGGCTATGCCGAACAATGGAACTGGGAAAGCTGGACTTGTTGGCTTATCTTTGGGCCAAAGAGCAAGTCTCTCTCTCACCTTTCTGTCTTCCAGTGGTGATTAGACCAGAAAGTGGTGCGAACAGAGCGTTGCTGACAAATCCTTTTCCTCCCACTGTTCATTAGCTTTTTGTCACACAGCTTGTCCCGAACATCCCTCCCCTTGTTCGGCTTCTCTGGGACGTGTGTCAAGCACAGCTGGAGGGGGAGTCACATTGACTTGATGACTTTGCTTTGCTTCACAGGTTTTTCTCCTTTCCTCACTAAAATTAGGCTTCCATTACTTCCCAAGCAATAAGTGTTTGGTGAATGTCTACTACATTCCTGGCACCGTGCTGTGCCTTACCAAGATAGAAAATTCTGAGACCTCACGTACAGTGTCTTCGCAGTCTGAGCTTCTGGTTGGGAAACCAAGAGAAATTAAACAAAACAAAGCTAAAGACGATAAAAAGAACTAGAGAGTGAAGCAGTCTATTAAAAAGTGTCTGGGGCACTTGGGGGGCTCAGCTGGTTTAGCGTCTGCCTTTGGCTCAGGTCATGATCTCAGGGTCCTGGGATCGAGCCCCACATCGGGCTCCCTGCTGAGTGGGGAGTCTGCTTCTCCCTCTCCCTCTGCCTCTGCTCCCCACTCATGCTCTCTCCGTCTCAAAAAAAATAAAATAAATAAATAAAATCTTTTAAAAAAATAAAATAAAAATAAAAAGTGTCCAAGGTCCCTTCTAAAAATGGGTGCAAAGGAATCTGAGAACTGAGAAGTGATGTAAGCTAGAATTATCATCTGAAAAGACTTACTAGTGGTCTCCAAAATTGCTGTAATTATCTTTCAAAGAAAAAGGATACATAAAGGGAGAGGGGAGGGAAGTCATTTAAATGAGGGAGGAAAAGCCTGGTTAAAGCGTGTAGTGGGCTAAGGCAAACACTGCCATACCACCTGGTTGAGGCGCTCAATAGGCTGTATTGGAGAAAGGTCTTAACAAAAAACAGAAACACACACATACACCCATCTCTCACAACCCCTCCTTTACCACCAAACTCCACTGAAGAATCTGACAGAAGAGTTGTGGTTAAACCAGGATTCTTGTAAACATTCAACACCACAAAAAAAATTAAACAAGAAGAAAATCAACAGATCTATACAGCAGTATTGCAAAAAGTCAGTACACATCAATTTCAGAAGGCAAATACCACCCCCCTGGAAAAAAAAAAAACCACAAAACAGAAGAAAACTGCAAAATGACATTCCAAATGGAACTAAATATACTCAAGCAGGCATTCGAGGACATGAAACAGTTTTCAACATACGAGAACTTGAATTCTGCACTCAGATACTGTTCTTGAAGTATCTACAAAGAATAAGCTCTACCAATTAAGGATATGACTTTTCTTTTTAAAGATTTATTTATTTATTTTAGAGAGAGAGAGCATACAAGTGGGGAGAGGGGCAGAGGAAGAGGGAGAGAGAGAATCCTCAAGCAGACTCCCCGATGCAGGGCTCTATCCCAGGACCTGAGATCACGACCTGAGCCAAAATCAAAAGTTGGACACTCAACTGACTGAGCCACCCAGGGGCCTCAAGGGCATGAGGATAAAAGTTCAGTGAGAGGTCTGATGGTTGAGCACTTCAAAATACAGAATGTTTGCCAGAGTTTCTCAACGTTGGGCCTATTGACATGCTAGTTGTATAATTTTTTGTTTGGGGAACTCTCCTGTAAATTATAGGACATACAGCAGCATCTCTAGCCTAGATTCACTATGTTCCAGGAGCAACACCATCCTCTGCCCACGATCATAATCAAAAATGTCTCCAGATGTTGCCAAATGTCTGCAGGGAGGCTTTCGCCTCTCGATTGGGAACCGCTGATGTACATCTGAGATTAAAACATCAGTAGGGATGAGAATGGAAAATCAATGTATAATATATATTATGACAAAGTAGAAATAATAGAGAAATAAAGTAAAATAATTGATTGCCATACAGGCAACAGGTAGGAATTAAAGGATGCCAATAAAAAAACAGATAAAAGATTAAATAGTAAAACAATGTTGTTTTAAAATATAAGCATGAAACTAAAATAAAATTATAAATATATTTAAATATCAATTTTTTAAGCTTATTTATTTGAGAGAGAGCACGAGCAAGGGGAGGGGCAGCGGGAGAGGGAAAGAGAGTTTCAAGCAGACTCCATACTGAGCGCAGAGCCCAATGCGGGGCCCCATCTCAGGACCCTGAATTCATGACCTGAGATGAAATCAAGAGTCAGACACTTAACCAACTGAGCCACCCAGGCACCCCTAAATACCAATTTTTTTAAATTACAGGACAAAGGACCCAAATATTATAGAGGTAAAAAATTGGAAATACAGGGAAATACACGTCATTTAAAAATTCTAATGCTAAACATATCAATAAAAAAGGCTCAGCACACATATTAATTGAAGGAGATTTTAAATGTGTCTCATAAAATAAACTCCAAGTGTATTCTGGACACAAGAACCAAATTTAAAGCAAGAAAAGTTGGCAGAAAAAATAAGTGGTAGACAAAGGTATCAGGCAAACGGAAAGAAAAAAAAGATGAGAGTAACGATCCTGACATCAGACAAAGCAGAAGTCAAGCCAAAACAAGTGATAAGTAAGGGCACTTTTTAATGCTAAACATGACAAGGTCACAAAGAAAGTATAAAACTGATGAATAACTGTGCACGAAATAACACAGTAACCATCTTTAGGAAGCAAAAAATACAAAAGGTGCAAAGAGACATAGATAAAAACCCTTGCACTAAAAATGCAAGACTTGAGTACATCATTCACAATGTAAGTCGGATCGAGCAAATAACAACTAAAGAGACAGAATACTTAAACAACACAATCAACAAGGCAGAATTTATGAGTATAGATCAATCTTCAATCTGATAACACAGGAAGAAACTTTTTCTCAAGGACTCATGGAACATTCACAAGAATTAACCAAATATTAGGTAACAAAAAATGGGTAATTTCATATCTTAGAAATATTACAGTACAGTAAAATTAGAAGTTAGGAATAAAAACCCAGAACAGCCCTTAAACCTGGAAATTTTTTAACTGTTAAATAAATCTTCAATTAAATAATATAAACTGAAATCATAGAATTTTTTAAAAATAATGAAAATGAAAATGCTACATACCAGAATTTGTGGCATACATTTAAAGCAGTGATCAGAGTAAACTGCATTGCACTAAACATTTTCATCAGTAAAATAAAAGAATGCATATAACTGAATTCAATTACAAGATCAAGAAACAAAGAAAAAAAAGATACAATAAACCAAAAGAACGAACAAGAGAAGAAATAAAGATAAAAACAGAAACCAATGAGGAAACATAGACCTAATCAGCAAATCAAAAATAATAATGATAATAATAGACAAACCACTAGCCAACTTGGAAGGAAAAAGAAAGAGATCACAATATGCAAAATACAAAACGAAATGGAGACACAACCACAGAAATTTAAAAATAAATTCGTAAGATACTACTTTGCCGATGCCTTTACAACTAAACCTGAAAACCTGGATTAAACAGATAATTTCTTAGGAAAATGCAGATTGCCAAATTTGAGCCCATTAGAATTAGAAGTTTTATTCGAAAGATCAACAGGACTAATTTCCATGAAGAAATACAGAGATTTTTTAAGGAACTACCCTACAAAAAAGCACCAGGTTCAGATGGATTCATGCTGGAATTTTACCAAGTCTTTAAAAAAGATAGTTCCAGTGTTCTACATATAGTTCCAGAACATTCAAACTGAAGAAACTCCTTAGTTATTCTTATGAAGCACCTTTAATATCAATACCTAAACCTGACAGACACAATACAAAAGAAAGAAAGAAAGAAAGAAAGAAAGAAAGAAAGAAAGAAAGAAAGAAAGAAAGAAAGAAAGAAAGAGAAGAAAGAAGAAAAAGACCACTATCACAATATCACTTTATGAATACTAATGCAAAACTACTAAGTTAAATTATTTACAAACAGAATTCAACACCACAAGAAGAAGCTAATACAGTATTACTGGGTGGGATGTATTCCAGGAATGCCATGTAGATTCAATATTAGAAAGTCCATTGATGTCATATATTAATATAGCCAAGGAAACAATTATGTAATTATTTCTGTATGTGCTGAAAACTCATTTAACGGAATTTGACATTCATGATATAAACATCCAAGGAAATAGGAATCAAAGGCTACTTTTTATGAAATGGTACAATAAGCATAGTTCATTCTAAAGCCAGTGTTTTACTTAATGGGCAAAAATATTAGAGGCATTTCCACTAGAGTCAGAACCAAGTCAAGGATGTCTACTATCTCTGCTGCTTTTCGGCACTGTATTTGAGATATTAGCCAGTTCAGTTGCATAAGAAAAAACAAAGGCATAAGAAGGAAAGCTTAAGAAGGAAAACTATCTCTGTTTGCAGAGTGACAGCCATTCTGCAAAAGACCTGACCAGTATTCTTCAGATAGGTCAAGGTTATGAAAAATAGGGACAGACTGAAGAATTCTCATAGAGTTGGGAAATGCTAAGCAGAATACCAACTAACTCCAATGTGAATTATATCCTGGGAAGGGAAAAAGAAAAAAGGCATGTAATTGGAAAAACTGGTGAAATTTGAATAAGGTCTTTAAGTTAGTACTATTACTATGTCAATGTTAGTTTCCTGGTGTTGGTGATTATACTCTGATCCAAGAAAACTAGATGGAGAGTACATGGGAACCATTTTTGCAACTTTTCTGTAAGTCTACCATTACTTCAAAATAAAAACTTATAATAATAAATGACTACAGCAGGCCCTTCAGTTGATTCTACTGCAGGCTAAAATTTGAAAATCAATGCACTAGAGTAACAGTCCTGGCCTCTTCCCTCTTATTATTTTTTGCCATAGAGGTGACCTTCATTTGTCTATATTTCTTTTTTTTTTATTTTTTAAATTATGTTCACTGTATAGTTTTCAATAGTTTTTGATGTTGTGTTCAATGATTCCTTAGTTACGTATAACACCCAGCGCTCATCACAGCACGTGCCCTCCTTAATACCCATAACCCTGTTACCCCCTGCCCCACCTCCCTCCCCTCTGAAACCCTCAGTTTGTTTCCTGGGGTCCATAGTCTCTCATGGTTCACCTCCCTCTCTGATTTCTCCCCCTTCGGATTTCCCTCCCCTCCCCTATGGTCCTCTGTGCTATTGCTTATGCTCCACATATGAGTGAAACCATATGATAATTGTCTTTCTCTGCTTAACTTATTTCACTTAGTATAATCCCCTCCAGTTCCATCCATGTTGATGTAAATGGTGGGTATTCATCGTTTCTGCTGAGTAATATTCCATTGTATATATGTATCACATCTTCTTTATCCATTCATCTGTTGAAGGGCATCTTGGCTCCTTCCACAGTTTGGCTATTGTGGACAATGCTGCTATGAACATTGGGGTGCATGTGCCCTTTTTTTCACTACATCTGTATCTTTGGGGTAAATACCTAGTAGTGCAATTGCTGGGCAGTAGGGTAGCTCTATTCTTAGCACCTTAAGGAACCTCCATACTGTTTTCCAGAGTGGCTGTACCAGCTTGCAGTCCCACCAATAGTGTAAGAGGCTTCCCCTTTCTTCACATCCTTGCCAACATTTGTTGTTTCCTGTTTTGTTAATTTTTGCCATTCTAACTGGTAGAATGTGGTATCTCGTTGTGGTTTTGATTCGTATTTCCCTGATGGCTAGTGATGTTGAGCGTTTTTTCATGTGTCTGTTAGTCATTTGTATGTCTTCTTTGGAGAAATGTTTATTCATGTCCTCTGCCCATTTTTTGACTGGTCTATTTGTTCTTTGAGTGTTGAGTTTGAGAAGTTCTTTGTAGAACTTGGATATCAGTCTTTTACCTGTAATGTCATTTGCAAATATCTTCTCCCATTCCATGGGCTGCCTCTTAGTTTTGTTGACTATTTCCTTGGCTGTGCAGAAGCTTTTTATCTTGAGGAAGTCCCACAAGTTCATTTTTGCTTTTGTTCCCCTTGCCTTTGGAGATTTCTCAGGTGGGAGGATAAGAACCAGATGAATGTCCTTTCTATTTCTCTCTGCCTTTGATCTGCAAGAGGTTCTTGCTGTATGGAACCAATCTTTCACTTAGGCTGACCTTCCCAAGGTCTGAACTCTGGGCCAGGGTGAAAGAGGAATGTTAGCTCTTTTGCACAATGTTCCAGAGTCACATTTTCCAATCACCTTATCAATAATACAGCTAATATCTGCCATTTCCTGCTTCTGTCTTTCCAACGGTTTTGAACTTAGGAAGTGGAGACCTCTCTAAAACCCAACACCTTAGTCAATCAGCTGTGACCAAAGCATAAGGGGGTCACGTGATCTTTACAGGACACTTAGTTGAGGGCAGGCAGTAGGAAGGGCAATTTCCTAAATTAACTCCTGAGAGCAGGCAAAAAGATACATCTACCAAAGGATAATTACTTGCCGTTTAAAACATATTGGGGAATATATCTAAAACAATCAAGAAATGTTCCTAAAATTTTATGTAAATACATGAAAGAAAATACATGAAAGAAAATTTTATGTAAATACATGAAAGAAAATGATATACAAGGAGCCAAGACAAGTCAATGAGGAAAAGAGTCTTTATAATAAATGTGGTAGGACAACAGGCTATCCACACACAAACAAATGAAATTGTGCCCTTTCCTTGCATTGTAAGCAAAAATTAACTCAAAATGGATCATAGACCAAAATGTAAGCCTTAGAACTTTGAAATTCTTAGAAGAAAACATGGGAGTAAGTTCTTATGATCTTCAGTTATGCAAAGTCTCCCCCGACGTGTCACCAAAAGCACAAGAGAAAAAAAGAATAAAATGGATTACTTGAACCTCGTCAAGTGAAGACAACTTTCAAGAAAGTGAAAAGACCATAAAACAGGAGAAATGTTTGCCAATCATTTATGTGATAAGGGAATATATTCAGAATATAAAAAGAACTTCTACAATTCATTCATACAAGGATAGATAATCAATTTAAAAAGAGGCAAAGGATCTGACTGGGCATTTTTTTTTTTTTAAGATTTTATTTATTTATTTGACAGAGAGACAGCCAGCGAGAGAGGGAACACAAGCACGGGGAGTGGGAGATCGGAAGAAGCAGGCTCCCAGCGGAGGAGCCCGATGTGGGACTCGATCCCACAACGCCGGGATCACGCCCTGAGCCAAGGCAGACGCTTAACGACTGTGCCACCCAGGCGCCCCATGACCGGGCATTTTTCAAAGAAGTTATAAATCATCAATGAGCATATGAATTGAGGTTCCATATCATTAGCTATTAGCGAAATGCAATCAAAACCAAAACGAGATACCACTTCACATCCACTAGGATGTCTGTAATCAAAAAGTCAGATAACAAGTGTTGGCAAGGATGTGGAGAAATTAGAACCCTCATACATTGCTTGATGTTTGAGGATGTAAAATGGTGCAGTCTTGGAAAATAGTCTGACAGCTTCTTAGAAAGTTAAAAATAGAGTAATGATATGCTCCAGAAATTCCAAGTCTAGGTCTATACCTAAGAGAACAGAAAACATACATCCGCATAAAAACTCGTACACAAATGCTTAAAGCAGCACGATTCATAATAGTCAAGACGTGGAACCGGCCCAAATGTTCATCAACTGATGACTGGAGATATCAACGTTGTATATGCACACAATGGAGTGTTATTCAACAATAAAACGAAATGAAGTACCGATATGCGTTACCGCATAGACGAACGTTGAAAACATTATGCTAAGTGTAAGAAGCCGGGCACCAAAGTGCGCATTTGTATGATTCCATTTATATAAAACATCCAGAGTAGGCAAACACATAGAGTCAGAAAGTAGATTAGTCGTTTCCCAGGGCTGGGAGGTGGGCGGGAGGGGGAGGGGAGGGCAGGGACCAATAAAGCCAGTCTGCAACTTCGGGTGATGAAACTGTCAAGTTGATTGTGCCGATGCTTCTACGACTGTCTGAATACATGAAAAGTCATTCAATGGGTGAATTGTATGGTATGTGAATTCTATTTTCATATGAATACATGAATCAGCAAACCTGCTTTTTTAAAGAAAAGTCTTGAGGAAAGGAAAAAACCTTATACAACTCCATTAAACAAAACTTCACCTCAAAACCTTTAAATGATGGACCACGATCATTGCTGGGTGATAAAATTAAAGGTTACTATTTTCTTCTTCATACTGCTAGTGTATTTTCAACAGGCACCAATACTATTTTTAAATGAAAAAAATTAAACTTTTATTGTAAATGATTAAGATGGAGGGGGAAAAGCTGGCTAACGTAACAAGTTCCTCAGCGTACCAAAGAGAGCTATTTGAGGGGGAACACGTCGGTTCATGACATGAATCCTTGGAACGGTGGTGTCTCAGGACTGAAATGCATTTGACCCAAGTTCTGGTTAGCCACATGTGACTGACAGGCCTCTTTGGGCCAATCTTGAGAGAGCTTTCTAAACACCATTTTGATTTGCATCAGGTAGCCTAGAATCGGAATCAGAACTCGCCAAGCCGCTTACTGGCCAATTCCTCATCTACAAAATATGGAGAGAAAATAAATACACACCATGTAACGATCCGATTGCACTAGACTGGGGGCTCTCTTCACAACATCCTCTGTGAACCTGAGAGAAATGTACGTTCCTGGGCTCGCCCTCAGACCTCGGGAATCAGAAACTCTGGGAACACAGGCCAGCAATCCGTGTTTAACAAACCCTCCTCGTGCTTCTGATGCTGGCTGGATTTGAAAAGGACTGATCATTATTTCTTCAGGGGTTGAGAAGGAAATCATCAATCAGTACCCGGGGGATGTTTTTGAATTACATATCTTTAAACCTCAGGCATTCTGAAATGCCCCTTTGACTCCTTTCATATTCTGTCCCAAACACACACACACACACACACACACACACACACACACACACACACTGGAATTGCTGTCTTAACAAGTCACTCATTACTCATGAGCATCTCTCCCTCAGGTGTCCAGGGATTGTCAAGATGGCTCAGGACTTTCATATAGATTCCCTCTAATTTCTCTCAACTCCAAAATGCTGTGGTCTAGCAGAGTACAAGAAACCTCCCCAACCATCGGGAACAACTCCAGTGTTATTTCTGGCAGGGGCAGGTAGACATCTTTTGAGTCAGGAAGTCATTTAGCACCTCTAAGTTCACACCCCTTCTTTTTTGGATATACCCCTGTTGGAAATACTTGCCCTGCCTTTCGCTGTGGTAATTTCCGGTTTTTTACAACATTTTTCATTTCTTACGTTTAACTCTAGACTTCTTCAAAAAACTTCATGCTGACAGATTAAAGTATTCCTACCTCCTGTCTTCTTTGTCACCCAGCTGTCCTGCCCTTCACGTCTGTTGTGGAGAGTGGGGGCCAAAAGCTAGCTGCGATTTTGAGAGAAGTGGTATGCCATTTAAAACTGACTGGAAGTCTGAGTAGCAGTGGATCTCTCTCTCGCTCGCTCGCGTGCTGTCTCTCTCTCTCTCTCTCACAGATCTCATGCACACAGACACACTCACTTAAAGGGAAAGGTGATATAAAGGCAGAAATGTCAAAGCACCTTGCTTTGCCCACCTGAAGGAATCTGAATTCAGATTGCGTTTACTTATACATTTGTTTTTCACTACAGCTCTCTTCTGAGAGACCCAATTTCTTTGCCCAGCACATTTTGCAATGCCCGAGACCTTCTATGAGTGCCTTGATCTGAGAACCACACAGAAAATGTTTGCAGGCTGCACAAGAAAGTGAGGACGGACCTCAAGTTAAATCTCTTCTCTCACCTTTCAAAAACAGCAAAAATAAGCAGATGCAATTTGTTATACTCACATTGTTGACAAGATTACCATGAATGCTACAGGCAAAGACAGCAGCAAAGAGCTCACTTCATCTGCCAACTGCTTTGTGTCTTAAGGGAATGTGTTGACTCACTGAATGACTGAACTAAGCCATTCTGCAGAATATATGAATCTTGCCTCTGATCCTAGCACTTAATGGCTATGTCGCGGGACTGTGTTCTCCGTGTCAGACACGATCTGTAACATGATAACAGCACTATCTCCTTTCCTCCCTTTCTCTTCTTATTTTTCTAAGGATAAAGAAAAAGATCCTGTCACCTACCACAAATATTTGGATCTTTCACCTTGTTTTTCTAAATTCAGGCTTGAAGAAGTTGATGGAGCTCGTCATTTCCTAGGCTTTGGTAATAATTTCTCATGCTCAGAGAATTCTAGCATAATAGTAAGATGGTATTTGTTTATTTGTTCACTCCTGTCAGACAAGAGATCTGTATGTCCATAACACGTATGAAATTCACTGGGAAGGGCAATAATACTCGGACACATTTTTTTCTCTAAAATGATCTGGTAGCCCATTTTAACAAGGAGCAAAACACGAAGTTAATTTGTATCTGGAATCCCTTTCCTATCACTTCCCTCCTTAGATCTTTCTGGTCTAACGCCCCTAATGGAAATACTCAGGGCACTCAATGCCTTCCTAGTTCCTTGGTTTCTTCTGAATGCATTTAACATACTCCAGGGATAGTGTTCATTTCTTTCTGTTCTCCAGGCCTTATAGAACTGAAAGACTGAAGACACATAGTCTTTGTTAAGTGGAACCACTCTGGGAGGGTTTGCCGCCTTACCCTGCACCCACAAATCAACCCAACAGCAGTCTGTGGCCTTGAGAGACTAGCCTAAACTTTGCCTCCATTCAATTATTCAATCATATCTTTGTCTGTCTTGGAGAATCCTGGACTGATGTCCTGTACCTTTTGTTGTTTCACTGGTTGCCAAGGAATGTCTGTCCTCTGGATCTGCTCTTCCCTCTCCTCATACATGCTATAGAGCGTATCCTCAGTTCTCTCTCCAAACAGAGTCACAGCGGGAAGGAAGATGTGGGGGTGGGTCCCGCCATGGGTGTGCCAGGTCCTCGCTGCAGTGGAACGGAATGACACGTGGGCTTCACATCTAAGCCCCACCACATACAACCCTTGTGAGCTTTTCTAAGACTTAGTTTCTCTTGCATATGCGATATTGACGATAATACAAGTCTAAGGCAGTGCTGCAAGAATTCACCTGTTAGTTGAAAAGTTGCAGACAGTATATTCAATAAATATTCATTCTCTTCTTTCCTGTTTTCTCCCCATTTATATCATTAGTAAGTAGATTTAAGACTTAGGGTATTGAGGGGTGCCTGTGTGGCTCAGTCAGTGAAGCGTCTGACTCTGGGTTTTGGCTGAGGTCAGGATCTCAGGGTCTTGAGATCAAACCCTGCATCAGGCTCCATGCTCAGCGGGGTGTTTGCTTGAGAGTCTCTCTCTCTCCCTCTGCCCCTCCCCTCAGTGCTCACGCCTGTGCACATGTGCCCATTTGCTCTCTCTCAATAAAATAAATAAAGCCTTTTTAAAAAAGACTTAAGGTATTAAAGGTCATAACAGAGTTCCAGACCTCACAGAAACTAACCATGGCATATGACCAAACTTCTAGTGGTAGCATATTTTTTTTAACAGTATAGGTCTTAAGAAAAGAATTTGTTTCCTTTTTCTTGCCTCACTAAGTTTCCCAGCAAGAACAACTAACTGCTAGCGAGGTGATCTCTAGTCATAACCAATCCCTGTTACATGGTTCCTGCTTCTCGATCACACCACACCTGTGTTCTTCTGTCTGAGAAATTACCGACCCTCCCGGACAGCTTTAGAAAGCACACTCTGCACTGCTGTTGCGGGAAATAAAAATTTGGGCTGTAGATACGAATGCTATTAAAACTACAGATCATTTTTTAAATTTCTACCATCCAAAGATTAGAAGCCTCATAAGCATGTTATTCTCTGACTTTTGACCACTACAAGCTGAAGAGTTTTCAGTATTGCATCTCAAGGCCAGAGCTTTTCCGTGCGGATCTGCATGGCTGCGTTTTATAGTACGTGCAGCTAATCAAGGCAAATGTAATCACGAGGACACGATGCAATCGTCAGAGCTAATGACCCTCAACATTACCAACCAATACACCTTTGACATTTATTTAGTTGGAATAAGTATAATACCGAAGAGCAATTAAGAATCTATTTCTTCAGGTCCTGGAGCAGCAACCATGCCCTGATTGAAGAAGAAGAAGAAGAAGAAGAAGAAGAAGAAGAAGAAGAAGAAGAAGAAGAAGAAGGAGAGAAGAAGAAGAAGAAGAAGAAGAAGAAGAAGAAGAAGAAGAAGAAGAAGAAGAAGAAGAAGAAGAAGAAGAAGGGGGAGAGGGAGGGGGAGGGGGAGGAGGAGGAGGAGGAGAAGGAGAAGAAGAAAAAGAAGAGGAAAAGGAAGGAAGGAAGAGAAAGAAAGAAAGAAAGAAAGAAAGAAAGAAAGAAAGAAAGAAAGAAAGAAAGAAACTCAGTTTGAAATCCATTGACTTGGTTTTTCACAAATTATTTTCATATTCCAGTGTATTTGCCCCACATCGAAATTAGCAAAGTCATATGAAACGTAAAACTTTGGCACTTTTTTGGATAGTGCCTGATTAGAGAAACGCCCACTTCTGAATCACCAATTTCTGTAAAATCACAGAGCGGTGTGAAAAGGGAGCTCGGGGATATCATTTCTAGCTTGTACCGATGGGCCTTCTCCTCTGCGACCATAAGCCACAAAAGATAGAACTGGTTGATTTCCAGGGATCCTGAAAAGCAATAAAAATCATGAAGCAATAAACACTGTTTACTTGGTACAACTCTCATTTGTCTTGTCAAATTTTGAAAATGTCACCTCATGTCCTAACAGTTAAGGTTTATTTTTCCCAGGCAACTCTATAGGCCCAGCAGATTGATTTTTCTCAGTGAATTTTTTTTTCCTGAAATTAGATTTTTTAAAGATAACATCCGAACAATTCCAAGTGAGGCACAATACTTAGGCTTGTGACTAAAATCCAAACAGAGGAGTAGCCAGTTCTTCTAAGAGGCCGTTTCTGATTGTCACACGTGTCCTCTGTCTGCCACCTTCTTTCAAAGAGAAGTTGTATCATGAGAAAACAGGAGGCACGAAATCATTTACCTGGAGGAAAGCTTATGTGTCATGAAAAGGTACAACTTGTCATTGCAAGGAAGGGAGGGAGAGAAGAAGGAGGGAAGGGATGGAGGGAGGAAGGAAGGAAGGCAGGAAAGAAAGAAGGAAGGAAAGAAGGAAGAAAGAAGGAAGAAGAAAGCAAGAGAGAAAGAAGGTAGAAAAGAAAGGGTGAGGATTTAATTCTGTTTGTATTCTGCTAGGTTTTCAAGCGTCAGAATGGACAAGCCCTGTGCAGCATTGAACTCACCCCTCTTCTTAAACTGCTGGGCTTATATTGATGAAATTAATGCCCCGCCATCAATCCTTTGAATGTAGACAGATTTCTAGTGCCGAGTTCAGCAGAACTATTAAGAACAAAGTTTGGGTCTTAGAAGCTGAACCGAAAAGCTTTTCTTTATGTAGTGGCTAAAAGATGGCAAATTTTCTTTTATTTTCTGAATGGACAGAGTTATTCAAATTCTAAGTGCGGACGTATAGCTTCAATTGGAACTAAAGGCTAATGTTTTGTCTAAGAGGTAATTCCGAAGTGATAATGTTAATGGGCATTCTATTTCCTAATCTGATCAAGAAATGGCTCTTCGAATCTCTCCAGAGATCCTGTAACATTTTATACCTGCTTCATCATCATTCATCAATATTCATAGACACATCTGTAATTTTGGACACACTGAACAGAGCCTTGTTGGTGATGCAGAAAAAGCAGTCCCTGGAAGGGCAGTATTGTGACGGAAGTGAAGTGAGCCCCTGAGAGACCCTCTACTCCAGCCCCACCCTACCCCAATTAGGGTCTCTTCCTCCGGGTATCTCCCCACTGTCCACTCCTCCCCAGAGCCTGCCGTGACTTCCTGTGTGTTCTGCTCCCCTTCCTCTCTCCCCAAAACATCTTGCTGCGATCCCGAAGTGATTGTAAGTAACCTAATTTGCATGCACATGCTAATGGTTTGTAAGAGTGTTTTGTGTTCCCCTCCTAGGGGAATGCTTACACACTTGCATTTCTGCTTCAGCTTCTAGGGCTCTAATCTAGAGGAGAAACCAGACATGCTTCAGACGGTGTTTTCTGATTTTAATAGAGCCTCCAGCCACCTCCAGGAAGAGCATCTTCTTTCCACCTCCTTTGCCCTGAAATATGAAAAATCAATAACCGACTTCTCAAAACGATTCTGCAAGGGGGAGTCCACCCCGAGCAGTAGAAGCGTACTGTTCAGGTGACAGCCCCTGGACTAACACGTTAGCCCTCGGTGGCACCACGGCAGAAGTCCAGATGGATTTGTCACTCTGACAGCACTGCCGAGAGCCCCTCCGTCACTATGTCCGATGAAAGGTGAGAGTGCCCCAGCCCAAACATGGAAAAGCACCTTCTTGTAGTTATTGATTCCAGGCGAAGAGGATTCAGAAGAGCGTGCACTGTTCAAAGGCTCTAATCCAAAAATTGCTAGGGCGAAGAACAGAAATGTCTCCGGGGGTTCTTTTGCTGCTGCCCTGACCCCTCCCCACTGTGCAAACTTCTAGTATCACGCCCTTCACCCCTCATTCTCTCTCATCTTAACACCAACAGGAGAGTAGGACCCAAGTTAATGCTGAGAAATCTTTTCTTCTTTGTCATGCAGAGTCTTGGGGCTACAAAATAAGGCATTTGCGGGCCCGATTATTTTCCGGGGAAAGAGAGAATCTGCAACCACTTGAAAGTTGTTCTTTTCTCCGAGTCCCCTAGCTTCAGCTCTCCGTCGTGTAGACCTGTTTGGTGGCACCGTTTTATACCGAAGACACTGTTTTGCGGATCTTTGTCCCTTCCCAAGTAACTGTGGAACCATCTGGCACGCAGTAAACAGGCGTATGCAGTAACTGTGCTCGGGAAATCTGGCAGCTCACAATTAATTTTCTCCCTGAATAACACAGTGGAAACGATAACCGATGGGACACAAGCAGACAGCACTGGAAAGGGCTTGGAAGACCCCGCATGTCTACAGATGTAGAAGTTCCTATGCGTTCCCTCCCATCAGAAATCAAACCCAGGTCGGATCGTCTTGTAGTTTATGGATTCTAGTTGGTTGCGTAAATGGCAGCCCACTGATTATAAATTCCGCACAGGCTTCCTTTAATGACCTTAATGGGTTGCCATTATTTTACTGTGCTATCGTTCAAAAAAAGCCCATCTGGTATTCATAAATACAGGCAGAGGAGGGTGGACTTTGACATTTATAAATCCAACTGGAGACTCTCTTCAGCTCAGGTGGAAGCAGGAGCTTCTCTGGCAAAGCAGTCTCCCTCGGTGAGTTTCCACGATTCCTTCATCAGATGCATCAACTCAAACGCCCACCATTCGGGACTGGGTGAGTAAATGGTGTTTCTTTTACAGGATGGGTTATTATTTTCAAAGATGTTTACCGAAATTCAAGTACTGGGAAAACAGTTCAGTTACAAAAGAATGACCCAAACTGAACACGGGCCATAATCTCTACCATCTAACAAAACTGCCGAGGCCTGCTGACAAGTGACTTGCACTTTCTTGGCCTCAGTTCCCTCCCTTTCTCTATAAAGAGAAGGGTCCCAGTCGCAGTTCCTCCTCTGCATGTTCTGAATAAGGGTCCCAGGTACAAGTAGTTTATTAGGGTAATGACTCCAAGAGGCGCAGGGAAGCGTGAGAGAGTGAGATTCAGAAAAGCAAAGGAGTGTTGATCAGTGAGTTAGCCCTGTGGAAAACTGGAGAGACATCCTGCTGGAGATGCTCTGAGATGCTGACTTCTCAGAATTCCCCACCGGGGTGTGTATTCATCCACACCTGCCCTTTGTTGCTCCCGGGACACTTAGTCCTGTCCCATGGGGACCAAGCATGCTTCCGGTCCCAGAGTCCAGAGAGCTGCAGGAAACCAGCTGAGCATGGGAAAGCCGTCTCCAGGGGGGGCCATGGAGAGGCAGGGAGGCTATCTAGAGCATCTGCTGGAAAGTAACTGGTTTAGACAACGTCGGACATGCCTTCAACTGCTGGGAGCTTACTTAGAGGACAGGGATGTTACTAAATGATCTTGCTTTACATCTTTTGCATTTTCCACAATAAGCTTTAAAAGGCAAAAAATTGGGGCAGCTGGGTGGCTCAGTCAGTTAAACATCTGACTCGTGATTTCAGCTCAGGTCATGGTCTCAGGGTTGTGGGATCAAGCCCCGAGTCGTGCTCTGCTTGAGATTCTCTCTCTCTCCCTTTCCCTCTGCCCCTCCCACCTCTCTCTCGCTCGCTCTCTCAAATGAATAAAGAAATCTTTTTTTAAGTGTGTTATTAATTAGTTATTAGTTACCACAATTTCAAAGCAGCCCTCCATCCACCTGGAGAATTCTGGAAGACCACGTAGGCTACACCCCAGAGATATTCTGTACAAGAGCCAAGGGACCTGAGTGTTCAGCCCTCCCACATGTCATTTGTTGAAAACTGCTTCAACTGGGACACTGACTCCCCAATATTTCTGGTCTACACCGTGGTGGCATAGTACGTTTGGATGGCCAAAGAGCATCCCCAGGTAAAGAGAGCAGGTGCTTGGCATTGGAAGTCAGCCAGCTTACATAAAAACGGCAAAGACAAGGAGAGGAGTAAGGGCACTGCCAACATCTGCTGTAGAGGAAGTTCGTGTCTCAAGCCCTCCGGTAGACAGGGAAGCCCTAGAGGGCCGTGTACTGTGTTAGACATACAACCTCTAGCTTGCTGCAGTCATCAACAGAGGCCACTGGACGGGTGGCGGGGAGGCACGCCTGAACAATCCTACCGCCTCCATCAAGGGTCTCCTAAGCACCACACAGGAGCATTTTTATCTTCTTCAAACTCTTCCCATGATGGCATTGTCTCTGCCACCCGCTGAGAACGTACAGAGCCCTGTTTGGTTCTATAACTGTTTCTGCAGAAGAGAGCCTCTGTCTTATTCCGTTCCACTCTCAGTGCCCAGCACACAGCGACGTTCCACAAATACTTGTTTCCTTGGATAAGCTGCAAAAAATTAAGTATAGAAAAACTAAAAAGAAATGTGCTCTTTAAAATGGCATCCATGGCTGGTGGGATTATTTCCTGCTTTTGTTTTTGCCTTTGCTTTCTTTTATTTTTAACTTTTGTTTTTTTCATGAAAACAATATGTGCTTTTTTAGAGAATTTGGAAAGCATAAAAAAGCCATTTTTTAAAAAATCGACTTTGCTTATAAAGACGAAAGGAAGAAAACAGGCTCCTGCTTCAAATATAACTCAGCCCTACATCTGCGATTGGCTCTGTATTATATCAGAATGGTTCAACTCTCAGGCCACGTGGTAATTTGTTAAGTGATAATTGTTCTCACAGGCCCACCTCAAAGAGCACTGCCATCTTTCAGTAAAGAAAAGAAACGGTTAAGATGGAACAAATGACCTAAGTAACCCATCCATGTTCATCTCCAGTTTCTCAAAGGGTTCTTTACCTCATTGCCTCTAGAACTCTCCAGATAATATAGGATACTTCAGGTATAAAACTTGCCTGATTTAATTTAGAAACCAAAATACACTTTAGTGTAGGGCTAAGCTTGAGAATGAGCTTTGAACTGCAATGACCTTCTTTAATTTCAATATATCATTATAACTACCAATTTAATTTCTCATGTTTTAGAGAAACCCAGGTTTCAATCACCACATTATTAACAATTAATGGTCAGATTTAGGATGGGGTACTCTAATTTTAATAAAAGCCTTCATAGGAAAGGTCAGTGAACTCTGCAGAATCAATCATTTATAAGCAGTCTTTGGTTTTCACTGAAATATTTATGAATGATAAAATTATTTTGACAAGGCAAAGTTTGATATGGAGGCCATTTCTGACGACATGACATGGTTTCATAGAAATTCCTGGGTATAGTTAAAATAAGGCAAAAAGTTAAGCCAGAAGAAATGGATAATTCCATTTTAAATTCTTCCAGGAACAAGAGACATCGACTGTGAACATCTGCATGGTTATATATGCAACACGTTCTCAGGATTGGACCAAAAGAGCAACCAGAATCAACCTTGAAATAAAAATAAAAGAAAATACAACTGTTTTCCACTGTCTTAGCAAGCAGATGTTGGAAGTTTCTATAGTATAACGATGGCATTCAGTCAAAACACTGGTAGAAACGTGAAGAATCGAGTCAATATTATTTTTTAATGTAGAAATGCCTGCCTCTTCTAAGACCAAATTGCAATAACAGAAACCAACCGCATCCCGTTATTTAATTCAAATGTAGCAGAGATTACGCGCAGTTAAATTAAGAACGTCCGCATCATGGGCACAGTGAATTGGAGCCACCACCTTGCATATCACTGGAAGAAAGAGCTGCCTTTCAAATCCCTTCCTGGAACATATGTATAAAATTAGTCCCTATAGCCTGGCAACATTGCCAAACAAAAAGGCGGTCGATGTTCCTTTGAACCTGATTTCACATGTGCAGAAACAGGAAGCTGGTAGGAAGTCATTCATAAATGGGGTGAGTTCACAGTGATTTGCTGCTGACCCCTAGGCAGCCCACAGCTCCACAGGCCCTCTGGTAGAGCAAATCAACAAGCCTGGTGTTCACTGGGAGCTACACCGTATCTGAGGAGCAGAATTAGGAACGCTGAAATGAATGAAACGACCTTGAAGTACCATAGCTCGGTTTACTTTCCTTCCATATCCTCCCATAACATAAAACATAGCTAGGTGAATTGGAGTCAGTTACAACTGCCTGGAACTAATCTGGACTTGTTTAAACTTGCTTAATTTTGTTTGGACGTGGGACTCTGGGAGCCCGTGGAATGTTAGAAAAAAATAATATGAATCTGATCTATGGATTTGCAGTGTCAGTAAACTCACATTAATTCAGAATAATTAGGCAGAAGTGAACTACACAGAATATAGAAACGTTAACATTATTTTAAGCATATATATATCACATATGATATAATTAAACTATTTCCAACGGGAGGCCGTGAAACACTCCAGTTGCAATATTAATGAAACTTATTCTATTTTTTAACATTAATCATACGCCGGTGACTGTTGTCCAAGTGGTTTCCGAATACAGGAAAACAATTAATTTCCTTGGGATTTTGAGGACAATGCTGGCCTGCCTTTACTAGTAATCTGCTTAAGGAGTAATTGTTTTCTACAGATGGTGGAGAATTTCCAACTAATAGACCCTATTCAAGTCAGTACAGATTCCAAATTAGTAAAACCGTGGTTTATTACAGCATTTATTCCATCTCTAAGATTATTTGCTTCTGGAGGAATAGAATTCAGATTCCATCATGACAATTACTAACGTTAAGATTTAATTCTCTGAACTCTTGAAAAATGAGTTTGCAGTGTGGGAGCCTGCAGAACTTCTGCCAACCTGGTGTGAGCTCTACCGACGTTTCCCGGCGCTGATGCCTACCCCCCCCCCCCCCAGCAGGCTCATCTCCAGCACATTTGAGATTTCTCCTTCAGAGTCCCTTCAAAAGCATCCTATCCTTTGTCAATTAATATTCCACGAATGTAGTCTCTTGTCCCTGCTGGGAACCACCCCCCACCTCCTCCAAAGCATTCTGGATATTTCCCCAAACACAATTCTGATCTTGATAACTTCTCTAATTAGAAATCTTCAGTGGCCCCCACTGTCTGAAGTTCACGAACAGTAAAGGAACATGGGTTGAATAACACAGCTTACACAACTGTATTAGTAAACAAAACAAAACAAAAAAACTGCACTTGCGTTTGTGATCTTACCGTGTGTTCACATTCTCCTCTGTTGAAATGGGATACCTGCATTACCCGCGTCTCAAAGTAAGTGGGAACGTTAATGAAAAAGATGAAAGCGAAGTTGCTCTGAAAAGCGTAAAACTCTAAACACACGTAGGCTATCAGTGTATTTCTGTAAGCTTCTTGGCCTGTTGGCTTTTTGGCTCGGGAAAAATCTGGTGGTTTCTCTGGTTACAGCTAGAACATGAGGGGACACACTTCCTTCACTGGTCCTTAATTTCTGTTCTGCCCGGAGGTAAAAGAGCTAAAGTCACACGCGCTTAGCCCCTCGCTGTGAAAACCATTATTATTCTTTTGCATAATTATCATGCTTACAGATTTTGTAATTCTTTCTTCGCATTTGACATTTTACTCAGTGCCCTGTATCCAATTTTTGTGCAAATCAATTCAATTTAATCTCACCATCGGCCTCTCGAAGAGACAGTTTCAAGACACCAGGCTTCAAAGTCTCGCTCACTCCCTGCCTTCTCTAAACTTCACTTGGTATTTCCAACATTCATATGGTCTCTTCGGAGATCACCGCATAAAAGAAAGGGTGCAAAAGGCCATAAGGAAACATTCCAAGATGCTTGTAAACCTAATTTTCTGGGTCCTTCCTGAGAGTCACATTTATAAAATGTGCACTAACAAAAGCTCAGTAACCTATTATAGTGCATTAAACTTAATCCTCTGTGGACTTTTCTATTAGACTGAACTCCAATTTGATTAGGCGCAGGAGATCCCGGGACATTAAAGCTGTCTAAAACAGACCGGGCACACGTGCGCACACACAAAAGCTAGCTGTTTGAAAACCGGTGCCGAACCGATGCCGCCAGAGCTTTGCACGGCTTGAACTTGGCAGTTCTCACCTTCTGCATTTCTGTGGATACTCAGGTGGCAGGTCATTTTGTTGTGTTGTATCCCCGCCCCCCACCCAACACACACACACCCAAGAGAAAAAGATGGGAGGAAGAAAGGAAAGAAGGGAAAGAGGGGCAGAGGAAAGGAGACAAGACAAGAAGAAACAGAAAAGGAAAGAAAATGGCCAATGTGTAAATGATAAAAATCTTTTTAATGCAAAAGAGATGAGAATAAGGAAGCATCTCTTGGAAGGGCCACCTCAATGCCAATGCCGCGCCTGCCTCATCTCCCGCTGTAAGGACGACCAAAGCAGCTGTTCGCTTCTTGAATTCACTCCAGTTCCAAATTTCAGGGCTATTAATGAGAAAGAGCTTCTTCTCTCTGCGGCTGAGAAATAATAAAATAACAATAAAATACTGTTGTGAACACATACATTTGTGAATTAGCGTGCGCCAACCCCGCTCTTGCATGAAGGCTCAAGGTAGTGCAACCTGGTTTAAAATGTATTGAAAAGCAGACACTTAACCTCTGCTCCTTTCCATTCTCCATGCAGAGTTATTTGGTAATTAGGCTGGAAGCATCTACATAATATATGTCTAGACTCACTAATGTTCACTTTCTGTGGTTGCTGCCAGCACTTTACATTGCATTGCAAAGTAACTACAAAATATGAGTTGTGTTAAGAGTCTTGACAGAAGACATGAAGTATAATTTTCAAAGGAAGGAGGAAGTTAGGACCTTCTTTTCTATTGCAGAAAGGCCTTAGTGGGTGCATTTTAAAATACATATTATTAAATTTTTTGGTCTCTGTGTTTGGATCCTACATTAAAAGGGAAATGGCACTGATAAAAAAAAAAATATCATTTAGATGAAGTATGTTTCTTCCCTTGAAGATGACTGGAAGTTTTTCTTCTTTATAACTCACCTGAATGACACCATGAACAAAGAAACCGAAATCAATAAACAAAGGGAGGAAAGTGAAAGCCGACTGTGTTGCATTATAAAACGTAATCTACATCTCCACAGGAGTACTTTAATTTAGAAGAAAATTAGCAAGGTTCTGTTAACAGAATAATGAATAGTTTCCGAGGTTTACCATATCAAAAAGCCCTAATTGTGTTCATTAATACGCAACTCAACATTATTGTGGGAAAAAGTAAATGTGAACAAAGAAATAATGTGCCTCATGGTCTCAGAAACCTGCGCAAATGCTTGCTATCTGTTACATTGACTTCCGGATGTCCCGTCTTAATTACCCTGGCAGTATGAATATGACAGTCTCTAACGACAGGGAAAATTTGATTTTCAAGGGGTGTCTGGGGATTTCTGGGAAAGAAGATATGTGACCTTACAGGTCAAGATAGAGTTATGGAGACTGAAACAAGGTCGTGTAATCAAAGAATTTATACCATACAGTGTTGATACATACAATGGCTCTTGGAGAGAAACTGAATTTACACAATTTAGTAGGAAAACAAAATCAGTCAAATTGGTAATTTGGAAACGTGTAGACAAAATGTCCAGATGAGTGACTGGCGTTTTCCCTCCTCAAACTGGTGTTTTTGGCAATATTAGACTCAATATTGATGTCTGTGTTCTGGGGGAAATGAGTTTCTCTGTTGCAATTTTTCATTTTTAATAATATTAGTTCAAATTTCTCCAATGCCTCTCATTCCATTAGCTCAAAGCACTTTTCAAACCACTAATGAATTACACTGGCTGACATTCCAGCAAGGCAGAAAGCATCCCATCCATTTTCATAGCAAAATGCTTCACTTCCAGCAGCACCAGCCTGTAGAGAACAGCCACAATTTTAAAATATATTTTTTTTATTATTTTCTTGCTTCCCATTTTATTTCCTGCTTCACAGGTAAATCTGAGGCATTAAGTTCAACGAGATCGTCTAAAAGGGGAGAGATCAGACCTTCAATCCTCACTAAGTTTGGTCTGCCCTACACCTTACATTACCCACTGGAGACTGATCCACTCAGTTTCCAGAACTCTCCACAGGAGGCCAAAGGAGAAAGAGAGATGGCCCCCAAATCCAGTCTCCTACCACGAGGCATCTCCGTTATCCTTTCAGCATTCATCAGCCAGAAACAGAAAGCATGGAAAAGAACAGGTTAGGTGACAAAAGTTATTTCCCAAAGCTGAGTGAATCATTGACAACATCATCCATTATACTGTGAGAGAGAAAGCAACTGCCAAAGAGAACAACGTTAATTTCAGGTCCATTTAAGTTCCAAGTCACTTCTTTAGAGAAATCCATCCTGAGTGAGTCCTGGGTTTATAAACAAACAAATGAGATGAGATGAAAGCAACTGAATGAGTCTATTTGCTCCCAGTTCAAACAATCGAATATGATAAGTTCCACAGTTATCACTTCTGACATTTCTGTTTTTAAAGCTTTTCACCAAGGGTAAGGGATGACTGGATCTGTTCTATATCTATAGCAGATTAAAATAGGTCATATCACCATGGCATTGTCACCCGCAACTTGCCTCCCACAATTACTGCATTTTTCTATTCCTAGAAAATTAGACCCTTTTATTCTTTTTAAAGCACGCAGACCTTCCATTTGTCCTGAAGGCCCAAACGAGTTGGAAGAGCTCTATGTCCCAAGTGACTTATGGCTCCATGAACTTAAGAAGGGCAAAGCGACATAGGCAAGAATGAGGTGGAAGGAGAGCTTTCTATGAATCTCAGAGGTCATAATATTCCTGCCTGGACTCAGTAGGAAAACGAAACAATATACTAGAATCTTCAGAGTCAGAACTTTAGGCAGTGTCGTCGTGCTATATTAGAAAATCTCAAATTATCCAACACGTTCGTAGTTAAATAGTAATTCAAACATATTTGAAGTCAAATTTAAAACCTATAAAAATTAGACCATTACATAGTAAAAACAATACCAAAAAGGCACCAGAACTGCTCCCAGTTTGCAGAGATCGTAAAGAGTCTCCTGCACAGCCTGTCTGGATGTGCCTTTCAAAACACACACCGGAAAACAGAGTGCGGGAGGGAAAGCTTCCACGGAAACCCGTAGTTACGCCCCATCGACACCAGATGGCCTTCCACCGTCAAGTGTTCACTTGGCGTTTCCCCCACGTTAAAGAAAAGTGACGGATATTCAGATCGCTGCGATAAATACTACACAGAAGTGTGTGGTAAGCATTTTTAGATAAGCATATCAGCAAAATTTAAAGCTATAGAAAAGCAGAGACCACTTGTAAAGTTTTTTTTTCTTAAGAGCTCAGCATATTAGTTTATTGATGTCATCCTATTTCATCATTGATATTCATAACAATTTCCTCTGGAAATAGAAAAATGAATATTACACTATTTGACTAATAGCGATCAATGGGATACAGAGAAATCCAGTTATGCTAGAAGTTAGTGAAGGAAAAAAAAAAGAATCTGGAGGAATAGAAATCACTCGGACCTCGGAAACCTAAGTAAAAATTGGACAAAATATAAATTAATAAAGTCCCCAATATGTCATTTTCTATCTTCCTTGTGAAATTACCTTTCAAAAGAAGATGAGTGTCAGGCCTCAGGCAATATGTGTTAAGATCCCCGGATAAAACATGCCTTATACGATTTATTCTCTACTCCTATGCCCTCCCTTTGCTTTTTTGTTCTTTCGGTGTTACTAATTCTGGAGTATATGCACTTGTCATATTTTGCTCGAGATGGAAAGCACCAGTAACCGAGATACTTCTTCTGTTGCTATGTAGCTCAGATCCGACATGGATAAACAGAGCACATTAAGACAAAGGGACCAGATGAATTTCCCTTGAAATTTCCATCCACGCTACTGAAGAGGTAGAATGCTTCTTCAAATAATCCACTTGGCACACACTCCTTGGTAAGGGGCATGCATTCGATTTCTTCAGTATGCTTTCCATAGTTGTATTAAGCAGTTAAAGTGATGTCACTAACTACTTTGTGTCACTGATAATGGTTATTGCTTTCGTTTTGAGTGTTGGGTGTTACTTAAGGATGGATGAATTACCCAAAAGAAGGGGGAAAGAAATTGGTGGCATTGAATTGGTGCTCAACGTGTAAATTTTGCATCTGCCCCGAAGGTGGCTTCCAGCTTGCAAAGACCTCCACTTTCTGCATATACCTGCTGAGCGAAGGACCAAAAATGTCACGGTTACCTCCTTCTTCGAGCGCTTCCAAAGGCCAGGGACATCTTTCCTGGCATAGTACTGTGTTTTGAACCAGTTTGGGATCAGAAAATATGCGTAATCAAAGAAACTTGATGTGTTAAATAAACTTGTTGACATTAAATCAAAAAAAAAATGTTTTTCTTCTGAGTGTGTGACACAGCTGTGGGTAAGATTTCACCAACTGACGGAGACAGGAGTCATTCCCCTTCAGGGGCTCTAGGTCCCAGCCTGACATCAGTAGGCCATAGCCAACTATAGGCTTTTGCTGCAGCTACACAGCGTTTAACACATCTCTAGGCTCTAGAAGAAACTAACAGCACTAGTAAAAACTAACCCAGAAGATCTGATATCCTATATCATAAGGGATAGGGATATACATATATATACACATATATATGTATATATTAAATATACGTATACACCTCAGTAAGTATCCCTAATTCCTGAAGATGAGCTACTCAGCCTGACAATGACAAATTCCTCCCGGGTTTCTGCCCCACCTGAAGAAGCACAGAGGTCATAAAACAAAAGCAAGAATCATACAATCATAGAAAGGGGAGAAAGGGCCAAACCCGTCGCTCCTCTGTTTTTCCTAATTCTGCACAGGAAAAAATAGTGCCTGCCCCCTACGGCACTCAACAGAGAAGATAGGAGTGGTGATGCCTCAGAGTTGTTACTTTCACAAGTAATTAAAAAAGACATTTTTCTGACTTTGGGGGGGAGGGTGGGGCCTGGGTTGTAAAGCGTTGCGGCTAAGTCGCTGTCTCACAAATGGGTTTGGCATTCGGCTCAAAGGAGGAAAGGTTGTGTACATCTGTATGCTTTGCTTAGGAACCTTGGACCCACATTTGAATGCCAGCTTTACCACCTACAGGTTTTGTAATCCTGGACAAACTCACTGTCCCCAAGTGTCAGTTTTGGCTTTGCTTTTCTTATAATCCAAGATGAATGAGGCCTCCCTCTATTCTTTCTCACATTTCCAGGCAATGTTAGCTTCCAAGACCATAGCATCTAATTGAAGAAATGGTTTCTTCTTCCTAGTTACTGTCCCATGCAAATTCAGGAAAATTATCTGGCTTGTGGAACATCGAAATAGAATATTTTTAGTTTCTTCATCAAGAACTCATTTTGCAAAAAGCCTCAAAAAACATCTTCCCTTCCTCCTTCCCTCCCTCCCTTCTCTCCTGCTTCCTTCCTTCCTTCCTTCCTTCCTTCCTTCCTTCCTTCCTTCCTTCCTTCTTTCCTGTTTTTTTTTTTAAAGATTTTTTATTTATTTATTCGACAGAGATAGAGACAGCCAGCGAGAGAGGGAACACAAGCAGGGGGAGTGGGAGAGGAAGAAGCAGGCTCATAGCGGAGGAGCCTGATGTGGGGCTCGATCCCATAACGCCGGATCACGCCCTGAGCCGAAGGCAGACGCTTAACCGTTGTGCCACCCAGGCGCCCCTTCTTTCCTGCTTTTTTTGTGTAAACGTCCCTTTATTTACTCACTAAGTCTCTATAGCCCTATATTTGATCCAGAGTGGCTCTCACATCCAAACAAAACAAAACAAAAACTCTCTTGCAGACTTTTTTTTTAAGTAAAACAACCTGTGAGCACACATATGTGTGAATTTCTCGTTTTGGAGTAGAAATAGTGAATCACAGGGGACGCTCACCTTCTGCTTTTCTGGGTAATGCCAACTTGTTTTTCATGGTGGTTTTAATAATTTTGCTCTACCAGCAGTATGGGAGAATTCCTGTTTTTCTTGGTCTGAGCCAACCAAAGTAGACTTTTCAGTTTGTTCATTTTTGACAATCTGATGGGCATAAAATGACATCCAATAATTCAATTTGCATGGCCTCAATCGTTAAAGGATTTGAGCTCCTTTTCAAATAGTCATTGGTCATTGGATTTCCCCTTTCCCAAAATGCTTATTCGAGACTTTGAGCCATTTTTCTATGGGATTGCAAGCGCTCTCTTTTTATACTTAATACAAGCCCTTTGGCATCATATATGTGTCAGATATCTTTTCCCACTCCATGCCTTGTCTTTTTGCTCTGTTCATACTATCTCCTTTTTTTTTTTATGAATAGGAGTTCTTGATTCTAATGTTGTCATTTTATTAATCATTTCCTTTATGGTGAGTGCTTTTTGCCTCTTTTAAAAGAAATTCTACCCTATCCTGATTTTATCAGTTCAATTTTCCTTTCCCTTGGTTTTCAAAGAAGATTGAGTTTACCAAGCACTTGAAAGCTGCTGATTTAGCCTCGATTCCACAGTGCTAAACCATACTTAGAACAATACTTGCTCATTAAATGGAAACTGCTTCAGTGGCAGAAACAATATTTTATCCTTTTATTGGTATGATGGCATTGTCAAATCCTCTCATTGTTTGTAGACCTGTAGATTTGCTGGATTGAGGCAAAACCTTCCACATAAAGTCATCAGTAGAAGATACATTCCTACTAATAGCTTGATCTTAGAGGAAATGCTCAGAGATAGGAGTCCTTCACTCAGTGAAAGGCAGAAGCAATGGCAAGATCACTAAAGTATCATTTAGTGTGCATCGAGTTTATTCAGGAGGTAAGATTTTCCTCTTTGTTAAGAAAGAAATTTTAAAAAAAAAGTTGGTACCACCCCACCTTAAAAGAGGAGAAAAAAAAGACTAGGGTAGCAAAATCTGTAGGACGTGGTTAAAATCTCATAACACATTCAGCATCTCCAGAGAAGTATAGTATTCTTTATTCTATGGCGTTCGGTTTTTATAAACATGGTAAGAACTTCCTCTTAAAAGACACCCTCCACTTCCTCACTTTGGTGAATGCTCCAGGCTCCGCTTAGAAGTGCGCCATCCAGGGGCGCCTGGGTGGCACAGCGGTTAAGCGTCTGCCTTCGGCTCAGGGCGTGATCCCGGCGTTATGGGATCGAGCCCCACATCAGGCTCTTCTGCTATGAGCCTGCTTCTTCCTCTCCCACTCCCCCTGCTTGTGTTCCCTCTCTCGCTGGCTGTCTCTATCTCTGTCGAATAAATAAATAAAATCTTAAAAAAAAAAAAAAAAAGAAGAAGTGCGCCATCCTGGTACCATGATTAATGTTTACCCCTGGGCTCAAAATGCCCCTTCAGACTGTCAAGACTTGTAGGCACAAATCAGGAAAACAGCCACAAATCATTCTCCTTAAATAAAAAGGTCAACTGGTATTAAATTAGTTCATTTACAGAATCATTGAAATTAGCAGCATGTTCTTAAATTGCTTCTTGATTGAGGACATTTGCCTCATTAATTCTGAACAACCTGAGAAGACTATTAAAGTCTCACAGAAAAAATTGACCAAAGGACAAGATGCACAATACACTCTACCTCGGGGGCAAATGGTAAATCCCAGAAAATGTATCCATAGAGAAAAATCTCAGATGAGGGAGCTTAATTTCCACGTTCTACAGAGGAAGTCCTCACTGCATGTGTGTGTCCACGCGCATGCGCGACAGCCAGAGGGCGCTTCCTAACACACAAACCCGGCCATGTAATTCTCCAATTCAGTGGTTCCCTTTTGTCTTTAAATAAAGCTGTTGAAGATGTAGCTCTGGTTTCCCCTCTACCTGCCCCGCCAGTGTCCACCATACCAGACCTTTGGTTCCCTGAGTACGCCATTCTCTGGCTCACCTTCGAAAATTTTCTCCTCCTGCTCCCTTAGCCTAGACCAATTTCTGCTCATCTTTTAGGACTCAACTCAGGTACCCCTTTCTCTGAGAAGCCTTCTCTGAATCCAACGAGCTGCCCTATGTGCCCCTTTTCACAGTTCTCTTTACTGTAATACCTACCCCATTAACACAATCTCTTGTTAATTCTTCTCTCTCCTACTATAAGTTTTGTAAAAACAGAAACTCTGTCTTATACATCAGTTTATTTCTGGCACATTTACTTGGGCCTTAATGGGAGCTCAATAAATAGTTGAGTGAATGAACAAGTGAATGCTTTGATTAGCTTAGCTCTTACTGAGCCCTTTTCTTGTACAAAGCTGTGTTCTGGTGGGGGATACGTGATGCCACTGTATTGGAACCTATCACAATAAGCATTCAGTATTTTACTGAAGAATCATGCAAACAAGTTACTAGAGTGTAAGATACCAGAAGTTTCTTACAATGAGATTTTAAGGAGGGAACTTGGAGACATCAGGGAATCCTACTGGTGTGGGAGAAGGTGGGCAATATGATACAGTTCATTTGATCATCAATTGATGATATGTAGGATTTGGGTAAGAAAAAGAGGGGACGGGGCACCTGGGTGGCTCAGCTGGTTAAGCGTCTGACTTTTTTTTTTTTTTTTTAAGATTTTATTTATTTATTCGACAGAGACAGAGACAGCCAGCGAGAGAGGGAACACAAGCAGGGGGAGTGGGAGAGGAAGAAGCAGGCTCATAGCAGAAGAGCCTGATGTGGGGCTCGATCCCATAACGCCGGGATCACGCCCTGAGCCGAAGGCAGACGCTTAACCGCTGTGCCACCCAGGCGCCCCTAAGCGTCTGACTTTTGATTTCAGCTCAGGTCGTGATCTCAGGGTCATGAGATGGAAACCTCCATGGGGCTCTGCTCAATGGGGAGTCTGCTGGAGATTCTCTCTCTCTCCTTCTCCCTCTCCCCCTCCCTGCCACATGTATGCTTGTGCTCTCCTTCTCTCCTCTCTAAAATAAATAAATAAATCTTTGAAAAAAAAAAAGGAAGAAAGAAAAAGAGGCAACAGGGAAGAGCATTCCAATACAGGGAAGGAACAATAAAAGCAAAGAGACAAAAGAAGAAGGTTATTCATACATTCCTTCATTCACTCACTTATTAATCAGTCATTGAAAACTTATTGAATACCTCCTTTCTATGGCTGAGACACTGTGCTAGGTACAAGACACTCAGGAATGAGTTAAACAAGCTCAGTCCTTGCTCTGTAACACTTTCAACAAGAGGAAAGAGAAACATTATATAGTGAATCATGTAATTATTATTTGCTTCTAATCGTAAAGGTACTATATACTATAGATAAATGTCTTTAGCATCAGGAGAGTGGGATTGAAGGAGGGTATTTTTACAATGGATGACCTGTGAGCATGTTCTAGTCCTGGTAGCAAAATCTAGGAGATGAAGTTAAGATATAAGTGAAAGAACAAGTAACCAGTAGGATAACATACCATAAAAGGCCAAAGGAGATGGTCTCTGGAGAGCATGGATGACCTTAGATTTTAAAAAAATAAATAAATAAGAAAGCAAGAGAAGATGAGCCTAGGGTTTGGAGATTTGGCCATGGAAAGTTGATGTTGTCCTTGTGGTCCTGTGTGAAACTGGAGACCAGAAAATCTCCTGATGGTAAAAAAGAAAGTTAGAAAAAAGGACCACTGTCTGACGTTTGAAGAGCATGAATATGAGCATTTGTGGAAAGAAAAATACAGTTCAGTTTGACTTAGGGTTTGAGTTGTGGGAAATTAGACTGGGAGTAGAAAGTGGAGCCAAATAATAGGGGCAGTAGTTATAAAGCTTAGCATGCCTACCCTTCAGCTTCTGGCTGCCATATTGGAAAAGAAGTGGGAAAGGAACACCTAGCTA
This sequence comes from Ursus americanus, assembly GCF_024610735.1. Classification (NCBI taxonomy): domain Eukaryota; kingdom Metazoa; phylum Chordata; class Mammalia; order Carnivora; family Ursidae; genus Ursus; species Ursus americanus. The sequence goes on from NC_142153.1 coordinate 12,816,557, forward strand.
AAGAGGTACCTTTTTTTTCAGTTAAATAAGAGTTTCTAAACACCTTTATTCTTGGTTGTGCTAAAGGAGAGGAAAAGGTCTTGCCTTTCACTCTGTGCTACTCCTGGACTGGTGAGAGAACCAATTCTCAGAAGAAAGGAAATCACAGAGCACCTCTTGCTGAAAAAGTACACAGACCACCTCACAATCACTGCATTATCAGTGGCCAGAAATGGCGCTCATCGGTGGTCTGTTGCAGATGATCAGATGGTACCATCACACCAGATCGCGGGAACAGAACTTGGAGACCCTGTCATTCCTTTACCTCATAATCCAGTTCACGTGGAACTGCTGGGAAGTGAAAATCCCCTGCAGCTTCCATCACAACACCACAGTTCCAGTGTGGTTCCTGGATGACATTAAAATGATCACTGATCCTGTCTTCTTCGTTTATACAAAAGAATCCTTTGGTTTGTCCAATTTTGGAGGACTTGAAATTGCAAGTTTGGTTAAGTCCCTACTTCCATCCCTGGTGCAGCCGCTAGTCAGCCATGTTTTGGCCATGACTTTCCATACTCGACAGTTCCAAGAATGTTAGTTGGCCAGCCTACAGCAACGCCCTTTCTTCTTGCAGTTGGTTAGTGTCTTTCTCTTGATTCTATCAAGAGGTTACATCTATTTTGAAACATAATCAAGAATATCATCCAAAACTGGGAAGGAAACATGGTTCGGGACACAGGTAGGATCCTATTTTCCTCCTAACCTGTCTCGGTGATACCTCAAATCGTGACTGCCTTTCATTCTACGGAACAGCTGGAAGCTGCCGTCGTCAGGGGCCAATCTATAATGTCTCCCAGGTATCCTTTTCTGGCTTATTCATGGTCCTCTTTGACTTTTTTTTCCCCTGGGAGCATTCCTCTGAACACACTCACACTGAAAATACAGATAAATATCCCACCATATCTTTCACCAGACTTTGGGAAATTATCTTAATGTTCCCGGTCCTGAAATGCAAAGAAATAAAGTAAAAGGAAAGTCAATGAATCCGACCAGCATCTTGCTCTGCCCCTGAGCTTTACCTAGACCTTAGCTGACACTGACTTTGGAGGGAATCATGAGGAGTGTTGAATGTAGAACAGATGCATCGTGTTTGTGCCCAATTATGTGCAAGATCATTGTTGATGTCTAAAACTACACATAGGCAGATACATGCTATAGACCGAAATATGAAAGTACGTTCTGGAGAAAGTTTGAAGAGTGGGTGTCCCACCACCCCTTTCTGTTTGCCTCCTCTGCTCCCAAAAAAGGCATTACTTTCAATGAAATAACCTTGAACTTAATTTCTTCTATCATATCTAAAGATCCTTTTATGTCAAACGACGTCGTATCAACCCTAGAGGAGACAGACTTACTGTAAAACTGCATGTGCTCAGGTCGAGTTATTAATTTAGCCCCAAATTTCAATTTCAGACAGCCCGAGGCTGGCCTCCCTAGTTACCAATGCTGTCATCATCCACGAGCCCTTTGCACCCCCTATAACCTTTGGCTACCTCGTTACCGTCTCTTGCATAAATATGCACATTGAGTAAATGAGTTGTAGAGAAAATGGAGCAGAGCAATGCTTGAGACAGCATGGAGGGGTTCTCTACTCTGCCACCCCCAACTTGGTGACAGACCGGTCAGCATAACGTGAGTGCCAAGATAATTAGTGGGAATGCTCTTTATGGCTGCGTAATTTCCAGCACATCTTAAAAAAAAAAAATCTCCACCTGACACTGTGTTCCAAGGTTACTTTTTTTAATGAGCTGGTATGTGTGAAATATTAATTCTGACACATAAAAATGGAACTGCTGCTGCCAAGGAAGCCCAATGTTGTTTTTCAAATCTTATTTTTATTATTTTTAACTCAGTTTTTATACACAGATTTTGTGGTCTGAAGACATAAAGGATGCCAGACTCCAAAAATACAAATTCGAAATGTTCAGACCAGTTGAATGAGTTACATTTCATGGCTTCATCACAGCAGAATTTTATGCATCCACTGATTGGGAGTCTAAAAATCCTTTCCTCTTAGAAAACAACATCCTTTCGCTATCCCATAATTTCCACATTTATCTTTGCAAATATGTAGGAATACATTTAAAATAAAAAAAAAAGAAAGAAAAGAAATGAGAGAGCCTCATCTACAGCTGATATTTTGTCTTCTTTTCATGACCCAAGCAAAATATTCAGCCAAACTGTTAATCACCAGAGACGGTTGAAAGAAAACACTGGGAAAAAATGAAACTGTTTGGATTCACTTATCTAATTCTAACTTAGAGGAACGGGTCACTGAGGAGTCTTCTGGCTGTATGTCTTAGAGTAGAACAAACAAGACATCTGTATTTATTATCTCCTTTAAGAGATCCAGGGACAGACACCCCTGAGCGGATCAGTAGTGGGACGGGGGGACTGTCCTCACCATTCTGGCTGCTCATCGTCGTGCATGCGGTCCCCCTACGGCATGGCAGCTACCGAACTCCTACAACGAAGTCAAGGCAGGGAATAGGAATGGGGGAAAGGCTTATTCCTAGAAAACGTCTGTCTTTTTATACTGGAAGCGAACTTCCCCCATCTCCCACACTTTGCTTTATGTCTCATTGGCCAGAACTGGAACTTGAGCTTCTCCTAAGACAATCACTGGCAGAAGGGAATGGGATTGCCACATTCGATAGTTCGTCCCTGGGACTAGCTAGGAACAGGTCCAACTTCCACTGGGATGGAGGATCTTTTTCTACCTTTGTCTGTTCGCAAAAAATAAGAGCAGGTGACTCTTGGGTAAGCAATTAATCGTGTCAGCCACACAGAGTGGACACTTTGTCTCCAACCACTTGGATTATTAAGGTGTTTCTTCCATTGACAACTGCTTTGTGTCTGCATGCCTTCCCCCATTAACTTCAGCTCAGCTCACTCCTGGCAGACCTTGGGGTTTTAGATATCAGGACCCTTATTCTCACGTATAGCGTATTTTCCAGCACCTAGACCATGGCATGAACCATCTTCTCATAACATATAAGAATCTTCTCCAAAACGGCATTAATAGAGCAACCAGGAAATGATACTTGATGTCCATACAACCTGTATAGTCTGTAAAGTTATTCATAAGCATTATTTCTTCTCACCATTAAAAGAAAGAAGTTGCAATTTAGGCAAGACCTAGATGAAATTCAGGGAAGGAAACTGACTTGCTCCTCCAAGGTTACATGGCTATTTGGTTACATAGGAAATACTTAACTAGTGATCATCTGACCCATCTAGAGCCTTTCTTCTGCTACCCTGAGGCTGCTTCCCCTGCGCCCACTGCCATAACTCTTGAAGCCCGCTCAAGCTGCAACTCCCAGCCGCTATGCTGGTTCCATAAGGACAGCGTCTTTATATAATTCTTACAGGGGCGCCTGGGTGGCTTAGTTGGTTAAGTGTCCAACTCTTGATTTTGGCTCAGGTCGTGATCGTGAGATCAAGCCCCACGTGGGGCTCTGCACTGAGCATGAAGCCTGCTTAACGTTCTCTCTCCCTCTACCCCTCCCCCACCCCTTATACTCTCTCTCTCTCCAAAAAATAAATGAATGGATGAATGAATAAATAAATATAATCCTTTCAATTATCTTTCATATAGTTTCATCTTTTAGACAAAGACAATGTGGTAACAGAGCTAAATTTACTCAGCCAAAGTCAGAGTAAGTGTCAGCAGGGAGTTAAAAGCCTAGCCCATACCATTCCAAATTCTACACTCTTTCCAACAAACACATGGCTTCTAGATCACTTTTTGCCCCAAATGTGGGGAAAGGGTAACGAGAGGAAATGAGACGTGAAATGCTACCTTTTCTCTCATAACATTAACGTAAACTCTCAAAAAACAGCTGACCCACCCTGACTAGCATCTCGAGGTGGGGGGATTTGACAAATGGTCATTGGGAAGCTCACAGCAAACAGGGTGACCCTAGAACTTATTGTTCTAATTGGAATATTTTTGAAAGTGGAAGAAGGCCCTTTTGAAAATTTTATCAGGATAACAGGTGTAAACAAGGCTCTTCCTAGGAAAATTAGGACATATGGTTGCCCGAACTATAAACTATAAAAACAAAAGCTTGCAGAAAACAAACCCTAAGGGGAGGAAAATCAAGTAATAATCAATTTAAGATTCTGGCATCAATGTTCACTTTCTATGCTCCAATTCTATCTCTAAGAAACTATTTCCACCACTGCTCCACGTACAAAGTGCATCTGAATTGCTCTTACAAAGTGTAACTCCCCTTATAAGATTTAAGTCAGGGATGTTTTGGCTTTTTTGTTCCAGCAAATCTTGTTTATCTGCCTCTCCCGTCTCCCCAGCCTCATTCTCAGGCCAAGCTTTTAGGGAGGGAAGGTTCCAGGAGAGCCATATGATGAAAAGAGTTTTATCCGCTGAAACTGCAGGGAGCAGTGCACCATGGATCGGAAAGGGATTTTAAGAGTTCTGTTTGTGCTGGTTTTCCTTCAGTGCCCTCTAGGGAAAACTCTCTGGGAAGAAAATTGGCTCTTGAGCCTGACAGGATAGTGGGAAGATCTTTGCTCAACTTTATAGACTGTGTTGAATTATTTGGGGGCTTTAAGGAAATCCAGCTGGAAGGAAGCTAGCCAGGAGCCCTATCAGTAAATGCAGGTGTGATTCAAGGGAGTTTTGATTTTGGGGTTTCCCCCCCCCTTTCTTGGATGATTGTGTGAGGTGAAAGCTTTCGGCCCTCTGACTGCTGGGAAAATGGGGAAGGGTGGAAGGGAATGCTCTTCCACTTGGTCTGACTTCTGGGAATGCGGGAGGCCATCACAAGGATCTGTGCTGCGGAAGGCAACTCGGAGTTGGACCATCCAGGATGGAAGTTACTCGAGGACAGGTGCATGCCCCCAAGGCAGAGGGATGATTAAGCTGTCCGGTCACGTTCACTAGTTTTGCAACTGCGGTGGCATCTTGTTCTCATGCCAGCCCGGACCACGGGATGTGTTGATTGCAAAGGTCCAGGCCCTTCCGTTCTTCGGCAGGGAGAGAAAAACACACTTAGGCTCTGACCAAGCTGGCCTCTCCCCCCATATGCTGCTTCCCTGCTACTCAGCCCCTGATTGATGAGAGAAGGTGGTTGGGGGTGGGGGAGGTGGTGGGAAGTGCTTCAGGTGCTCCAAATTAGGAATAATTCAGCTTATTAGCCTAATGAAGTCAAAAAGTTAATTTGTAGCTGCCAGCTGTTGCAAGGAAAATTATACAGCTCCGCAGCCCCACGCAGCCAAGGAGGGGGCAACGCTGAGGCAGAGCGAGACACGCAGAGGACGTTGAATAAACACAATCAGTGGTGTCAGCGGAGGAAAGCGTGGCAGTGGCCAGGTGGCCTCGTGGAGGAAGAGATAATGGGAATAATGACGGAAGGTGGCCAGAGCTCCCGCAGGGAGAGGAAGGAAGATTTCTTAGCTCTGGCGCTGGATCGAATCCCTGGCTTACAGCACATTCTTGTCAGCTGGTGCCAGGCTTAGAGCCCCTGTCACTACGGGGATAACACAGTTAGTGTCATTTCTAGGTTTTAGCCTCCCCTGGTAATTTATATTCAGCTCCTTTGTCCTCCTATTTTTTTTTAAAAATCCACCAACTAGACCCTTTTTTTTTAAAACTGGCTCACGTCTTGCATTGACTCGGGGAGTGTGCATTCTAGGACAAAAGCAAACTTCAGTTGTCTTGCAGGAAGGAGAGCAGGCTCTTTCTAGCTCCGTGTCAGGTCCAGGTCGCAACGGGCTCTTCAATTTCTCATGACCCACCCACATGCAAATCTTACTGGGCTTCCGAGGGGATTCCAGCTTAAGGTAATTATCCTCCTAACTTTGACCTTAGAGAAAATGCAAGTTGTCTGGGAAGGTAGTAAGTACACACTATGCTTCAAAAAGCGTACAGGTAAGCAAATAAAAATAAAAGATTTGCATTATCTGTAAACACTCCTTTTAAATCCACAGAACTGTTCTCAAACCGCCCCCCCCCCCAGCATTTGGTAGATGTTGGTATTTCAGGATGTCTCACACCGTATTGTGTTCATGTGTCTAGAATGTTCTCCAGTATACTACTGTCTCCTCCATGGAGTTCTGAAAGAAATAGTAGGTCTGAGAAACACCTACAAAATGAATTAAAAGCTACTCTTTAGATGGAAGTCATCAAAATCAACCCTGGTTCTTGTTTTTATTGCCATTGGTTGTGGAAAGCTGTTCACACACTTAACCAGCCTTATAGACTCCTCTGCCCCGAACACGGCTCCTTAAGAGCATTGCAGACTCATAATTCGGATGCATATTTAATTGGCCTGCTGTCTCTGGACTGAGTTTGGATTTTAACCTAAGAAAACCGCTTCTTGTAGATCAGGGACTGGTCATATGTGAAAAGATTATCCCCTTGCTTGTTGGAAAATTATGTGATGTTGTGGTTGTAAAATTGGGTCTTAATATCTGGCTGGTGATTAAGTCTATAATCACCCACTCAGTGCAGTGATTTAGGAACTCGGCAAATGAACTGTTGAGGCTTTTTCCCTGGGGCTGGAGGCTCCTCCAGCTGCGCTGCTTGCAAGGGCAACAACTCTGAGTTCCCAAACACCGCGATCAGGCCACACGCTTGGTATGTCGCAATTCATTAAGTCCTCCTGTGAGCAGGGAGAACGATCATTATCTTACAAATAAGGAAAGTGAGGTGCAGGCAGGTTAAGTAAACTGCCCAAGTTTGCATAGCTTGTAAGTGGTGAGGCCATCGTTGGAGCTCAGAACCATGTAAAAACTCATGATGTTTATGGTTTTCAGTCTGCCGTGCAAGAGTCCTGCTCTCTCACACCAGTGAGCTCTTTAAGACAATGTGTTGATTTGGGGATTAGTTATGAGATCACCGTCATGAAAAACATAAGCACCTGTATCATCACGTTGACCATCTTTTAGTACCCGTGTAGTAACCACATCACCTAAAAGTCTAAGTTTGTGTTTACGAGCCTGCTCCTTCCAAGTGATAACCAAATAGTGTCAGGGAACATCTTACAAATCAGTATATTTTACTGCGATTTAAATAGGGAAAAGGAGGGGTGCCTGGGTGGCTCAGTTGGTTAAGCATCTGCCTTCGGCTCAGGTCACGATCCCGGGGTCTTCCTTGCTCACTGGGAGTCTGCTTCTCCCTCTTCCTCTGTTGCTTCCCCTGCTTGTACTGTCTCATTCACACGCTCTCTCTCTCTCAAATAAATAAATAAAATCCTTAAAAATAAATAAATAAGGAAGAGAGTATGAACATGGAGCCACCCCAAGGCCCTGCAACCTCAGACAACAAAAGCTGTACCAAAGTTGTGGGGCCACAGGCAGATGGCCCATCGATACCCCGCAAAGATGTCCATCTCTGTGTGGATAGGCACAGTAACGGAAAGGCTGCACCGAAAACAATTTCTATTTCTAATCCTAGTGAAAATTGACCCTTTGAAAGCAGACTTCAATAACGCAGCAGTGCTAAGAGTACCAGTATCTTTAATTGAATAAAACAACTTTATAGAATGAAACTTCATTAAAATTTGCTATCATGAATTGATTAGTGGCAATTTTGATTAAGTATGTGGCCTGATTAACTTGAACTAGCCAATGATGCCTTAAAGGTATTAATACTCATTTGTAAAACATAATTACAAATTAACATTTTCTGCATTATTGAAGTAAAAATACCGAAAGAAATTAAATATAGGCCCAAACTTGAGACTGTATCGTTCAATCGTTAAACTAAACATTAGTAATTTAATTTCATCAAAATAACACCATGCATCATATTAAATTAATGTTATTAATTTGAATTTTATTGATTTTACGGTGTTTTTATATTTAATTTACAAACTTGCTTTGGTTTTACTCGAGAACTGTGAACATAGGAAACATGGAGTTATATGTTAGTAGATATTAAATAACATTTTCACAAAATAACTGAAGTCAGGACTCGGGGTTTACAATAACTTTATTTTGACTTTAAAATGAGCCAAAAGTCTCAAGTTGGAGGGCAATTGCACTGCTTCCCTTAGGAAAAACCAAACAAACATTGAAATCTCAACTTGAGAACGAAGCAAACCGGAGAAAGTTATGGGTAAAATATTATATGCCAGGTTAGTATCCTGGTTGGAGATGCTGCATTTTTATTTATTTGCTTTTAGATAGATTCAGTGACTAAAAATAGCATTTGTCATGCTGAGCTTTTTCTGTTAAATACGCGCGCGCGCACACACACACACACACACACACGCCTAAAGAGATGTATATAAGGATGATTATAAAAACATTAACAACAGTATCTCAGGTGGTGAGACTTTAGTATCTCTTATTTTTGTCTTCATATTCGGTGTGTTCATTTCTTTCTCAAGGAGCATAATTGGAATTGGGAGGGCGGGGAGAGAGCTCTTTTCATCGTGGAAAAATTAAGCCAAAAAGTGAAATACAAAAACAGTACCTATGTTACGTTTGTCATTTTAAGATTATATCTGCAGGGGCACCTGGGTGGCTCAGTCGGTGAAGCGTCTGCCTTCGGCTCAGGTCATGATCCCGAGGTCCTGGGATTGAGCCCTACATGGGGCTCCCTGCTCAGTGGGGAGCTTGCTTCTCCCTCTCCCTCTGCCCTTCCCCCACCCCCCTAGTGCACTCACTCTGGCACTCTCTCTTGTGCTCTCTCTCTCAAATAAATAAAATCTTAAAAAAAAAAAAAAAGATTGTACCTGCAGATGAACAATGGATGGAAAGGAACATTGGATATTGAAATCAATATTGAGAGGCTTAAGTGGTGAGAATACTGTTTGATTTAATTAAGTAAAGGTGTCTATTAAAGTTTTTGTCCAATTATAAAGACAAACACTTATTTCAAGGGCTCTCAGAAGAAGAAGGGAACAACAAAGGGAAGAAGGGAGGAAAGCAATGATGGAAAAATGAAGCAGAACCTGGAGTCCACACAAGGTTTCCCAACTATGAGTCCAGAGCACTTTCCACAAATCACTTTAACTGATTTAATTATTTATTTATTAAAAATTATCAATTTTAATAATTCGCTTAAGTAGGCATTAAATGCCTATGCCATTGTAGATGTCAAGATATCAAAATCCCTGCCCCGATGGAACTTAACTGTAGTGGGGAAAAGAGATAATAAGTAAGTTGCGTAGTATGTTAGAACCTGGTGAGTGTTCTAGAAAATAAAATAGAGCTAGAAAACCAGTCGGGAATGGAGGCGGAGGGGCCATATGAAATGTTAAATGAGGGCCTCACTGTCTTTGAGCAAAAATAAGGGAGTCAGCCAAGTGGTGGGGAGGAAGCCCTGTGGATATTTGGAAGAACATTTTTGGCAGGAAGAGTAGCCAGTGCAAGGGCCGTGAGGCAGGAGTGAGCCTGCTGTGTTCCAGCACCAGTGAGGAAGCCAATGAGTCAGGAGTGGAGTGAGGCGGCTGTAGGAAGAAAGACGTGAGCCATAACAGGTGGCAGAGGGCAAATTGCACGGAGCCTACAGACCAGCCTAAGGACTTGGCCATTTACTCTGGGAAAAATGCAGAGCCGTGAAGTTTGAGCAGATGAGTGACGTGACCTGATGCTACCGGTCCTAGCACAATCATTCTAGCTGCTGTGTTAAAAACAGACTGATGAGGGAGGGGGGGTGCACAGGGCTATTGCTATAATCTAAGTGTATCAGTCAGGATCCCAGATGAAACAGTGACACACTAAAGTGGGTAATTTGAAGAACAGTTTAGCAAAGGGACTATTACAAAACAATGGGCGGGATGTCAGGAAACCGTAAGCCAAAACCGTAATGGAGCATTTACCCTTACCACCCCTAGGCCTGATGAGGTGAGAGAGAAAGTTGTCACAAAAACCCAGAGACAGAGAGTATTGCGTGGAGGAGGCCGCTTAATGGAGGCCCGGCCTTCGCCTGAGGGATGCAGCCAGGCTGCCGTGACCCTGCAGGTGTCTACGGGCCACGTGTGCCCACATCCACTCCCCCCTCATTCCTTGCTAATGTTCCCCCACTGACCGACCCAGTGGAATCCCCGGGGCAAGGGAGACCCCAAAAGAGTGCAAGGGTTGGCCCACTGGCCAAACGCAGCCCAGCGCCTTTTTTTTTTTTTTTAATATTTTATTTATTTGTTTGATGGAGAGACAGCCAGCGAGAGAGGGAACACAGCAGGGGAGTGGGAGAGGAAGAAGCAGGCTCCCAGCGGAGAAGCCTGATGTGGGGCTCGATCCCAGAACTTCGGGATCATGCCCTGAGCCGAAGGCAGATGCTGAAAGACTGAGCCACCCAGGCGCCACCCCCAGCGCCTGTTTTGTAAAGAAAGTTTAATTGGAACAGAGCCGTGCTCATGCATTTTCTGATTATCTACAGCTGTTTTCACACCACAGCAGCATTGAGTATCTGCAACAGAGACCAGCAGGACGGCAAAGCCTTAAATATTTACTATCTAGCCCTTCACAGAAAAGGTTTGTTGATCCCTAATCGCCCACACCAGTTTGCCTCCGGGGAGCAAGCCACAGAGTGCGGTGGACGGTGGCTCAGAGGGGGCCAACGGAAGCTAGCTAGTGCCTTGGGCCTGAAGTAATGACGGTTGAGATGTGTTTTATGTCCCAGTATATGGTCTATCTTGGTAAATGTTTCAGGGGCAATTGAAAGGCATGTGCAGTTTTCTGTTGTGTGGCGAGATAGTCTATAAACGTCAACTATGTCAAGCTGATTGTTAGCAGAGGAGATAGTGAGGAGTGACTGCGTTCTGGAATGATTTTGAAGTTAGGCCCCAAAGGATTACAAATGAGTTAGATCTGGAGTTGAATGGGGAGTGAGGAGGCCCGGGCGTCAGCCCGGCAAATGGAAGGGTGGGAACCAGAAGAGAAAAGCTGACGAAGGGACAGAGATGAAGAAGGCAGTTTGAGGGGCCCCTGGATGGCCCAGTCGGTTAAGGGACTGCCTTTGGCTCAGGTCATGATCTTGAGGTCCTGGGATCAAGCCCCATGTCCGGCTCCCTGCTCAGCGGGAAACCTGCTTCTCCCTCTGCCCCAGCCCCCCTCATGCTCCAGCGTGCTCTCTCAAATAAATAAATACGACCTTAAAAAAAAAAAAGAATGCAGTTCGAGATATGTTAAATTTTAGATGCCTGTTAGACATCTCAGAGGAAGTGTTGGGCAGACAGTCTGATACACGGGTCTGGAGTTCAGGAGGCAGGTGTGTATTGGAGAAATAAATTGGAGAGTCATCAGCATACAGACATCTGAAGTCCAAGACTCCATGAGACCGCTAAGGGAGTGAGTGTATGTAGACAGAGGAGAGAAGAGGTCTAAGTACTGCACTCTGGGCCATTTTAAGTGTTTCCCATGTAATTAATCCTCACCATAATCTCCTGATGTGACTAAATGATTATCCCTACTTTATAGATAAGAAAACCAATGTTCTGGGGCGCCTGGGTAGCGCAGTCATTAAAGCGTCTGCCTTCGGCTCAGGGCGTGATCCCGGCGTTCGGGGATTGAGTCCCACATCGGGCTCCTCCGCTGGGAGCCTGCTTCTTCCTCTCTCACTCTCCTGCTGTGTTCCCTCTCTCGCTGGCTGTCTCTCTGTCACATAAATAAATAAAATCTTTAAAAAAAAAAAAAAAAAGAAAACCAATGTTCAGAGGACAACCTCATCAAGGGTCACCCTGCTATGAGTACCCAAGTCAGGATTTGAACTTGACTCTGAACATCAGAGCCCATGCCTTTAATATTCCAAGGCAAGCCTTCCCCTGCTGTTGCCCTGTAAGCTTCTCCATCTCACAACTTCAGGCAGGAGCCTCGGCGCCTGTCACTTCCCAACCCTCAGTCCCTAGGTTCTTGCTGGTTCTCTTGGGTTTTGTTCTCTTCCAGCGTATACCTTCTGTAAGTCTCTATGGCAGTTGACAGAGGAACTGAGAGAGTGAAAGGAAGCAGAGTTAACTAAAAGAAGTAAGAGACAAATAGTAAACAAATACATGATTAATATACGGTGCTATCTAACTTAAAGCAATAATGCTAGTTTTTTGTAAAATAACTATTAAAACATCTGTGAAATTCCAAATGTGTTTCGTGATCCTTGGGTGAGTAGACTCTTAAGTTAATTCAAAGGCAAAATGAATTTTCATGTAAATGCATATACGTTATTTGTGTACACACACACACACACACACACACACACAGACCCACCCTAAAAGGCACTGAAGAATGATGACAGCCCTCTGTTACACGTCACTATGTAGTCTCAATGGTTGAACTGGTAAGTTTTTTAAGTTGTGACATCAAAATGAATTTTGGCACTGAACCCTTTTGAGGTTTTCTCCTATTTAAGCTAAAAGTATGAGACCCCTGCCTGACACCATGGTGTGAGGCCAAGTGTCTAACAGTAATGAACCGACAAACGGAGAAAACCAAAAAGCAGTTGCTTTTTGTTCAAAAGCAGTCAAAGCGCATGACGTCTACTACCTAGGTTTAGGCTAAGATACTATGGTGTGAGGAAAACAAGACGTCAAAACAGAGCGCCGTCCATCAGGCACTCATAAAGCCATGGTGTGGCTCTGAACCGAACTTCGAGCTTCCTTAAAGATGCCCGTGCGACTCTGGACTCTGGGAAACAAACTGAGGGCTTCAGAGGGAAGGGGGGTGGAGGATTGGGATAGGCAGGTGATGGGTAGTAAGGAGGGCACGTATTGCATGGTGCACTGGGTGTTATATGCAAATAATGAATCATGGAACACTAACTCAAAAACTAAGGATGTACTGTATGGCGACTAACATAACATAATAAAAAATTATTATTAAAAAAAAAAGATGCCCGTGTGAAAATCTAAGAAAGCCATTCTGCATTCATCCGTTCTGATAAACTTCTTCCTTCGCCTTCTTACTAACAGTTTAAATTTAAAGCCATTTTTAATGAAATACCAATTTAAAAAACCAAGCATGAAGCCCAGAGGAACGGTGAGAATTTTACAGCGGTTCAAAGGATCCTGTGTCCTATTAAACATAAACTCTACGATCGCTTACGTTACTGCCGCATCTAATCAATTTATACGCAAGGTTTATAATTTCTATAATACCTATAAATATGGTTTGAGAACACGCTGGAAAAGGTGACCCGTAGCCCCCTAGCCCGAGTGAATACATTGAAGACCAGTCTCACACTGTATTAGCATTGCTGCAGGAAAACCCTGTGACCGGGAGCCTGCCCCCCTGGCAGGAATGTAAATGGCTGTGTTTAGGGGCTCCTCTCTCCTCGCTCTGCACCGGTGTTCTCGCCATCAGCGTGGGCCTGTTGCAGTAAAAGAGAGTCAGCCGGTCCAACGCTGCCACCTCCACTGCAAAGATGTATGAAGACTTCCTCCTCCCGGTCATCAATCCGCACTCACCGAGCATGTAGGACACCCTCCACGGGGCTCCCTCCCCCAGCCCGGGTGGGAGGTTCACTCACCTGTGCCCTGCCAGCCCCGCTGCCTGGGGAGAAGTCGGCAGAACTGCTCCGGGTCCAGCTGCTTGGGCTGGTGTTGAAAAATGTTGAATAATCAAATTGCCCGTTTCTGCTCAATTGCTCTAATTTATTATCCCAGGCATTCGGAATGCTAATGAAAACTACCTATCATGCCAGTCCATGTCACTCTACTTTACGATCTTATTAAAATCTCAGCGTTTCTTAGCCCAGTGACAACGAGTAGAGAGTGGGACAGCTGTCCTCCTGCCTCCAGTGTGGTTCATACACCCGCCCTGTCACTGCTAACGGCTGAATGATTTAGGCTAAACGAGCAGCCTTGGAGTGATATTTTTATACCCGTGACAGGATTATATAACTTAGAGAAAGGCCATTAGCGAATACAAAGGAATAAGCAGGAGGGGGAAGCAGGTGACAAATGGGCAAGTAAATCTTTGGATTTGACTCTTCATAATAAAATGCCCTTCATATTGAGATTTAATAAGCTGGTTATCTCACCAAAAGGGAAGGGGGAATCTGTCGCCCAAGCTTCTGGGCTTTCCTCAAGATGGACCCAATTACAAAGGGGAGAGGCAGGAACAGCGGATGCCCGGCTCTAGCCCATGCAAGGTGGCATTGTCGCGGCAAAGCAGCCCTGTGGGAACAATTAGCAGCCCTCGGATCTGACAGGGACTGGGAAGAGAACCCAGGAGTTCATGTGCATGACCCAAATATGAGATAAAGCTCATGAATTATGTTAACTATTTAGGCTTTTAGAGGGTTTGTCCGTTCTTTGTAACCACTTCATCGAAATGGAAAGGGCACTATTCTGCTAGCACCAGATGGTAGGAACTACTGGACAGAGTGGCCTAAAGCCATAACGCTGAGGGCGTGGGAGGTGCTGGCGAGAGCCAAACCGAGGTTCTCCAACTCAATATTTTCTTTTCATATTATCTAGGAGAACCATACCACATGAAAGCTCCCAGAGGAAAAGTATCCCTACCATTTACTAGTCAGGAAATATGTGCATTTGCTTTCCTCTTGGACATGACTCATTCATATGAGAAAAAATACTTGATATTTATGTGCATATATTATCATTTCTCAGAGTTCTCTGGGTTTTCCATTGTAAAGCGGACATTAGCCTTTGTTCTAGATGATACTCATATATAAAGCTGTGCCATTTTTATTATATACAATACACATGTAATATACATATGTTTTTATGTGTGTCTGTATGTATATGTAACCATATAAAATTCCTTAATGCCCACCAAGCTCACCACCTTATGGGTCCTAGTCAGATGCCAGTAGTCATCAGATCCAACATCCTTAATATTGATATTCTTCTGTCGGAGAGTAGGAGTTCATTCTATTTCTCCAGGTATTCAAAGAGGGTAATAAACAAGACATGGACATTTGTTTTACATTTATTTGGGCCTTGGACTCTGCTTTTCTTGCCAGCCCAGTATCTTAGTGTGGCCCCAGTTGACACCACCTACACCTGCTCAAAGTGGATTGTGTTAATCTTACTTTCCATCCCGCCACCCCAGCCACACATACACCTCATATTCACAAGCCCCAGGGCTTCTGTACTCACCTCTTTACTGTTTGAAATTCCTACCTCTTAACCTCCAGATGTCTGATGTGTCTGTCTCTCTCTGTCTCTTGCTTGTAAGGAAATTCCTTCTCCTTTATTTTTAGAATCATAATTTTTACTGAAGAAGTGGTGGGATGGTTACAGCAGTAAGACAGGTTCCAACACAGGTTCTCGCCATCACCTCCAAAGGATGGAAGCAATGGAAGTTTACCACCCAGACCTCTCCTCCTAAGGGAGCTGTCTTCCCTTCAGGGGGCTGAACTGGGATGCATTCAAACATAGCCTCAATGTACATAGAAATATTCTTCCTTCTACCTTCCGCACTATTGTGGGGCCAGGCTCCTTCCTTCTTTATTCCGATATTTTTCCTCCCTGCAATCTGGTTTCTTTTTTTTTTTTTTTTTTAAAGATTTTATTTATTTATTTGACAGAGAGAGAGAGACAACCAGTGAGAGAGGGAACACAAGCAGGGGGAGTGGGAGAGGAAGAAGCAGGCTCATAGTGGAGGAGCCTGATGTGGGGCTCGATCCCAGAACGCCGGGATCACGCCCTGAGCCGAAGGCAGACGCTTAACCGCTGTGCCACCCAGGCGCCCCTGCAATCTGGTTTCTATCAGGCTCTATACAATTCCTCATAAACATCTGTACTACTCTGCATCCCCATTGTGGTCAGGGTTTGCGTTCTTACCCACTGGCTGCCTCCATTCCAGGCAAATAATAGACTGTGGCTGTTCTTAAGGGTGGGGATTAATAAAATGTTTTCTTAACCTCACATTCTTGCATATACTAGATTGAGCTGCATTTAGTTGGAGCTATTACCAGGTGGGAGAAGGATTAGAAGAAAAGCGGATGAAAGAAAGTAAGTAAATCTGGAACTAGTTAGCCCTGACATTAACTGATTTATCTGGACATTCACCTAATGATATATTAAGATCCAAGCTACACAAGGGGAAACAAATGTTAGCCGCATGCTGTTAAGCCATAACCTAATGATCATGTCAATATTGCCCGTGGAGATGTTGTGTTCTCAAACTTGTCAAATTTAACCAAAAATTGTGAATAAGGAAAATACTGGTTTTCTATTCTATACATCACCTGCAGGTCGAACTGTTTTATATGTCTGAGGTATCTATGTGGATGCCAGGGAAACAAAACCGTTTTCATGTTAGACTCAGCTTTTTTATTCTACTCACTCACTGCTGGAAACAACATTGCCATAGAAGGAGAAAGACAGGATACAGCATGAGTTCTTACTCAGCAGGCTAAAATCAAGCTCTGTTGTCTATTTCAGCTCTCCCCTGGATGGCCTCCTGTGTGTAGATGTGTTGTGTGTGCACACATGCATGCATGTGAGAATGTGTCTGTGTGTGTGTGCGTGTGTGTGTGTATGCTAACCATCACTGTCACCCACCTGTGAAGAAAAATCTTCAAAGAGGAATTAGAATAATAGTTGTGGCCTTTAAAGGCAAGAGCCATTTATTATTCATTCCAGGGGATGAGAGGCCATATATGTTACTGTCTCAAACCTGACTAATGCTCTCTTCTTCGCTTGGTGTTTCAACAAACATAAAGAATCCTATGGCAGAGGTGGGCAGGGTAAGTCTGTGAAATAAAAAGAGCTTCTTTACTATTGCTGTCTACCCCTTTATTAGCCTTTCCATGTCATCCCTCTCTCTCTGCTATAGAAAAAAAAAAGATATGCATAATCTGGTCACACTACAATGTTGGTTATTCAATATGTCCTTCTGAGAGATGTGCACATTTTCACAGAAGATCATGAGGATAACCTAATAGCTAATAGAAGGAAGTGAAGTGTTGAAAGTAAAATCCAAAATATTGATAGACAGTGGGGTAGGTGTTTAAAGGGCAGTAGAGAGGGGCGCCTGGGTGGCACAGCGGTTAAGCGTCTGCCTTCGGCTCAGGGCGTGATCCCGGCATTATGGGATCGAGCCCCACGTCAGGCTCCTCCGCTGGGAGCCTGCTACTTCCTCTCCCACTCCCCCTGCTTGTGTTCCCTCTCTCGCTGGCTGTCTCTATCTCTGTCAAATAAATAAATAAAATCTTAAAAAAAAAAAATAAAGGGCAGTAGAGAGAGACATGCTGCCATTCCTCCAAATTCTACTGGGTAAGCTATCACTTCCTCTGCCAACACTGATATGTTGCGTGGAAAAAAAAATGGAACTCATAGATTATGAGACCATTAGCTATACTGAGAGAAATTTTCCAGTTCGGGTAAAGAGCTTAGAGACAAGTCATGACATATATTCTAAAACTATACAAAAGAAAAAATTGAGGCAATTGTTAACTCCAAGGAAAACAAATGGTACAAAAGACAATGTAATCTATTGCCCCACTTGGCTCAACTATAAACACTGAATATTTAATAAGTATGTTGGGAGGGTAGAATGGTACAAGTTATATTGAAGTTGTAGTGTAAGAGTTAAATCTTCATCTTTTATCAAGAAAATTTTTAAATGTCTAAAACCAAAAATATAAGAAATAACAATGCTACTTAAGAACATCGAAATAGAAGAAAATTAAAGGAGTTAATAGTATCTGCCTCTGCTGAATGAATGACTGGGAATGGGTGTGCAGGGACCTGCTCATTATTATTAGAATAAGTGTTGCAGATCATTTGATCTTTTTCAAGTAAGTACATGTATTTTGAAAAAAATAAAAACTATATTAAAATGTTTTCTAAAAGGCTCAAGACAGGGAAATCAAGAGTTCCCATCTTACAAGATATGCTGTAGCTCCAGGAATCTAGACCAATAAAAGAAAAGGACTATATTTCCTTGTCTGTTCCTTTTTAAGAATGAGGAAACTTCTCCCAATATTCTCCCAGAAGGGTCTCACTTCATATCACGATGTCTAGAACTGGTTAGATACCCATCCTTAAACCAGTTGCTAACAAAAAAAAAAAAAAAAAAAGAGATACCATGAGTAACTTGGACTAATCAGAAAGTAACCGTTGAGTCCTATGGAATGAAAGAAGAACACCCAAACACACCAGGTGCTCTGCCAGTAAGGAAGAACAGAACAGAGTTGGTTGGGTGGTCAACCAAGTGTCTGTTGTCACACAAAACAGTTTTGATAAGACCCATCCTTCATTGCTCTTTGCTTTTTGTTTTTGTTTTAAATCAGTGGAGGAATACTTGAAGGCTATAGGAGTAAAATACATTTGGGATCTTATAAACGTGAGCATATCAGGACTTGATGTTTATGGGCTTTAGGCTTATACTCATGATGAAGGAAAAGTGTCATATACATAATACCAATATACCTACATCTGGGACTATGTGATATTGACTTTCATTTTTAAAAGTTTTTATGAAAGTTCTGCTTTTGGTCCTAGTTATGTATTGGTTCTCAGTATTTAAACAGTCACATGGGTTTGACAACAACTAATATTTGTTCACCAACTGCTTGACGTATATAAAGAACACTTAAACTATACATCTGTGATATGTACCAAGAGGGGTCTTGACTCTTACAAACCACACACTTCCAGATAATGCTTTGCTAGAAACCTTATTTCCTAAAGGCCTAGTCCTACCCAAGATAGTTGTGAATGAAATGCATTCATGGCTTTGGGGCATCATATCATCCTAATCTATGCAGTATACAACTTCCGCAGGTGTTCTCAGTAGCCCATGTGAGAAACTCAAATATAACCAGTTAGTGTTAACTTGAAGGCATGCTGAACAGTTACCTGATACAAGATAGGATTTTGATGACAGGCTCAAGTTTGGGCAGCTCCAATCTTGGAAGATCAAAACATATCCCTGTAACTTGACTCCATAACTTAATAACTACTGAATGAGTAAGTTAGATACTTTAATGTCCAGTTTTCTCATTTGTAAAATGAGAGAAGAAATAATAGTAATCCCAAATGTATAGAACTATTGTGAAGATCAAATTATATAATTAATGTGTTATAGCTTTTAGAACATAATTATCATCAAATAAATGCTTACCATTTATTATATTACTCTTATTTGAATGTTGCTTTCAAGATTAGGTGAAATGACGCATACACCATGTTCAATAAACTGAAGGAAAAAAGGAGCAGTACCACCACTGAACTAACAGGCGGGGGGGAGGGTGTTTACAACTATTATGAAATGAATGATGCAGCATGGAGTTGGGCAACCCAGAGGCCCCACATGGGAATACCTGCTAGGTATTATTATTGGCATTAATAATGTCTGATCCTTCTTCTCAAAGGCCAAATAAATGATCTACCCCTATTCTACTCACAGAGTGTTTGGGTTACACATTGCTATTAACTTTTTCAAGGAGGCTCTGATATTTTCTCCAGTTTTATTAAGATATAATGGACATATAGCATGGTATAAGTTTAAGGTATATAATATAACGATTTGATATATATTTTACAAAATGATTACTATGATAAGTTTAAAGGTGTTTTTTAAGATTTTATTTATTTATTTGAGAGAGAATGTGAGTGATAGAGCACAAGCAGGGGGAGCAGCAGGAGGAGAGGGAGAAGCAGACTCCCCATTGGGCAGGGATCCCAATGCAGGGCTCGATCTCAGGACCCTGAGATCATGACCCGAGCCGAAAGCAGCCGTCCAGCCGAATGAGCCACCCAGGTGCCCCATGATAAGTTTAGCTAAAATCCACATGTCACATAGTTACAAACTTTTTTCTTGTGATGAAAAGTTAAAAAAATGTGTTGTATATATGGAAAGAAGTAAGATAGATAGATAGATAGATAGATAGATAGATAGATAGATAGATAGATGATAGATAATCTTCACTGTATATATAAAGATGTAATCCTAGCATTTGAGACAATATGGATGGACCATGAAAGTCATTATGCTACGTGAAACAAGTCGGATGGGGAAAAACAAATATTGTTTGGTCTCGCTTATATGTGGAATCAAAAAAATCCTTAGAAAATACTTAGAAACAGATATTAGATATGTGGTTGCCAGAGTTAGGGGACATGGATGAAGAATAGGAGAATTGAGTGAAGGTGGTCAAAGGTACAAACTTTCGATTATAAGATAAATAAAATTCTGGGGATATAATATACAACGTGACATTCATTTTAAATCAATTTCTTGTTAGAATGGAGAGAAGGATCCATGATAGAATTTGCTCCTGAGGCTGCTACTCTAGTGACAATTCAAGAGACAGCCTGATGGGCTCTTGGGAGGCTCATGTGAACCTAGGCTCGAAGCACATCCCAACACTGCAGGCTTCCACAGCCCTGGGCTGATCCTCTGGCCCCAGGCTCCCAATAAGCTCCTACAAACCTAAGGTCCACATGGTCACCTACAAAACCAGGACCCTAGCTGTCTCATCATGAGGTTGGCTATCAGGGACCCATGATTTTGACCTACCCCAGCACTAGGTGCACCCCAACATCAAAACAGCCCCACAGACCCAACCTCAATCTGGCCTCTAAAGCCCCAGGTTCCAGGTCCCCATGGCCCCAGCTTCCAGGTTGATTCTTATGAAGCCAGACTCCTTGTCCATCCCTACTGGACCAGTTTCTGCAGACTCAGATACCAGGTTCACCCCAATAGTCCCCAGTTTCTGGTTGGCCCTTTAGAAGCCAAGATCAAGGGGCGCCTGGGTAGCGCAGTGGTTAAAAGCGTCCGCCTTCGGCTCAGGGCGTGATCCTGGCGTTCCGGGATCGAGCCCCACATCAGGCTCCTCCACTGGGAGCCTGCTTCTTCCTCTCCCACTCCCCCTGCTTGTGTTCCCTCTCTCGCTGGCTGTCTCTCTGTCACATAAATAAATAAAATCTTTAAAATAAAAAAAAAAAAAAAAAAAAGAAGCCAAGATCAAGATACCCCCCATACAGACCCAGATCCCAGATCCATCACCACAGACTCAAGGACCAGGCCTGCCCCGCTGATGGGGTTCAAGCCTGCTCCCACAGACCCAGGCACCAGGCTGGTTCCAAATGCCCAAATACCAGGCTTTCTGAGACGTTGACCTAGGCAACAGGTCTACCTGCTGAAGCTTGCCCACAGACATCACCAGATAGCCCACACAGAATCTCTTGATGGGCTGACTGGTGGTGAAGGGCTTTCCCTGCTGAAGCCAATCTTTAAGGATTGGAAAAGGTGCCTATTTCCTCAAATTTACAGACACCAACTAAGTCCACAAGGATGATGAATATTCAAAGACGTACGACACCACCAAAGGAAACTAATGAAACTCCTAAGACTGACGTTTAAAGAATGAAGAGCTATGAACTGTCTAAGGATGAATTCAGGACAATAAAGAAATTCAGTGAAATATAAGAAAACACAAATGAACAACTAAAGGAAATTAGGAAAGATTGCATGAACAAAATGAGTTCAACAAAGGAGTAGAAACTATTTTTAAAAATCCAGAAATCCTAGAGTTGAAGAACACAGTGACAGAATTAGAGAATTTACTAGGGAACCTTGATCTCAGTTTTGAGTTCCAGCCCCATGTTGGGTGTAGAGATTACTTAAAAATAAAATATTTTTAAAAAGAGAAATTAAAAATAGAATTCCCTTCTGATTCAGTAATCCTACTCCTGGTTATATTCTAAGGAAATGAAATCACTATCTTGAAAAGATATCTGCATTCCTGTGTTCCTTGTAACATCAAAATAAAAAAATGTGATATATATTGTATATGAAATATTAGGCAGCCATAAGTAAGAAGGAAATCCCGCCTTTTGTGACCACATGGAAGGAGCTTGGTAACATTATACTAAGGGAAGTAAATCAGACAAAGAAAGACAAATACTGTACATTCTCACTTATATGTAGACTCTTAAAAAGCTGAACTCATGGCAATAGTAGAATGGTGGTCACCAGAGGCTGGGGGTGGGGAGACGGTAAGATACTGGGGCAAAGGGTACAAACTTCTAGCAATAGATTAGTAAGTTCTAAGGATCTAATTTAAAGCATGGTGAATATAATTAACAGAACTGTGTTTTATATTTGAAAGTTGTTAAGAGAGTAAATCTTAAATATTATCACCATCTGTACACACACAAACATAATTATGTGAGTATCAAGATGGTAACTAACATTGTGATAATCATTTCACAATATATATGTGTATCAAATCATCACATTGTGTACCTTAAACTTATATAAGTTATATGTTAATATTATCTCAATAATGCTGGGGGAAAAGCAATAATGCACATTTACTGAAAAAAAATTAGAGAATATTAAAGAATTTCAGGAAGCATAGTAAAATTGCTAAAAATCCCACTGCCCAGAGATGATACCATTAATAGCATTAGCATATGGAGGAATTTTTTTTCCAGTCATTTAACTGTGTATATTGTAAAACTGGCATAATAATTTGCAACCTGCTTTTCTCTTTTTCTTAATATCATGAATATTTTTCAAGTCATTAAAGTCTCTGACAACATAGTTTAAAGAGAGAGAGAGTCTGATGGACTGGATTGTCCCAATATAAAACTTTAAATGGAGGACAGCCAAGAAATTCACCTCATTGTACTCTACCTCATTCGGTATCAATATTAATAGTAAAAACAATGTGGACAATGCCCTACTTATCAGGAAATCAGATTTCAGGCATCATCAACCATCTGTAACAGAACAATGACATTTTTTTTAGTAGAGAGGAATCTAAGCACAATATACTGTGTAAATGATTCTGCTTTATGAGGTCTATAGGAATACTACTTTCATTATCATATATTATATATACTGCATCGCTTTTAAGAAACAGAAATTATCTTCTGTGTGTAGTATATGGTTGTGTTAATGTCTCCCATCCTCTCTTGAATGTTCTTTCCTTTCTTAGTTATCTATTATGCCAATGATAATGGTGGTACCAATGATGTATCTAAATGTTCTAATAGTTTCTGATATATGGTAGGCATTTCATAAAGTTAAAATTTTTTTATACACCATCATAGGAACTTGCAGCTGTGCTCAGCATCCCATGTGTTCTCAGGTCACCTTTGAATATGTTCTTGATATTAAGTCCTTACGACAGTCCATAGGCAAGGTGGAATTCTTGGTAGTCAATTTATGCTGATGGGGAAGTTGAGGCACTAGGAGCATTAGTAGATGATACAAGATTATGGGGGTGATGGGTACCTGGCTGTGACAGGAATCCAGGTTCTTTGGTCTCTGCTATAGGATCCTGCTTGGAACAACTGTGGTCTCTACATACAATGTAAGATCTAGAACAAACTCTTTTTAGTTTAATTAAGTAGTTAATTTCAGCCCCAAATGATGTTCAATTCTATATCATTAGGAACATATTTCTGTTAGAAAACTCTGCGTTTACATCATAGATGTAATATGATCTTTACATTACTCTTACAGAGACACCAAGCAGGGGAAAGACAGCCATGGTATAATTTCTGGGCCTATTAATAACAACCACGAACAGTTATGGAGCGTTTGCTATGTGCCGATCACATTCTCTTGTTCATGCTTCAAAGAAAACAAAACCTCATTGATGTATATCCTATGATTTCCCCCAAAATACAGAAGAGAACTATGGCTTTTAGAAAGGTTTAAGTAGCTTGCCCAAGGTCAGACATCAAGTAAGTGGGAGGACATGGGAACTCAGATCCAGGTGTTTTCAATTCCAAAATTCAGGGTCTTGGAACACTAATTTCTATTTCTCCCTTCCTATGTCCATAAAAGTCTCCCCACTAAAAATGTTATTTAGGTCTGAAATTCTCTGCTAGACTTTCTGAGCTTGGTCTTGATTCTCTGCTTGGTTAAGACACAGTCACCCAGTCTTCATGGGCTTGGCTCCACCAAATCTAAAGAAAACACAGTTTAGAGGTTTTCAGGTGAGGAGAGCCGCCTCCAAACTCCCTTTCTAGAATTTCAGTACTTCTTCATTTACACTAACTTCACTCTGCTCCACTCTAGTCCTGTTAAGCAGTTACTGACAACTTACTCCTTGTGATACTATACTTTATTAAGTATAGATTTGGCCTTTTTAAAAATAATAATATTTTTTATTATATTATGTTGGTCACCATACAGTACATCCCTGGTGTTTGATGTAAAGTTCCATGATTCATTGGTTGCGTATAACACCCAGTGTACCATGCAATACGTGCCCCCCTTAACACCCATCACCAGCCTATCCCAGTCCCCCACCCTCCTCCCCTCTGAAGCCCTCAGTTTGTTTCCCAGAGTCCATAGTCTCTCATGGTTCATTCCCCCTTCTGATTACCCCCCTTTTTTTATCCCTTTCTTCTCCTACCGATCTTCCTACTTCTTATGTTCCATAAATGAGTGAAACCATATGATAATTGTTTTTCTCTGCTCTGTCCCCATTTCTGGCCCAGAGCTCCTAAAACCCTTGGAATTTCCAATGAAGAGAGTGGTAAAGGACTCTTCTGTTATGTTAATAAGGCAACTATTAGAAAGCACCTGAGGATGGGAACCAGTTGCCAGTGAAGCCAACCAGGTGTTTAAAGTGTTGGAATTTTCAGTCCCATCTGTGACCTCTGGGGCGGGGAGAGGGGCTGATGGTCAATGATTTAACCTGTCACGACTGCGTATCGAAACTTCCATAAACCCAAAAGGGTTTGGAGAACCTTCCGTGTTTGGAAAACTTCCGTGTTGATGAAGATGTGGAGACTGGGGGAGAGTGGCCTGCCTGGAGAAATCATGGAAGCTCGCCCTATCCATCTCTTCCATCCGCCTGTTTTTGAAGAAACCAACAATCTAGTAAGTTAAAATGTTTTTCTGAGTTCTAGGAGCTGTTCTAGCAAATTAACTGAACCCAAGTAGGGGTTGTAGGAACCTTCTGTCTCTGCTAGTGCGTCGGAAGCCTAGGTGACCATTTCTGCTCGCAGTTGGTGACTAAAAAGGGTGGCTGCAGTCCTCTGGGACTGAACCCTTAACCTTGAGATCTGATAGTATCTCTAGATAATGTCAGACCTGAATTAAACGGTAGGATACCCAGCCGGCATCAGATTATTGCTTGGTGGTGTAGGGAAGGAAACTATACATGGGAATGGGTGTCAGAACGGAAACGCTCTCCTTGTTGAGCATTTCGTGTATCTTGTATATTGCATAGTTTGGGTATTATTTTGTATATTGTCGTTGTTGGCTTAGTGTTGGGCTCCTTCTCTGACGGTCACTCTTGCTCAGATGGTTTGTATTGCTGGATTTTGCCTCCCACGCTACAGAGTTAAACACTTGAGAAACGCTTTGTTTTCCTGCTACCCCAGCTTCCTTTTGGCCTTCTAAATTTAATAATTAAAGCAATCATCATCATCCTACCGTAATTCCTATCATAAGAATTTCCAGGGATAAGCTCACATTTAAAGAAACTCCATGTCTACAAATATCCCTTTAAGGTAGGAGTTCCAGGCTGAATCTTATTAACATTTAACGCCTCTGGCTATTCCTTAAGCTGATCAGAAAACTTAAACAGGCCCGAAGGGTCCTGCCTCCATTACATTATTAACCTTACCTGGGCAAAGACGGAGGGGGCGGGGAGGGAAGGGAAGGGAAGGAAGGGCCTTACCCTGAGAGGCTGTTGGAGGAACTGTGTGGTTGAGAGAGGTCAAAATAAAAGAACCACCACAGGCTCCAGGCAAGTGTTCCATACAGCCAGGATACGCTCACCCAGTAAGTAAGGAGGGGGGGGGGGGCTCCCCGCAGACACCTTTCTTTCCAGCCATCACAGGAGTTCCGTGAAGCCATTTTTATCACTTGACTAATTCTTGCAAATACCTTGTAAAATCTCTTTTTGCAAATATCATAAAAGTGGTTGAAAGGGAAGGCAGACACTGAATCTCTGTTACTTAGAGCCCAGCATCAGAATAGTAGAAATTCATCTTCTTTCCTATTTAGCAGCAGCTGATCCCTAACTAAGTACAGATGGCTTAAGCCACAGCATAGAGGATCGAAGGACAAGTAGACTGAAATGCTTAAGAAAAAGATCCATCTTTCTCCTCTTATTTTGTCTGATTGATGTGAGATTAGAACTACCTGTGATTTCCTTCTATGGGTCTCCATGATTCCTTCCAGCATATCTGCAAAGTGAGCAGTGGGAACTGGGGGGGATGTCCTACGGGTCCATTGGCCCCTGG
Organism: Ursus americanus; assembly: GCF_024610735.1. Classification (NCBI taxonomy): domain Eukaryota; kingdom Metazoa; phylum Chordata; class Mammalia; order Carnivora; family Ursidae; genus Ursus; species Ursus americanus. The sequence continues at coordinate 12,842,695 of NC_142153.1, forward strand.
CACGGTCTCAAAAATCTCGCTTCCACAGAATAGCTCCCAAAAGGCCCTGGGGGAAGCAGTGGCACAGGTTGTTCATGGAAATATCTTGGCTGTGGAGAAATGAAACTCCCAACTTGGGCTTAGTTTCCCCATTTTGTTTAAAACGAATGGCCAATCGCTTTCAAATGCACTTTTTTTCACTTCCCTATTCCCAGCTTTCCATTAGATGAACCGTTCAGTGGTGTATTCAAGACTACATTTGCAGTGAGCAATAATTTTACTAGGGAGGTGACTTGAATATAAAAAAAAAATCATTGTTGCAATAAAGGAAATCTAAGAGGAAGACGAAACTGACAAATGTTTTGACCGTGCGCACCTGGCGGGAAATAGGTAATTGATGTGGGCACAGTCTCCCAAATAACAAGCTATCGGCCTGGAAGGGAAATAAAGCCAGAATTTAGAGTAAATTGATAAAAAGTAAATATGATAGACTCAATTCTGACCACTTCCTTGTTGCTCCCCTCCCCACCCCAACCCTTAAACCCCTTGTGATTGCTTCCAACCCAAGTTTCTAAAGTATAAATAGTTCAAGCCTCTTCTAGTTACCAGCCCAAATCCCTCCCCATTCCCTACACCTGCACTCCAGGCCCCTTTCCCCATGAATCCTCTTGTTCCTATTTCCCTTGCTCTGAACCCTGTGTCCTACAACTTGGCCTTTAAGTTTTGATTACTTATTATTCATAAGAGTGTCCAGGTCCTTTGTCGACATTTCCTGTATGCCAGTCATGTCTTCCCAACTAGACTGCTTACTTCTTGAGAGCGGGAACCATATCTTACATTTCCTTAGTATTTCGGGAAGAACCTAGCAGGGGGGGAAGACTCGAGTTGATTTTGTTGAATGAGCTAATGCCTGGTACGCTCGTGTTTCTTGATCGAACCATTGTGAGCATTCACCTTCTAGGGCTTGAAATATCTTTTTTTTTTTTTTTTTTTTTTTCCCAGAACAGAGAGATGTTTGATGTCTGATGAGATAGTTGGTGGTTTATGTTTGTGCTTGGCAATTTATCTTTCTTGCTGCTACTGTAGCTCTGACCTGGCTCGGCTCCCACAGCCTGAAGTAATGTCACATCATTGATCTGACTTGGATTGAACCTTCTTTGTGTCAGAAAAGGCACCTACTCCTGGTGTGTTTTCATGCAGGTTTCATACACCTGGCAAACCCTAAGAACACCATGTAGGTTGAGGCTAATTAGAATTTTTTTAAAAGATTTTATTTATTTATTTGACAGAGAGACAGCCAGCGAGCGAGAGAGGGAACACAAGCAGGGGGAGTGGGAGAGGAAGAAGCAGGCTCATAGCGGAGGAGCCTGATGTGGGGCTCGATCCCAGAACGTCGGGATCACGCCCTGAGCCGAAGGTAGACGCCTAACGCCTGCGCTACCCAGGCACCCTGAGGCTGATTAAAATTTTAACTGCATCTGTAGAAGTGGCCTTGGTTTTGGAGGTGGTGGCAGAACTGTGAAAAACCTCAGAGAGGGGACAATCACACGGGGAACCTCGGGCCTCCTGCTGGTTCCTGCTCCGCTCAGCCGAGATTTTTAAGTATATTAACAGGATTGGTAAAGTTTCTTTTTCTTTTTTCCATTCTGCTGTTTAAAGTGAACAAATACATATTGGGAGCCTTCCACTTCAACGAGGCTCTTACTCTTTCCCTCTACCACGAATTGCTTTGCTATGGAAGTCTTTGGTTTTTCTGAAAACGCCTCATTGTCTAGTAGTGTATTTGTTTCCCCCTTTATCACAGGAAAACATAAATATAAGTTTTAAAATGTTGAATGGTACTTAAGCTTATCCTGAAAAATAGCAGTTTTCTTCTCTATCCTATGGACTCCTAATTCTTGCTCCCCCTGAGGAAACCCCTTTCACTTTTTGGCTGTGCTTTCCTATTTACTTCTATATTTGTAAATACTATTTCTATACTACTTTCCTGAATTTTCTTAAGCTTTATGTGTTTTCCATAGAATACCTACTAGGGAGGATGAGAACCTCGTTCTCTTAAATACTTCACACACCCCCTCACATACAAAGACAAGCACACACAACACAACCATATTCACTCGTAAGTATCGTATTCTCTCAATATAGTCAGTCTCTTCTTCCAATGAAGTTCTATCACATTTTTGTTAGATTACTATTAATGGGTTGATATTACCAAGACTAGGAAACAGTCATTCACAGCTGAACGGTGTAGGTCACCACCATCACATTTGCTCATAAAATGTGAACTCCTTCCCGGTGGCCCTCTTTACCACATTTTAATTTTGCTTGGTGATCTCTGTATCACTCACAAATCTATCTTCAGAGCCTCTACAGATTTGAAGACCTCACCTGAATATAGTCAAACAACTCAGGTGTTCTGTCTTATCATCTTGCTGGATATCTTTCTCTGGGAGCCTAGATACTTCCTGCTCCAACTTTGATTCCCCTCTAAGCTTGAAGCTCAGTGATATCCCAGAACCTGTGTCATCATCCTGGGGATCCCTTCTGCTTCTCTTTTGTTTCGGAGCTCTGTTTTCTGGATTCCAGATTTTTCTTTTGCGAGTTTTCTCTCTTGTTTTCATGTGCATATCTTCCTGGAGTTCCCTAAGAAAAGAAAATGTGGAGACCTTTCCTGTCTGAAAATGCCTTTTTTCTATCCCCTCTAATTAGTGATAGCTTGGCTAGCTAGAGAATGCCAGGTTGCCAATCACTTCCCTTAGAATAGAGAAGACTAAGGACTTCCTTCCTCCTGTTCTTTTGTCTTTTTGACTCTGGAAACATTTAACTTCTATTCCAGGGGGCGCCTGGGCGGCTCAATTGGTTGAGCGACTGCCTTTGGCTCAGGTCATGATCCCAGGGTCCTGGGATCCAGCCGCCTGTCAAACTCCTTGCTCAGCGGGGAGCGTGCCTCTCCCTCTCCCTCTCCCTCTCCGCCTGCCTCTCCCTCTCCCTCTCCGCCTGCCTCTCCCTCTCCCTCTCCGCCTGCCTCTCCCTCTCCCTCTCCGCCTGCCTCTCCCTCTCCCTCTCCGCCTGCCTCTCCCTCTCCCTCTCCGCCTGCCTCTCCCTCTCCCTCTCCGCCTGCCTCTCCCTCTCCCTCTCCGCCTGCCTCTCCCTCTCCCTCTCCGCCTGCCTCTCCCTCTCCCTCTCCGCCTGCCTCTCCCTCTCCCTCTCCGCCTGCCTCTCCCTCTCCCTCTCCGCCTGCCTCTCCCTCTCCCTCTCCGCCTGCCTCTCCCTCTCCCTCTCCGCCTGCCTCTCCCTCTCCCTCTGCCTGCTACTCCACCCGCTTGTGCTCTCTGTCAAATAAATAAAATCTAAAAAAAAAAGTGGGGGGAACTTCTATTTGAGGAGCTGTGAAATTTCAAAGTACTATGTCTCACTGTGGCTCTTTTATTTTACTTTATTCTATATTTCACAAGGTTCTCAATTTATGTCGTGCCCTGCCATTTGAATTTTGTTTTGTTTTGTTCTGGGCAATTTCTTTTTAAATGCTATCTGCTTTTTCTGGAATGGCTATTATTCGAATACTATTTTCCAAGTTTAATTCCTTAATTTACTTATGTTTTCTCATCTAATTTTTGTATCTTTTGTTCTAGGTTTGGGAGTTTTTCTCAACCATTAAGTTGAAACTACAAATACTTAGATGGAATTATTTTAAATGTTGGTGTCCTATTTTTAGTTCTCGGAGCTCTTTTTTTTGTTTTCTGATACTTCTTTAAAATAGGATTTTTTTCATGTTTTATACTTGCCTGTCTTATCCCTCTAAGAATATTAATCATAGATGCTTTTAAGTGTTTGTTGTTTTATATCTTGTTTTTAGTTTGAGTCTTACTACTTATATTGTCTTTATTTTCCTCAGTTATTTTCTTCTCTTTCAATTTTGGTATCCTTTGGGTTTCTTGAGGCTTTCCTCAAATGTCTGGTCATCATTGGGCTTCTATTCATATTTTAAAATGAAGTATATACACATAGTACCCCTATTCAAAAACTCTGGATGGGCAGGTCTCATCAACTGATAAGCTTCATGGTTAGGTAGTTAGGTCGACCTGCTTGTCTTGTTTGAGGACCTCCAACCTCACTATCCAATGTTCTTCTCTCCCAGTCGTGTTCATTTCCTTACAGAAGAACCCACCAATTTCCTGCATGCGTGATACAAGCATTGTCAGAAACGAGATGGGAGAAGGGTGTACCATGGTCTCACTGTTCAGTATATTTACTGTCACCCTCCCTGCTCTTTTTTTTTTAATAATATTTTTTTATTGTATTTCGTTAGTCACCATACTGTACATCCCTAGTTTTTGATGTAAAGTTCGATGATTCATTGGTTGCGTATAACACCCAGTGCACCATGCAATACGTGCCCTCCTTACTACCCATCACCGGCCTATCCCATTCCCCCACCCCCCTCCCCTCTGTGGCCCTCAGTTTGTTTCTCATAGTCCATAGTCTCTCATGTTTCATTCCCCCTTCTGATTACCCCTCCTTTCTTTGTCCCTTTCTTCTCCTACGGATCTTCCTACTTCTTATGTTCCATAAATGAGTGAAACCATATGATAATTGTCACTCCCCCTGTTCTAAGCGTGGCACACCTTCCTTTCTGTGGCTGTACCTGAACTGGTTCTCTACAGCTGGTTTGTTTCCGCTCCTTCAAGGTAAACAACCTCTGATCAGCACAGGGCAGCCCCCTCGCGTGATGGGGAAAGTAGCTGGGGGTCTATCTGCAACTGTTAAAGCCTATTTCAAAGGATCCTGCTGGCTGATCGACTCCGTATCCTCCCCTTCACTCTTTGGTTGCTACAGATCCCCACTTGGAACTGCACTTGGCCCGTAGGAGGCGCTCAGTAAATATTTGTTGAACTAATGAATGATTTACAACTTTAATTGCTGACATGTTTCATGTAGATTCCTACCCTGCAGGTCTGGGGTTCAGCCTTCTCAGGGACGCTACTTTAACTACCCAGATTAATTTCTCCTTGCTGTTCTTTGATCCTTTCCTGCTCTTTCTGACTTTGTGGGTTTGTGCTCAGTTTATCCCTTTACTTTTACCATTTTCATGTCCTTGTGCCATTTTTGTGGGCGATGGAGATGGGAGATACGAAGACTAATATGATTTAATGTGCTGCAGAGATACAGGAAAGATTTTCTGCTTTAATTGTCATAATTACATATATTCTGTCTATTTATTTTACAGGGAGAAAGGGGAAGGGGCAGAAGAAGAGGGAGAGAGAGAATCTTTTTTTTTTATTATGTTATATTAGTCACCATACAGTATATCCTTAGTTTTTGATGTCGTGTTCCATGATTCATTGTTTGCGTATAACACCCAGTGCTCCATGCAATACATGCCCTCCTTAATACCCATCACCAGTCTACCCCAATCCCCCACCCCCCTCCCCTCTGAAGCACTCAGTTTGTTTCCCAGAGTCCGTAGTCTCTAGTGGTTCATTCCCCCTTCTGATTACCCCCCTTCATTCTTCCCTTCCTTCTCCTACCGATCTCCCTGCTATTCCTTATGTTCCACAAATGAGTGAAGCCATATGATAATTGTCTTTCTCTGCTTGACTTATTTCACTTAGCATTATCTCCTCCAGTTCCATCCATGTTGCTGCAAATGTTGGGTAATCGTTCTTTCTGATGGCTGAGTAATATTCCATTGTATATATGGACCACATCTTCTTTATCCACTGTCTGTTGAAGGGCATCTTGGCTCCTTCCACAGTTTGGCTATTGTGGACAATGCTGCTATGAACATTGGGGTGCATATGGCCCTTCTCTTCATTGTGTCTGTATCTTTGGGGTAAATACCCAGTAGTGCAGTTGCTGGGTCATAGGGTAGCTCTATTTTTAACTTTTTGAGGGACCTCCACACTGTTTTCCAAAGTGGCTGTACCAACTTGCGTTCCCACCAACAGTGTAAGAGGGCTCCCCTTGGAGAGAGAGAATCTTAAGCGGGGCGCAGTCTCACAACCCTGAGATCCTGAGCTGAGCCGAAATCAAGAGTCAGATGTTTAACTGACAGAGCCACATGGGCACCCTTATATATATTTTAAATGAAAATTTTCAAGCATTGAGATTGTATGGGAAGTATAAAAAACAATAACCTATATATCCACACCTGCTTTGAAAAGTCTTATCATTTTGGTCATCTTTGCTTCAGATTCATCTTTGTCTTAGTATCTGTCCCTGTCACTTGTGTGCTCACTGTCTTTTCACTCTCATTTTTAAAGAACCACAGAATCTCAAAGACATAGGGGTAAGACCTCTGTTTCTTCAATTTTGTTCATTTCCTTCCCTCCTCAGAGCAACTGCTTCATTTGATCTGTCTTATTCCCATCCACGTGGAGATCTGAATGTCCATGTATGTAGCCCTGAGTAATTTACGGTTTTATTTTGCACCTTTGAAATTCTATGTAAATACTGTCGTATTACACATATTGTTCTGCAACTTCTTTACATTCAGCATGTTTTCACGATGTATACGTGTTGGTGCATTCACGTAACAGCTGTCAGGCATTCCAAGCATATATTCTGTATCTTTTAACTTTGTCTGTCTTAGATTAAAAGCTATCCTGGAACACCTATCGGGTCCATAAAACTTATCGCATACCCCCACTACAAAGAAGCAGCATAATTTTAAAAGCCTGGATTGAAATCTAGAATCTTTCACTTACTAGCTGTAGAGTTTGGGGCAAATTACTTAACCTCTCAGGTCTCAGTATCACACTTATAAAATTTAAACACCGATAGTGCAGGCCTTATTGTGAGTGTTAGGTAAGCATGAAGATTTAGTACAGTATAGGACAATAGTAAATAGTCAAATAATGTAGCTGCTATCACGTAACGGCAACAGTTTGCTGACTCGGAATCTTGGAACTGGCATTTCAGTTATTTTAGGATGTTTGGGTTTGCTTTACAAAATCCCCTCCGAGTCTGGGTCTGGCCTCCGTATGAACACATTCAGTGACTTGAAATTCTTTGAGTTCCTCCTAGTTTTGGACAGCTCTGTGAATATTATGCTCCCTGGAAGGAATTAAAGTCTCCGCGAAGTTTCTGCAGATTTCGTCCTAGTTCTACCGCTCGGGACCAGGCAGAGCAAGTCTAATCCTTCTTCCATGTGACAGACTTTCAAATACTTGAAGACCAATATCGAGTCCCCCCCCCACCCGAGTCTAATTATAGGGAAAGTGGGGGGGGGATAGAAAAGGAGGGGAACTGGTACATGTCAGTGATGGATGAAACCTCCCCTATTGAAACAAATTGGTAAAAACAGAGAGAAATACCTTAGAACTTCCTCTTCTGCTGGTTCCTCCAAAAGAAAAAGCTGTCAGCAGAACCTCCCTTTGAAAAAAATCTTGTAAGTGCTCTTGAAATTTTTTTTGTTAGTACCTTTTGGGGGATCTGCCTTGATGGTATTAACATAAGTGCTACCAAATGGACTGGGAAATAATCTTCGAACATATCTTATAAAGAGAGTCTTTATTATAATCTGCTATACTTGAGGCCTGGAATGGATAGTCATAGAAGGGGATGCTCTGGTTTTATAAAGCAGTAATGTGCCTGTGCAGTCAAAGTTTATTGGGAGGCAGACCACAGAAGAGTGTATCCCCAAGAAGCTCTCTGACGAGCTCCAGAGCTGGGATCAGTGACAGAAGAGAGTTTTGTTAACAAGTACAATCCTGCTTTCTACTTCCCTGAGTTTCTGACTTTTAGTCCAGATATTATGTTCAAAACACACACACACACACACACCCACCTACCCCATCGTTGCATCTTCCAATGAAAGCCACTTCTTAAAACTGCCCGCTTAGATAAAAAACATTAATACATGAAGCCTTCTTTTCCCCAGTTCTCAGCAGATTCTCAACCTGCAGAGTCCTCTCTGAGACGCCAGTGAATCTACTCCTGTTCTTTGGACACGTCGTCCCTCCTGAAAGTAAGGAGAGGCTAGAGCAGAGGTTGACAAACTATGGCTGTTGGGCCAAAGCCAGGCTGCTACCTGCTTACGTGAGCTAAGAATAGTCAGCATTTTAAAAGGCTTAAAAAAAGATCAAGAGTGATATTATGTGACCCATAAAAATTATGTGGAAATCAAATTTCAGCATCTATAAATAAAGTGTTAGTGCAACCCAGTCACACTCCTTAGTTTACGTATGGTCTATGACTGCTCTCTTGTTACAGTGGCAAGTCAAGTGGTTTCAGTGGGGACCTTGTGGCCCCTGATATTTACGCTCTGGCCTTACCCAAACCGTGTGCTCATCGCTGAACTAGGGAATGAAGATCTGGTTACTGGGAGGGACCAAGAATCTGTTTGAAGGGAAAGAGAAAAAAAGTCTGATGTCTTAGGACAAAAATGTGGGGGGTGTGGGGTGTGGGGGATAGATTGTCAATAAAGAGAACGTGGACACTGTTTGTAGGCTTCAATGAAAGTCAGGGATCAAAATGACCAGAAGGTTTTAAGATTCCTTAAAAGCTCATCCCAGATTTGAACAACTCTGTGAAAATTATGCTCCCCTTATAGAAGCCGGGGGGTCGGTGGGGGGCAGGGAGTCTCCTTGTTGTTTCTGCAGAATTGGCCCTAAGTCTCCCTCTTGGGACCAGGCAGAACGAGTGTGATCTGTCTTCCATATGACAGATTTTCAAGTATTGGAAGACCATATCAAGTTCCCCGGAGTCTAATTATATTAAAAATGGGGGGAAACAGGAAAGCAAGAAAAAGAGGAGCATTGGTACATGACAGTGATGGATGAAGCCTCACACATCACAACAGAGTTTTTACCCTCCCCCTCCTCCCCCACAGGCTCACTAGTTCGTACTAACTATGCAGACCAGTCCTTAAACACGTGTAGGAGTGGCATCGCGTAGATTTCGGCAAGGATGGAGATGATGGTAAGAGAGGCCAGGTGACTTCTGTCCTCCCCTAGTGGTTTCAGATGTTGTGTTACTGGTGTTGGTGGCAAAGAAGGGAAATAGACCTGGCAGTTCTTGGGGCAATGGAAGGAAACAACAAGAACAACAAAAAACAAAGCACAAAGCACAGTAGTGACTTGGAGAGTTGTTGAGAGATCCTGCACCAGTACAAGTCTCCCAGGAGATTTTCCAGACACACTGAGTATTGTCAAGAAAAACTTGTCAAGGACTTGAACACGGACAAAAGGAAGTACCGAGTGTCTTTTCAGGGAAGTGCTGGGTGTTGTTGAACTGGCCACCTGGGGACTGTTTGATTCTGCAGGGGTGTGCTCCTTTGACCTCCTCTGACTTGCTTACAGTACAGGCCTGTAGGGGGAGAAGATAAACTATAGGAAACTGTAAGTCCTGCAAATGAATTTTGTCCAGACACAACTGAGGAGAAAAGATAACCGTGAATACTCTATTTTTATTGTACCACAGGATATTAAAATATGGGTTAATATTACAAAATCGGCCAATACCCTATAGGGCATCTATTATTACCCTATAAGATATTAATCAGTTTTTTCTGTTAGCATTTTCATTTCAGAATTCCCATGGGTATGCACATGTATGTCTATGTGTGTGTACGTATGTATGTGTTCTTCAAATTCTTCTTTGGACTAATGTTAACCAGTGTCTTCATTAATAAGTTATGTGTATCTTTGATATATATTCATTTTGTGTTCACACGTGAGCTGTTTTTAACTATCTGAAAAACACATTCTTTTAGCAATGTAAAGAATTATATCAATGTATTCCCTATAAAACATCTTTCAGGTACATGAATAGGTTCCCTTCCAGAGCACGCTTTTTTTTTTTTTTTTTTTAATGCATTTATTTGTTCTGCTTGTACCAGGAAGGAAGCTTCTGGAAGGAGCTAGCGTGTCTTGACCAACTCTAGTGTCTTCTGATGGTTTCCAGTCTGTCAGGGCTGCTGATCTCCCCCTTTCAACAGAAGCATTAGGCTCCCAGAAGCCTGTAGCGAGCGGTGGCTTATGGGAAGCCAATGCAGAAGGTCCGCCTTCTAGAATCCAGGAGTAGCCGCTGGGAGAATTCTTTAACTGTGTGCCTGGGTGAGCCATTCTGTCAGAAACCTCGCATTCTGCCCTTGAACTAAGACCTTCCATTCTCTATATAGTGTGGCTAAAAAACCCCCCAGAAAACCAAAACCAGAAACTTCGTTTTCTAGAATAAGCACCCCAGAAGAAGACCTGGTTTAAACTCTGCCACCAACTAGCTTTGTAATTTTTGGCTAAGCACTGCATTTCCCTTCTACTTCTGTTTTGTTTAAAGAAGCCTATAATTACTTACTTCCCAGGACTTGGAAGAAAGTTTCTAGACACAAAAGAGATAATGTCTAAATGTATGAATAAGTGGATGAACCTAATGAACTTTTAGTCAATCAGTTCCTTAATTTACGAGGCTTGATTGACCACTATTATCATGTCCTTTATCCCTGCCGAGGTCAGTCACCAGAGGTTGTCCGTATCTCCCATCCACTGGACCATGATTCTCCTAAGGGGTCGTTCATCTGACCCATTTCCCACTTTCCCCACTGGTGAAACCCTTCCCCGGTGCTTTCAGTCCTCACCAAAATGCTTTATATCCTGATAGGGCCTAGGACACACTACCCTAAAATATGGCACTTTGGCATATTGAATATCTGAAGCTGAAGGAATTTGAGAAAATGGCATGAACAGGAAGGTCACTGTGACCTCTCCTCTTCCCCTTCTTCCCTGAAAGCACGAGCTAAATCTCCCATGTGGAAGGTATCTTCCCTGTACCAGGAGGGAGGGAGACGTCCCTATCACCAGAGATCAGGAATGTAGGGCCGAGAGGCTGTATAAACAAGCCCTGTTACTTCTTCACCATGTGCCATCCCTAGCCCAAATCCCGTGGTCCTGTCAATTCTTCACCAGTTTATTGCTTCTTTGTCTTAAAGGTATAAAAGCTTCCTGCTCTGGTCATTTCGTTTTCTTGTAAAGGCTCCCTGTATATGTACAGATTCAGTACAATGTGTATGCTCTCTTTATGTGTTTTGTGTCTGTTGGTTAGGCCCAGAGACCCAACGAGAGTAGAGGAGAATTTTGTTTCTCCTCGGCAAATGGCATCACTGAACATTTCCTTCTCTTTCTTGCTCTTCGTGAAACCTGGCTCTTAAAGAAACCCCTTCCACTGTGGTCTTTTAGCCGATTGCTATTTTCTCTTCTATACTTTCTGTATCACCGAAGTTGTTTTTCCTTCTCACGGCCAAGGCCAGACCATCTCTCTCTCTTCTCCCTAATATTTTCCAGGTTTTGATACTCCTATTTTGAGAGCATACCAGCCACTATCTCTGCTGGTTGTAATAATCGACAGATGTCCAAGTCAAGTCCTGTTATTCGCTGAAGCATTCGCTTCTGACCGTCATTCCATGCAACATGCTCCCATTCAAATTTTGGAGATCTGAGTATGCATACAGATGATTCCTCTACCTCCCTACTCTAATTCCTTGAATGTTGATTCTCCAATGATTTTGTCTTTGATCCTAGCTCAGCTACTTACTCTGACCTGTCAACATACATAGACCAGTGGTTCTCAGCTGTGGTTGCTCCCTGAAGGATCATTGGGCTTGTCTGGAGATGTTTTTGTTTGTCACGGTTGGTAGGGACTATTGACATCTTGTGGGTACAGGCCAGGGAGGCTGCAGAATAGCCTATAAAGCACAGAGCAGCCCCTGACAACAGAGAATGATCCAGCCCCAAATATCAGTAGGGCCAGTCTCAGTAAGATTTTGCCTGACAACCCTAATTTAAAAATATAACCCAAATCACACCCCCAGAAACCCCATTCTTTTCTTTGTCTGACTCTCTATTTTCCTTATTTAGTCTTTACTCTCTGCCTCCCTTCAGAATGAATGAAATCTCTGTGAGTGGGGTAGCTTTTGTTCACTGTCCTACTCCCATTCTTAATAAGTGCCTCCCCCAATGAAGACAATAACTATTATTTTTTTTTTAATAAACTCAACACCTGGGTAAAGTAGAGAGTCAATACGAGGTACACTTAAGTGGTAAATTGTCCCCATTTTTGCTAAGAATATAAAGAATGATACAAAGAAGTGATAGTTTGGGCCCATAAAAGCCAGAAGTGGTTGTTTTTGTTTGATTGTTTGTTTTTATTATTAGGGGAGGGGCAGAAAGGGAGAGAGAGAATCTTAAGCAGACTCCATGCCTAGTGCAGAGCCCGACATGGGGCTCAGTCTCCCCACCCAGAGATCATGACCTGAGCCGAAATCAAGAGCTGACACTAAGCTGATTGAGCCACCCAGGTGTCCCCAGAAGTGTTAACTCTTAAGCTCTTTCGGTGATGGTAAATCGGTAGTTGTTGACCTCAGCATTTTATATAATTTTTCACTTTTGATGTTGTAAAGAGCATATTTCCATTGATCTTTCTCAACATACGTGGATATTTGGAGCTCAGATGCTGGGAGAAGAGACCATCTCTATTTCTCTGGGGACCCTAACCAAATTATTCAAGTTAGGGATCCAAGGAGATGAACAAAGGCCGGGTCATTTACTTTTTTTTTTTTTTTAACCTGCATGTCTAACAATTTGGTCTCCTATTTTGATCACATCGTTTCCTTTTGGCTATGGGCAGATAAAGGAAGTGGGAGGGGATCTGCATGATGCTGATTTTACAGATGAGGAAATTGGGACTCAAAAGTAAAATGAATTGTCTGAGACTCCACCAGCGGGCATGACCATTAAGATTAGAGAGCTCATTACCTAATTAATGCCTTCTTACCCTGCCCTGGGCTCTGTTAACTGCATAGCATCTCCCTCGTGGCTGGACACCTAACACTCACCCCTTTGAGATGATAGATATGTTGAATTTTTCTCCGAGCTTAGCGAAAACAAGGTTACTTGATACAAGTCATTGGAAAGATGCCTCCAGCTCTTAAAGTCATCTTTAGAAGGTGGAGCAAAATATTTACAACTCCTTCTTATCAGTTTTCAGTGTGCCTTTTTAATTATAGAGGAACATGGCTACATCAAGCATTCATAGCCAAGAATTAAAATGTTAAAAAGGTTGCCATGGGCTTAGCATATGCTCAGAGATGAGAAATTTTGCAAAGTGCAAAGAAATGGGTTGGTAGATGAGAAAAAGTTGAAGAAAATCTAGACGGAATTCATCCAGGATGAAGGACCCAATTTCTCTCTTCTACATCGTTGAAAAGTGGATCCCAGAGTATTAACTGTGAGATGTTACTACGTGCTCATTAAGAAGGAGTGAGTGACAACTATTCGGAAAATGTCGTAGACATTGTAGCCTTGGCTGAGTGATTAAAAATTCATATTAGCATAATTCTTTTCAGTTTTCCTATTTACAAAATGTGACTAATACTAGTACTGACTTCATATGGTTGCTAGGGGATTAAATGAGTACAGTGCCTAGCAGGTTGAAAGTATTCAAAGAGTATTGACTACCTTCATTATGTAAAAACCTTTGAGAATTCTTACAGTAAAGAAGACCCTGTGAATGTGACTAAGTCCGCTTTTCCCAAAGGTGGCTAAACATAGGATCATTACCAATTAGTCCCTAATAGCATAGCATAGAAGATCTAGCAGCTTATGAGGACTGGAAGCATGACAAGCAGTATGGTAGCCTCTCCTGAATAAAATACTTATGAATCTATCTATTATCTATTCAAATATTCAAAATACTTATGAATCTATTTATCTGTGTTAATATTCCCATTTGAATCCTTTCCTCCTTTATTTTTGTCTGACAAATTCTTACTCCTCTCTGATGGAGATATTGAAACCACGACCCAAATTCTCCACCCTTCCTGCCTCCTTACCCTTTAAAGCCCTGTGATTTTTTCTTTTTTTGCAATAGTTCTCATCAAGAGTTGGATTCTATTTCTCTCTATTTTGAATGCACTAGTCTTATGAGTTATGTGGGCCAATAAAATATCACAGAAATGATGGCGTTCCAACAAAAATCTCTACATACTTTTCTTCCCCTGCCTTTACCATGAGAACATACGCAGCTGAACCTACCGCGTCATAAGACCTATGGGGCAGAACTTAGTCCTGTTGTCCTAGCCAAGGCCCCCACCATGTAAGGAACCTAGTCTGGAAGGGCCGGCCCAACCAACCTCCAGGATATCAGCACATAGAGGAATGAGTTCAGCTGAGCTAGCCAAGCAAGGCTCGATCAGGACCTTCCTACTGATCCAGAACTCTGTAAGGATACTAAATGGTTACTTTAAGCCACAGATTACGGGGCTTGTTGCCAAGTGTTCTTATAGCGATAGCTTTGTTAATATATCATCTTTACATCTTAGCCCAGTGACCACGTGTCCGTGTTACTTTCCCTCATACAACACAACCTGGTCTCACCTCTCCTCCTTTATTCTCCCTTAACAATCTGCACTCATCTCTTTCACAGCACTTGTTTGATGGCACACTAACCCCTTGATACAGAGACAGTAAGCTTTGTGAAGGTTGAGTAGGGGTGTGTGTGTGTGTGTGTGTGTGTGTGTGTGTGTGTTTTGTTTTACGAATGCCCACTTTGTTATAGAGGGTCTGGCATGGAGAGAGTAATAATGCCCAGGTAACTTTTTAATTGTTGTATATCCTCTTAAGATTTTAAGGCCTTTGTGTTGTCTAAAAACCAGAAAATGGGTCATCTCATTGATAGGGCATCTACTCTATGCACGATCACTATTCTAAATAATGCTATTGGTCTTAGTGATAGATACATTTTAAATACGTATTTCCCCCATCATCTGCCTCTAATTCCTTCTCTCCTAAAATCATTTTAGGTGAGTGGATATAATGGACCTTAATTTTAAGCTTATTTTTAAAGCTTACTGTATTAAGCATTGACCTTTATATTTGAGAAACAAAATATTTTACTTATTTCAGGGGTCATAAGACTTTAATTTTTTTTTTTGCCTGAAATAACATTCAGGTAGCTATCAGAAAGATTAAAATTGAGTACATCTTTGCCCCTCTTGTCACGTTACTCTGTTTATATAATGAACACTCTCGGACATCTCTGTTCAGAACCTGGATGAGCCAGAGAGAGCTAGAGATGTATTTAGTCATCATACTATTTCTTGAACATCTATTTCGTACCTAGTGAGCTTGATAGGATTATCTCCTTTGAAAGAGAGTTTCTTGGCCAAGGTCATGTGCTCAGAGAATGGCAGACTCAGGATTACTGCCTACCTGTGTTGATCTCAAACACATTTTGTTAACTACCATGCTTATTGCCTTTCTAAAATAAGGTAAAAGTGAACACTCATTCGTTGCTTACTAAGTACCATATAGTGTACTAAAGGCTTTACATGTAGGGTTTTTTTTCCTTCACTTAATCCTCATACTTTGGAAAGAATCTAAAATTCTATTATCATCCCTATCCTATAAAGTAGAAACATTAAGTATTTTGTCTGATATTAAATGCTAAATGACATGGGCAGGATTTGAACCCAGGCTTTGTTATCCTGTGGCAAATCTAAATATATATATATATATATTTTTAAAGATTCTATTTATTTATTTGACAGAGAGAGACAGCCAGCGAGAGGGAACACAGCAGGGGGAGTGGGAGAGGAAGAAGCAGGCTCATAGCAGAGGAGCCTGATGTGGGGCTCGATCCCAGATCACCGGGATCACGCCCTGAGCCGAAGGCAGACGCTTAACGACTGTGCTACCCAGGCGCCCCTAAATAAATATTTTTGAATGAATAAGTAACCCTATCAGACTAAATCTGATCAAATTCTAATAAATGTTGGCTACAAAGAATAAACATTAGCCCAAAGTAGCTTAATCCACTCGGAATCAGTTACTCATTAGATAAAATATTTTTTAGACAAAACTTAAAAATATTTTGAACAGTTGATTATAGGCTCAAGCTGATATGTTCTATTTTTATCAAAATGAGCTAGTTCTGTTTGACTCTGCCAGTCACAGCATTCCTTGTAGTTGACCAACTCAGATTGGGTTTGTTTGCTCTATTAAAATAGTTCTGAAATTTTTGGCTTGGCTCTGCCTAACCATACTGATTTACCTAGTTAATTAAAACCAATTCTCATTCTACCAGTAACTTAAATATATTCTAATTAGCTTTATAGCACTGGAACCACTCACAGCCACTTTGTGGATATTACCATCCCTGCTAGTCCTATAAGATGATCCATAAAAAGAATTATATGGTCCAAACATTTAGGAGATGTTGCATACATTCCTCTTTTAGAGATCCATCCTATACATTAGACCCCTCATACACTTACAGGTTTTCAGAAATCTAGAGAATGTGGTTTCATTTTATGCCATAGTTTTCCAGACTTAATTTGATGAGTCAGGGTGAGGGTGGGGGTCCAAAACCTCCTATCTTACTATGGAAATTGTATTTTGTTTAAAGATGAATTTTGGAAAATACTGGTTGCAAACCAACTTGTGACCTTCTTTTAATTTATGACTAATTGAAATTGATCAGAAACCATCTCTGAGCGGACCACACTGTTTCAACAGACTCTGACCAGCTCTACAGAGTGATGATTAAATTCTTAGGATCTTGGGAGTGTTTGGCATTTTTAAAACAATTAAACAGATTCAGCCAGTGAAGCTATATCTGAAATGCACAACATTGTGCTTCTTTTTGTAACACCTTTCCCATGGAGAAGCAGAACATTTCTATAGTGTCTGTGAAACAGTAACCCAAGCATTTTGAGGACTAAGGTGAATGGTCTCCCGATTATGGTGTGGTCGGGATTCTCTCACAGTTTGTAACAACGTGCTAAGGGTAGCTGTGGATGTGTGCACAGAGGTTGGGTTGAGAACCGTAGGAGACGATCTCCTCTTTGTTGCCAGTAGCCTCATGGTGTCTCATTCTTGAGGCCACAGGGAGAAATTAGGTTCAGTACGTTAATAGGTATTTGGAAACTGTCCTCCCTGTGATGGGAATTCCAGCTCCTGCTAGGATGTGGCGGGAAGTGTACAGAGGGGCTCCTCCTTGGGATCTCAAATTTCCACTCATGGAGTATCCTAAAATGTCAATAAAAGACTCTTTATTCATAAATAACTGATATGCGGTAATTTACGTCTGTACATTTATCTTGAAAAGTCTGTAACCATCCAGTTTTGTTTTTTTGTTGTTTTTTGTTTTTTTGGGGTTTTTTTTTTTTTTTTTGCAAACTCTACATAAAACATCCAAACGGTCCATTTTGTTCAGTACAATATAACACAGCTGTTTGGCATTACCAAATATATATGTATATATATTCATAGATATGTACATGTGCTGAAAAAGAAGCCAGTGCAGCCTTTTCTAAGAAGTCCATCCAAGTATTTACTATACAACATTCAGAATTTACATTGATAATACAAGGCACAAAAAGTGTGGTATGAAGCCAAGGCCATGCTTTATTCGAACTCTTCTCTGGCTTGCTCCCTCCTTCAGCTTCATGTCAAATTAAGTGTTCAGTTCTGCTTTTTTTTTTTTTTTTTTTCCGGCTTTGAACACATCAAACAAAAGTCGAGAGTGGTATGGGTTGGAGATATGAATCACGAAAAAACCACCCCCCCCACGCACCTTCCCAAAATAAACAGAACAAAATGAAATCTGTTTTAAAATTCTTCCGTACAGAAATGGAGGTAAACAATTACTCAGATCTTTTGAGTTCGGGTCAGGAGAATAAGCCAGTTTTCCTCTAACTGCTTATATTCACGCTATTTCTAGGGCGACACGGACTGTATCAATTACGCGTACCAAATCAGAAACACGTCTGAAGAATGAGAAATTTAAAATCCGTCTTGATTCCAATTTGGAAAAGGAGAAAATTGTTTTCCTGACCAGAAAATTCGCACACTTTTTTTTTTTTTTTCCCCACCTTATTATAGAGACGTGTTGAATGGGAAGGACCTTCGTGATCTAGGCTGGGCCGTAGAGAGTGTTTCTGATTGACATTTTTAAGCTACACTCTGATGAGGCTCAGATCAGAGCTTCCTGCGAAGGGGTGATCTTACTTCATCAGTCTCATCAGGGCTCCTAACGGAAGGATTTTGGAATTATTAGATGTATTTCTGATTGTAATGGGGGTCATAAGGCAAGACATTCTGCTTACAAATTCCCTTAAAATTTCATCTTCCCATGATTCGACAGAACCATAGTTAAATCTCTACCTCCCGCATCTCTTTAATTTTAAGGGACTTGGAGAATTTATCCCGTTTTGGAATTTGTATGTAAATAATGCTTGCAATAGTGAAATACTCTTTGGGGTTAGCAAGATTGGAGGCAAAAGGACATTTTTGTCATAATCATGCCTTTTGTAAAAGTACTTGGCACACTTTTCCACTCATGCAGAGGGTTACATTGCCAAATTTCGTGATCCATTTTATAATTCAAGGCTGTACCTTTTTGGAGAAGAGGACGTAGCCTCTGCCCGACTCAGTCTTAGGGGTTGTGCGGGGTGGGGGAGGATATTCTTAAGCTTAGGCCTAAACATGAAGCTTACTGCCTTTTTAATCTTTGGGTTCAGATGGAGGGTGAGCACTAAGACATGGCGCTCGCGGTCACCGTCTTAGGCCCACCTTGTGAGGACATTCCAAAACCCGTGATCTTCACAGCAAAAGGAAATAGCAAAGTAGCTGCTTCAAACACCACGATTATTCTATGAGAGTTAAATTTCCTACCTCAGATCACAGTACTACACACTAGTGACTAACGGCCAGGTCTGATTTCCATCCCCTTTTTATCTTTCGAAAAAACACAGCACACAAATGGCCTTTTTTTTTTTTTTTTCCCTCGCTTTTTGCTGACGACCCTGGAGTGGGGATGTGAAGAGTCCGTGATAGACGCTGGCTCTCCTAGAATTGCTTTTGCAAAGAACACCACATGCTGTCACTACAGCCAAACAGCTTTATAACTGCAGCTTCTGAAAGAGTATGGAGAGTAAAAACACAAAATATGTAACACATCTAAGATTAGCAACATTTTCACTTTGTGACATTTGACGAAATACATTTTGCTTGGAGTTCAGGAAAATTCTATGCAGACAGAACAGTGGAAGCTGCGGAAGAGGGTGGCCGTTCAGCTTTTGGCTAAAGCATCGATTTTTCAAATACAGCACTATGGCAACTAACACCGAAGAGAGAAGAACATTTTGTCACTGCCTGTAGGACAACATTTTGCTCTCCCATTTGCTGTGGACGTGACCCCCTAGTCCAGTCAATGGGAGGTGCCAGGATTCAGAACTCTGCAATGTTTCATGAGGAAAAGTAATGGAAATGGGCCACACGATGGGCCATAAGAAGCATGTTTTCCAGCTCCTTCTGGTTCCTGAGACCTTCACAGATCTGGAACAAAGACCTCTGAGGGAACGTCACCTTCCCCACGTCTGCTAGTTAGGATTCCACACCTTTACAGAAGGACTAAGAAATTGCAGCGAAAATGGCAGAAAGGAAATACAAGCACATGAAAAGGTCTTCTAACATTTTGAAATCCACAAGTCAATTTTGCCAGATGTTTGGCAAGTGGAGAATACGATCTAAACCAATTACAGATGGTCCCCGACTTAGGGCGGTTCGACTGACAACTTTCTGACGTTACGATGGTACGAAGGTGATAGGCATTCAGGAGAAGCCGCACTAGCAACTCTGAATCTAGATCTTTTCCTGGGCTAGCGATACCTGGGCTGACCTTCTCATGACGCTGGCTGGGCAGGGGGCAGCCACGGCCCCTCCTCCCCCACCATCAGCCACAACGTCACGAGGGTAAAAACCAATACACTGGCAACCGTTCTGTTGTTCACGTTCAGTACAGTATTCGAGTCATTACAGGAGATTTTCAATACTTCATTATAAACTAGGCTTTGTGTTAGATGATTTTGCCCAACTGGAGGCTCATGTCCGTGGCCTGAGCACGTTTGAGTTAGGCTAGGCTAAGCTCTGGTGTTGGGCAGATTAGACATGGTAAGTGTATTTTCGACTTAGGATATTTTCAACTTATGATGGGTTTATGGGAACATGACCCCATCATAAGTCGAGGAAGATCTGTATACCATTTTCATATTCCACCTTTGCTTATCAATCGTGATGTTGAACATTCTTCTCAAGGAAAAGAGATGCAATACATTCCAGAACTTTTCATCCAAAGAGAACCCTGTTTCTGTCATCTGACTTAATAACCCCTCTCAAAGTCCACTGAAAGAAAAACGTAGGGACCATGGCACTGGAGAACACCTGTAGCTGGAGATAAAAATAATAAAAAGAGAGAAAATTTCCCCTCTTTAAAAAGAATTGTGTCAATTCCTATTCATCTCTTACAAAAAGGCCAATAAAATGTTTGTGGGAGTACATCTGAGTTTTACGAGACTTTCTGCACCGGTAAATGAGGTTTGCATTTAAATCCGCAGACTGAGCTTCCTTTTGGCTTAAAGGGTTTTAATGGAGACCAGTAAGACTGCACAAGCAACGTTGTAAAAACTGTAAATTAGCTTTATGATGTGGCGGCAGTCTGGTACAGCTGCGAAATGCACCACTTTGGTGGCATAATTTGAAGTCCTGTTTCAAGCATGACCGTTAGACTTAAATGCCTTTGAGGACTGAAAGATTTGGCATTAAGTGGGATATTTTGTAAAAAAAAAAAAAAAAAAAACAAAACAAAACCTCTTTAAGTAACCTACCAAGTATTACAGCCCACTTTTAATGTCTTGCTTCCTTTTACACTAGGACAAGAAGACTTCTAAAGTAAACACTTGTACTGACAAGTGAATCTTTTTCGAGAGGGGCATTTGTGTTGGAATGCGAAAACATTTAAATGGAACAAGGGTTTAGGTCCTAGCGAGTCACCGCAGGTTCAAGTGTCAGTGAAGTCTATCTGATCTGTGATTTCCGCTGCTCCCTGACACCCCTACCCCTCAACCGTGTCTGTACATCTCACAAACATGGGTTCTCTTTGGAATTCTATTGAAATACGGTCTTGACATGCAACGGCCACAGAATTTCATACATTTCTGTAGAACTCCTATGTAGAATTCTAGCAGAAATAAGTAAGAGAAATGAAAAGAGGGAGCAAAATGGATGGAAAGTGGATTTGAACCTTAGGCTGAAGTCAGCGGTGAATCCTATTAATTTGCTTCCTTTGTTGTTCAATATGGTACGATGCCCACATGCATTTATAAAAACCCAGGTCAAAAAAAAAGAAGTCCACGGAAGGAAATTCTAGATGTTGAGGGATTGATGGTAATCTGTTATCTTAAAATAATCTAGATTCTAGGGGAAAAATTAAAATATTCCGTTTAAGATATAAAAAAAATGTATCAGATCCAGAAAGGATCTGCGTGGATTCGCGGAATATATATAAAGCAATAAGGCCAATTAGAAGGGAAGAGGAAAAAAGGGTAGGATGGTTTTAAAACAAAAATCCTCCAAGATGGAAACTGACAAAAGTACTCTATGTTTCTACAAGTTATTATTAAGCAGTCAATGCAGATGCTTTCTGTATATCTCCGGGCCAATCAACTCTCTAGTTTATTTTGGGTGACTGACCATCTACTTCAACTTCTTCCTCTTCCAGAAATGTTATCAAGGGTGTCAGATGATTTACCCTCTCATGCCTTCTCTTCCTTATTCCCCGGAAGGAATAAACAAGTAGAGACGTTAGCAAAAGAGTCTTTTCCTGATCTAGAGTGATCTAGAGATGGTATTTTGAAAATATTCTCAGCAGTTCTAAGAGGATCTGTTTGTTCTATATAATATGTCTTTGGTTCCTGAGAAAAGCAAGATGCTTTTGAATTTCATGTAGCAAAGCCTTCCGTCCAATACAGGGGACCATATATACCACACGTTAGAGAAAATGGCTAACGCATTCAAGAGTTCTTAATGCCTTACCCATGGTATCATAAATTCCACCTATTTCTAGGTCTTTTTTACTTTGGTGGAGATTTACATTTATTTTTAAACAGGACTTACAAAAACATTTTTTTAAAAAATTGACCATATCCCCATTGCCAAGTACTCCCCAACTCCCCCATCCCTGACTATATTTTATTCTAACGTAGCCAACCTCTAAGTAGCTGCTCAGCCTTGTAGTTAATCTGGGTCCTTGACCTTGCTTGTCCTGATTGTGCACAGCTAATTAAAATATCCACTGGAAGATGAGGAACAGATCTGCTCATCTTTAGTCCACCAGGACATCTTGTCAAAAATGATTTAATAGGATAAAAGATGGACTAAAATGTTAAGATGGGGTTCACAAATTCTCTGTGGACTTCAGTTCTCCACAATATCACTGCCTTTTTTAAAAAATAGAATCTTAAAGCAATAGTCCTATGTTCATGGTCCTGTAGAGAAAGCATACCGGGTGAGGTTGAGTAATCAGAGCTCGAAAGCTTCCTGAACAATCCATGTGTTTCTGTGTCGCTGTGGTAGACCTATTCCTCACGTCTGTTTACTCCTATCATTTAGACCAAAGACTATCTGCTAATTTTTCAAAAGGCAAAAGGAGGATGCCCTATAGCCCTACGGAGAGATTTTGTGATAACATAGTACCAAGAGGCTAGAAAGTTTTAAGAACCTGGATTGAAGAGTACAGCAGAACCCCTCATCTCCTTACAACAATGTTTAGAGACTGGGTCAATCCCTCCATCCTAGAATTACAGCTTATCTGAGCCCTGTGGCAACTGCAGCCCCTATCTTTCCCTGGGCTCGATTTGACCGCCCCCTTCCAAACCCTTCGAGCTATATTCTAACAGCACTCTGCAATTCGAGTGGTTTAGCTGGGAACAGAGGGTTCTGTTTTGTCGAATTACAAAAAGTAAATTTCCATATTGAGAAGTTTAATTATGCTCTGAAACTGGGCAAGGAAGGGGAAGAAAGAAGGTGGGTAGATTTGTCTCGGGGAGAAAATGAAGGTGGCGTACACTGCAAGAACGAGTTTGTGGTCCGTCTTACCTTCTCGTTTCAGTGAAGTGGCTAGGAGAAATGGGGAATCGGTGCTGGTGTGATGGGCTCGGAGTCTAGATTCTAAATGCTCTCCTTGACATTACCAAAGTCCTACAAATGGGTTGGCAACCCCATCTCCCTTTGCAAAGCCGGTTTTACAATGATTGCTGACATCACGGATGCCAGTTGGTAGACAAACCTGACAATCTGGTACCAGGATCAGCTGGCCCTTTGGGGCACCTCATTAAAAACCTGTTTCAAAACATGCACGATTCAAGCTCTGTCTTCCTGGCTTTATCGTAGCTCATCTTTTCCCCCCCGCAGTTATTTTTCTCTAGCTACGCCCTCGCTTTTATCCTCCCCACTCCAAAGCTGAGAAAGTTCATCAAGTGTTAACCCGAGTGTGGATTCAGACGAGACAGTAGAGCCCTCTTATATTTAAGAGAGCTTGTACTTTTCCCTATGAACATATTATACCTATATAAAATTCAGTTTCTGCAACCAGGGATTCGCGCTGATTGTAAATGAAGGCTGAATTCTCCAAATGCCACTGGGCAGAAAGCTGCCTCTTTCCCATTTAGAGCAAATGTCCCGAAGCTGGCCGTCACTGTCTAGCGAGCGATCGCGGACTAGAGTCCGTTTTGCCTGCTGTAGTTGAAGTCGGCTTCATCGAGCTTGGATTCCGTAATGTTTGAGAGTTTCGTGTGTGTCCTCCCGATCTCTTCAAGGGCACAGGCCAGGGAGTCAAGATTACCATCGTGCTGATGACGAGCTTCCCACAGGTTCAGAATGACAGCAGATGGACTACTTTGTGTAGCAAAATAAGACAAATTCCTAGACAGGCGGATTTAAAGAAACAATAACAAAAATGAAAACAGAAATAAAGGAACAAATAATCATTTTAAGGGAATTAAAAATGAATTGCAATGGATATTATAGTAGGAATAGGAGGTTAATGGGAGCTAGTTACAGGTCTTGTAACTGTAACCAGTATCCTAGTAATTACAAATGTCCTTCTAATCTCACACTAGGGCATTTATTTGTGACTTTTCCCTTTATGTTGTTGCTTTCTTTTTGGCATACTCAGTCTTCCTTTGCCCTTGGAGCCATTAATGCTGGCTTAGGTGATATTTTGTTTCTTGTTTTCATTCAATCTGTTCTCTCCGCTTGGAATACCCACTTCCTCTCTTTACCCTCTGTTTCTCAAGATCTGACACTCCTGTAATGCCTGGTTCAATTCTCCTCTACTCTGCTCAAAATGCTTTATGTCCTCCCTGAATTTTTTCTATTGTTGCGCTTAAATTTTCATATGAAAAAACTGCTTATATATTTCATGGGAATTTTGCCCACCCAGCATGATTATAGACATCTGAAGGGAAAGGATCATCGCTAATAATCTTCTGATTCTGCAACAGCCCTTATCCTAATACGATGACAGGTGTTCATTCAATACCCATTGTCTTGAGTAATGGATTGCTATGAGCCTTTTTCAGATGATACGGGATCTTTGGTGAAAACAAACGGTAACCTTTTGGTCAATGACTTTGCTATGATGAAGATTAAGATAACACAAAAGATTAAAGGTCACGGTTTTTCATAGGCACTTTTACAGCAGGGATAGAAATGTCACCTTTGGTGAAATTTTGAAAAGTTGAAAAGATTTTTGAGAGTCAACCAAGAATTGCCTATTTTGGGGATGGCACCATTCTTCCTCACCACGTTCAGCACATCATCACGAAGTAGACTCATGTAACAAAGAGCACTTAGAAGAGAAGACAAGCTTTTAAGGGCACATTACCATTTACAAGCACACACACATACAATAAGTTTGAGTGAATAAAGTGCCATTTTATTCAAAGGTCTCAAGGGACTGCTTAAAGCTACTTGGTTGCCAAGTAGCATAAATATCAGGGAACCATATATACTTTCTACTATATCCAAATCTGTAATTGGGAGCGGGAGAAGGCCAGCTTAAAAATGTTCTTTCTGGTTTCTTTCATCTTTTTCCTTATTCCCCCCACCCCTTCCCCACATTTGGAATCAAATATAGTTATTTATTTCTACACTAATGGAAATGGCAAATCAAACCTTGCTTGGGCAATCGAAGGGATACTAGTTCTTTTTATTTAAGACCTTTGTGTTGAATGCTGTCCCTTCTTCCTGGTCATGGGGCCAGTGTTTGTAGAGAGAGCTGCTATGCTTCTAGGTCTGTTCAGTCCATTGATACCCTCTTCCCAGCGTTCAGGCAGAACACAGACTGAAGCGGTAGCTGAGAAAGAGACAAACTGAGAGACTAGGTGGGAGTGAACTCTGGGTGGGCTGTGTGACCATCTCTTTCTATGCCCTTTTTGAGAATAAAGACCATAAACATACATTTGTTCCTGGAATGGGTAAATATTTATGCTTTCTAATGTTGTTTCAAAAAGAAAAAAACAACAAGCAAAACAAAAGCACAGATTTCTCATCATTCTATTGAGGATTTATATTTTGTATTTTCCCTTGAACACCAAGGGACTAGTGTCCTGTGGGAATGAGCAGAATCCTTGTGATCTTATTAACCCCCAAACTAGGCTTTATTCTATAGTAGGGTTTGATAAATATTTCTATGAAGACCAGCTAGTAAATACTTTTCCCTTGGGGTCTCTAAAGCAGCTACCCAACTTCGCTATGGTAGTGTGAAAGCTGCCATAGAGGATACATGTGAATGAGCGTGGCTGTGTTGCAATAAAACTTTATTGAGACACACTGAAATTTGAACATCCTACAGTTGTCACATCACACAATATTCCTCTTCGTTTATTTATTAATTATTTTCCTGACCATTTAAAAAACCTAAAACTATCTAGCTTCTGGGCTAAAGAAAAGCAGGTGGTGGGCCAGATTTGGCTTTTAGGCCATAGTGCTGATCCCTGTCCTGTGCTATCTTACAACCCAAGCTCGATTTCCAGAGGAGCTAACTATTTGAGCGAAGATTAGACTGAACTTTTTGTTTTGTGTTGCCTTTGAAAAGAAGTACCCAGAGGGCTAAAGTTGTTGAATCCACAAGTCCCACATCCTGATTCAAGCACTTGGACAGCTTCATCCTCAGTATGTGTTCGGGGATCTCTGACCTTTCAAGACAGGACAGGAAGACCCCGGAATAAAAATGCAATTAATAAAACTCGGGGGGAGGCATACAGAATATGTTTTGGAGTCCGGGATGAGTCTTTGTCCCAACAGAATATCAGAAGTTTTCATGAATCCGTGGTGGGGGTGGGAAGGTGTGTGTGTGTGTGTGTGTGTGTGTGTGTGTGTGTGGTTTTTTTTGTTTGTTTGTTTTTGTTTTTTAAGATTTTATTTATTTGACACAGATAGTAAGGGAGAGAGCACAAGCCAGGGAGCAGTAGGCAGAGGGAGAGGGAGAAGCAGTCTCCAGCATGAGCAAGGAGCCAGGGGAGGGGCTTAATGCGACGACCCTGGGATCATGACCCGAGCCAAAGGCAGCCACTTAACCGACTGAGCCACCCAGGCACCCAGGGGAAGGTGTTCTAAGTACACCTGCCTAGAGGAAGAGGAGTGGGGCTGGCGAAGGGCTCCTTCCAGCCATTTGGTTATCAGAAGTCCTGCAAGCGTCCTGACTTGTAGAATAGGCACCCAGGGCTAAAGCAAACTAAGTGATCAAAAGAGGCAGAAATAGGACTCTCGCTTGGCACAGGTCTCTGAACATATTGTCACGAGTGAAATGTGCTCCCCAAAGCATGGCTCGGATTTATCCCCTATACAAGCACATTCATCACACACACACAAATCTCAAATTCCACTTAATTTTTGTAGATACGTACAAGAACATAATCAGTCTTATTAAAAATGATTCAGTTAGCTTTGTGATTAAACAGACCGATTAAATTACCTTCACCTGTCTACACCAGGATAATTAGTATATAAAAGACCCTAAGATCCTAATGCAATAGGCTATTCCTCCAAGATAGCTGGATTATTTTAACCGTTTACATGTGTGCAAATGCACGGATTTTTGTTTTGTTTTGAAAATTGGTATACTGTGCCTCTGTTAGGTGGTTTCCATACTGCCCTTTTGAAATTATTCTCAGCCCAATCTATGTGACCCATTTCTCTTCATAACGGTGGTGCATTTGGACATGAGCAGCTAAATGCACACACAATCCAGGGAATATTGCTACTACTAGAGAACAGAATTCATAGTAACAGTTGGTATCGAGCAGTTTTCTGGGTGTCTTTATTTTTTTTTGATGAAACCAGAACAATTAGCAAAAGTAGTAGTCTCGAAATTTAGGTGGATGCCTCAAAATAAAACTTAATTTTTTTCTTTCTCTTTGAAACATGTTTAAGGAACTGAATGTTTATGATGCTGGTCTTAGATGCTTCAAATTGTTATTATTTTTTTAATGCTCTGAACTTTTGTCATAGCCTTTTAGGATTCTCATAGACTAGAGTTATTTTGAAAAAATAAGATTTCTTTTTTTGTGGTGTCTTAAAGATGCTACGTATCATGCAGGTAAGATTACTCTTAAATTTTAGGAATTTACTTTAGAATCCTTCTAGGTCTTCAGGTCACTTTATTTGTCCTAAGCTTTGTAGATTCAAGGACTTTTGTCTTTTCCTTTGGAACTCCCACTAAAAGAGTAAACTATAAAAAAACACATGTAAGACAGCTGGACAAATTTATCCATGTAAGTTTACTGAGTAGTAATGGTTTATTAAATTAAATTTTGTTTTGTTGAGCCTGCATGCCTTCTATTCATCGGAGTTCCGGGCTGGGGTAGGGGGTGGGGGAAGGATGGTTTTTTTTATCACCATGATTAATTTCCTCTTTTTGAGACTTTTTTATCCCCATCCCTTATCCTCAATTAAAATCCCATGCTTGAGGTAGGACAGAATTGGGAGCATGAATCTTTACCTTCGCGATTTCACTAGCTAGACACAGGCCAATCTAAAACAGTGTCTTATGGTCCAAAACCAAATTTTTACACAGAATCCCAGTTTTCAAAATATATCTTCAAATTAAGGACCACGTTAAATGAATAATGGAAATTAGGTTAAAATTTGAGGATTTCTGGAAATAATGACTGTGCCTGTTTCCACTTTTGGATGCAAAGAGGAGGAGAGAATTAAGGGCCCATGATAAAATTCTGCCCTCTGATGTCTTTATATCCTATTATTACATGGGCTGGTTTTCCCAAATGGAAAAGTGGCTGGGTGTCCCTTTGGTGTGAATTTAGAGACACCACCTTTTCTTAAGTACTTGAAAGAGTGTTCAAATATAGATATCTTCAGGAATAGTAACATCTAAACTTTCAATCACTTAACAGGGAGACAAGAGTAATGGGGACAGGCACTCAGCCCTGGGGAAACAGGCCGGAACTCTCCTGAGGGCATACTGCGCTCACACTGGAGTTGGCCTGGCTCACTGTTCTTTGGGTCCGACTGTGTGTGTCCTAGAAGGGTCTCCCTTTCATTCTGAATTCCAGATAACAAACTTTCAGTTTCTAAGAATCCTGCTACCATGGAGGCTGATCTACCTATTTTCAGGCTGTAAGATCTTCTGGTAACTAGGAAAACGGATTTTCTACTGAAATATAGTTGGGGACCGCATTAGAACTGTAGCTTAATGGGGTGCCTGGGTGACACGGCAGTTAAGCGTCTGCCTTCGGCTCAGGGCGTGATCCTGGCGTTATGGGATCGAGCCCCACATCAGGCTCCTCCGCTATGAGCCTGCTTCTTCCTCTCCCACTCCCCCTGCTTGTGTTCCCTCTCTCGCTGGCTGGCTATCTCTGTCAAATAAATAAATAAAATCTTAAAAAAAAAAAAGAACTGTAGCTTAATGTCATTAGCACAGAAGACCTCCCTCCCCCCCCCCCATACCAGGTGCATGCTGTAAATTCATTCAGAATTGAGGATTTCACCCAGGTGGGGGGGGGGGGGCACTTGCCCCTGGAACATGAGGGCACCGAGTCTGTTTATATTCTACAAACTTGCCATTTACATCGCAGTCAACTGAATTGTTTCAGCCTTTAAAAAGCATATTTTAAAAATATCTTCTTTCCGAGTAGGCTTGTAGTATAAAAAGTGAAAACTAAGTTAAGCTGCCTCTAACAAATCGGGAGCCATCATTTATAGGAACAGTGCATAATCCTGCTAGTGCCAGAGGGACTGGGGACAGAGTCCTAATGAAAAAATATTAATATCCCTGCTATCATCCTCATTGTCTCATTTAATGAAAGCCTCGTATGTGACCAAAACCAACCCTCCATATGGTTCTTTCGATGCGGGCAGAAGAGAAAAGCCATTCATATTGAACAGCAGTAATTGGACACAACGCAAACATTTGTCCCACCCATCAGGCTTCCGTCCCCAAACTTCAACCTCTCTGGATACTCAACAAACAGCAAAGCAGCTTTCAAGATAAAGCCACGTCAGCACAGCATTTTCCAAAGAAGTAGCGAAAGACGGATGCCATAATGGAACCTCTGACTATTGGCTCCTGTGCCTTCAAGAGCAAGGCAGCTGGCAGGGGGGGACCCACAAGGATGGGGGTACAGGCAGTAGAAAACATGGAGTTCCACTCTGTCTTGCCCTAGACAGGTGCATTGTTTTAGGTCAATGAATGTGGCCATGAGATTCCTCTTAGTTTTTCCTTTTGTCTCTTCTATTATCTGGCTCTGGAAGGGGAATAGCAAGGATTTTTTTTTTTTTCCTTTCTTTGTCAAACATTTAAGGACCTGGAGGTTTCAGGGCCACCCGTGAGTTGCCAAAGGAGAACAAGCCCAGTTGTAGACCCTGTTGTCAGTGCTCTAGTTTCATTTCTGACAGGATGAAATTGTCTATGACAATTTGTCATATTTGGAAGTGAAGGGCCATGATAACTACCAAATGGAGTTTCTAGTGTTCTTTGAATTGGGATATATCAAGGAAAAATAGGTCTCCTTTAAACTAATTTTCCCACTCCATAACCTTGAGATATTGTAAGCATCCTGTGGGCGAAGGAGAAGGACCAGCGTGTGTTCCGAGAGGAGGGACCACTGTGTCAGTGCTGAGTGAGGGAAGCGAGCAATAGTTAGGCTTCTCCCTTTGCCAAATACTCACTAGGAGTTCCAATGAAACCTCGCAAATCACTGAAAAGGAAGTTAATCCCTTAAAGGATACTCTAATGAATTGGGTTAAAATCCTTCCTGTAATTTAATGTTCTCAAATGATGAAAACATCGTATTCAGGCATATTGATGCTGCCAGCCTTTTCACGTACTGTTTGAGACGGCTCTTCCGAAGGGGATTATTTAGGCTCTAAAAGGGGCCTGGGCATGTCCATCTTTCCTGAAAACTCTATTAACATAAAGGAGGAGAGCCTATTATTTCTTTAAGGATCAGCACAAAACCGCCCCTTGCCTAGAAGGAATGCAGTGCCCTTGTCATCAGCCCCTGGGGCTAGCGGGAGCATGGCTTTGGTTCTCTTGGAGGAACGTGAAGAAGCTTCTTTTCCGTAGCACCTTTAGAATGGACATCTGCCACTTGTAAACCGTATACAGCTTGTTCCCGGCTACACTTGTCCCAGGGCTACTGCTTCAGCTTTGTATTAGCGGGTAGTTTCACGAGTCCTTGATCTCGGGGGAATGAAGCTTTGCTGTGCTGGGTCCCTCTGGCTTCACTGTAGGGCTCTTGGCATTTCACCCCTGCATAAGCCTCCTGTGCCAGAACCAGAAAATCTGATTGGGGCTTCACTCTATTTTGCCTCCAAGGACCCGTGTAATGCTATCCCCCCACATATTAACTTTCCTTGGAAGAGTCCTAAAGGTGGCTTTTTTGGAAATGACGGCCTCATATCCGTTTTTATTACTTAAAGGTTAGGATGTGTTTTCTAGCCTCCAGCCTGCAAAAACCAAGAAAGTGGAGTTTGGTGTCATCACAGTAAACCCCAAACCACAGGAATGAAAACAGCGAGCCTCTGTGGTCACTGCAAGACACCCCTCAAGCAGGCATCCTGTATGGCTTTTGTTCTCCTCTTCCTCCCTCACCCCAAAAGGCAGCTGGCACTGGGGCTGCTCTACTTCTGGTGAATTCTCAACAGTTATCCCAAGATAGATGAGGACGCTGCCTCGTGACCTTCCTCTGTCCGCTTCCACTGCCCTCTGGTCATTTCACTGGGCCTGTGTATCCAATTAACAGGGTAGACAGAGGGAATGAAAGGATATGACCTCAATATGAGAAGATTCTGTTTCTCATTAGAGGTCCTGGTGGAAAAACTGGTTATACAGCACCGCTGATCAGCCATGAGGTTTGAGAAATGTCATTTGCTCCCAACTGCTACACCATCACCCATGAACATGAACAGGCAAAATGAACTATTTTAACCCTTGACCAACAAGAAATATGTTTTAGGTGACCCTTGAACAATGTGGGGAGTTAGCCCTCCCCCCACCACACAATCACAAATCCAGGATCACTTTTGACACTCCCAAAACTTCACTGCCACTAGTCCACTGTTGACCGGAAGCCTTATTGCTAACATGAACAGCTGGCACCTATTTGTGTATCAAATACTATATTCATATAATGAAGTAGCCGAGAGAAAAGAAATGTTATTAAGAAAATCATAAGGAAGAGAAAATACATTTATAGCGCTGGACTGTATTTACTGGAAAAAAAAAATCCACGTGTAAATGGACCCGTGCAGTTCAAAGGTTCAACTGTGTTGTTCAAGGTTCAACTGCATACTATTATGAAAAACCGTTAATAAGATGTAATTATGTGCTTCTCTCCACTTTGGCATCCTCTCTTCCATCTCGGCTGCTTCCCCTCCGCTCAGACTCCCATGTCTCATGCACTTTATCCAGCAGCTGTTCCCATAGCAACATGGTCAAGCTGGCTATGTTTTCACAAGGGTTTCTGGAATATGAAAATCACGCGGCCTTAAAGAAGAATGAGCTAATGGTAGAATTCCGGGGACTGTGGAAGAGCTGAGAGAAAAGACCAGAATCTTCCTTCATGTGAGCCATGTAAACTGTTTTCCTGGGAGACCAATTTTCAAAATCCTCTGATGCTTATTCCTATCAATTGTATTTATGAGGAAGAAAGTTTTTGAGGTCAAGCAGAGTTAGTGTCCCATGAGAGAGTTCATGTCAAAATTCAGAAAGGACTGAATTTCCCCTAAGTAGAGAGAACCACCCTGGTGGGCTTAACTAGAACTAAAGATACAAAGTGTCCTCCTACTACAGAGCGCTATGGAAGTTTAGAGACGGGAGACTACTTTGGGCTGAAGCCGTTGTTTCCAATTAATCTGTTTAGTCCTCGGCGGGTGTTCCCCGCCACCTACTTTCATGATCAATTCTTTATTTCTCAGCCCTCCCCACCTACCAATCACATGGGGCCAGGAGCACTGGAGGGTTATTGCAGCTGAATTTAGAGAACGAATGTGCAACCTCAGCTTTGGAATGCAGCAAGTACGGACTCTGAGTAATAGTCAGAGTTTGCTCACAGAATCTGTAATTGCAACTGTTGTCGGTGACATTCTTTGCTAGGCTCTGTCGCTTCTTCAGTGCGATCCGTATGCCAGGCAAGTTGCAAGGCCACCTGTGTTGCTGCCTCATAACACACACGACCGACATTTCTCACATTCTCATCGATTGCTAAGCCTTTCACTTTATATTCCAAGTCGTTTTTTTCCCCCCATTCAGATCTAAGTAGAAACTTGTTTGGCAAAAAAGCAGATTATCATCAGTGACATCTGCATTTCCCCAAAAGGAGGGCAGGAGAGCATTTTCACTGGCAGTCAAAGAAAAGCAAACGTTTCCCTCCACTCCCTTTGAAAACTCTTCCTTCGTGATTTGAGCACTGTGGCTTTGCTAGCTTTTGGATACTTCTGGAAACTGAAAGGAGGGGGAGAGGCAGCTGAGAAGTGCTGTCACCAGATCAAGGAAGGTGAAGTCTCTAACAGAAAGCCCACATGCTTTTGTCGTCCTCTTTCTCTTGTGAGCCCAGAGTGGACAGGATCTCATGCAATGGAACGACTCTCTTGCCCAATAATATCAGCAGATTGACAATGTCAGATTTTGTGTTTTAACACACCTTAATGATCAGTTCCATGCTCTATTCTGTGTGACCCTAAGAGAGCCCGGCCAGTGATCCGGGATTATACAACAGGAAGTTGTGACAAATTACATCTGAAAATCCCATTCCTCTCTGTTACGTAGGGCTTCTTCCCATGTAGGAGGAGGCAGATTTTTAGTACAGTAATGAAAACACAAAAGGAACTTGAACATTTCTGCAAAATGAGAATGAGTTCACGGTGCAAGGTGGTTTTCAGTAGTGTTTGCTCCACTCTGCTCCTGTGAATATGCTGGTGGCCTTTCTGCCAGAAACAACCAGTCTGCAGAAAAGGGTCCTATCCAGGGGCGCCTGGGGGGCTCAGCTGTTGAGCGTCTGCCTTCGGCTCAGGTCATGATCCCAGGGTCCTGGGATCGAGCCCCATATTGGGCTCCCTGCTCGGCGGGAAGCCTGCTTCTCCCTCTCACACTCCCCTTGCTTGTGTTCCCTCTCTCGCTGTCTCTCTCTGTCAAATGAATAACAATCTTAGAAGAGTCCTATTCTATCCCCTCTCGCCCCTCAAGCTTGGATGCTGAGCTGAGAAGCCTCATCTTTGGGTGTTACTATGACTGAAGCAACAAGGTCTTACTTACTAAATGAGGGCAGATTTATTTAAATGAGGGGTCAGCAAACTACGTTCTATTGGGCAAATGCTGGTTGTCGCTTGTTCTTATAAAGAAGTTTGTTAGACAAATAGGCGTAGCTGTGTTCCATGTATTTTTTCTGGCTGATTCTCACTAAAGAAGCAGGGCTGAATGGTGCCGAGTAATTACAACAGATCCTATATGGCCTAAACTATTTGCTGTCTGGTTCTTTAACAGAAAGAAGTTTGGTGATTCTTAATTTAAACCAGTCTCGCTCCATAGTTCTATGACTTTCAGAAGGCTAAGCTAGAGAATGAAGAGGGGGCAGGACGTGCCATTCACTGAAGCTGAAGATGTTCACCATAGAAGATTTAAAGAGAGTAGGTTACATGTATTCATGCCGTCCTAATTTGCCATTAGTGAAAATTGCAAAGAGCAACACTGATTGAAAATCAACATATTCAGGGGGGCGCCTGGGTGGCTCAGTTGGTTAAGTGTCCGCCTTTGGCTCAAGTCATGAACCCAGGGACCTGGAATCGAGCCCCGAGT
The DNA here is from genome assembly GCF_024610735.1 of Ursus americanus. NCBI lineage: Eukaryota > Metazoa > Chordata > Mammalia > Carnivora > Ursidae > Ursus > Ursus americanus. The sequence goes on from NC_142153.1 coordinate 12,876,820, forward strand.
TGTGCTCTCTGCTCGTCGGGGAGCCTGCTTCTCCCTCTCCCTCTGCCTACTGCTCCCCCTGCTTGTGCCCTCTCTCTGCCAAATAAATAAATAAAATCATTTTAAAAAAATGGAAATCGACATTTTCTGGGCACTGTGTTAGAAACTTTCCATTAAGTAGGTCATTTGTGTTTCTTATGTCAAGGAAATTTAGGCTTTCCTGGAGAAGGGGTCTTAGGGACAGCCCAAAGCAAGGGAACAGGCCCACAGAGTGTTCACACTGGAGGACCCTGGACACCAGAGGGGCGGTCTGCTCCTGCGCAGACATTCCCTGCTCATGAGAGCCGAGACACAAAAGGTGTTGACCTTAGTCTCCCAATTTGAAATGCATTTTCCCTACTGCGCAAGGGCCCCAACTGCTGACTTTGGGGGCACTCACAGTCGTTCTCGTAGGTAGACCGTAAGCAGAGAATGAAATGGAACGAGGCAGAAGGAACGTGTGCAGACTCATCCAGCACACGGATGGTAGCTTCTGTGGATCTGCAGGTATTTTGGGGCAATTATTTTCATGTAAACGGTGAATTAAAAATCATAAACTCTTATGGTCAGAATGGATTTGGGAGTTAACGCAGTTCGAATTCTATGAATTGCAGTTGTAGAAAAAGAAACAGGGCTGGTGAGTGATGTGTTCAGGCAGACTGGTATGAGTTGTAGAACCAGGGATGCCTTACGGGGGCCCAATTTGCCCCCCCCGACACACTTTTTTCTTTGTCAACCGAATTCTGTTCTCTGGGTTGTTTTTTGTTCTTGTCCCTGTGTTGATCAGAAAGTGAGCCTGACATCGTCAGGGTGCTCATGGGTTATAAATGAGACATCTCCTCCCTTTGTCAAACTTGCTGGGAAATATTCAACTTAATTTTTTTTCTCCTGTACACATACATTTTTGTATTCTTTCATTTTCAATATTCGACTCTCAAGAGTGTATCTGTTCTCTCTGGGTTTGCCTGTCTCTGCAAATCCCCTTTTCTTCGGCAGCCATGCCTCCTTTCTTGCTTTGCCCCTCTGAGCCTGACTGCTTTCTAGTTGGGTCCTGCGTTCTCGGATTTCTTGGATCCCTTTTGAGACAGGGAGTGGCACTCTATCATTTCCTGGCAGACACCTACCTCCCTTTCAGAGAAGAAAGAGTCAGGTAGGATGTCTGTGGAAATAAAGAACACAAAATGGAAATGACAGAGTAAGGCAAACAGTAAGAAAATAAGGCTTTGCCTCAAAAGGAAAAAAAAAAAAGAAAAGAAAAAAAGAGTACCAGAGGAAAAGGGAAGGAAAATGGTTCTGGCAAAATTTGTTCTCTTTTCTATTCATTCTGGGGCATGGCGGGGGTGGGGGGGGGTGAGAGGAAGAGGGGAGGCGGACGTGGGGGAAGGGAGGTATTGCTTGCCAATGCCCTCTCGCTGCTGGTTATCCTTCCAGCCCAGCCGAAGTGACCTGCCCATCAGTGCTGCCCGGGATGCCATCACTCTTGCTTCTCATCAAAAGTAATCAAGCCCATTATGAATCTCTCTATTCTACTCTCAACTTAACTACAACGCTAGCATTGGTAATGGGAGTCCGGGGAAGCCGCAGGCTCATTCACGTGCTTAGGTCACCTGTTTGTTTCACACCTTCTGCATTCAGATCTGGGAATTCTCATCCTCAAACTTCTAATACCAAGGCACCCACTTTTGCCGGCTGAACGTGTCCCCACGGAGGGTTAAATGATGCTTAAGGTGGCCTGATGGTAGGGAGGAAACACGTACTTCCCTGTCTCTATTATCACCGACTCAAGACAGTGCTGGGATCTCCCACAAATACCAAGATGACCTAGTCTCTGTCCCCATTTGGGCGGCCCAAGTTAGCCAACCTCAAGATGGGACCAGGACCAAAGTAAGACTTTTCTATCATGTCCCCAAAGGCAGAGCGGGTGGAAGGAAATGCCACACACAGTGTCCTGTTCTTGTTTCTTGCCCACATACGTAGCTAGGCTTCACACGAAATGTGGCCAGAGGGATTTATAAAGATAGCAGGGCCTGGAAACCACATGGATACGCCCAAACCCCTTTGTTTTTCAAAACTCTCAGGAAGAATGTCCTCTTTCCAGTTGCCCCCAATTACCTGTTGATGCTGTTTTTCTGTGCTAACATCTGCCAGTCCTTGCCTTTGGCATTGGGCGTATCGAAGGTGGCACAAATCCGCTGTCTGATGGAGTAAGGGATTTTGAAGGCTTTGGGGCCAGTCTGTGCAGGGAAAGTGCTATCCTCTTGTGCAAAGAACGTGATGGTTTCTCTTTCACTCTACAAACAGAGAAAGCATGGTCAGATCTAAATGGAAGCATTACCGAGAAACACTTTTATTTATTTTAATAGAAAATTAACACACACGCACAGCATGCTTGCCATTGTGATGGACTCTGTAAAATACATTGACACGTTCCCCTTTTTCTAACGTAGTAAATAAGTTCTCTGGCAGCCTCGTGAATTATGTACTGGAGATTTACAACAGGGTCTTCCACTCGGGGGGGGGGTGTCCACAATTGTCAGCCTCCTACATCCAGGGAGATGTCAGGTGACAGCAGGATTAAACCTCCCCCCCCCCCCCCTGGTTCTCAGGGATAGATCTAGAATCAGTAGGAAGAATCCCCCAAAGGACAGATTTCAGTTCAGTATAAGGAATGACCCTGTGATAGTCAGAGCTGACCGAAGACGAATGGGCCAATCCAAGTTGCTGGCTGGGCAGGTAACTGTCAGGAAATCTACAAAGGGGAACTGATTGTATATTGATCATCTTTAAGTGTGTGTTGCCCCACCCTGGTTGTGAAGTGCTGGTAAGTTTATGTGGACCAACAGAATTTTAAAGCCTGAAAAGTATCCGATTGAATCATTCCTGTGACTATGATAGGTTACAAGACAAGGGATTCCGCAGATGTCATTAAGGCTTCTAATCAGGTGACTATGAACTGATCAAGAGAGATTTTCCAGGGTCAGCCTGACCTATTCACGTGGCCCTTAGAAGAGAGAAGAGGCAGCTCTTATCTGGGGGCATCTCTCCTGCTGGGCTGGTAGAAAGCTAACAGCAGGGCTGTGAACTGGCTATAGAGCGGGGGCAGGGAGCTAGGACCTGAGGGCATCCCCTAGGAGCTGAGCGTGACCCCGGTCCAAGAGCCAGCAAGAAAATGGGGGACCTTCAAGGAATTAGATTTGGTCAACAATCCAAATAAGCTTGGAAAAGGACTCTGAGCTCTAGGTGAAAACATGTCCCCAGCCATCACCTTGATCTCAACCTTGCGAGATCCTGATCAGAAAACCCAGTTATGCCATGCCTGGACTTTTGACCTACAAAAAATGTGAGACAGTAAATGGGTACTGTTTAATCCTGTTAAGTTTATGGTAATTTGTTATATAGCAAAAAAGAAAATATAATAATAATATAAAGAGAATTTAGCCTTCGAATTTGAGATGGGGTTGAGGGACTAGTTAGGACTGTTTAAAGTCCAAGGAACCATCCTTCATGTTAGGAATGTGTCCTCTTGTATTTTCCGTTCAGCTAACATGTGCCATTTCTGAACTCTTCTGCGATCCTGCCCTGAAGCTTTTTTCAACCTTAACACCTCTTCCTACTGTCAGCACCACAGCCATGAGAGGCCTTCTTGGCAAGGGGCCAGGCTCACATGGCTCTAAACCTCAGTGAGTCTTGTGTCTTCAAGAATCTGTTAATTGAGGAAGCTCGTTCATGCAGAGATCTTATTAATGATCATATGTTTTGTGGTTCCATAGCCATCTGACATAGTTACATTTTGAGGGCTGCATCTTGGAAACAGTGCCTTAATGCATTATTTCCAAAAGGGTATCTCAGAAGACGTTCCAAGAAAGAGCAGATCTCTGGTCAAATACGTTTGAGAAATGCTGCATATTATAGCTTCTGCTTGGAAATTCAAAGTAGATATTATCATATTAAATAGATTCTACTGGTTTTAGTTCTACTCCCTGGAATATTATAGAACAACACCCATCAAAATTCTTCTAGTGTTTTGTATTAGTGTGGGGTAACAGAAAAGCATGGTTGGTTTTCAGAGGCAGAGGGACCTTGCTTTGGGCTATGATTTGATACTTCCTAGCTCAGTGACCTTGGGTACTCCATGACATCTGTCCAATTTCCTAATCAGTCTTTTGGCAGCTTTTATAGACACCACAAAGGTTATGAAATGTGGTGAAAATTACCCAGGTACTTTGTAACATGGCTGAAACTAGAAGTCTGATTTTCTAATACCTATACCAAAATTCATTTCTCTACAGCACCTGCTTCAAGACAAGCAGGTGGTTAAGAAAAATGCTGAGCGTTATTAGATTTATGCTTCTGGAATTAGCAGCAGGAAGGGCTTCCTGGAGGAGGCATTTTGGTTGGCCTTGAAGGATGAATAGCTATTGATGGAATAGAAATTGAGTGGGTAACTAGTGATTTTTGGCAAAATGAACAGTTCTTATTCTGATATGTTGGTTACAAAATGAATCAACTCAGACTTCTTGCTATATGAAATAGGTTATGAGGAACAACATTTTTTTAAATTTTTTTGTAAATAGAGTATTTTTTTATTTTTATTTTTTATAATAATTTTTTATTATGTTATGTTAGTCACCATAGAGTACATCCTTAGTTTTTGATGTAAAATTCCATGATTCATTATTTGCACATAACACCCAGTGCTCCATGCAATACGTGCCCTCCTTACTACCCATCACTGGGCTATCCCATTCCCCCACCCCCTTCCTTCTGAAGCCCTCAGCTGGTTTTCCAGAGTCCATCGTCTCTCATGAAGGAGGAACAACATTTTTAATCATGGTTTGTGAAATTTCTCCTAGCCTTTAAAAATGTAAATTGAAGACCGTTTCCTTCAATTTCCTGACTTAAGGCAGGAGGATGTACTTTAAAAAGATAGTAGAAACTGTAGAGAGGAAAAAAAGGAATTCTATGCAAGATAACATGGGAGCTGTCACTGTAAACCGACACCAAAGGGTGTTCCCATGTGAAAAGGTGGCTTGCCAGTGAAACTGAAAACACTGAAAGTAGCCACAACAAAGGGCTGCATAGACAGAGCTGGCTTGTGCAACCTCTCATGGCATCTTTGGGTGGACCAAGCTCACCAAGCTCTGTCTTTACCGTTGGCAGAAGAGAGACCACCCTGATCCACAGTCTTGAGGACAGAAGTGGTAGGAGTTCAAAGTGAATAAAATATTGGAGGAGACTGACTCTTAAGTATTTTTTCTGTTTTCGATACTTTGATAAGTGGGCCCCCATCCGTCATAAAGTTTCCCAATTTAAATATTTGCCACGCATAAGGATGACACTTTATGTAACATTTATGGTGCATTCTAAAAGACAGCTGGGCCAAGTAATAAGAATCCTGTAGATACATCACATTTCCTGATTGTTTAAATTAAATATGCAGAGGAACAGCAGATTTTCATGCTCTGCACATCTGAGATAAGAGGCTGCTACTTGGCTAGCTGGGGAGTGTAAGTCAATGAGAAATTCCAAGTATTCTGTCTATTTTGCGACAGACAAATCATCCCCCAACCTTCCACCACTTTTGGAAGAAAGATAAGAGAATTGCTTGAAGGGAAAATTGTAACATGCAAGTTTCCCATTTAAGTTCTTTTTACCAAAAAAAAAGAAAGGAAAAAAAGTATTCTCTAATAATATTACTTTAACAAGGGATGATGCCATAAATTACTTAGGGATTCTGCCCTCCTCTTCGATATTAGTAAAATTATTTTGCTTTACTCCGCAATTTTCCGATCGGTGATACAGTTGCTTTTACAGAATGTCAGTTGGTGGTAATCGTTTGGTAATTTGGTGAGGTTGCACTGAAAGAGAACCACCTGCTTCTACGGATGGACACAATAATGGTCACTCTAAAAAACAGAAAAAAATACGCTATCTTGATCATGGAAATAATTTTTAAGTTTGAGAATGACATGAATGATTCTATTTATTTGGAAAGCCATTGAGATGAGACGCATGAAGGAATGTGGTGGATGGGAGGCTAGACATAAAGAACCAAAGGCCTTCAATGAGCATAATCACTGTACTGATTCAGACATTTAAAATAAATATTATCTTATATATACAAGGACCTACATACGTATATCTTTTACCTCTCATGGTTCCATCGTTAAATTCATGAAACAGACGCTAAGATGATACGTTAAAGTAAGGTAGGAAGTTGGAGCTCTGAGCTTAACAATACAGGGATTTTTTTTTTTTTTTTGAGTGGGGAGAGGGACAGATACTTAAAATTCAGACATCTATTGAAAGCTTCAAAAGATTTATTTCCTTACTATTATTCTTATTATCTTTAATCAAAGAAATCCTATTACTAACTTATTAAAACCAGCTAATGCAGGGTCTTTCAGCCTAGAGGTCATAAAGTGTGATGCACTTACTGACCTATTATTCCCGACTCACTGACTGATACAAGTTCATGTCTGGAATGTATCTTGTCTCCTCTCCAGGTAATCCCAGTTTCTTAGCACTTTATGTATCCTAACTTTTTCTGGAAGTGTCTACCACAAAAATCCAAGTCATTTTTAGGGAGAAGAGGATACTTTGTATTCACCACATCTATTGGTAGATGTACACTTCTGGCAGGAATGAGACAGTCCTGGAGTTGGAAAGAACGCGAGCGATCGATCATTCACTGAAGACCTCCCTTTCCAGGCAGACTGACACGTGGGAAATCTATTCTATTCTTGAAAACCTATAGAATGAACACTTATTCTAGCCCATCCCATCCTTCTGCAGTCTTGAGGAAAGAACTTCCCAATTTTCACTCTACTTTCATACTCAAAGACAGAATTTTTGATGCTGTGATGTTTGGCACTAGTGCCTAAGCCCCCCAGAAAGAAGGCTTACATTATGCAGAAGGCCCAAAGTCAGTATTGCTAAATTAGACTTCCCTGACTGGGATCCGGAAGTAGTCTAGTATGGAAATCCAGACTTTGACCTTGACGTCAGGTATCTCAGTTGGGAACTCTGGCTCCCCATTACTGGGTTTATCTATCATCTTGGTTGACCTCTTTGAGAATGTTACATCATGCCAAATTGTGACAGTATAGTATTTACTCCACAGAGCTGGATGGTTACATGTGAAAGTGCATGAAATGGTACCGAAATAGAGTGGCTTTCAAAAGTTTTTAATTTTCTGCTGACAAAATAACAGATTTGCCTAACAAATACAGTTTATTACAAAGAGATGGAGATGCACTGGGCCAAATGCCAGCAGGAACACTTGAAACAATTAATAAAATCCTTCCAGGATCGAAAGGGTTAATAGAGCTTCTAAAACGCATTGGCCTCCAAACTGGATGGCGGTAACCCAACAGTGAGTAAGTATCATTCGGAGGCTGGCTTATTATCGAGAGATAGCGTGGTGTCGTCTTTTTCGAGGCATTTCAAAGTGATCGTAAGCTTGCGAAGCATTAGACAAGGAAATGGAGAGTAAAGGGTAAGATTGTGGTTATTAGCTCATTTTCCTCTGGTGTACTTCCAAAATTTGCTTAAGCAAGGAGCACAGGTATGAGGCTGTATCAACTCTATCACAGTCCTTTAACATGGATTCCTGTGATAGCAGAAGTTGGTCCTCACCATCGGAGTGCCTTAAAAAATAACAACCCTTTAAACCTGGAATTGTTGCATAGATCTGTGATCAGACATTTAGGGCAGTTTGCACCAGAGGTTATCTTTCTGTCCCGCCTTTTCATGCTTGCTTCTGAACACCAGAAGGAAAATCTGCTTGGATTTTCCTTTTGTGTTTATTTTAAAACTTTCCTGTGATTTTTTTATTTTACTTTGAAATGTATTGTGTTAAATATGCCACGACTATTCAAGAAAGACTCTCAAAATATCCTACCCTCCGTTTCTGGATCTACCTTTCCCATCAAAACTACTTTAGCGCACAATGTTAATTGGTGATAATGAATGCAAATACCGTACAAACATGTCAGCTAAGACAGCTATCAATTTTGAGGCACAATCCTTTGGAAAGCCATCCGCTCTTCAGAAGAACTATTCAGGGAATTAGCAATGTTCATTTTGCATAAACAATGAATTGAAATGAGAATGGAGTGAAGTGATAATGCTATAAGGCTACAGGTTTTCAAAGAAAAAACCCCCCTGAATTGAGTGGTATGTATATAACATTTGTTAAGCCTTCTGCCAAGCCTGAATGAATAAATACATATTATTTATATATTGGTACATAAATACGTATGTGTGCCTGTACACATGCATATATATATTTATATATTCTACTGATGAGCAATAAAATATGTTTTTCTACACTAGCCAGGGATTACCTTACAATTGCTCAACAGAAGCATCACATGCTTCCCCTGATTCTACCCCTCAGCTACTCTAGCCCTCTACCCTCAAATAATCATTCAGGAGGGAATGCCATCATCTCCTCTCTGAGCCAAGTCCACAGCCATGAAGACATTCAGTGGTTTAGGCAAATCAGAGCCATGGCGGAAATCAGGTGTCTTTTTGCAAAAGTGAATTCTCCTCTGACTCCCATTCTAACTCTGCCCTTCAATAATGATAGGACCTTGGACAGTGTCCTTTCCCTCTTTGCACTTGCATTTCCTTACTTTGTAGAATGAGACTTCGGTCTACTCTGTTGTACATGATGGCATCAATGAATCAGATTCAATTGAAACAGGGCTATGCAGAACCCCGAACCTGGGGGCTAGGAGACATTGTAAGACAGCAGGGTACCAAGGTCCTGAAGACGACTTCTGGAAAGCTGGTCAGAACCAGTAGAGGGGCGCCTGGGTGGCACAGCGGTTAACCGTCTGCCTTCGGCTCAGGGCGTGATCCCGGCGTTATGGGATCGAGCCCCACATCAGGCTCCTCCGCTATGAGCCTGCTTCTTCCTCTCCCACTCCCCCTGGTTGTGTTCCCTCTCTCGCTGGCTGTCTCTATCTCTGTCAAATAAATAAATAAAATCTTAAAAAAAAAAAAAAAGAACCAGTAGAAAAACAGCCCCATGGTGACCTTGTGCCTCTTCATGGTTTATGTCTCAAATGTACCATCAGCCACCAATGAATCTCAGGAGATATTGCAAACCTGCAATGGACGATTAGATTGTTTGTGGTTTTGTGTTTAAAATGCCCTCTACCAGTTCTTTCCCCAAAGGGCTCTCCACGGAGCCTAAGCTCTGATGGGTTGAGTTTCTCTGCCCAACGGGAAGCTCAGTTCAACCCTCAGCCTGAGGAAAAGTTAATCTGCCCTTACCGGTACCGAGGATTAAGAGCGAGAGCATTCCGAAGCTCTTTTAGACCCTGTGTAGCACGACTGAAAGAGGCACGTTGATCTCCGGGTCTTGTCGAAATGGAGTCAAGTGGTCCCGCAGACCAAGGACTCACCTCCAGGATGGATGTCTGCACTTGGAGGATCTGTTCATGGCCTTTGAGCTGCCGGATGCAGATTTTGCAGGACAGCTGGGTGGTGGTGGGCGTGTAGCGCTCCAGGGAGAAGGCACAGTGCAGGGGCTGCCTGTTACTGCACCACACGCGGGCGAATGGGACTTCCTGCAGGGAAACGGGGGAGAGAAGAGGGGTGTGGTGTGCAGAGCCCGGCTGAGATGAGTAGAGACTAGGAGAGACTGAATCGCAATAATTATGATGATAATGATGACAATGATTGCAGCAGAGATAACTGCCTCGGCGACTTTGGTGGAATTGTAGAAATAATGGTCCAGCATATGCCAAGCAGCACAAAAAGTAATTAATGTCAATTCCAATTGATAACATTTGGATTCCAAAACCACAGCGCAAGAACTCAGATTTCACTTGGTGACACATACAATTAGGATACTATCAAAAATTAATCCTCATGGTTTTCCACGAAAAAAAAATTCGTTGGAACACTCCCCTGGTCCATCCTTCTCCCTAAGCTTGGGGTAGGGTGATATCTTTTCCCTTAAATGAAAATTATGCTAAAGAACTGACTGCCCAGAACGTACCCCAACACCACATAAACTCCTACAGAATTGTGTAAACAGAACACGATATTGCTAATGTACCCAGCATAAAAATCATATCTACTGATGATCACACACACCCCCCAGAGAGAGAGACAAACATATGAGGCTGCCCTGAACAGTCCAGTTTGCCACCTCCTCATTTACTCAGTTCATCCATTCAGCAAGTAAGTGCATGGTGCCTGCTAATGACCAGACGCCGTACAAGAGAAACAATAAGAAACTAGGTTCAGTCTCTACCATAACAGGACTTACAGACAATTGAGTGGCAAAAGCAATTTTTGCTAAATGGGGGGGGGAAATAAATCTATATACATCAGCCTTTTTCCCCATTACTACTCAGTGTCTGCCACTGATTAGACTGTGGTCAGGCATGTGACTTTACAATAATGCGAACTAGAGGTCACTCACTGATAGTCTTTCATCTACTAAAAAGTCTCTCCTTCCTACTCAAATCAAGCTGAGATTCTTGGCAGTGACCATGTATGACCAGCTTCTAGTAACATTCATCCTCCCCTTTTTATCTTTTTGTCATCTCGTTAATGTGCTCTTTTTTTCCTGTTGCTATAAATATAATTTTTTGGAGGTTTGATACTCTGAAGTGTGACTGGTGATGAAGCCATCATGTGTTAGAAAATGGGGCGCCATTATTAAAATTCAATCTACTCACTTGGAAGAACTAGGAGTTACCTAGTTCTTCCTGAGCTCTCATGGGCACGTTGCTTGTTTCTTTGTTTAGTTTTCTCTACTGGAAGTCTCACAGATCTGGATTTTGGATGCTTCCTGGGGGGACCAGCAAGGAGGGATGTCTCTGATTGTTGTCCACGTGAAGAGAGGAGTGCTAGCTGTAGGAGTCGGAGAGAAGAAACTCATGCCCTAAGCCTACCACATATCCCAGCAAGCAGTATAAAGGCTTTGTGGTTTTGTTTCATTTGTTCTGTGGAATTTTCATCTCAAGAAGCAGAGAGGAGTGAGATGGGTTGGTGAGGTCCCCCAGCAATCTTTGGAGGAAGTAATTTTCCCAACATTCAAAAATGACTTTTCACCTATCCCAAATTCTACACCAGATAAATAATAACATGTATTTACAAGGTCTGCCATTTCTTCTTATTGTCCAACCTCACTCTAATCGTGCTTCTCCCCCCAAGGCTTCTTCCATTTTGTAAGCCATGGGTAGCCCTTACTTCATTATCTCGGCCTCCAACACATCTCTCTCCGCTTGCTGACTCTTCGAGATCCCATCTGCTCAGAGACGCCCAACTGCCACCTCGCTATGGAGAACTCCCAACAGCTACATCTCTGGAATTTATCTATTATCAATCACTGACATTATACCCCTAATCACTACAAATCATTTTATGTGGCTTTTACTTTCTCCGACAACTCTACCTTTTCAAACCTGATTATCACCATTCACTGTCTCGTCCTTCTCTAATTTTCCCATCGCCATTAATGATCCTCTTCTCTCCTCATTAGAGCTAACTGTAGTGACCTACTCCCCAATCTCCTGCCTGCATTCTCTATGATACCGAGCTAATGAGGGGGTTAGGGCTTGACTGGAGAGGGAAACAGGAAGCAGCTGATTGGTATTCTTCAGGAAATAGCATTGCAATGTCTCTTTTACCTCTAATCATGAGCGGGGGTCACTGATGTGACCAGATCGCCTGGGAACTCTGCTCTTGTTACAAGAATCCTTTGCGATGGGGCCCACTATGGCCGCCTGATGCCTGCCACATTAAACAGAGTCTCCTGCCTGGTGCTGCCATCATGTGTTGTCCCATCTTCGTTTTAACAGCCCTCAAATGAACGCTCCTTCAAACTAGTACATTTTTTATAGTTCCTTTGCACCACCCCCTTTCATGAAATAAACTGTAACATAGGGCTCCATGGTTAACAGGTTTTGCCTAACTGAGAAAACTAAGGGGACGCCTGGGTGGCTCAATCGGTTAAGCATCCAACTCTTGATTTCAGTTCAGGGTCATGATCTCAGGGTCATGAGATCGAGCCCCGTGTCAGGCTCTGTGATAGGTGTGAAGCCTGCTTAAGATTCTCTCTCCCTCTGCCCCTCCCCCCACTCTAAAAAAAAAAAAAAAAGAAAGAAAACTAAGAAGGTTTTTATGTTCTTAAACGGATATTTGAGTTATTACAATGTTGCATAAGTTCTTAGGCGGCAGGGCCAGAGCTGAATTCAAGGTCCTGCTCTTAAACTGACCTCCATGTTGTGCGGTGGATCTGAATCCTTGATAATGCTTCCTGTCCTAAAAAAAAAAAATGGTACTGGCCATTTATTGAAAAGTATCTTCTCTGGTATAATTTGCTACATTTCTTATATTTTCTCCGGAGAACGCTGGCAGAAAGGTAAGAGAGTTATGCCCACTGCAGAGAGAATCCTCCCTTGCAGAAAGCCATGAGAATCAGCACACACGCACACACACTCGATCACTCTCCTCTCTTTTCTCTTTACATCCCACTGCACACAATCAAAACATTTTAAAAATCTGATTTTAAGACCGTATCAAAAGAGTATTTCTTTTTTATTGTTGGCTTGAGTAGCAGCTGCCAGGAGGGCCCGACAAAACATTTAAAAGTAATAGAATTAGAATAGATTAGTGTGTTGTCAGGGCAATCATCTTTGCTTTCATTTATTAAAATAAAAAACTATCAAGATGCTCACTGAGTGAGAGGAATGATGTGGCAAGTAATATGGGAGGACAAAGTGTAGCAAAGTTATGGGTGTTTAAAGAATTCCGGAAATGTTTTCATTTTCATTCCCATTATAATTAGGTTCCTAGCAGATGGAGAGAATGTAAATCATATCCTAGCAGGAGACAGACACTGGGTTCCCCAAGACACAAAAGCATGCTGAAAAGACAGCTGCTTTTATCCTAGTGAGGTGGCAGCCCAACTTCGGGTTTTGTAGGATTTAAAAAATAAATAATATTTTATTGTATACTGTCTAATCCAGCTTCTCTACCCCACAAGCAGCCAGAAATAGCAGAACGCGTGATTCAGTAGCACCCAGGTCCCCGTAACCTATGGCAGGCAGACTTATTTACCCCCTAAACGAGGTCTGATAAATCTGTGGAGGGGATCTCTAACTGTGGTCAAGTCTGCCTGAGAAGAAGGAATACTTGGTTTTTCGGGGTGGCTGGGTGGGGGGGGACTAGCCCTGTGGGTTGTAGCACAGCGTGTTGTCAACTGTAATCCTCCCGAAACTAACCCAACGAGATTTCAAAGCCAGCTGGTCTGCCTGTGCACGGGGTTTCCGCACATAGCTCTGGACCCAGCCTTGACGTCACACCATTCTGAAAGCGTGCCTTGTGCAGTTGGTTGGTGTCTGATGGGGCAAACGTTCTCTGCAGTGGGTATCTCCCAGGCCTGAAAATTCCTGGTAAATTCCACCTTTCCCAGAAGAAGAAGGGAAGGTTTCCGAGGAGAATAGGCTTTGGGTCCCAACTGGAATATGTCGCTTCTCAGATTCCTGATCTGTAGTTAGAGAGTGGGGGAGAGAGGAAGACCAGAGGTCTTCCATGCCCAGAGCTGGAAGATGACAAAAGATGACAGGGAGATTTACCAGTTGAAGGAGACCTATAAATGATGTCGGGAAGAGTGAGGTTTTCTGTCCCTGCAATAGCTCTCCGTTAGTTCCCATCCACTAAGCCCTAATGAAAAGCCATTCTCTGTTATCCACGCCAAGTTTATCAGTGCACGTCCTGTTCCACATGAGGTTCAAGCGGGAGGAACACAAACCCTCCCCGAAGTGCTTACAGCTGATGCCTGGGGCAAGCGCAGCAGGACCATTAAGCGCAGCACCGCATGTATTCACACAAGCTAGGGGATTTCAGTGGTGACAGGGGCAAGACAATTGGCGGCAAGGAGGTGGGGGGGGGAAGGAGGAACAGAGCAGAAAGCCATTTGTGGGTAAGAAAAATGAAGTGGAAATGCAACTCAGTGGCAAACCTCCTGGTGCAGAGAAAATTAAATTATTTCTCAGCCTTCCAAGACTCTTTCAAATTATGCTCAATTACAGAAGGCAAATATTTATCCATGTTCACAACGTCCACGCAATCCAACCCCTCCCGGCAGTAAAGCTTATTGCGTTTCCGTGGGAGCCAATGCCCTTCGGCTTTGGCTGGCCCTGTCGCATGCTCTGAGGTCCACAGGCTCTTAGCCCCCAGCGCCTTTCCCGCCCGGGGCTCTCCTTGGAATTCCTGGTGTTGGAATTTTTGTTTAAGGGCTGGTGCAAGGTTATGGTCCTTCCAGCTGGTTTTTTTTTTTTTTTTTTTTAATCTTTAAACATTAAACTTAATAGTTACTTTGGACGGAGGCACCAGCATTAGATCCAGTGGCATGATGCCTTTAAGCCTATAAAGATTAATACAGAGGAATTTCCATGACTATCAGGACCTGTTTTAACAATGCCCTGAAGTTCAATTTGGTCTGGAAACTCTGAATCCTGCTTTCCTGGACACAGAGACACCTAGGTCTTAGAACATCATTAACAATCCATTTATTCATAGAAAACCTCTCATCATAAGGAAATATGCTGAATGTGTCAAAAAAAAAAAAAAATGTCTGGGGCTGTGAGAAATGCTCCTGTTGCTCTGAATGCCCTGAAAAGGTACACAGAGGGGCAGTTCCCAAGGTAACAAGAGGTCTGGAAAGTAAACAGGAAAATACAACCTTGTCCAATCTGAAAACCATGAATTTTCAAAAGCGAAAGGGTTGGTGGTTCAACTTTTTTTTTTCTAACTCTCATGGCTCAGGCAAGGTCTTTCTCTGTGATTTGGCTTGTTCCCATTCTGACAAGCTGGTTTACCTCGTGCAAGTTTTTGGCTTTTGTTTTTAATAAATGCCACAAGGATGGAAAGGTTAAAACCCCACAGAGCTCTGCAGGTTATTACAGAACAAAGGCATCTGAAAGCCTCCTGTGATTCTGGATCAATCTGAGCCCACCAGAAGCTTTTCCAAAGTTAAGGACCTGTCCTGTCACCTGGAGCACAGGTGACTTTGGTTTAGGAAGCGACTGGAGACCAGCTAGCTGCTTGTGGTGACGGCACTCATCACGGGGAATTTCCACAGCATTCCGTGGCAGGGTCACACACTGATAAGAGGTCTTCCTATACTAAGCAATTACTCAAATCCCCTAAAAGTTATTCGAGGAGACGCTAAGTCATTTTGCAATGTTTTAAAATTCTCTGGTACAGAGATAGGTGAATAATAACAGAGAAATATCTTTACATATTTGTAAAAGGATTCTAAGGGGCATGAGCCTTTCTTTGGCTCCCAGCATCTAATTTCCTCTTCCCATCTTACCCAGCTTACTTGGTGGCGAGCACTTCATATATGCACCTCTTGTGCATACCTGGCCAGCCAGGGCTCCCCACAGCTCAAAACTGTCACCCTTGGAAGGACTGACATCCAGACCATTCGTTGCTGACCACAGTTAAAAACCATGTCTTGTAACGACCTGGTTTTAATCAAACAACAAACCAACTTCGCTCTAAGCTGTTAAATGACCATCTCAACCTGTACTGAGCAAGAGTTTAAGTGGGGAGAGGAGAAAATTCACATTACGTGACATCAAAGCACCTTTCTCCCCCACCTGCTAGAAATCTGTGAGTTGATGACAATAGGATTAATTCCCTGGGTGTAGTCCCAACTGCTACATTTCTGTGACAGTTCTGAGATTAAATCCATATTTTTAAAGGAGCTAAGTCAAGAGTACCCTCACCAGGGTTTAGTGACAACGTACTGGTTAAGCAAAGCTATTTCTGTTAGCGGCCCATCTGGCCAGTACCTGGCATGCAGTGAATGGTTTAATTCTCCAGAGGAATGGGGGGATATCAAGGACGGAGATCTGAAGACTGAAGGTGTTCCCTTTGAAATGCAGCAACTTTGGCTCTTCCAGTAGCTGTCCACCTTGGTGCCTTTCATCTGAAACCACTTCCTAGGGGCAGGAAAGAGAGAAGAGGCATAACAATGAAGTATCCCATTTCTGCCACATTTCTTTCCATAGGCAGGTATGCTCCCTACCACGTGTCTCCTGGAAACAGACAAACAGCATGACAGACACACGCTTCTTTGATACCCCTCCTGTCCTGGCAAGGTCAGGACTGGGGAATGACTCAAAGCTGCGGACTAATAAGAATCTGGGCAGGAAGAAACAATTGTTCTTAATTATTTGCTTTGCTTAGGCTTTTAAACACACCATACCTTTCTTTTAAAACTAAAAGACCTCCCCTGCCCCAAGCAAACTGTTACACCGTTGAGTTTCCACAACTGTGTGAATTTCGTCCGCTATGACTATAATCAAAGGATGTGTTGAGATTTTTTAAAAATTTATTTATTTGACAGACAGAGGGTACAAGTAGGGGAGCAGCAGGCAGAGGGAGAGGGAGAAGCAGATCCTCACTGAGTGGGGAGTCCAACGCAGGTCTCGATTCCAGGACCCTGGGATCGTGACCTGAGCTGAATGCAGACGCTTAACTGACGGAGCCACCCAGGCACCCCGGATGCATTCAGATTTTACACTGAAAGTTGAACAGCAACTTCACCCTTTTGCCCCTCTACCCTTTCACATGTCCATCATGAATGTGGGCATTATACAATACTTAATTCTTTGGTTCGAAATAATGCTATAGAGTGCACGTATCCTATTTATTTGAGTAATGTTCATTAAAGTTATGCCAGAAGGCCAAGAAAAAAGTTGTTTATCAAGTGAGTTTTAGCTCAGAAAAAAGAATCAGATCCCTGAAGATAAATACTCCTGTATCTTTCGTTGAGAAATCTTTATAATTACATTTAATACAAACAAAATTCATCTACAATCTATTGAGCAAGCCATTTTAATCGGTTCCAAATGTGTGGTGTCTAGAATCCTATTGGAGCAATGATAAGCCAAATAAAATAACCGACACGAATTCTGCAAAAGCTTAACCTGCCGTTGGGGTGAGGCTGTTAGTGTTACTGGAGATAAGAGAGCTCCCTAAATCCATTTCTTAGACTCACCATTAATTGACTTATAATTCCCTTGTAGAGGTACAATAAATAAGAACACTGAGATCCTTTAATTATGTCTTGTAGTCTTCCCAGATTCTAAGAGATCGTGAGAAGTCAGGCAAGTAGGCTTATAAATACAATAAAACTTACATTTCAATTATCAGTGAGTAAAAGCAGCTCCCAAGGTTATCTTACCGACTCTTGAAAAACAGGAATAAAAACATGTCTTACTAAGACTCGGCTGTCCAGCTTTTACCCGTCACGTACACGTAAGCATTAATCGGTTACTAGTATCTATTCTCAGGACTAAGTGATTCCACTCCGAGGTCATTTGCTCCGGTTCTTTTAATGAGAGGGGTGTTTCTTGGGGGCTCTTAGGTCAGGCTGAACTTTCCGTGATGTTAGAAATGTTCTGTATCTGTGCTACTCAATGTGGTAGCCACTGGCCACAGTGGCTATTGAGCACGTGAAATGAGGCTAGAGCGAGGAAGGAACTGAGTTTTTCATTTTAATTAACTTCATTGTAAATATCCACACGTGGTTGGGAATTACCGTACTGAACAGCACAGTGCTAGGGAATTCCTAACAGTGTAGGACTAGGAGTTGGGCATGACAGCATGGTGGCCGGCATCGGATTGGGCTGAGTGGAAGGATCGTGGCATGGTGGGGCGGAGAGAGAATTCACTCCAAATGCTGGTTTGAGGTCTTTCCTTTTCCTTTGCCTTCCCCTTCCCCTTCCCTTCCTTCTTTTTATTATAATAATATTTTTTATTATATTATGTTAGTCACCATACAGTACATCCCTGGTGTTTGATGTAAAGTTCCGTGAATCATTAGTTGCGTATAACACCCAGTGCACCATGCGATACGTGCCCTCCTCACTACCCATCACCAGCCTATCCCATTCCCCCAACCCCCTCCCCTCTGAAGCCCTCAGTTTGTTTCTCAGAGTCCATAGTCTCTCATGCTTCATTCCCCCTCTGGTTTGAGGTCTTTTATCCATGCTGATCACTGGTTCCTTGTTGAGATTTAATGAGTGTCCACAGGAGCTATGCCTGGGCTGGACTCTGAGTTTATAAAATGAAACTATCCCCGCCACCAGGGAGCTCACAGTCTAGTGAGAGGCTCAGAACAACAGTAGGCATCTGATTATCGTATCTAAATATTACAAATACACGTCTACCGAGGAGGTCAAGGCAAGGCACGGGATAGCCTAACGCAGGTGGGAGGAGAGGCCAGGAAAAAGAAGCGGGAAATTCCCAGAAGAAGGGATATCTGAGCTGAACCTTGAGGTTACGATCAGGGATAGTCACAGGAAAAGGAGGGAGCACGCACTGGGGGCAGTGAGCAGGGTCTGCAGGAAGGTATGAGGCGAGGCAGAGCTGGGACAGGTTAGGGGAGAAAGTGAGTGGCTGGAGATGATGAAAATCAAGTCATGGATTCTCACTTGCTGTGCTGAGGACTTTGTATTTAATTTTAGAGCATGGATACTCAGGGTTTAAGGTGTGCAAGAATCTTTGGGGGACTACATCTACTCAAATGAGGATGAATCTTGTAAACCAAAAATGGAGGCCTGGGACTCCAATCACATTTCCATGCGGTCTTGGGCAGATTACCTGTTTTCTTTAGGCCTCTGTTCCTTAGCTGGGGTTATTCATGGCCAAGCAAAATCATCAGCCTGATACTCTATTAGCCTCTTTTTTGCAATTTTAGTGTGACGTTAGAAACAAGTACAAATAAGCAATGTACTTATTCAAATCCACATGAAAGCCACACGATAACACAGTGTGGGCTTTTCAAAGTATATTTGGGCTCTCTAAGGCATACCCCTTTTCTTTAAATAATCTAACTTGCCCGAATGTACAGAGAAGTAAACTGAGGTCAGAAGATGAGGTGTCTTGTGCAAGATGGCACATTTCTTAGTGTAGAGCTAGGCTATTTTAATATTTAGAAACCACACGGAGCATCATCGCACTAGAAGAGAAGCGTAGTTTTAAATCAAGAGATGAAAATTGGAAGCACACCCTTACCCCCAAAGAAAGTCCTCTTCCTAAAGGGTTAGTGATAGAGCGAAGACTCAAACAGGGCAACTTGACTGTGGTCTAGTATCTTTTTCTACATTTCCCTGCCTTTTTATATCCTATGCTGGATTTTTTTTTTTTTTTTTGAAGTCCTGTGAAGGTCAGACTGTTATTAACTCTGTCCTGTAAATAATTTTTCACTGGTGCAAGATATATATAAAGATGACATAAGTCAGTCGTATTTGCCCTACGGTGATATACACTGCCTAAGCAGTCCCTGAAATGCAGAATGGAGAATGTTAGAAAATTTTAATAGATGTCCACTTATGATTATCGCAGAGGAAAATGGTACCTTTTAGAAATTCTGCTTTAGGGCCCCCAATTTAAATACAACCATGATTTATTTTTGCCTTTTTTTTTTTTTTAGCTTGCTTTCATCTCCACACATTGAACCAACTATATATAATTAAGAGTGTCTCATAATCTTGCACAAAATATTAAGCAGTCATAGTTATTCTGTAACAAAACAAGTAATTATTAAAATGAAGAAGCCTGATAATGAACTAATCATTGTATTTATATATTTGTAAAGGCACAACTGGCTTCAGAGTTAAAGGAACTCCTGAGTATGAGCTTTAAAACACTCTCCAAAAATAATAAATTATACTTGGCACAGAATTCCCAGTTATGCCCACAACCTATTGTACTCTTTTCAGGGCTGGGCCTGGACATCTGTATTTTTAAATGATGATTCTGATGCCCAGCTGGGTTTGAGAATCAGTCATACAAACAATTCTGCTGAGCTGATTTTGAGTCACTCAGTGGACACATCACCCCAAGCGGGAGGCCTGATACTTCATTTTTCCTATCTGCCTCCTATACCACAAGGACCTTATGTTAAATCTCCGGTTCTATTGTTAAATTGATATCTGCATTAATTAAACTAGAAAATAGGGTCTGGCCAGTTTATTTCCTATAAAATGTTCCCAAAGGCTACGGTTGGTGGTGGTTCGAGTCTGCCTCCCTCCTTATTTCACACTGGGGGCTGCCAGCTATCCAGATCCTGGAGTTGTGGCCAGGAGAAGCCTGGGCTTTGTGCCTCAGTGAGCTCTTTATGTTGATTTAATGTGACAGGCAGCAATATTCAGGTGTGCTTCAGGGATACTAAAACAGGCAGGCTGAATTTACATATTTATGAGACAAAACTGTTTGAACTTAAGCATGTGTGTGTGTGTGCGCGTGTGCACACACACACACACAGACACAGAATTATGTCGCTGTGGTGTTTTCCTTTAAATGCTTTACGCGAACAATATTTCCCAAGGTTGCATTATTGATAAACACAAGAACTACATCTGGAGGAAATCCTTTGAAATTAGATTCTAAATCCACATTAATGCCAAGTAAGTAATGAGTACCGAGAGGTACTGAATAGGAGGGCTGGGAGCAATGGAGAAAAAACTAGTTGTTTTTCCTTTTTTCTTTCTAAGATGGGGCAAGCGGTTAATTCCTTGCTTTCCCTGTGTCAAGGTGTGTTTGAGCTGTGTGTGTGTGCGTGTGTGTGTGCGCGCACACCCATGTCAGACAGACACAGAAAGAAAACACAGTAACAGAAACCTAGGTCTTAAAATGTTACTGTCTTGGGGCGCCTGGGTGGCACAGCGGTTAAAGCGTCTGCCTTCGGCTCAGGGCGTGATCCCGGCATTCCGGGATCGAGCCCCACGTCAGGCTCCTCCACTATGAGCCTGCTTCTTCCTCTCCCACTCCCCCTACTTGTGTTCCCTCTCTCGCTGGCTGTCTCTATCTCTGTCAAATAAATAAATAAAAATCTAAAAAATCTAAAAAAAAAAAAAAAAAAAAAAAAAATTTAAATAAAAATAAAAAAATAAAATAAAATAAAATAAAATGTTACTGTCTTATAAATATACCACCATTCCTCAACCTTTGGTTTGAATTTACCAAAGGAGATGATGTCAGACACACAGACACACAGACACACTGGCAGCTTTAATTATCGTGGAAACACGGGAGCAGGAAGGATGAGAAGTCATGGGTTGTTCTCTTATTCTCCTCTCACCTTCAGACAGATTTTTACTTAAAAAAACAAAACCAAAAAAACATCTCTGAGCTGATTTCACTTCCCGGAGACAGTTGTAGATGTATTTATCAGAACAGATCATCAAAAACCGGAAACTAAATGATGTCTTACCGGGTGGAGGAGGTATTTTGTTTTTGTCACTGCGAGAAACCGAGAAACCGGTACTATTATTCAGATGAAGCACCCCCAGAGCAAAGGAGAAGCCAGCACAGCAGCCCCGGCAAGAGGTACGGGGGCGGAGGGCAGGCCTGGAAAGGGACAGGGTTTCTGTTCCAGTACAAAAACCCTCCATAGGACTACAGTTTGGTGGGACCATTATGTCACCAGACCCTCACTGGTTCTAAGAGGACAGAAGACTTGGGTCTGGAAGCTGTCATCCTTCCAAGGTTTCTAGGGAGGGGGGAGATTTTAAGTATTTTATTAGCCATAACTTCAGTGAGCTACGAATGACGTCATCACGATCTTCAACCAGGCTTCTGTCTTGGTTAAGAGGACAGTCCTAGGTGGGCACACGTGTGTTGTCATTTCTTTGAGATGTGAAAGACGCGCTACCACAAACACCACAACTGTTGCAACCAAGCTTGTATCTGTTTCCAAGTCACAACGCACATTTTTAACACCGTGGTAATGGAGGCAAATTCCAGAATAGGGCATTGCTGCAGAAAGGCTTCTTGAAAGATGGCCCGTTACTTTAGATTAAGGAGTCAGGGTTCCATCCGCGTTACGGAGCATGAGTCATCACTGTATACGATATTTTCAGCCCACACCACACAAGTTGGGGGAGCTAATATTAATGTGCGAAGTCTGCGAGAGGTTCAAGAAGTGAACTGTTGCTAAGGCTTTCTTCAAGTGGAACAGTTTTAATGGGTTAGTAACTATATAATTTTCCCCTCTGATTAAATACCACATACGAAGCTGTGAAACACGTCACGTGGATGATTTGGGATGTTAAGGTGATGTAAGGGAACCTGGGCAGAAGGCCCTGAACGTGTTCACTTAAGAGCAACGTAAAAATCCAAAAGCTGGATTCTCTCAGAAACAAAACCCAGAAACGAAGACCACAGACCTCACGGTTATGTTCTGAAAAGCTACAAGTTATGTTTTAATCTTACTGTGGGCCGGGAAAGCTATTCAGCCAAGGCTGACGATGTCTCACCACCCTGGGGGGAAGCATGGCCTTTACTGCTCATGACAGCTGTCACATACATCCTGTCAATAACAAGTCCAACCAAACCCAACTGTAAAATCCAGCTTTATTGGACATGGTAGGAAAGAGAAAAAACCACTGGAGGTAAATAGATGATGACAAATGGGGTCAAGAGTATTTCTACCGGAAAACATTTCTCTAATGCAAAATTATAGTGTTTTAAGAAGTATCTCTAAATGATGAAATAAAGATATTTGGATTCAATTTAGAGGGAGAATACCATTTTCCCTAGCACTGACGAAGAAGGGTATATTACCCATAGGAAGGAGAGTGGTTTGAAAACCTGCGTTTAGGGCCTCGTTCTTGTGACTTCCACTGCAATTCAGATTCATCTGTGAACAGCTAAGCTGTTGTGGAATCTGGTGGCAATCAACAGGAATGAAAATAGATTATCCGAAAGTCACTTCGTTTTTTCTTTAGGCAAACGTCGAACTCACGGGTATATAACATACATCAGCATTACTCAAAGCAAGATCAAAATGGCTGTGAGGGCCTACTTCCAAGGCAATCCTCACAGGCACACTGGTCGGCAGTGGGTTACCCACATGAGCCCGGAGGCTGGAAATCCTCCAAGGCCTGCCTCCCCACCCCATGTTTACTCCAGTTTACTCAGCCTTCAAAATCTGGCCGAGTTACTAAACATCCGACTTGAGTCATGATGCATTCAGTGGTAATAACGACCTCAGTTCATTCTTTATTTTTGGTTGCCGAATGTCTGTTAATGTGCTTCATTTTGGAAAAATGTTCTCATTAGGGGTGGCAAAAGCAGATTAAATGATCAAATAGCCATCACAGGATGACATTTAAAGACTCGCAAGGAAGATCTTTCCTCTACAAAATGGCGTCCCTCTGAAAAGAGGCCCTTTAACGAGCAGCCACATAGTAGGTGTGCCTTTCAAAATGACCTGTGCTACTTAGGAGATAGGGCAGGTTCGGGAGCATGGGCTGGCACTGTGTCACCTTTCCTGGCTTATGTTCAGGATTCGGGTCATTGTAGCTCTTCTATTGGTAAACATGAGTTTTCCAGCTCAGTGTCTTAAAAGCTAGTTACTGAGGAAATGCTCTGCATAACGGACTTAATGATCCAGGACTGGAATAGCAGGGATCTGGGATGAGGTGTGTCAGGAGAGCTAGGCTATTTATACATGGGCAAAGCTTACACAGGCACTTCTGCATTATCCTTGCCGCTATTAATAAACTCGCACTCTTCGTGAGTAGCTAATTTAAAAGGAGTCTTACGTGATTAAAAGTACCAAAATTGGAAAGGAACCTTGAACTCTCTCTGCCCTAGTAGCCCTAATTGTTAATAGACTATGTATCCAGGATATAACCTGACTGCCTGCTGATAGATAGGATTTATAATTGTTGTTCCCTAACTGTAACCTTCAGCTGGTTCAAGCAATTTTCTCACTGCCTTCTGCACATCAAATAACTTGTTCTTCCTGTGGCTCATGCCATTCTCCTTTCATGACATGGTAGCCCTTTCTCTTTTGTTCCTAAATGACATCCATGAAGGTTCACCAAGGGCTCTCAGAGATTGTTTTCCAGTCTCGCTATTGCAGTTGGGCCTCTGTTTTCTAAATTCTGACTACACTTGTAAGTCAGTTTATAATTCAGCACTGAATGTTTTCTATATGTGTTTATGTAACTAATCTCTATTCTTTAAGGTTTTATTTATTTATTTGAGACACAGAGACACACACAGACTGAGAGAGACAGAGCATGAGCAGAAGAGGGGGAGAGGGAGAGGGAGAAGGAGACTCCCTGCTGAGCAGGGAGCCCCATGCGGGGCTTGATCCCAGGACCCTGAGATCATGACCTGAGCTGAAGGCAGACGCTTTACCCACTGAGCCACCCAGGCGCCCTGACTCTTCTCCAGTGCCAAGCACCTCAGGTCCCTGGACCTCCGCACATTGTTGGACATACGGTAACACAGCTCTTGCTTCAAGAGAGGTATCCCCAGCAAGCCAGCGGTGTGGCTTCATTTTGCAGACCCTCAGCAATAGAATTCTCTGTTGGTCTTTAGGAAACCCCATGCTTTCATGACACCACAAGAATTCGAGAGGAAAGGCTGACCTGAAATGCCCAAGGGGTGTTGTCCACACAGTAGACCCTCAGGTTGTAATCCAGGGAGTTACAGGACATGCAGCCGAAAACCGCCACCTTAAGCTGCTTCACGGCACAGTCTGTGACTGGCTCTCCAGTGAGGGCGTATGTCCCGAAGCTGTCGAGGAGCACGTGACACGCAAAGGGGTCCAAAAGGCAGTAACAGGACGTGGATTCATCCTCCACTGACATCACTTCCTGTGGGGGAAGAGGTGTATGAGATTCTCTCCGCTTGGAAATAAGATGCGATTTAACAGTGACTTTGCATGGACGTAACACAATTATTCCAGAATATTTTTATTGTCTTCATTTCCTTGATGTTAAATGCTGTCTTTCTAGCAAAATAACTGCTTACATCAGGAATTCGAGAAATAGTTTTATTCGGTGTGTTGGGATTCTATAGGTTACAACAAACCTCATTTCCAGACTTCTCCTTTTTTCAGTTAATTCGTGCAGTGCCGGATTTAAGAAAAATCTTAAATATTAACACCCGACCAGCAAACTCTGTCTTGAATAAGGTCTATTTCTGAAAATCTCTTTCAATATCCTTAAGGTAATATTTATTTTCCTTCAAGTATTTTATCCTCTTTCCACCAAATTCATTCATGAGGGACCATTAAATAAATGGTTTTGGTAAGATGTACTAGAATATTCCACCTTCCCTGATAAGAACTTGGGTTTGTGTGACTGGTTGGGTAGAGCATAAATATAACACCACCTGAAAAGCTTGTGAGGAAGTGCTCAACAGAAAAACTAAAGTGGTAAAAATCAAGGCAAAGCAAACCCTAATGGAAAAGAGAGCAAAACCTGGCCCCTTTATGAAACCCACGGAACTTCATGCCCAGGAAACGTGCCCCTGGTTGTACTAGGACTGAAGAAATAGCAGGATGCATTTTCAACAGAGTACAGGCTAGTTGCAGAGATAGCTGGGCAGGGTAAATGTAATCCATTGTAGCAACTGGGAATTTTCTTCTCCTAAAGAAACAAGATTTTCCTTTTACTCGTTTTGCCTGTAGCCCCTCCTGGGGATCCCAGGGCTAGCGGGAACAGGTCATTGTGTTCCAGCAAGAAAATTCACCTGCTTTCATGCAAACTGACTTCAGACAGACATAAAAGGAATCCCTATCAGACAGATAAATCAGAGGTTTCACTTAAAATAGTAATAACAGTGCAATTGTTGCTGTGTCTGTCTCTCTTGTTGTTACCCGCCTCAAACGCTTCCTCATTGTCTTATCTCTCTTCTGCTCTCCCCTTGGACTGTATCACTTTCATATGTGCTCCTATACACAGGGCAACAGACGCTCGATAATTCTCAATGCATTCATTAATTCACCAAAATATTTTTAGCAACTACTGTGTTGCTGAACATTTCAACATGTTCTAATCCCTCTGATGGCAGAATCAGAGAGAAGTTTCTTTTATGAACACAGCCTGTGTGCCCTGAGTCGCCTCCCGATCTCGCCTCCCCATCTCCACAGAGGCCACAGGGAAAGTCATTCAGGCAGGGACATGGTCTGGGAGGAAGGAGAGAAGTAAAGGAACGCACCAGGAATGGACACATAAGGGTATGCTTCTGTGTGGGTAATTACAACTGTATCGTAAAACCAAAGAGAAGAGCTCGGGATGCTCTCTTGCTTCTGTTTTCCATTCTCAGGAAAAAACACTAGCCAATACCTTGAGGTTATTGGAAAACCCAGCCACCACCCTCTGAAAAAAAAACAAGAAAACGCTTACAGATTTCACAGCAGACTCATCTTGAAAGAAGGTAAGGTTAAATCTACCCCATAGGTGGAAGCTAAATCTTATTTTTTCAAAAGGAAGCTGAGGGTCTCACCTCCCACTTGCCCTGCTGCGTCCTCTTCTTTAAATGGATGTTCCAGTGCTCAGAGCTGACGTCCGCACAGTGTGGTATGGTCAATGCAAAGGGAGTGGTGACAGTCATGTCTGGGGGGCCACAGGTGACTTCAGGACTCAGAAGCACCTCGCATCCGTCGGACTGGAGGCTTCATGGTTGGGAAAGGGTACAAGAAGCATGTCAAGAAGGGGGAGCGTTTGAAAGAGAATTTAGTTATAGACCGGGGCTTTCTTCAGGCTGAGGAAAATGGTTTCCCAGGATTCCCTCCTGGACGGCACCACACATGCCCAGGGCTGGTCTGGGTGACAGCCATTTATCCTGAACAGCTCAAGCACGCAGACAAGTTTAGCTTAGATTTCAAATCTAGGTTTTGACAAACAAAATGACAGGTGCTTCCTCAGAAATATAGGGCAGAACAGAAGAGAGCAGAGACCTGGCTGGTGTGTCACAAACCGGCTGCTGAATCCTTATTCTTGTTGATAACATTATCAATGACCAAAGCCGAGAGCTTTGTAGGAACAACTGACCTAGTAATCTTCCCATCAGATTCCTTTCTCCCAACAACATGGTCTACAAATATTTTTAATGCTAGGAAGCGATAAAACAAATTATTACAGAACAAAGCAACCCTTCAGACATACCCAGACTGAGTATGTCACTTCTGTTTTTGAAAACATTTGTTTTCTGCCAATGCACACATAGGTTATATAGTGATAGCATAGTAGACAGTTATAGATATGCATAATTAAATACATAAATACATAGCTTTCAACTCCTTCCTATTTTAGTTCTAAATTTAAAGTCATTCCACCCAATCCTAGTGTTGAGACTTTTCTGTATTGTGAATTCTTCACAATGGGAATAGAGTTATGAAACATATAAAAGGAGGTGAAATTTAACTAAAGGGAAATGATATCATTGAATGTTTCTTTCAATTTCTTGTCTTTTGGTTTTAATTTCTGTCCCCAAATGGTAGGTGGGCTGGTTTATAGGCCAGCAGTCAATGAGAAGAACCCCGAAGTCTACTCATTCTTCCCTAACTGCTTCTGTGTTTTTGAACAAGTTATCTGATTTTTTTTTGGGGGGGGCTGTATTTTCACTTGTAAGAAATACAGTGATACAGAATATAGTCCATAAAGCCATTTAGGACTCTCAGATGAACACTGCTCTGTGGCAGCTGGGACTGGTATTAATACAGAAGTTTTCTCTTACCCAACCTAGGAAGGGCATTTAAATATGTCATCCCTTGTCAAAAAAGCCACCCCTTGAGCAAGATAAAGATGAAATTTAGCACCAAAAGGTACCACCTCTTCCATGGTCTTGTATAAACAGTTTTGGTTTTTTTCTACGAGTACATCTAACATGTTATTAGTGTCTGACTTGCTTTTGTTGACATTGCTTGTTCTCTTAGAAATGGTCATACTGTAGCTCATTATCCGTAATTTGCTGCTGCCTTCAAAGTCCAGACACAGAAGTGGGCAGGGACAGCTTCTACCTACTGAATCTAAAACAGACCTGAATGTGAATGGAGGGTCCTCCCCACTCCGGGAAGCCCCAAAGATGGATTCCCAAAGTTCAGTCCTCCACAGAGGCAGCCTCGGTCCAAAGTCGACAATTCTTCCCATACAACCAGGGCACAGGGGGAACTGAAAATATGTCTGCATTTCCCTTTAAGCAGAGCAGGTGAGCGAGGCAGAGGGGCTTGGAAAGCAGTGTATTAGCAAGAACAAATGCTCGCTCAACAGCCTAGATACAACAGTATACTTGAGGTTGGTGGGGGGCGGGGGGGGGGGGAAATTCCAGCGTGAGCTCTAAGCAGCACGGGGTGGCCGCTCGTCTGTGGATGCCTGCCAGTGGCCATCAGAGAAGGTTAAGCGCTTTCCGTATAATTGCTGCCTGCGTTCATCACAGACAGGAATAGCAGGGATGCTTATGAGTGACCGATGACAAGCTCTCCTAAAAGAACTATTTAATTGCTTTCAGAGAATCATCCCCCTTGTTGAACATATTGTTCAAACATATGGGAATTTGGGGAATTATTTAATGCCAAATGAACTGAAATCAGCTAATTAGATGAACTCTCACACTCGTGAATAACAAGGCTCCTTTCCATAATAACTTAAATAGCATTAGGAAGCAGAAGCAGAGCACATCGAGTCTCGGGCAGAGCGGGGAACGGGAGCTTTGCATTAAGCAGGCACTGGGCACTTCCCCCAGTGCAGAGGAAGTAGACCAAGATTTATATCTAAGCCTCCTACTGTGAAAACAGTGTCTGTGGGTGTAGGTCTCTGGTGAAGGAACAGAACTCAAATCTCTCCCCCCCCCCCATGATTAATAATAATTTGTCCTTCTCTGCCATCTTCTATCTATGGCAATCAGGGAGATGTACGAATACTAATGAAAGCTCTTCACACACCCGTGGAGGCAGGTGTTAGCAGCATAAGGTCACAGAGCAGTCCGTCAAAGCGAGGAGCCGCAAAATGTACCCCAAATTCCTGCCTTGTCCACAGGCTCCTGCTCTCTGTGACCAGATGTATTTTCCTTCTCTGTAACCACGAGCAGATTTCTGGTCAAGCTGCTGGCTCTCGTGACATCCCAAGGAAAGACAGGGGGGAAAATACAGTCCCCGTGTAGTCATGGATACAGACTTAGGACATTTGAGGACGGAGGTCTGGGGAGAGAAGGCTTTAATTGGGCTTGGGCAAAACTGAAGATTCCTAAGGACAGTGTGGATGGCATTTCAGGTTTCCCAGAGCACAGCTGACATGGAAGTACTCTCGCTGCTGCTAGGAGGGGAAAAAAAAAAAGACACATTTTTCTAAAATTGTTGTGAGCTAATGATAACTGTGAATTAATGACGGCAGTGATTGCAGGGCTATCCTAGGAACCACCTCTCGGCATCACACACTCTAGTGTAGATGGAAAGGTCTGGGTGTGTTCGACTTTTGCTACTTGTCTTTTTCCTTGTGTTTGATCTATCTGTCCGTCCATCCGTCCATCCATCCACCCATACGCTGTGCATATTTATGAACCCTTATGGATATAAAAAGATCAATAAGAGCCAGTTCTGTGTAGCCAGGTGGCTTGTGGGCAACTGTATGGTAACCGGGTTGTGAATTCAAATTTCCGCTCACACAGTGTGGCTGAGGGTTCGAGGGAGAACTCTGCCAGCTTTGCAGTGACCCGTCTGACCTTTCTGTCATGAAAACCACAGTGCGGCAGAAGGGAAAGCACAGGCCTTTCTAAGCCTCACTTTCCTGACATGCAAAATAACGCCTACTCTAAGATTGTTGTGAGAATTGAAAAAAAAAAATACCGCAAAAAACCATCTAATATGTACCCCGTGGGTGAAGGTTCTGCTTCTCCAACCTCGAATGCCCATCTTTCCTGCCTTTTGAGGGGCCTTCTTTTCCTAGGAACTGTGCTTTTTGAGATTGCTAATTGATTCAATAAACTGTCATTCTAGCAAGATATGCTTTACCAAACATTTCACGGCCTCAGAGATGTGCACTATTTATGGGAATTTAAGGCACCTTGGCAATGCTTCCCTCCTTACCTCCCACAGTCTGTCCTCAACTCCGCAACCAGCGGAATCCCACTGAAAATGCCAACGTGTTCCCACCTCCAGGAATCCCGGCTGTTCTGCTGCTCTGGAGAGCTCCGTGCTGCCTGGAAGTTTCCATCCCGCCAGCCACATGCTGTGCTCCCTCACACCCTTCAGGTCTTTGCACAAATGACGCCTGCTAGGGATGCGTTTCCTGACCATTCCCAACACCAAAGCTGATGTTTGCTTTTCTTTTCCTCCACTACACTTAACTGCCCTATAATACATTATACCATTTACATATGTATTTATTTTTGTCTCCCACAAAGGAGAATGTAAGCTCTATGAGGTCAGGGAATTTTTTTTTTCCTGTTTGTCATTGTATCCACCATGTCTACTAGATGCCCGTTGTAAGCACCCAGAAATAGTTGTTGAGAAGCAGAGAGGAGTCAGCTTGAAGTAGTTCCTACTGGTCAAAAACTGGAACATTTTGGGGGCGCCTGGGTGGCTCAGTCGTTAAGCGTCTGCCTTCACCTCAGGGCGTGATCCCAGAGTCCTGGGATTGAGCCCCGCATCAGGCTCCTCTGCTGGGAGCCTGCTTCTTCCTCTCCCACTTCCCCTGCTTGTGTTCCCTCTCCCGCTGGCTGTCTGTCAAATAAATAAAATCTTTAAAAAAACTGGAACATTTTGAGTATCAAAGTAAATAATGGTAGGTATAGGATTAAATCCACTGAATAACATAAGTCATGATATATATATATATATATATATATATATATATATATATATACACACACACACACACACACACATATGAATGAATAACGAGAAGAGAAAACTCTCCTATGCAGCAGGAAGCCAACTAATAAATGCAGAAAATCATTTGGCAACCAACCCTGTTGATACTTGATTCAGTCAAGAATTATGAATGGAAGCTAATCTACTTGGTGGAGGATTAGAAAATAAGAAGGAACTATTTATAGGGAAAGTATCTTCCCACAAGATACTAATTACAAAGGGTAAAAGACTGCTTTACAGTGGAGAACCTTGGCAGACATCACCTAACCAACTTACCCGAGTTCACACTGGCAGTAACAGGACGGATGGACAGAACATGACTCCCGATAGGACACAGTGAAAAGAACTTCGCATTTCTCTGTAACATTCCTGCCAATAATATACCACCTGAATCGAGCCACAGGAAACTATCAGACAAGCCCAAATGGAGGGACACGGTGCAAAAGAACTGATCCACACTCTTATAAGGGGTCAGTGTCAGAAAATAGAGACAGATGTACGAATTGCTCCAGATTACAGGAGACTAAAGACACGTGGCAATAGAACGGACTTGGATTTTCATTTGCTACAAAGGATGTTATTCGGATAACAGGCGCAATATGAATAAAGTGTGTGGAGTAGATGATACAACTGTAGCAATGTTAATTTCCCCATTTCGAGAATTTGATATACACACTGAAGTTTCTAGGGACAAAAGGACCTCTTGTTCACAGTGCTTCCAGAAATATACATGCATATGTGTGTGTATGTAGGTCTGTTTTGTGTGTATATGCACACAACGTGGAGAGAGAAGAGAGCAGAATATGGCAAATTAGTAAAATGTCAGCACTGGTGAATAGAGCTGTGGGATGGCTGGAAATGATATTCTTACAACTTTTCCTTAAGTTATTTTTTTAAGATTATTTATTTATTCGACAGAGATAGCCAGCGAGAGAGGGAACAAAAGCAGGGGGAGTGGGAGAGGAAGAAGCAGGCTCCCAGCAGAGGAGCCCGATGTGGGACTCGATCCCCGAACGCCGGGATCACGCCCTGAGCCGAAGGCACACGCCTAACGACTGCGCTACGCAGGCGCCCCTATTTTTTTTTTTTATGAGAGAGATAGAGATAGTGTGCAAGTGGGGGGAGGGGCAGAGGGAGAGGGAGAGAATCTCAAGCCGACTGTGCTGAGCACAGAGCCCAGTATGGAGCTCGATCTCATGACCTGAGCTGAAACCAAGAGTCGGACGCTTCACCAACTGAGCCAGCCAGGCGCCCCATCCTGAAGTTTGCAGTTGTGTCAAAAATAATTTTTTTGAATGAATGAATGAATGAAAATAGAGGCCCAGGGAAAATTTTCTAGACCTCTTAGAATGAAATCCACGAGGTCCTGGACTACCGCATAAAATGTGCGCTGGAGGACGACAGGCGCTGCAGCTGGTGGTCCAAGCTTGGCCACACCAGCCGCGTGGTAACTGCCACTATGCGGCACGCATGCGCACACCAATGGCCACAGAAGGTCACACTGAACAAGGTCCGCCACCAGACGGCAAACTGCGAACCACTGCGGGTCTGGAGGTGGATCTGGGCACATTTTGCTTTTGCTCTCAGTATTTCTTGACCTGATTCTGGACTGGTAACGTGTCACTCTCTTCAAGCAAAGCCACCAACTCCGTATTTCGAGAGGAGATTTTCATTGTTGTTGTCTGCCATGCTGCGCTTGGTAATTACTGCCTCCGCCTTTCCTCCTCATGGTCTATATTATAGATTAATGTAAGTTTGATCACCTTTACCCAGAGTATCACTCAGGAATGCAGGCAGGAGAGTAATGATAATTTTACTACGCCAGGCCCTGGGTCGATACATAATTAAATCATATTTTAATGGAATAGACGTAAAAGGCACAGAGACGAAGCTATACTTAGTCTTAAGATTGGCGCTCAGAAAACAGGGTAGCTCCAGCCTCCTACAGTTTCCTGCCCAAGAAGATACATAGTTTTAACTATTATTATTCTCTTTTCCTCTTTTCATGAAAAACCTCCCATATTGACCTGAATGCTAACATTGCTGTGGATGAAAATCAAGGTTTGGGGTTTATTATTCCTGTTGTTTTATTTGAGTCAGACACCTGTCTCATTCTCCAGCTCTGACTAGACCCTTCAGCCAAGCCCCAGGAACATGACATCACAGAAGCTCCCGCGGAGAGGAGCCCCTGCAAGCCAGCGTGGCCCATCAGTCACCCCCAACACCATGAGCAGGTCTCCTGAGGACTTTCCTTCTAAAACTGCCATGTGTGAGTTAAGAAAAGACTTTTGGAAAAGGAGAATAGGGGGGTGAGGAGCAGAACAGAGGACAAAGAGAGAAGTTAAGCAAAATCTCTTTATCGCCGTGGGTTCCTCTTTCAGCGTATAAGTGGTCTCGAAACTATAGAGTGGTTCAGAACTCTTTGGGCGGCTTAATCAAAATGATACTTGTGGACAACGCCAGTTAAGATTTTGATTCTGGGGGGGGGGGCGCCTGGGTGGCACAGTGGTTAAGCGTCTGCCTTCAGCTCAGGGCGTGATCCCAGCGTTATGGGATCGAGCCCCACATCAGGCTCCTCCGCTATGAGTCTGCTTCTTCCTCTCCCACTCCCCCTGCTCTGTTCCCTCTCTCGCTGGCTGTCTCTATCTCTGTCGAATAAATAAATAAAATCTTAAAAAAAAAAAAAGATTTTGATTCTGGGGATGCCTGGGTGGCTCAGTTGGTTAAGCGTCTGTCTTCAGCTCAGGTCATGATCCCCGGGTCCTGGGATCGAGTCCCGCATGGGGCTCCCTGCTCAGTGGGGAGCCTACTTCTCCCTCTGGCTGCTGCTCCCCCTGCTTGTAATCGCGCGTGCTCTCTCTCTCTGACAACTAAATAAAATCTTAAAAAAAAAAAAAAGATTTTAATTCCATATTTCTGGGACAGGGCCCCGAAACCTACGCTTTTTCACCTGTGTTCCTTACATGCAAAGTAGCCCTGCCACTAATGTTTGAGAAAAACTGTGTAGCTCTTGAGAAAACAGGGGCTTGGTGGTCTGTCCCATGTAGAGAGGGTAGGCTTCTGAAATGGAAGTTGGAGGCTGGTCAAGGTTAAATGCTCAGTCTTGAGGCCTCAGATGATGCTTCTGTGATGGAAAATACAGCCACACAGGAACTGTCCTACATCCCCTCTCTCTAAACCGCATGTGGTTAATAAGCAAGGATGTCAGCTTGGGGGGCGGTGATTAGCAGTAACTGGAAATAATGCTACCCCTCATATTCCATTAGCTGGGGTGGGGAAGGGAGCCATTAGAACAGTGGATTGCAACCAGCAACAAGCACAGTTCACTGAGGATAGAAGCATACGGCTCTACGATGAAAGGGTTTAAAGATCTGGGTCACCCACTCGGTATTATCTGAAATAGGATCACAGGAGGGGAGATGGCACGCGGGGGGCTGGGGCGGGAGTGGAATTACGTTCACATATCTGAGTGAGCAATCCCACACTGAGAGATTAAACTGTTTGCATACATGAAACGGCTTTAGTTTACACACACATGCATAGGTGTTTACCAATTAATATACTAAAGGAATCACAAATCATGTGTAAGCCACCAGTTCTTAGACACAATTGAAGCCTCACCTTTCATGCAGTGTCGGGCTTGTGTTCAGCTTGTTTACCAGGAGGAGCAGAACGATGGCTCGTTGAGATGCTTTATGGTGAAAGACGGGATGGGAGTGTGTGGGTCTATGCGGCACACGACTACGACAGTTTTTATATCTACCAAGTTGTCTATGCATTTACATCTTGAAAGGGAAAAACAGACTCTTCTGGAGCAAGCCTGAGTCTTATTTCTAGGATCATTTTCTTTTAGGCTGGGAAAGGACCCAGGATTTATCAGCCCCAAATTCCATTGTTATTCAGATGACGAAACAGGAGGCATGGCATGGGGAGGAATGACATGGTCAAAGTTAGACCTCGCTTGTGACCGAGTGGGGACTAGACTCTTCTGTCCTGTTAGTGGTGGTGGTTGAGGGGTATGTGTGGGGGCAGGGAGGTGAAGGAACCGATGTTCCCTGGGACACATTCCCCAAACTTGGCATTTCTAACGTTAAACGCTGGCATGAGAGTTACAAGTGTATATTTGTAGGGACTGAGTCTTGGGATGATGGCAGGGCACTGAGGTACAGTGACTGCAAAAGAAGCTTGTGGTAGTTTCCCGTTATCACTGTGCCACAGACTTCCTGGCTTAAGACAGCCCAAACTTACTATCATGCAGTTCTGTGGGCCAGACATCTCACTGAGCTAAAATGAAGGTGTCAGAGGGGCCGCATTCCTTCTTGAGGTGCGAGAGAAGAATCCATTTCCTTGCCTCTTCCAGCTTCTGGAGGCCCTTCTTCATCTGGCACGAGCAGAGATTCCTTACATCTCTGTATCGGACGCTGATAATTTGCACTTTCCTCTTACAAGGACCCTCCCGTGGCCCACCTGTATAAGCCAGGGTCATTTCTCCCTCTCAAGGTCCTTACCCTTAATCACACCTGTAAAGTCCCCCACCTGTAAAGTCCCCTTTGCCATGTAGCATAACATTCACAGGTTCTAGGGACTAGAATGTGGACATTTTTGGGTGGGTGGGGGGCATTCCTCTGTCTGCTACCTGGCTTTTCATGGCTTGTTCACTTTAAAGTTAGAACCTAGAGATCCCCCTGCTTCTGCCACCTGCTCCCCTCTTGTCCTCAAGACACTACACAACCGGGCCAAGGTGTCGGTTGACCTTTGGCCATGCCCATCCTCGTTTCCAGAGTGAGGCTCCATCTCTGCATATGACTTTATGGAGTCCCGGGAAGTTACTATTCCTTGGTCTGAAAGATGATAACCAAAGGGGTTAACAGGTTGGTCATCTAGTTGTTTCAAGGGCTGTGTGGATTGTCTTAGAAAGCATGGAGGCCAGCCTCAGTGTGGGCTTGCGTGTTCTCCTGGCATTTTTATTAGGCTATAACTAAGTGAAGTGGAAAGGATGATATATATTAAATATCTTAATAGGACAGGTTATTTCTACTTCCAGCGTGGGCAATAAAAGAGATGGCACACACAAATAAAAATAATTACAGTATGCGGTGTTCCTTTACAATGCGCAATCAAACTCACGACTTTCCTCTTATTGAATTAAGGTGCACCTTCCATTCAGATCTATTAACAACATTCACAAACCATTGTTATCTTGTCAATGGCATCTTTAATTAAAGACTCCTCTGGACCATTCTAATCACTTCACATTGTGAGCTCACAGGGGCTTCAAACATACTCATGAAAATGATGGCAATTTTTATTTATGCATATTTGTTTGTGGACCAAGGGGGCGTGGGGTGGAAGGAACGGTGAAGAGCGTGGTACTGGGAAATTCTTTCCAAAAAAAGCAGATCATAAAATGTCATAAAATGACAGTGCGAAAGTTCTCCCCCCTCCCTTTCTCTTTTCCCCCTTTCCTTCTTTCTCTTTTCCCTCCTTCCTTCTTTCTCTCTTCCCCTCCTCTCATTTTGGGGGTAATGACGTTCTAGTCTAACTGAAATGACTTTGTGAAGGAGCCCATGTGAGTTCACTGCAGTAAAGAGCACAGTCTTCAGCTAACGGTGCATTAACCTTTCTAAGCCTTCAAGATACCATTTGATTAATTGCCCCTTTTATCACATGCATGGCACCGGTAGCCTGCACGAATTAACGTGTTTCCCAAATGGCCGCAATTTGCTCCCCTTGCACTAGCGGAAAAAGCCCCTTTGTTTGTTCCTCAGGAAGCACCTTCTGTCCTCAGCAGTTGCCGCTGCCTGATACCGAGCTCATTAATGCCAAGTCCCCTCCAAGGGACAGATGTTTGCCATTCTGATTCTTCCAATAAAAATCTCTAAAACTCACTTAAAGCAACAAGCAGGATTCCAATCTATGACTGAGCACTGAACAGAACTGGTGACAGAAACAATCTGTTCACTTCTGTCCATCACTATCGAGCAAGGGAAGCTTGACAAGGCTTGTGCAAGGTGGCCTAAGCCGCCAGCCCAGCTTGACTGGTCACTGATCTCCTACTATGAACACGAGGCCACTGGTGGCACGCCACATAATAGGGCTTTAGAGTATAACTCATAGGCACCAATGTAAGGAGAGACAGAAATAGACTCAAAGGCATTGATGCACAGAGTCCTTCGTATCCTCGCACGGCTCTGATTTTAGAGTGAACAGTTAATACAGTTACTATCACTGAATTGATCTTTCCTCCGAGTCTAGGAATGCGATAGCAGTCAAAAAGGAACCCAGCATCACTGGGACAGAGCTAAAGCAAATTCCATTGACTCTAGAGAACTTATCTGTGTAATAAAAAAAAATAAATAAGGCCAGATGAAGGACAGTAATATCCAAAGGTAGCATTTGTATGGTGCTCTGTATTTTGCACAAGACTTGCTGTATGTAAGGTCACTTTATTGTCGTCACTGAAATCCTGGAATGCAGCTAATAATACACAAGATTGCTAGATGGTACAGATGAGACCCAGAGAAAGAAAACGACTTGCTCACAGCCATTTAGGCTGGAGGTGTCATGGGGGAATTGGAACTCGGGTCTTAGGAATCCCTGTGCTATCACTGTCCCCCATCATCTCCTTTCTGATCCTTCTTTACCTCGCAGGGGATGCCAATGACTGCGTCTACACTGCTTTCCTGACAAGTTATGTATGTTATCAGTTCACTTCAGTGAACTCCAGGACTGGCAGATTCTTGCCCAGCTACAGAGGCAAAGAAAACAAAGGTGGGCAGGAGACTGTGCCCTGCACACAGCAGGCGGGCATGGTCTGTGCCCAATCTCGTGACTTTCTGCTCTAAGTGTATGTGCTGC
Source organism: Ursus americanus (assembly GCF_024610735.1). Classification (NCBI taxonomy): domain Eukaryota; kingdom Metazoa; phylum Chordata; class Mammalia; order Carnivora; family Ursidae; genus Ursus; species Ursus americanus. The sequence goes on from NC_142153.1 coordinate 12,914,360, forward strand.
CACGCACTCTGGCCAAAAGCTCGACATGGGATTTCCATTCAGCAGCTGTCTTTTTTTCTTGCTATAAATATTGTTTTTGCATTGTAATGATTTAGTCTTTAATCAATTTCCTCTCTACCCCTTTCTTGTAAAAGTCAAAGGGCTGTGTTTATTCCCTGGAAAGAAAGCCAAAGTGGCTCCTGGAGCAAGTATTATCACAAACTCTCAGGTGACCTTCAGCTGGCAAATCTCTCTCAACTAGTTAATCATCAGTTCCCGGCAGAATTCTGGGAATGGTCTTCAACTCCTTCATCTCTCACATTAACACACCCCTCCCAATCTCTTGTGCACAACCAAAGACAAGGACACTCAGAAGCAGAGTGACTATAATTTATTGTCCAAACTCAGATACTTTCGAGGATGAGGAAGGGCACTGTTAATAACTGTGCTGGGCAAAAATGAGGCATATTTTCACTGGGCTCACAAGGAAGGTGCTGGCTTAAGGAAGACTTCAACTGAGGAGTGGTTGTGGAGATAAAGCAGAAAACAATACCGAAAATGTAAATAGGACCAGGTCTTCTGAAGCTGATCCTTCCTCAATCCCTGTCTAGCAGGTAGATGTCCATTGCTCCTGGGCAGCAAATAACCCTCTAACATAGTCTAGGCCTTATCACTCTTCCTTTCATATTTTGTTCAGATTTGCTTGGTTCCAAAATACATGATGCTATTTATACCCCTGTGCCTTTGCACCTTCTAGTCGCTTTGACTGGAATGCCTTGTACTCATGCTCAGTTTTTAAGTCAATTGTCCCTTCCTCTTGGAAGCCTTCCCCGAGCCCTTAGACGGGGTCCATCCCTTTGCTCCTGGCTAGCATCTGCGTGTCTCTGCCACCACATGTATCACCCTGTGATATCATCAGTGATCTGAGTAACTGGGTTTGCTTTGAGGGCTTCATCTATTAGGGTATTAGGTGGCTCTAGTTTTCCTAGTGGAAGTTGACCCTTGAACAATACGGGCGCTGGGGGTACCACCCCCATACAGTTGAAAATGAGTGTATAATTTTTGACTCCCCCAAAACTTCACAGCTTACTGTTTCCTGGAAGCCTTACCGAGAACATAAACAGTTGATCCATATATATTTTGTATGTTACATGTATTACATACTGTGTGCTTATGATAAAGTCAGCTAGAGAAAAGAACATGTTAAGAAAATCCTAAGTGCTGTACTGTATGTATTGGGAAAAAAATCACAGAGGTCGATGAGCACTGTTCGAACCTGTGCTGTTCAAGGGTCGGCTGTAATTGCTAACACTTGTGCTTACCGGAACTGCCCACGGTAACAGGGTCCCTTGAAGACTTCTCGTTTTGATTCTATAGCTATTAAAATAGTTTGATTTATTTACTAAGCAGAGGAGACCTAAAAACTGTTTAAAAATTTAATCTTCCATCTGATTCAGAATTCCACCCCCACCCCCGCAGTACCCGTGCACACAGATGCACGTGACCACACACACACGCGCGCACACACACACACACACACACACACACGGGGCTCTAGATGCTTGGTCTGGGGAGGAGGGAGCAGGCTGCCTCCCTCTTCCATGAGCTTATCCCTGTGGCACTGTGATAGAGCGCAGGGATAGGAAAACACACCATCTCCTTTCGTAACTATCTGGGACAAGGTGATAATATTTTCTTGGATGACTTCAGTGTCTTAAGATAATCCTTATTGGGTTCAGTACAGATAGGCGGGGACACCAAAAGACCTCCCGGACAGAGGGTGCAGGTGATGGGATCTCAAAAGAGTTGGTGTGAAGCATCTGTAGTTTCTTGTGGGTCTCAGTTACTTTTGCCAACTGGCCCCCCTCTGGCAGCATCTTGACCCCGCTCTCTGACTTCTTTGCCTCACATTGCGCTGGCCCCTGGCACTCCTGTTTTCAATCTCACTTACACTCTCTGGCTCTGGTCAATCTTCTCTACCCCTTGGGAGGATGGGGACCCGGGAATAACAGAAGTGTTCTTTGTCCCCCTCTCCTTGGCTTTAGCAGCCTGGAACAAGTCAACAAGCTTAGAAACAAGAAAATCAAATATCACTGTCCAATTCTGCAGATGGCCCAAATTTTGCGAGTAATTCTCTTGTGTCTATTTTCTTTGAGTCTGGAGAGAGCAGAGGCAGCCATTTTTGATACCTGTACTCCTCCAAAATAGGACTTATCTTCTCTCTTCTTGCCCTATTCTTCTATCGACAGGGAGGGAGAGGACCTGGTGTGTAAGTGGGTTGGGGGGCAATAGTGTCCATGCTGATGAAACGATGCTTCTTGGAAGGTTCTGCGGGGAGGTGGGAAAATTAGCCATTGTATGATAGCTGGAAAATCTCTGAAATTAGAATGTGGGGGCACTTCTCTCTCTTGCTCACTCTTTTTATAAATGAGCTCTGAGTTTTGTCAAAATTTTCAGAATACAGAAAAAGCCACTGCACCCCTAAACATCATTCTGCTACATACACACAACCTCTGTCCTCCAACCATCACCTCCACCAGAAATAAACTCTTTACAGAAGGGACTGTATTTAATCCTGCCCTATAGTACCAGACACATTTGGGGCGTAACAGTCCTGCACTACACCGAACTCTGATAGTAATTGTGAAAACTTTTCCAGAAGTCGGCAACATTTTTTTTTGCTGTGAGAAAGGGGCAGTGTTGTTTTTGCCTGAGCTGGAGGATGGCTTGAGACGGAACATAGTGGGTAGGTCCCCCAAGCTGGAGAAGGCCAACAGAGATAAACAAATCAACCCAGAAGCTTTTAGCCAGGTTTTCTCCCTGGTGGCAATATCCTGACCCGTCACCGGGTGTCAGGGTGGATGCAGCCAGAGGCAGGCTCTTGTTTGGGGGACCACCACACTAACTGCAGTACCCCAGTGGCCGGGCTTCCTTACCCTGTGAGAAAGCAGAGCTCTGGGAGGCCCCAGGATAGAGAAGGCGGTTTCCTACTTCACTGTGTGTGACGAGGGGTTTTAGAATGGCCTCAAATGTCTGCTTTCACAAAAGCCTAGTCGACTGTAGGTTCATTCATTAAAATATCATTTTTACAAGAATGGCCATACATATCTGGGTTTTCTTCTTACTCTTCCAGAAACCAGGTCAAACAGTCTAAGGGTGTTTCTGAGCGTTTAGATCTTGTAGGCCTCATAAGTGAGGATGTACGTGTGTGTGCGTGTGCCTGATACGTCAGGACGTATGTGCATGTGCGTGCATGCGTCTGATACGTGAGGATGTACGTGCGTGCGCATGCGTGCTGGTCTCACTGCCGCGAAGGCAAAGCTACAGGAAGCCGTTCCGCAGGAGCGGCCTCCAGCATAGTGTTTCGTGGTGAGCCGGTCCTGGAAAAGAAATTCTCTTCATTTCCCAGGGTGACTTTTGGTGTCTTCCTAGCCTTGTATTTGGTCTTACCTCATGATTTGCTATTAAAACCATTTTGCTTCATCAACGTGCGCTAAAAACAGGTCATGTTTCCTAACACCACTGTGTCTATTTTCCTGATCTTCACCCCAAGAAGCACCCACTCAGACCATTCGATAGCAAAACAAACAAAAACAAAAGAGAAGTGGTTGAAATATACCATCTGGGCTGAGCCCAAATTCCAAAATATGTGTCCTTTTGTAAAATCTTCAATAAGATTACTTATATTTCCAATTCCAGTTTAAGCATTTGGTCAGGGCTAGCCACATGACAGTTTAATTGGAAAAAGAAATGAGTGTTTGCCTTTGGTTTCGTTTTATTGCTTCTTGGAAGAAAGCTCCATATAATAATTTTCTGGCCCAGTTCTCTACTCTCCGACTATGGGTTGGGGAGGGGTGCAGGAGTCGGGGGAGGGGAGGGTCAGGGGGAAGGTTGTGCTGCATCCACATCATTTTCTCTGGGGGGGGGGGTCTCTGACATGATACTTTAATTCCCTTCTTGAGACACCTGCGTTTTATAAAAACTTATCAAAACCTGGTAGGAGAGGATGAGAAAAATTTCCCCCCACAAAGCTCCTGTAGAAATGTAACAACTACCACCCCAGATTCTTTCAAATTGAAGTTTGGGGAAAGAGACGGGTTTTCTGAGAATGATTAGTGCTGGACTCCTGCCCTCCAAAGGGGGCTGATAGGAAAGGAAGCCACGTCTCACTTTGAGCAAGCTGCTTAAAAGCCCCGGATCTAGGAGGAGCCCAAGGGCTTCCCCTGCAAATACTTCTGGCAGCCCCCATTTCATGCCCTTGCCTTTCTGTGAGGCTACTCGAGTTCCCGTTCCTGTGATGTCACTGAATGTTTTCTAATTTGTGAATGGGGCAGTGCGTGAAACCTAACTCTTTGTCCTATCTGTGCCCTGGCCTGGGGTACAGTTGGAAGGAAGCTGCTTAAGCCAATGACTTAGATTATGACTTAAAAGCAGGGAAAGATATCTGGATTTAGCCGCTCTTACAGACTTCTCCCCCTGCCCCTCTTATGCTATGTAGATAATGGAAAACGTATCCTGGATCTGGACCTTGAGGTACTTACTGACCTTATGCCTTTCTTTGCCTGGCCAGTTTCTACTGATGTTTTAGAGTTAGGTCAAGTGACATCTTCTGGAAGTCACTCTCTCCACACCCCATCTGTGAGTCTATGCTTAGAGTAGATTAAGGGCCATTTTGTATTTTTCCATGGTTTTCCATGATATCCCCTATTGTGCTGTGGTTCCACACTGAGTTGCAAAGTGATCGTGGCCTTCCCAAATCTGGGCTCCTCCCCATCCGTTTCATGGTGTATTCCCATTATTAGGCATAAGCCGTGTCTCTCCCCAAGTGTGCTTTACTGGACTCACGGATAACATATCTAACTGTGCCTTACGGTAGGGACTGTGATGTGGCATTGAAATACGTTAAGTGAGATCGCCCGGCTTTGGCGCCTTGTCTTGCTACAACCTAAGTCAAGCTTACTAACTTTTCTTGGTGTTAATTTTCATATCTATAAAAATTAGGATAATCATATTATCGCTTACCATACAGGCTCGATGTGGAGATGAAAGGATATACTGTGGGTAGAATGCTTGGTCAAATATAAGTGTAGCAATGACGAAAAGAACACCTATTCTATCATCATTTAGATTTTTGTATCACTGTGTACCATGCAATCCCACGATATCCCTATAAGGTAGATACCTACTGTTTTTCAGAGGAGGACACATCTGGGTTGCAAAGAATTTAGGAACTTCCCTCAGGTCCCATGGATGATAGCAGTGAAGCTTAGATCTGAACCCAGGGCCTTTGATGCCTAAGCTCACACTCCTAACCACGGAGCTCAGATGTTTCCTAACACTGTATCTGCTAAGACAGCAATTTAGTGGGACTTGTTTCCAGCCTGTGCTCTCCGTTCTATGATGGAACAACAGCAATTTACCCGATATACTTCTAAGAAAAGTTCACCTGGATCCTGCCTTTCTGCCTTGCTTAATTCTCACTGCTCAGACTGAGAGATTCCAGAGAATGTCCCTTTCTAGAGGCCAAGAGTTGGAACGCAAAAGTGAGAAAGCTGTTTCTATAAAGGCTCTGACATCAGGGAGAGATGGCATCCTTCAGTGTGTGAGCACTGGAATTGTGGTCAGAGAGCCTGAAGTCAAATCCCAGCTCTGCCAGGAGAGTAACACACCCTTCAAAGCAGCTTTGCTTCTTGGAACCTTCATGTTTTTACATTTGTTTTTTCTCCTTCCACAATTGCTACAAAATCCTCTTCTTTTGACATGATGGAAGACTAAATGAGTCAAATGCATGTGAGAGCACTTTGCAAGTTACACGGAAACAGAGGTAATTATTACTTTTCCAAGAATGCAAAGTCCTCGTCCGGCAAACCATTTAATACGCATGTCTGGACAAAAAGCCAACAGAGATTATTTCCTAAGCATTATGAGCAACCAGAGGTCCAGACTGCTGCACGAGGTTGGAAAAGATGCATTAAAATGATTGTTCAAGCCTGAAAGTGTAGACAGAGCAGGGACACTGAGGAAGAATGACATCATTCCATTTAATGGAAAGTACAGAGTATCCTCCTGGAGGCTTCCCAGCAATAGCAGCAGGACCCCCCCCCCCCCCAGAGGGCCAGGGTGCATGAATCCATACAATGAACCCCCTCACTGAGAACCTACCAGGAGCCTATTCAAATACAGGGGGTTATTTTAAGTCTGTGAGTCATTCCACACAGCCCTAATCTCTGGGAATCTGGTACTGAATTTGGATCAATGATTTCAGTGACACGTCCACTAAAGCATCACCTCGCTATCCCAGAGATGTCACTCAGAAAAAAGCAACAGAAAGGTACCATCAATAGGAAAACAGAACAGACTTTAAATATAGCATAAAGAGACTGTTTGGAAGATCTGACTGTAATTCTGGGTGTGGAAGCGACGGAGAGTCAGAGGTTAAAGAGACAGAGCCGTGCGGTTTCAGGTCTACGATGGTGAGAAAAATAGGCTTTACTCTGAGCACAAGTTCAGCAGGACAGGACGACAGCGTAAGAGGAAAATGGGTTTTTAAGTGACATCACAAAAGCAAGGTGACACTAAATAGCACTACGTTAATGGCCTTCTGATTAACCACCGGATTAAAAGCTGCAGAACTTGGATCCGAGCAGCCTCCTGTTAGCGATGGAAAAAATCACCAAGCTTAAGAAAAGTAGCAGCAGAAAGGCATGTGCTATTTTTAGTGTTTTCATCAGTAGTCTGGAGCTTCTTGAAAAGGAATGAAGATTGTCAAGGATGCTAAATGAGCAGTAGCCCGGGGACTGGCCATTTTCTTAAGAGCTAGGGTCATCTGGGAAGGGTTGAGCAACATGAGAAGGAATGTGTGCGTCCTACAATTGTACTTTATCCTCCTTTTAATAGACAGGAAAATGCACATCTCACAGATCTGAAGTCTTGGATGTCCTTGTTGCTGTCCACCCTCCTGGACAGCTGTAATAAACTCACATCTTAGATACAGACGGATAAGCCAAATCAGTTAACAGAGAACTTACAAAGCTAGTGGTGGTCCAGGAGGCGACCGCATCAGGCCAAACCTGTCTTTCAAGGTCTGTGGGCTCTGGCATATTTTTAAAATATTTCTCCTTATTTTATAATTGCAGGACATCTCGAGTGATATTTCCCATACAAGTCCTGTAAGTTTAATGCCTTCTGGCATACTCTAGCTCTGACCTCCTCAGACGCAGCTTCTAGTAAGAGACGGGGATTGACGTGAATCACAAATTGGGTGCCTTTGAAAATGTGAACTAGCCCTAGGTTGGTTCTCACATAATGAGGTGGAAGACACCGGGTTTGAGAGGAGCTAAACGTAGGCTCAGTGGATGGATTATAAGGAAGGAAGCGGGATGCAGGGGTGAAGGTTGGCAGGAGGCCGTGAGTCAGGCAGGCTGACTGGATTTGGCCTCGTACTCAATCTTTGCAGGACGATGTGTTCAGCAGCATGTGTGGAATGGACCCTTACCCGAATTTTAAACAGGTATGGTTTCTCATGTAAGTCAACCAGAGGGATAAAAAAGAGGTGACCCTTATCCAGGAAACTCCATTTTTAGGCTTGCCTAACTGAGGTTCTGAATAAACTCTCCAAACCCCTCTGTGCCTCGGTTGCCTCTGTTTGCACATGGAGGTGTTTAGACACTCTCCTGCCTTCAGAAGTGCCTCTGTTTGTACATGGAGCAGGTTAGACACTCTCGTGCCTTCGAGTGTTACACTCCCAAAGGCACGAGAAGGGATCTAGCTCTCCAGGACTGAAGGAGATAGCACGAGAGCCGACCACAGCCTACTCGCGAGGCCTCTGAGAGCCTCGCCAACAGCCAGCTAGCAGAGCCTTTTGCATTCCTTCCAAGCTCTCGCAAGCAGAAAGTTAAAACCACTGGGCACCAGCAAATCCTTTCATGGAGATAGCTATCAGAATCTGTTCAAACCATCTGTTTCTCTGGCTTTTTTTTCCTTCCAGTGTTTTTCCTTCATGTGTTCTCACATGAAAAATCTGGCCTAAAATAACCAAGATGTTAAGACTGAAAATGCCAGAGGTATACATCCACTTTATGAGAGAAATTGCTTTCTAAAGAGGAGCTGGGTTTATCTTGTGTGGAGGAAAGCAACATTTCCACAAATATTATACTTGTGCTAAGAAAATAACCAACTACTTTCATTAAAGACTCTGCGACAAGATTTGTATTTGCTCATGTAATTGAATTTAATGCTACTGAAATGTGTCAGACCTGAAAGCCAGTGCAGCGTAGACGGTATTTTTACAAGGAGGAAGATTACCTGAGAAATCCTCTCTCGGCCTAGAGCAGTTCTTGTGCTGACCGGAAAAGGTCACAGGTCGGCCATTTTCCACATTTGCATAATGCCTAGCACCGAAAAGCACCTCCTGGGATGATTTCTTTTTTCTTTTGAGAGGAAGACTATGTGAGGCAGTCAGTATTGACAGAGGGCCCTGCTAACCACTTGCTTACCGAGTCACAGTTTTATATTTGGTGTCTGCGGTCAAGAGGTCAATGACCTAGATTAGTCACCCAAAACTGTGGAGCTAGCTCTGTGTGTTTTCATTTTAGCCAATAGTTTTGCAACTGGTTTCTCCTTCTCTATAGTCAAGTAACTCACAGATCTGAGTTGTACACCTCCACCCCAAATTATCTTTAAAAACTCAGATTTTCTGCAGTAGCTCCATTCCACATTTGAGATGTCCTCAATAGGCCACCCTTCTCTGTCACTCACCTGGGTTCACCTTGGTTGATGGACATATAGATCTCCCAAGAATTCTCTTCTGGGATGGCGCCATGCGGTATGAGCAAACTCACCCCTAAAACAGAGAAAGCCAAGAGGTTATTTGTCGATTTTCCAATGATCGTGAAGCCCCTTAGCTGAGCCCCTTACAGATGCGTGCACACACACACACACACACACACCTCACAGCAATTTATGAAATCCTGATCTTGGCAAAGTTTATCAAGTCCAAGATACTAATGGAGAAAACATTGTTTCCCAACAGTGACATAAAGAGGAGCATGTTATCTGAGTGTGTACTCAAATTCGCTTTTTATTTAGAGTCTTCCCAGTATTTTTTTAAATTCTCTTCAAGGATTGGGTGTCCCGAGACCAGGCAGTATCAGACATGTCTGAGAATGTAAGAGTTTATCAGAGTATCGTTTAATTTGCTGCAAAATTTCAATATGTATTGTATCTCGTCCCTCTCCTGTCATTTCCTGAAAAGGCAGCTGAGATGGGGGGGCGAGCCCTCTAATGCTTTGCTCAGGCCTGGTGTGAAATTGTCTTATAAATTATGCATCCCAAAGTAAGTTTAAACAGGTGATCAACGGAGTACTGTATTTTGTCAAGAAAACTGGAGGAAAAAAAAAAGCATGGATAAATTTAGGGACATTGTAGGTTGTTGTGTAGCTGGTGTTTGGTCCTATATTTGCAAACCAAAGCTAAAAAAGATGAAAGTTAAAGGCGGCGTAATCATATTCATGTTGGTGTCAAATCAGAAAAAAATCAGTAGCCTAACTTCAGCAAAATCCTGTAACGCAGGGAGGGAAGGCCAGGAAGGCACATCACTCTGTGTATGCAACGTCCTCTCTCTCCTCTTGTCTCCTGTGAAGTAAATATTTCACTTTGGCCAAGAGAGAGGAATCTAGAGAGGGCAGAGATTCTCTTTAATGTAGCTTCTTGTTTATGAAAAGAGATGAAATAGAGACACAGTAAGGCCTTTGCAAAATAAAATCTCAGGGCATCCTCCTATTCTTTGAATAATGCAGTTCCCACCTTTCCCCCTTTCATGAGAACTAATGTAAGTGCACAGGAAGCTTTTCGGGTTGCCGACGGTAATTTACATCTAGAGAGGGCAGGCTTTACTGATCTCCTTCTATGTGCCTGTTAGCTGCTATGGAATCAAGGAATGCAAGACTCATTGCAAAACAAGTTATTCGTGATGCACATTTCTGAGCATTATTCAGTAACATGCTAGTTATCATCAGTATCTTTCGCCAGCACGAAGAATGAGGCACATTTAAATCTTGCTTACAGCTTTCCAGCAAGAGTATCCATTTATATTCTGGACTTTAATGTCAATGGAACTGTAATTGACATACTTAGGGGCTCTGATCAGGCTCCTCCTTTCATTTCCTGTTCTTTTTCAAATGTAGTTGCCAAATGAAGTGGACTCTAGTACATCCTTCCCCCCGTGGAGCAGAAGTTGTGACACACAGGATATTCAGTGTGTGTGGGTGTCCAGCGGAACGCACACCCTAGACATTCTGTATTCTCTCTCCGCTCGACACAGTGCTTTTTCTCTGTTGCCTCTCTCTTAGACTAGGCCCTTATGACAACAGAGATCTTCAGTCCTTGTTCTTTAGGTTCAGAAGCAAAGGCGGCATCATCAAGCTATAATGCTATCTTCGGCAATTAACCCGATAGAATAACTTTATCGTGCTCACATTTTTCCTATTTTTTTTCCTTTTTGAAGGTACAATTCACAGGCAATAAGTTGCACCCATTTTAAGAGTACGAATTGATCAGTTTCTCACGTATACTCTCATGTAATTACCACCATAGACAAGATACAGAACATTGCCACTGCCACAGAGTTTCCTGGTGACCTTTATAGTCAATTCTTCGCTTGCCAACCCAAATGATCACTTTTTACTTTCTGACATGTTGATTAGTGTGCCTTTTGTAAACTTGCAGATAAATCCTACAGTGTGTTTAAAATAAAAAAAAAAAAAACACCAAGGATAGGCTTATTACATCAATAACATGTTGCATAACGCCTGGCACACAGTAGGCCACTCAAAAACAAAAACCAAATCCTAAATAGATGAAGGACTGGATTCAAAATTGTTTAAAAAAAAAAAAAAAGAAAAAGCCAGACTCTGAGACGTGGTCTCTTCTCTAGATCAGTGTCTGACCGTCAGCTCCCAGCTTGAATCAGAATAAATATGTGTGTGGACTTTTGAGATAGGGCTGTTTGTAGAACGGATCATCTCTCATTCCTTTCAAGTCAGCTTAATTCCCTGTGTTCAGATTGAAACATTATTTCATAATACTTCTAAATACGACCTGAATCTACAGGATCATTAGAGCTTTAAACGATTTCATCTTTCCTTCAATCAGAAATTTTATGCTTCTCTTTCAAACATACTTCCCTCCTCCCACTTAAACCTGCAAATTGTAAACAGAGATGGGACACAAACACAGAGGCGGGGTCATGGTGGGTGGCAAGTCATAGCTTATGAAGAAGGAAGGGCTTAGTGGGGAATCTTCATGCTTATGGTCCCCTAAAGAAGTATCCTTTTTCAATACGTCACTCGCCAGTTATCTCTGATTAAAGAAACATACTCTCCCCCAAACTCCACCTGCTACCCTGACAGACTTTTATTTGATATGACAACAGAACCACCTGTCTGAGTTTCTTGCTTCACACTGTGCATAATAAATGACTTCTACAGCGTGGGGACCATCCCATCCTTTTTGAAAAATCATTGCCAGGCACCATACAATAATTCGGGATGGATGGCATTAGAACAATTTAATTGCTGTGCCTTGCTTCTTTACACTTTAGCCCCCTAGGGCATATTTTGCATTTATGTTCTGCAAATAACATAGCATATGTTTCAATTCCCCACACTTATTTTTCCTCAAACTCATTCCCAGTGAACAGCTTCAATCTTGTCCAGGGCTTCTTATTAGAAGCTTTGGAAATGCCGTTTCACAGAGGAAGTGTTTGGGAATCGGACAACGCCATCAGAACTTTGCGTTTGCAACACAAGTGCTTCTTAAGTCAGAAGGGAAGAAAAAGAGAAATCTGTTTCATGATTTCATCTCACTTTCTTTGATGAACGTTAAACGAGCCAATGAATGGGTTGATCTTGGCATGCCTGTCACATGTATGTAAACACACATAAAGATGCTAAGAGAGAGGAGGAGTGTGGGCCAATTTATTCCACCAATAACCACTGGGAGCCTCTGAAGTGCCACACACTGGGTTAGGAAGGGAAAGGAAGACAAAATGCAACTTTCCAGGATTCCGATGAATATATCCTGTGCTTAGGAGGGGTTTGCATCATGTTCTTTTTCCAGAGCCCACACTTCCAGCTGATAGGTTCTTACAAGAAGGGTGCTTGGTAAGCATGGCTGACTGACTCATTTGCGCTGAGTCTCCTGACTGCGAGTTATGACCAGGGAGGATTACGTCACACGTTGACATTCACGCATGTTTAAACAAAGATTCTTACCATGTTCTGAAACACAGACCAAGGAAGATTTCGAGAATTGAAAGTTCAGGAAACAAAATCACGAGGAGGGGCTGCATCTGAGGGCGATTTTTAAGGAAGCAACTGATGTAGGAGAACAAGACAACATTTCTCAACTTGAACCCAAGTGTAGTGTCGAGTCACTAAGCCACCGTAGGGTCAGTTAGCTGGAATGGGAGCTTCAGACTAGTCCTATCGCAGATTTCACTTCTGAGGATAAAGTGATTGAATTGGAGAGGGTGCTGAGCTATACCTCAGAGAGAAGGCACTTGAGGCCCCCGTGGTCCCGATTCAATGCCGTCTCGTTGTTTGTCACACAGAGACGGTGCACCCTTTCCTCTCAGCGGCCAACCAGCGATGATTCAGAGCACTACCTAATTCTCGTTGCTTAGAAATCAGAGGAGAGAATGCCCTCTTAGGCCACTCAGGTAAGTCTTAGATGGCATCTCTGAAGACCAATCCATACATAGAATGTCATTTTTAAAAGTGATTTGGTCTATACACCTAAAGTAACCTTGTCAAAACATTAAGAAAATCCCCCTTTGAACCAAAAGGAGGAAAAAATTCTTGAGAACTAATTATATGCATGATATGGCCCTGGACCTGAAGTTTGCATTCAAGGGTGACTCTGTAATGAACCATCGGTATTGCTTGTCATAAAGTAACATTATAGCAAGGTCTATGGACACTGACAGTGTTTATGGGGTCAGTTATGGAGGAAGTTCGACTCTGGGTGTCCTTCTGCTAAATTATCTACTAGTGTATAAACCTTGTTTGGCTATAAAACATGGTATTTCTCGTTCCCGGCAAGGAATATTTTCACTTCCTTCTGATCATGTTCTAGGAAATATATTTCAAGGGGGCTTAAACGCTGGGGACCACCCAAACCTTCTGAGCAAATATGGCTGTCAGCTCTAACAGGGCATCAAATGGCGCGGCCGATCCGTGCTGAGGTGAGGGCTGCAAAGTCTAATCTCAGTGTTGATTCTGGTTTGCTGTGCAAATCGAGGAGGCTTATACAACCACAGTTTGTAGCTCTGACACAGGATGGCAAGCATCTCCAAAATGAATCTTATGGGACATAATTGTGTCAACATAAACCACTTAAAAGAACACTCGGAAACACACAAACGCACACTTACCACCCACCTGTATTTGGCATGACCAAGCGTCCTCCTAAGTGGCCAAAGACCCCAGTGGTCCTCAGTTCCGTCCTTGTGGGGAGTGATGAGAGATTCTGGATGTAGGGTGTTTTATTTCTGGGATGCATTGTACTAAAGCTGCGGTTGTTTCCGTGGGGAAAAGTCCCGGAATGATTCTTGCCGTGGTACTCGGCTCTCTCAGACACGCCCAGGGACACCATGAATGAGCTCTGGACTTTGACTTTGATGTCGGACAAAGGGTTGAAGAGTGAGGACTCTGTCATGAGTTCCTTGTCCAGAGGGTCCTGGAGGCAGATGGGCCCGCTGTATGTTCGGCTGACCGTGAGGTCTGGTTGCATGGAGGAATTCAGGAGCAGGGAGTTACCTGGTCAAAGAAAATGCATCTGTCACTCAGAAACAAAAAGGCATCACACTTACCCCCTTGCCTCTGCCTCTCCTAACCGCATAACCACCCGTGCGCCTGCCAGTTGCCCTTCAGGCCCACCCCGAGCATCTGCGGCAGCTCTCATGGGCCGTTCAGGAGTGACCAGAACCTTCGAATCGGGAGCTCTGGCTTTCCCAGCAGATTCTCTCAGTGCCACTGAACCCAAACCACTCATTTTCCAGAGTTCCTTGGATGCCATCTTTTCAAAAACAAGTATTTCTGGCACTCCGTCAGGCAACAAACTCAGGTATTATTGTTGATGTGATTATTTTAACTGGCGAAGAGAAGCTTTAAGAAAAAAAAAAAGGAAGAAAGATGTTTTGCAATCCAGTTTGGAGGAAAAATAACATCTGTTCATTTTAAATGGTAAGAGGTGACACAGCTAGGTAGGGCTGTTTATAAGTAGAGTGGTGTTGGTGTCAGCATATCTCGCGTGGAATTCTGGGCAGTTTCTGGAGCTGGGGGAGGAAATGCTGTGTCCTCGGAGCAGAAGGGTCAGGGGAGCCCACGGATCACTCCATGTCTGAGGAGTCAGTCTGTTCTAATAGCACATATGTCACTCTGAGAGGGAAAAGAGGCCCCCCACCGGGAGAGTGAGACTCCCGATTCTACGTGGGGAAGCAGCTTAGAAGGGCTTCCTTTCTGTCTCAAAACAACCGAAAACAAAAATCTTTACGAGAACACGAGAAATTGGACTTTCATCTGTTGGGGCTCACCGATTTTTTTTCTAGGCCAAATATTAAAAAAGAAATGCCGTGCTATTTTCTGGTGATGAAGTAATCTCATTTATTAGTAAATAACGAAATAACCCTCAGTCCCAAACCTCCCACCCATATCAGTCCGTCAATGTGACTTCTCAAATTGAAACCCAAACCATATTAAACAATTTTCCTTCGAGGCCTGACAAAATGTTTAAAGTATGATATTTTTGAAAATGTTGCAATTCCAGGCCATATCGTATTAGCCTCTATTGTTCTTCCAAGTCATAATTTGTAGCAATGCCAGCAGGAAATCTATAACCCTGACTTTTCCCACCTCTTGGTCTGATGCTCTAAGAATCCAAAATCATAAAGGAGGAGGTTCAAAATGAGATGAAATGGCTTTGTAGATCTAAAGGCTCCTTGATGATGCCTTTTTTTTTTTTTCATGCTTGAGGCTCCAGTGCCAAGACATAGTCAAGGAGCTGTGCTTTTTAATGGAACTGCATTGAATTCTACAGGTCTCAGCCTGGTTCTTGTTTATGGTCTTCCCGGGCAAGAAATGGTACTTAAGAACCATGTCACATCTGAAAAGAATTTGGAACAGGCCCATCCCCCGAGACCTGAAAAATCACATCCCTGAGTCTCATGGCTATTTTATCTCAAGCCCTCACCTTCTGGAGCTTAATTTTTGGCCACTTTTCAAAGACCCTCGTAGCTTCTGTGAAGCCAAGCAGCAAAAAGATTTCCTAGAGTTACAGTGAAGTCTAACTTAAGGAGAAAATGCCTGATTCTAAAAGTCAGTACATTTGACAAGAGTCCACGCTTGAAGAACGTTGGCTGGTTACTCCACAGCTCCCTTTGGAAAGCCTTTTAAAACTTCTGGTGAATTCGAAGTATGGCATTCTGTTTAAAAGTCTCATCACCCTTCACCTTGCAGTTCTATTGGCTCAAGAAGGGATGTCTTTCAAGACAATGGAGGTGAAAATCACAGGAAGGTCAATGGGAGGTGTATCATCGCAATGAATATAGGGTAGAGTAGAATCTGAGTAAAGGATTTTTGCTTTAATCACTAGCTTTGGGGTAGTCTTGGTTAAAAATAAAAACAAAATGGTAAAGTAAGTTTGGAAGGGCTAGCTACGCTTTTAGAGGTTCACAACACAATGTAAGCTCTAAGGAGGCCCACACGAAGGAGACGTGGTCCAGCTTATGCAAGTCAGCATTCTCCAAATGCTTAGGCGAGGCAACCACCCCCTCACCTGCTGCCTGCCGCTCCAGGGAGCACACTGGCCTCCTGTGCCAAAGTCAGAGGAAACCACTAGCATCCAGACTTCTACTCGTCACATTTATTGAGCACCTTCCGTATGCCAAGGGCTTATAATCCGTGTTATTCCAGGTCATTTAATCCTCATGTGGATCCTCTGAGTGGATAGGAAGATCCCATTTTATAGCTATAAAAACTGAGATCCAGAGCATAATCGATTAACTGGGTCATAGAGCAATTTTGGATTCCATCTATCTGACTTCAAAGCCTCTGTCTCTCAAATGACTCTATTTCTTCTATTTTAAAATATTATGGTCTGAGACCCCGAGGTCTTATCATTTGATGGAAAGGTTTCCATCCAGTTTCTTACGTAGTCTAAAAATCAGTTCTTCGTTCGATGTATTTCTGATTAAAACATACCTACTAAGCTATGTACCCCAGTCAAGGGGATGTGTCCCTTTCTGAGGCCAAGCAGGCTGAGACCTGAAACTCTGGTGCCCAGAAGTGCGCGGCAGGCAGGAAAGCATTTTGTCTCTGCCGGCCAGTTTCTCGCATGTTCGCGTTCCACTTGGGAACCTGGTCGCTACCCAATCACCGCCAGGCAGTGAAACTTGTCTGGTCCAGGGCTATCGGCGCTCGTGATGCACGAGAAATAGAAATAAAGGTGACAATATGGACAGCAAGGGTCACCCTCTGAAGGGGGAGAGTTTCATTCTTTTCGAAACCAAACCCCATAATATAGCTCATCTCCATCTTGCAATCAGAAATAGATTTGGTTCACATAAGAGAATTAAATGACTCTGTTTCGAAAATGAGCATTGCTATAGTTTGACATGATCGATTTCCTTCTCCTTCCAACCAAAGAGTGCCTCGACTGGGCAACAGGTGAGAGTCCTTTAAGCTGGGAACTTCATTTTTTCTCCCCCTGTTGGCTACCTGACCCCTCACAGATTCTTTGACGTCCTTTTCACTTCTACAAAATAGAAGTAACACAGATAACTCTACCTAATAAATAGTCTAATTCATATGCGGGGGGGGCGGTTATGGTAAAGTAGTTGGTGCTCAGTTTTGAATAATCAGCATTTTAGTTAATATCCTCAGAGCGGGCTTGTTAAAATAGCAAGTCGGATAACCTCAGACAAAAGAACTTGCTGAGTGTACGACATATCAAAGATGGAAGTGCCTCACTGAGAACGTTGCTAATGGTAAACTGAGATCCACTCATCCTCGTAGCCAAGGCCTGAGGCAGACCACCCTACCCAGCCTGGTTTCCTAACACGTGAAGACAATTAGGCAGCGGCTCCCAGTGCCAAGAGCTACCTTCACACAGGGCCGGAGAGCACTGGGGGTCCTGTGTGAGCGTAGTCTCTATGGTCCTGAGGACGAGGTGTTGGGGGGACCTACGCCGCTGACCTTGACGGACCGTTTTGAAGTTGAAGGTCTGGAAGCCACCTGTCAATGCAGAAGAGTCAATGACGTCCACGCCATAGTCACTCTGGCTCCGTCTATAAAGGGTGACGCCAATGACCAGGACTGCAACGGCCACCACGGCAGCGCCCAAGCCCGAGTACAGAGCAATGTCGCTGGCGTTCTCAATGCCTGAAAGACACAAGAGAAATCCTAAATGGCCAACATGGGCACAGAGCCGAAGAGCCACCCTGGGATACCAAATGAAATGCTATCGGAATTTCTGGAGCTACCACTCAGAGAAAATGACAAATGCAGCTAGCCGTAAGTTCTACTCTCACACGTAATCATGTTTCTCAGATACCCTGTATATATCAGAGGGACACCAGTCAAATATCTTGACTGCATTAAGGTTAGCACATCATAAAATCTTAAAGAGAATCAATTTTGCAAAGAAAGTAATATTTTTCAAGGAAAAACAGACAACTCCTTAATTTACTTGATTTAGGAAGTCATATTCACCCACAAAGTATTTTTTGGCATCTTACTCTTATTTGAGGGGGGACATGAGATCCACATACAATGACAAAACACGGGCGAACCGCTCTGCTTCTGTATGATGGGCACATGCATTCACAGGGGGTGGGCTGGGGTCAGAAGCTCATACGCAGTATAGGAGTCGGGAGAGAGAAGACCAGAGCTCACGAATAGGAATTTTTTAGCTTTGGCACAAATCGTTCAGTTTCAGAGAACATCGACAACATCAGGTTAGGGTATTTACAATCATCATGAGAGAATTTCTGTTGTGAGATATGGAGGTCTTGGGTCCTAGGTGCTCCGATGTCCATGGTCAATGTTTTCTAGCACCATTAAATGCTAGACTTAATACGTTTTTGTGGAGGAGGACTGGTGTCTAAAAGGGCACATGCTGTTTCTCCCATACCTCTCCTACTCCATCCTATTGAATGCATAGGCAAAGCAAAAATAAAAGCGTTAGTTTGAATTGAGAATGTGGGTGTCTCCCCATCCCCCAAGATCGGCAGTAGTTGGTTTCCAACTCGTTTGCTAGTTGTCCTTTGGGTGTGGTTCATCCCTGACGACATTCATCATGGCTACTGCGGTTCAGAATGAGATTTATCCAAGACCACACAACCCTGAGAGAGGCTTCATCTTGGAAAGTATGTGGAAGGAGAAGGTGGCAAGTGCTATGTAATTCATCTCCCTACAGATTATGGGATGAGTACACTTAATAGGTCCCAAAGTAATTACTCTGTCACCCTGTATTGGGTTTAGAGGCTAAAATAGAGCTCTCGTATATTCACCCTGTAATTGCATGGTGCTTACTATGCATTCACTGCAGCCTAATATGGTACTTATGTTATCAGCTGAGGGCTACTAACCACACAGGTGAAAGGAATTTATTTTCGACAAAGTTAGTGGACTGTAAAATAAGGCACTACCGAATTAAAGAGTGAACGGGGAAATCAAGCAGAACCAGTTCAGCAATAGGGCAGCAAACACATACAAATAATTTGCAAGGGCGCGTAACCATCCAAAAGAATGGTATCTGAAAGGTTAGAGGATTATAAGACACTGTCAACGACCAAAACAGCCCAGGGGGTGTTGAGAAACGGGGCGTGACTCGGGTTTTAGTTCCAATGTCTTGGTGGTCCCAGTGGAGAGGGAAGGGGACGGAGGCTTCCGAATGGTGGTCTGCTCTGACCGCCCAGAGCCAGGCATTTGTTAACTGGAGCCGATCCCAAGGTTCCAGGGTCTGCCTGTGTCACAGAGAAAGGGAAGGGCAGCTATGCTCCCACTTAGGCTCCCACCCTCCCTCTACTCAGTTAAGCTCCTTGGAGGATGTAACTATACACAGAGCGGAGAGAGGACACAGAACACAGCCGGGGACCAGGAGTAGTGAGAGAACTCTGGCTTGAAACCAATTAGCCTTCCCCTGCTTGCCACCACTGACTGATGACACTATCAGCTTAAAAGGGGAAATCTGGGGAAAACACACCTGCTTAGCATCCGAGCGCAGAGAGAGCAACAGCCTGGCCGTGTACTGAATACAGCTGCTGAGATGGCAAAGTAGACACGGTGACCCCTTTAGCGTCCCAGGGGCTAAAACAGGAGCAGAAGCCAGGAGGATGACCAGGGCAAAAGACTTCTGCTGGAAATGGACATCCCTAGACCGGGAATATCCCGAGACGAAACCGAGTAATGGGAACAAGTTGTGTCTGTTCCTTTGTATTCCTGTCTTGTTCTTTGTTTCCACCTCCTTGCTGCCCAGACAACCAGAATTCTCCTTCTCAGACACAAACCCTGTTTTTAGGAAAGGACCCTACATGCACCTTCAGACTGAGATTTAAATGTTTGATATGGTTCAATGTGTTTCCCAAGAATATTTCCAGAATCTGTTTGACTTAAGAGAATGAAATACTGAATTACAGAATTAAAAAAAAAAAAAGTATGGGGACTTTGGGGATGGGGTTCAGGAGAGAAGGGAGAGAGCATATGGACGGCACTGTGTCCTTATAAAGCTTAGCCTGGCACTTGGTGGGACAGTCTAATCTAAAAGCCAGAAGGCAATCGACTCCTACAGGAAGATAAGCAACGTGGTATTTACTTTACAAGAACAATCTGTCTTGGGAATTAAAAACTTCAGAATCTAATAATTTCATTTATTCAACAAACATTTGTGAAGGGCCAACCGTGCCGTGGAAATGAGGATGCATGGATGAATTAACATATTCTTGTTTCTTGTCCAACAGTAGTGATGAGATTGACAGAGACAGACACAAGCTACTCGAAGCCACACGTGTGTGTATGGAGAGATGTAATCAGACATCCTTATCCACACTCAAACCCTTCCAAAGTTGGCCCACAGCACTTCTTTCTTCTTTCTCTTCTGTTTTTACTTCGCCTTATTCTTTTGTCTTTTTTTCCTCTGCCTCTGTCTTTTCTAATCCATCCTCCAGGAAAGGAGAGTGGTTTCCCCTGTAAGGATTGCTGTGTGCTTAAAATGTAATCCATTCATTTTTCTTGTGTTCAGGATGGGCTCCAGGAGAATCAGAGATTTAGTTCCACATTTTCCACTACAACTTCAAGGACAAGGGAGGAAGTGGGGTGTATGCGTGCACGTGCGCACACAGGCACACACTCAGTTCTTATCCAAACACTGGAGGCTGCCATTGCTCCTTCCCAGGGGAGTCTTTCTAACCACATGACCACTTGCACTGGCAATACCCAGGCACTGACCCTTTTCTCCACGCCGTGTCAGTGCTCCTGCTGCCCTTTGCTGTACCGCCCTACACCCCAAACTCAACTGTAATTTACCTGCCACATGGATGTCTACTAGTGAATGGCAGGTCATTGTACAGTATCGCCCCACCTCACTGGGCATCTAGGTACCACTCATGCATCAGGTGCCAGCTCAAGGTCCACCTCCGCCAAGAAAGCAATCTTGGCCTGGCCAATCCAGCCAACCCTGACCACCATGTTCTTCTAAACTCCAACGTCACTTCAGGGTTCCGACAACTCACTTCGGATCATCCTTTTTATTGTTTAATTATCTGAATGCCAACGCATTCTCCTTAACTGCTTTAAACACTTCAAAGGCAGTAATTGCAATTTCCCACAGAAATTTGCAAATCACTGCAACTATTTATTGATTGTTTGCCTGGTCTTCAACTGTGGGAAGAGAAGTATTAAAGAAATCAGTCTGGGGTTGATTACAGAACTCTTGCCACAGGGACTCCCTTTATATTTAACACGTGTATGTTTACACCTGTCTGCTTGCTCACATACACATGTGTTGCTGGTCTGTTTGCTCAAAGTGATTTTGAACAGAAGCACTGAGACCCCGTGACTGATGCTATTCTGCTTTCTGTGGGCACAGGATACTTTTCTCTGACTTTGTTTCATGAATGAAGCTTTACATATCAGTGTGTTATTGAGGTTTTTCCTGTGTCTTCACCCCCATTTTCCTTGATCCAAGAATCACAAAAGCTTTAGGCAAAGCACAGAAGGACCCAACATTTAATACAAAAACATGGTTGTGTAGGGGAAGGGAAGGAAAAATAAAATAAGATGAAAATAGAGAGGGAGGCAAACATAAGAGGCAGAACTCTAGGAAACAAACTGAGGGTTGCTGGAGGGGAGGTGGGTGGGGGCATTAAGGAGGCACGTGATGGAATGAGCACTGGGTGTTATACGCAACTGACGAATCACTAATTCTGCCTCTGAAACTAATAAATTGTTGCGTAAAATCTACACCTTAGAGAAAACAAAACAAAACTGAGAACTGACTGAGAAATCTCTGGTATTCCAAATTAGGAACTACTGAGGAGTATATTCGTTGCTGGAAGGAGTGTGGAGTATCTGCAGAGAAAGGCTGCAAAGATTAACAGAGAGCTGGAAATTAGGGCCTGGAGAGGACATGTTTATGGGTTCATTTGGCTTGGAGAAGAGAGAGAGAAGTAAAGTGACTGGAGGTGATCTTTAATGCACAGAGGGTTGTCACCAGAGGAGAACAGCCCCACAGTAGGCACTCAATGACCCTTCCTTTAGGACGACGCGAGGATCCAACGCTTCACCATCTCCCACAAGGACCGAAAAGGAGAACATGGCCTTTCATTACAGCAGTTGAGATTCTGGTTAGATATTAAAGTGACCTTTTCTACAGTGAGGGTTGTTAAAAAGAGTGTGCTGTGGTTCTGAGGGAGACTGAAATTTCCGAGAGTCTCTGGGGAAAAAAAAGGCAGCATGACTTGACAATGGTCTGCAGTCGTTTTATTTATTTATTTTTGGTCCGAGCTGGTGAGAAGTGGCCTTTCAAAGCCCCTGTGAACTTCCTCGTGCAAGGAACAGGCATCGGCAAGTTCCATGTCTTTAGGCATTGCCATCACAGCTAGTCACTTAGAGGAACTAATGTAGTCCCCGAAGGATGAAATACAAGGGCTATTTACTCGGTTTGCCTTTCTTCGCATGACTCCCATGTGAAAGACTGATTATTGCCACTAATTAATGGGAATATAACTCAATTCTCGTGTTATGAGCTTAACTATATATCAAATTAAAATCTATTTTATAGAATTAGATAGCTACACAAAATAAAGGAGCACAGCAAATGCCTTTCAAAACATAGAATATTCTATCTCCCATTAAATATGGTAGAACGACCATTGCTGCCATTTCAGGAGCAAAACCAACTTGAATTGGCATATACTAGAGATGGTGAATTACCAAGGAACCCACACAGTCAAAATTCACAGGTGGAAGATGGACGATGGAAGCTATTGCTGTGCTCACTCCCCTAGAAGGGCAGCTCCTGGCCGTCTCAGGATCTGCCCCTGGCCCCTTGCACAGCTGGTGCTGTGGAGACAGAGTCACGTGCCAGAATATTTAATTAGATGCTGAAATATGATAGAAGTTTCTGTTAGAGTTGTTTATCCTTGCTGTCATTGAGAAGCAACTTTTTTAAATAACACGTCAGAAAATAGCTTTAAATGGTCAGCCATGGCCAACCATGGTGAACCATTCCAATTATATTTGCACTGCTTGGAATCTTATAATAACCCTTGCACCAATCAGCACCTTGGCTTTTCTGATCTCCCGTCAAAAACCTCATTACTGTTATTGTGGTGATTGTTTTTACCGTTGTAGCGAATGACCAAAGAGCCAATTCCTAAATGCGCTTACCATGTGCCAGGAGCCATTCTAGTTCAGTAGGGCGTCCTCCTCCCCCGCCCTTCTTTCTAGCTGAAGAAATGGAGGCCGTCCCATGTGAGCTCACTCCCTTACACTCTAAAATTCCTCTGCTCTTTCACGCACATTTCCTTCCCTTTTCTCTGTTCCCTGAGGAGCTGCTCCTCTTCTGTGTCAGGCCGGCTCTGATTCCAAGCCCTCTCCTGCCTCCACCGGGACCCCCACTCATTCATTATTCCCTTTCGGTCTTGCATCTTCAGACTTTTCCTCTGCACCCGAGCCTTGCCATCTGCCTCCACACACACTCTAGTCTTCATCAGTCACCTCTCCCCAAATCCTTCGCCCAACTTCCTCTCCGATAAACTTCTCGAAGATGCGGTCTTCTCTGCACCCACGGATTCTTCGCTCTTTGTTTAAAAGAACTTAGAGCATTTTTTTTTTTTTAACGTTCAGCATTTCTTAATAGGTGTTTTCTTAATACATGATTTCCCTAACCAATTCACTGCTGTCCCTGTTAAGGGAATAAATAAAATACCTGTATAAGGGGAGAAAATGTTTTCGGAAGTATAAAAACAGGATGCAAGGAGAAAACCCATCTTCCAACTACTCCTTCTCCAGAAGTGGTCTTGATAGTATCTTTGAGACCTTTTGGTGGAAAAAGATGTGAATGTCCTTTATTTATTTTTTACCCTAAAGGATCCACATTATATTTTCTTTCCTGTACTTTGCTTTTTGTTGTTGTTTGTTTTTTTTGTTCCCCCCCACATACAGTATCTTGCAGGTCTTTCCTATCAGAACCTGGAGATGCACTTCGTTTCTTTTTACATTTGCCTAGCCCATGGCCAGGCGGTATGATAATTTAATCAGTCCAGTATTTCTGTATTTGATTGTTCTCTTACCCTTTAAGGTCTGTCTTTCCACCAAATCACTGTTCCTTCTTGAAGGCTGTTTACAACCACTGCCTCAATAGTAATGTTCTCTGTCTTACTCTTTCCCACTGCTCTGTGGCAGTAGACAAGCCAAGCCAACCCTCCTTCTAGAGAGAGAAAAAAATTCCTTAAACTCAATTCCCTTACCTTCTTCTTTCTTACTTAGTAATCACCCTTCATTCTCAAAGTTCTATAAATACACTTTAAAGCTCAGTTCTTAGCCCCTTTCCTTTCTCCATGCCAATCCAATTGAAAAATCACTCCCAGTCAGTGCTATTTCCTTGATGCCTAACACTCTCCACTGGAGATCTCCTGCCTCATCTCCTATCTGCAGACCTCATGCCGTATCTCCTTCCTGCTCAATGGACAAAACCCCTTGCATGTTGTGCTGACATCTCAGATCTGTCATCTGACTTCTAGATTCATCGTTCTCATCTCTTCAAATATTTTCTTCTCTTGAATTCCCTTTCTCCGGTAATGTGACACCATGAGTGAGGCTGAAGAGTCATCTTTCACTCTGTCCCCATTGAGTCCTTCCCCAAACCACTCATATGTCTTACTCGTTACATCTCCAGTGCCTCTCGCGTCTCAATTTCAAGACACCCCACTTGACACCCATGGTGTACAGTCTCGTCTTGCCTAGTACCCAGTCTTGGTCACTCAGAGCCATTGTACACGTGGATTAGTCTTCCCAAACACAGTCCTGGTACTGCCACTCCAACACCTTTCATTGACTCTCTGGTAGGAATTGAGTCCACTCCAACAGGGACTTACATTATGGCTCAAGACACTTTATGCTCTGCACCACCCCATTTTTCAGAAGCATTCGCCCACTTTTCATTCGTATGGACCCTACTCTCTGGCCAAGTCTGAGTACTCATTTTTTTCAAGTAGACCTTGTTCTCCAGGAGACGTTTTTTTTTTTTTTGGTTCAGATTTTTTGCTCCTACTGAAAGGCTCTCCCCTCAAGTATCTGTTTCAATTTTAACCATTCTTCCAAGATTGGCAATAAAGGTAATCTATTTTATAAACTGATTCTTGATAGTGTACATTCAGGAATGTTGTATTCCTCCTTTAAGCAAAGCTGCCAGATTTAGCAAATAAAAATATGACACTGTTAAACTTGAATTTCAGATCAACAATGAATAACTTTAGTGTATTTCCCATGCAATATCTGGAATATGCTTCTGCTAAAAATTTATTTATCTGAAATTCAAGTTTAACTAGGAGTCCTCTCTTTTATGTAGTAACTCTACCTTTGGCTGCAAAAGAACTGTGCTTTTCCCCATCAGATAGGAAGACCAAGTTAGAGTAGGGATAGACTCAAAAAGAACAGGATTGGAACTCCAGCCCTTGAGAAAAATGACTTCCCTTTAATTTCCTATCCTCAAAACTGAAGGCACAAACTCTGTAAACTTTGAAAATACTGACAAGTGGAGAGATGAGGCCTGTGAATTCACATTCTAACAAGCAACCTGGGTTATTCTCTTGCCCAAGAACATAGTGGTCTATCAACTACTCCTCTGTGCTTAGTTCAGAGGTATATAATGAAAAAACTCCCATCACATTCATTAAGAGCAGAGCCAACAATATCATTGAAAAGAGTAGTAAGAAAAGGCACACACTTATGATAGGATAAAAATTGGATAATGAGGATGTCAGAAGTGGTAAGAAAATTACAGATGTTGCCTATAAAGACAGATTGATTCACAGTAGGGATGATCGTAAAGGACAAAGCAAGTCATGCAATTTGCAGAAAGTGCTGTATTTATGTAACAGAAAATAATCAGGAGGGGAAGAAAAATGATGGGCAAAATACAAACAACAACAACAACAACAAAAACCCCTGTGTTTTAAAGCATGGCTAGAAGATCGGCATTGATGCCAGTAGCCTAATGTTAGCTTAGAAGAGCCTAAGCCTGTTCAGAATGTAAGGGTAGGTCCCAAAGTTGCAGACAGTTCTATGGGCTCAAGGCACTAGTCAAGTCTTCATAGCCTAAATGAATGTCCAAGATACAGTGTGGACCCTGTATCTTCTGAGGTATTCCCTAACCCTGGGAAGATCGCAGAGGATGGTGATTCCCAGGCCCCATATGATTGCAATATCGATGAAGGCTGTGTATTTTTGGAAAAGATGTAGAATGGGATGGGTGTTAGTAAGGAGTATACCTCATTTTTAGACTTTGAGGACACTTTTGGACCCCTCTTTGATGGAAATGATTCTGGAAAGCATACGCTTTGGGCTTTGACTTTGTATCTGGTACAGAATCAATGATTATTCAAGATTGTTCCTTCCCCTTTTCTCAAGTCATGTATCATCTTCTACGTTGTATTGAAGTTGTGGGGAAGAAACATTTCTTATTTTTTCCCTCTTATTGAGTGAGACAAGACTATTTACGTAGAACCATTGTATAATAAATAGCTACTACATAAATGAATAAAAATATTTAGAAGCAGACTTTATTTTCACCTTAACAGTAAAAGGCCCCATGAGGAGTTAGCTGGAGGATGTAGGGCATTCACGCAAGTGTTTTTGAGCATCTCATACATACTAGGCCAGCGGTGAATGCTACAGGTGTGCGAGTAGATAAGACTCAATCCCTGCCTGTAGGTAGATAGGATAATGTCTGAGAAGGGGAATCCAGACCAGCATCAGGGCACTGAAAATACAGAATTAGGGAAATAGTTTGATACTGGGTAAACTACAGGAGGCTTGGTGGGTGAAGGTCTTGCAGGGGATCTGAAGGAAGAATGAGCTTAACAAGTTAAGGATTAGGTAGCGTGGGGCGCCTGGGTGGCTCAGTTATTGGGCATCTGCCTTTGGCTCAGGGTGTGATCCTGGGGTCCTGGGATCGAGCCCCGCATCGGGCGCCCTGCTGGGAGCCTTCTTCCTCCTCTCCCACTACCCCTGCTTGTGTTCCCTCTCTCGCTGGTTGTCTCTCTCTCTCTAATAAATAAATAAGACCTTTAAAAAAAAAAAAAGGATTAGGTAGTGGGAACGAGTTTGTGGGCAGAAGTAAGAGAATGTATACGCGAAAATGGGCACAGGGTATTCAGAAAGCCCAGAAGCTTTATTTGGCTGAAGAATATAAGAAGTGGTGAGCAGGTAGGAAGTAGCTTACCTAATGATTAAGCTGATTGAGAGAAGCTGATGTGATGCAGAAAAGGAAGCTGAGACCAGATCATGTACCTGGTCAGTACGTTGGACTTGATCTTGGAACTAACGGCGAGCAACTGAAGAGCTTTAAACCTGGAGGTGGTGTGAACCAGAATTTATGTTTCAGAAAGATGAGATAAACTGATGAAGGGCAAGACCAGATCCAAGGAGGCCACTGTAGAAATCCTTGTTGGGAATGAAGATGGCCTGAACTTTTTGAACTTTTCTTCTGGGACATCATGTTCTTTTCTTTTGGTTTTTCTCTTACTCTGCTGCCTATTACTTTTCTGTCTTCTCTGCAGTGACTTCTGACCTCCTCTACCTCTAAATGTTGATGCCCTGCAGGGCTCAGTCCTCCACTTTCTTCCCCGTCTCCACGCATACTCATTAGCCCGGGATCCCTTTCAACCTAATGGCTTTAAATATCATCTGGACACTGACAAGCCCCAGATTTATGTCACCAGCCAGGACTCTCCTCTGACCTCGAGACTCATACATTCAACTGCCCGCTCAACCTCTCCATTTAGATGTTTAAGAGGTATCTCAAAGTTAGCACTAGTAACACTGAACTCTTGATTCCCTCTCTGGATTTGCTAGACCACAGTTTCTCCGTTATCAGTAACGGCAACTCCATCCTTCTAGCTGCATAGCCAAACTTCTGAAATCACGCCTGACACCTTTCTTTCTCTCACACTCGATATCCATTCCATCGGCAAATCCGTTCTGCCTTCCAAAGATATTCAAATATGACCCATTTTTACAATCTCCAATGTTGTCTATCTACGCCACGCCACAGTCATCTTGCACCTTGGTACTAAGAGCCTCCATATTGGAACAGCCGAGATTACTGTAACAGATTATTGTTACAATAGGTCACTGTAACAGATCTTGCTTCTGCTTTGATCCCCTACTCAGTGCAGCAGGTGGAGTTTATCCTCGCAAATATTAGGTCATGTCACTATGACTAACGTTCAATGGCTTCCCTTTGGTCAAAGTGATTATAATGGCCTGTGATACGTCTGGCAGTTTCCCGTCTCATCCCACTTCTCTGATCTTAGCTATCGGGGCTCTTTCCTTTGCCGCTCTGCTCCAGGTATCCTGGCCTCCTTGCTGGTCCTCAGACACTCCAAGCAAGTCCCCACCTCGCAGCCTTTGCATCTGGTGTTCCCCTTGTCTGGCATGCTCTCTCCCAGACATCCAGACTGTTTGTTTGTCAGGTCTCTACTTAAAAGTCATTTTTATACAGAGACCTACTCTGACCCCACCTGAGCCCCTTACCCAGCTTTACTCCCCTTTACGACACTTATGATCAGAAATATAGGTTTTCTGGTTTGTTAGCATCCATCCATCCCCACACACTAAAATGGTAAGCTTGGCGGAAGCAGAAACTGTACCTGTTCAGCTCAGTGCTGCTTCCCCACCGCCGCTTCCTAGCACGGCGTAAGCGCTCAGTAAACAGCTGTTGAGTGAATGGCGGGATGGACATGGGTAGAGTGAAAATGGAGAAATGTTGATGAACTCCAGAACAGTCAGACTGTAACGATTCATTGAGCAACGAGCAGAGCAGGAGATAGGAGAGGAAAAAGAGGGGTCTCAGAGACTGCCCAAGTTCTGCCTCTGGACAAGTGAGTTGTTGATGTGGTACTGACCGAACTAGAGAAGATGGGATGCGGGACTGGATTAAGAACAGGGCAGAGAAGGAGAAATTCACTTTCGAAAAAGTTGAGATGAAGGCACTTGGGAGACACTCACTTGGAGCCGTCCTGGAGGTGGCCGACTCTGGAAGTGCTGATGGGATTTGTGCCGAGCGGGCAATGCTATTAGATACTACAAGGAAAGATGAAGAGAAGACCATGTGTGCGCATGCGTGTGTGTGTGTGTGGTTCTGGGTTACTTTTTAGGGGAAAGCGGAATCCTTCTCATCGCTTAGGTGAATGCGCTGAGCGAGCCGCTCCTCAGGAGCCCAGGGCCGTTCAGAAAGCCACAGCCCAAGCCTCCAAGGAGCCCCATTGTCTGAAGGCAGCCTTTTTTCCATCTGACTCTGGGGGTGCGTGTTTGCCATTCAGAACCTACTATATTTTACTGCACCTCCTGACATTGTTACACAACATTTATTGAAAGCACATTTGATGGTAATGAAGTTTCTATTAACTATGATTAAATCTCATAAAGCACCTGAAGATAATTTAAGATGTGCAGAAGCAGAAAATGAAACATTCGGTTTAGTACATTAGGAAACGTAATTGATTAAATTATCTCATTTACAATAAGTGCTTTCATGAGCTATGCGGTGCACATATTTTCCCCAGTTTGTCATTATGATTTGCCAACAGATATCTTAAGACCTCACTTTCTCTTTACACCTCCCTGCAACTCAAAGCGGGCTCCTCGGCCCGCCTGCTCGCAGAGCAGTGCTCGCGAGCTCTGAGTAACGTCTTCTATCCACCAGGACTTGTGGAGGATCACGCGTACAGCTATATATGGGAACAGGTTGTTTCTCAATTATCTTCATAATTGACTTTGATTTTGCATCAGTGATGATTCATGTAGTCTTCAACTAAGCCCCTCTTTCACTGAGCAACCGCAGCCTGAATTTGCAAAATGCACTCCTAACCATGCAGCTTACAGAACCCCGACTGGATTCCTCTGGGAGCCTTTTGCAATCACATTGATTCTGTTAAGGTTTTATTTTTAGGAAATCACAAATTAAAACAGTTTAAGCGATTCCGTTGCAGTATCCAGCAATTAAGCATGGTGTTCATGAGCGAGAACCCCAAGCAAAAACTAATTCAGGAGTCCCTGAGGACTAGAAATAGCTACTGTGGGGTTTATGGCTGGAAGTACAGATGTAACCAAATTAGAATGGCACAGGACTCACAAGCTAAGCATGAAATTAATTTTTAAAAAACACATTCCTAAGTAACTCTCACAGTGGCCCCCACATGGATACCCACGATCTTGCACGTGACCACGGGTGGGGGGCATGGCTATGTCACCAGGAGGCAGCTGGGAGTCCAGCTGTCACCCTGAGCTCTTGACACAGGCTCAAGCCAAATATTCACTGACCCGAATTTTTTCCTCCCTCCCTCAACATACACGTACACACACACATACACCACCAGGTTCCCCCACTTTCAATCTTCCTGAGTTCAAAATCAAGCAAACTGGAGATCAGGGGACCTCTCCCTAAGTGCCAATCATGACTTGACCAGCAGACCTCAGGGGAAAAAGGTTAAGGAAGTTTGTTACTGTTTTGCAAAGTTCTCAGACTCAACAGCCCCCTTCTCTCTCTAGCCTGCCTCAAGCAACATAAGGCAGTATGAAACTAACAGCTTTCCTGGATCTTTCTCTCACTTCTCCTGACCCCTGTCCCAAGGTACCTATTTCTGTCTATCCTCGCAGGGTCTTAATTCCTTCAAAGAAGTTAGCTCATAAAAACTATTAGCTCTCCCAAGCTCTTTGAATTTTAATACCGTAGGATTTAAAAGATCAAAAGTCATTTGCTTTATATTAAAATGGGAGATACTGGCCAGGGACACCTTCTACAAGCTTATAAACTAAACCAGGCAGCTCGCTACCTCTCCTGTTGCTAAGAGCTGTGCTGCTGATGCCCTTCCGTCTCAAGATTTCCCCGGTATGCTCGACATACTTCTGAGTGCTTCAGGATCATGTGAGGAACATATGAACACAGAGATTCCCAGGAGGACCCTCCCCCCGCCCCCCATCTTGTTCCAGGGGTCCGGATCTGTTTGTTCTATTCTGACGTGGAGTGTATTTAACAAGCTCCGACCACACCCCATGATTCTGATGCACATGGTTGCTGATCCACTTTTTGAGAAAGATTTTTCTAAGACAGTTACTCTCAGCCCAAGCTGCACACTGGATTCTGAGGCTCTTTTAATAAAGAGGCATTCCTACCCTTCTATGTGGAATCTAAAAAAAACAAATGAGCAAACAAAACGGAACAGATTCATAAATACAGAGAACAAGGAGGTGGTTGCCAGAGGGGTGGGGGGATGGGTGAAATAGGTGAAGTGGATCAAGAGGTACAAACTTCCAGTTATAAAACAAATAAGTCATGCGATTTAAAGTACAGCATAAGGGAATATAGTCAATAATATTGTGATAACTATGGTAATTAGACTTATCACGGTGGTCATTTCCTAATGTACATAAAAGTGGAATCGCTGTGTATATAATATTGTTTGTCAACTATACCTCAAAGGAAAAATACATATTGAAATATGCATTAAAATTTTTAAACCCTAAACAAACAAAAACCAGGGATTCTAACCCACCCTGATTCTGATTCCATTGGTCTGGGGGTACAGCCTGAGAACTGGGGTTTTGAAAAGGCCTCCAGGTGGTTCTCAAGTTCAGCCAAGGCTGCAAACCATTCATGCTGTGAGGCTTTTCCCAAATCTGCTGGCTGTGTAAGGTGGGCATAAGGCAAAGGCCTGCCCAGGAGGTAAACCTGTGGATGGAGAGCTCAAGCCAGCACCTGACACCAAACTTTTCAGTTGCTGATGGTTTCTCTGTGGAATGCTGGTTTTTTAATCTCCCCAGTTGCCATGGAGTTCACGGTTTGCATCTCGGGGGGGCCCCCTCCTCCTCCTCTCTGGTGGAGAGGCATGTAGTCAGGCTCTCGCCCAAGGCTGCTCTCCTGAAAGTTTGTACTGACAAATACTTATTAATTTTAATGCTATAAATCTCCTCAGCAATAAGAATCCTAGATGACATTTGCAGAGAAATGGACTTCTAGGCAGGCAGCATCAAGAGGAGAGATTTACTTTCTCTGAGGGAGGGACGGGGAGGGGTGTGCATATTTCCTTTAGATTTCAACCTCTGATATGTGACTCCAAACCCGATGAGGAGAAGCCCTGAAAGTCCTGGGTCTTTCGCACAAACTTCAATTCTGTTTGGCTCCTAAGCAAATACAATAGTAAGGCAGCAAATATGAGAATAAATTATATTCACAAGAGGAAAAATAACTTACTTTGGGGTTTTATTTCATGAAGAGGTTTTTTATCTAAAAGAAAGAAAGAGAAAAAAAGAAAGTTTCATTTAATAAATTTACACGGAGCAGAGAGATTTCCTATATCACTGTATGTCCACCTCTATAAATGAAACATTTTCTCTGTTTTTGCAGACGATACGGATTATGTTGTCCGTATTTTTTCTTTTCACTCTAATTTTGTGTTTTTTCTCTTGCGCGATATTTTCCCGGGGTGATTGCTTCATTCCTTTGATTTATTTATTATTTTTCCTTTTCCCTCAGGCTTACTAGAGTTTCTCTCTTGTTGCATTTGCTAGATTCTTATCAGCATGCTGAGCGCGCGGAGCTTGCAGCGAGTCCCTAGTTCCTATACCATCAGAAGACTGCTCAGGTAAGGGATGCTATGTCACTATATGTGACGATGGAAAAAATGAGCTGGTGAATACATATTTAGAGGGCTCCTACATTGGTTTAGCGGTTATCATTGCCTAGATGAAAAAGTTCCAGGCTATGCGTTTTGCCCTTCCCTGTGGAGGATGGGTGCAGTATTGCGAGCTTGCTGGAGGTTTGTCTGTTTCATAGCCCTCTGATCTGTTACAATGTGTACCATCTCTCTGTAATCCCCGAACTGAGCCGTGCAGCAGGTGGGAGAAGCAGACAGAGAAAATCCATTCAGGGGTCAGGCTCAGGTGAGACCTTTTTATCATTTCTCCACAATGCCCTCCAGCCACTCTGTCCTGCCCTGTCTGCCATCACTACAGAACCTTGTAAATGAGACTTGGTGCCCATGGCTAACTTTGTCTCAGACTACAGACCATCTACTTCCCAGTCCCCATTCCCCAGCAGTCCCAGGCCAACACGACTCCACCATGACCCAGAAACCTGGGAAGATGGTGTTTTAGTCACCGCGTCAAGATTCCAGAAGATTTGCATGGCGTGACCTCCCTCTGATCAGTCCTCTTTGGGGACTTAGATGGAACACGGTCAGACTAAGCTCTGAGGCTGTTGTTTCTCAGTCACAGAGTCACGCTCCGGTAGGGGGACCTTGAGAGGTCACCTTACACAGTCCCTTTCCTCCACTTGCCTGAAGGCGAGCCAAGCAGGGTGAGACACTGTCATTTTGGATTACGTTTTTAACGGCATCAACTCTCGCCCACTATGTATTGGAGAACTCCATAAACATGATCTGACTGCCACATAACCCCTCCCAGGCGGAGAGACACAGCTCTATTCTGAATCCTTCACGAGATATGTATTACCCTGACCCACTCAAGCCCTTAATATTGATTCTGACAGAAAACCCTCGTGGTGTGCTTTACTGAACACAGCTCTCGTGTGTTCTGCCATCCGATTTACTACGGAAGTAACTTTAAAGTTGTAAGTCACACTCTTGCAAAGGGACCACCATTTTTTTTTCTCATTACAAAGAGAAGGTTAATTGGCAAGGGATAATTTCTGACAAATCTCCCTTTAAAATGAAAAATCTTCATAAAAGATAATAATTTGCTCAAGCGGATAGGATCATATTCAGATTGTTACACCATCAGGTTTCTTTTCTTTTCTTTTAAAGATTTTATTTATTTCACAGAGATAGAGACAGCCACCGAGAGAGGGAACACAGCAGGGGGAGTGGGAGAGGAAGAAGCCGGCTTCCAGTGGAGGAGCCCGATGTGGGGCTCGATCCCATAACGCCGGGATCACGCCCTGAGCCGAAGGCAGACGCTTAACGACTAAGCCACCCAGGCGCCCCAGGTTTCTTAAAACAGACAACACTTGCATCCCCCTTCCTGCACGAGTCGAGGGCGGCTAGTTTGCCTGAGAGCGGGTGGCACTTCCCAAAGTCCAGATGCTAATACACTCAAGGATTAGAACCCAACGACTTTGGTGTTTTTAACCTGACTTCAGTTTTTTGCTTATTGCCTGCTGGTGGAAAGCATCTGGCACGGGTGCAGGATGCTGGCAGGCCAGGCCAAGACGTTTGGAAGTGATGTATTGCTAACGGTACACACAGAGACATGCCGCACATCTGTTTAGGGCTCTAGCTGAGCTTAACAGCATTTTCTTCCTCCTAAACCACAGGAACGAAGATTATGCTGGGTAGCAAAATGAAACTCCATTAAAAACAGGTGAGATATAGAACCACTCCTCAGAAAATAAATCAAATACAGTCAGGCTGTTAAAACACTGAGGTGGTCGGGTTCCACTGGGTGCAGCTCTACAGGAAGAAAGAGTGAATGGGGCGGAAAAGCCAGGGCTTAACTGGTCATGAGACAAAGTCGGGCTGCAAGGGCACCCAGGGCAGAAGAGTGGGGCATTTCCCTCTCTGACCCAGCTCTGGGGTCATCGTGACTGGCAGCGGCGTTGTGGAAATCGTGCAGACTCTCACGGTTAGAACAGGACGTCCATCTTGAGTGGTCTTCATTCTATCTGTGTGACCTCAGTGTTCACGGAAATAATAACGTCCTTGAGCATCGGTGCTGAGATTAAACATGGTCAATATAAAGCCGATAGCCTCGGGCTAGCACATGTTCGCTAGCAATAAATGGTAGCGGATACATAATTTCCACATGTTATGAATAAGCTCATCATTGTCAGTCACTCAGAGTAAAAACAGGACCCTTTGGGCCACTGCCTGGAGACAAGTCTGGATCGCAGGAGTACTAGAAGGGAGTTAACTTGCATCCAGTCAGTCAGTCCCAGCTTCTGCTTTAGGAAACAGAGCACAAGCCAAAACTTCATTTTCCTGATATGAAAAATGGACGAGGACCGGAAGACCCCTGTGGGCTCCCTAGCTTTCACCCACTATAAATCTACAGAATAATAAGCAAAGGCATTCCACAGAAATCCATGTGGCACGATTTCCTAAAGCAGAGTAAAAAACTATTCGAAGGGCCATTGCTCTACTGTGGGATTTGTCACGCTTGGGTCCAGCGTGTCAGTGTGCATCCTCTAATAGAAAAGGCTGGAAGCCTCTGGTGCCCAGGAGAGCTCCAGTGCCCTGGCATCAGCATCCAGATTGGGTCCTGCTGGATTTTGTGAGATACCAGTGTCTTGACATTAAACATTTTCCCGGTTTGAATATCAGAGATTGTTCTCCCATGAACTTGGGAGAGAGGTCTACCCACCGACCTCACTATCTTTTGAAGAACTGCCCAGCCCACACTCCGTGTTCTTTTATTCGGTTTGCAAAATCATTCTCACAGGCCCTGGGCCGTGCATCCACTTGGCCTTGGTCAACCACATCCTCTCTGCTTTCATTTTACCTCTCTCCAAGGCCATGTTCAAATAACCCCTTAGTAAATTAATCCATTAGGGCCATGGTTCTTAATGTTGGCTGTACATTAGAATCACCTGGGGAGCTTTTTAAACAAATACCCATGCCTGGGCCCGAGTCCAAGACCTCCTGACTAATTGGGGTTTGTGTTTTTGTGATTATCGAGTGTACCACTACCTCCTGCCAACAGATCTGGGGCCCTGTGTACTCAACTTCAGCTAGTCTTGCCTCTCTAAGAAGCTTCGGGGTGGCTGCAGTATACAGATGGACCCAGAAGGAGCCCTCCTGGATCCTGCAGGCAGAAAAATGTAATTTTGAGCTAGTGGCAGCCGCCGAGCTGTAGTTTGGGAAAATCACAAGTTTTCCTGGGGTCTCGCTTAGACACCGGGAGGTACCTTCTGGGTAAATGGACACTGATGTCATTATAACTCAGTCTTATAATGACTGTGTGTATTTACAAGTTAAAGATGCAAAAACATTTTTTTAAAATTTAGATTCAGTTAGTCAACATATAGAGAACATTAGTTTCAGATGTAGAGTTCAGTAATTCATCAGTATGTTTTAAATCGTCATGTTTTCCTTAAGAATCCTTTTTATTATTTACATAGTCAGTACACAATTCGTGTATCCAAAATAAAATATATATGTAAGTACAAGGAAAAAAAACCTCATAATTCCACACTGAGAGATAACCATCATTAATATTAAGTTGTATATACAAAGTCTAGGCTTTTTTCCCCCTGGGATTTTATGTATATATAAAACCATTTACACACATATATGTTTGCTCATATATATTTACAGGAAACTACAGAAGACTGATAGTAACTGATCATTTTTACCTACAAAAACATGGAATTGTCTTTTATATATTGTTCTGCAATCTGCTTTTGCCTGTGGTGTGTGTATAGAGATATACATATTTACATATAAGAAATGATTGAGAAAAAGGGAAAGAGAGGACAATCTATATTTTTATTTTTGGTAGTGATTCATTTCTTTGCCATCTTTACTCTTCCTCTGTTCTAGGAGATGCTCCCCGAGCATTTCCATGGTATCCATTGTTCTTAGGAGCTAATTATAGCTGCACCCCTACCTTCCCACCCACAGCCAGCAGTAGACTTTCTCTGCTAGGAAACTGGTGTGGCCAGTTACGCGTACCTTTGCCCCTATCCTAGAGAGGTAAAGAGAGCAGGTCTCAGGAGAAATGGCACATGGGGACAGATGAGTTCAACCCCAACCCACAGAGTGGGCAAGAGACTGCTCCTCAAAACCTGGGCTTGGTTATTTGAAATCAGCTCCTCTGCCTTTTAAAGACTACACAGGTACGTGTGGTATCAGAGTCTATTACGTCACTATTTTTGAGAATCAGGCACAGAGACTCTCAATGTGACTGAATACCCACCAGGACAGCAAGCCCGGCTTCTCCTCCAAGGTAGCAATTCACATATGTCATTATAGTCAATGATTATTATCATTCTTTAATTTCACGAAACCAGTCATGTCCCATTTTTTCATCTCCAAAGACCATCTTCAGTATTTCCTTCATAGATCTTATGCTTTGAAACCTTTTTCACCAGCCCCCACACCCCCCCAAAAAAGATACATGTTGTCAGTTATGACTCTCCACATTCTTTGTCATCTTAAAATATTTAAGAGCTGATTTCTGAAGTTGGTGGAACAGTCTTCTTTCTCCCCCATTCTCTAGCTATTTTTGTATTCACTGGAATGATTCTCCAGCGTCAGCACCCAGGAGTCTACCATGATTCCACATTGCCTGTAAGTCATGGCCAACGGCTCTGCCTGCCCTTCCGGTCTTCTAGGACACCAATCCAAGCTCTAGTCTGATCGATCCCTGAGCTCTCCAGGCTCCCCTCCGTGCTGTTGCCTCTCCTTGGGATGCCCTTCTCTCTCCTATATAAAAATGTCCTGTTTCCAAGGCACAGATCAATTTCTGATGCCTTCATGAATTTTTTGGTGATTACTTGTTCACAGGGATGTCTCACCTCTCTGGACAGTTTATCTTACTTACAATACAATGTGTGTGTGTGTGTGGGGGGGATGCCTGGCTGGCTCGGTTGGTAGAGCATGAGACTCAATCTCAGGTCGTGAGTGAGTTCGAGCCCCACAATGGGCGTAGGGCTTACTTTTAAAAAAAAATGTGGATTTTTTTTTTTCAAATGTACACTTCGGAACTGTTCATTTGATTTATTTTAGACTTCTTAATCACTGTCAGTTATGGGTCCCTAACATATAAATCATATTTAAATGATTAGCTCATGAGTAATTGGCACTGCAACCAGAGAATCACAGCAAGAAAAACAGAGGAAAAATGAAATTAAAAGCTATTTGCTTGATTATTTACTGATTGGTAGAGAAGAAGTTGACATTATTGATTACCAATATGTTTCCTTTATTCATGCTTTCCCTACCCACCCCCCCCCCCCCCCGCCCCCAATAACTAGAAATAATTAAGGACAAGTGTTACGCTCTCTGAATCCTAGCCAAGGCTGCAGGAAATCCCAGGGTCTGGCCAATCTGCTTTATATTAGCTCTGGCAGATAAGGAGATAAACACAAGGCCGGCTTTGCATTGGCGATACCACTGCGACTGAGTTTGTCAGGCAGACCCTGAAGATGACAAGTGGGGATTCTATTCTATTCTCCTCTCGGTGCTGAAAGTTCTTTAGGCAGGAGAACACACAGAGACACCACCCCCAGCCCTGTGCTCCTCAAACTCTTCCAATGATCAAAACCACAGAAAAACCAAAAGAGCATAAAACAGAGCCCATCTCTGGTTTCCACTCTTTTGAGTTTTTAATTTCCTCACTATATTTTTCTTTTTGTTCATTTCAAAGATCCTGCTCAGAACTTATGCTTTAGAGACCGGATTTCTGACACATGTTACTGGGTTAGTTCAATTCTTGCTTCCTCACCCACTCCTCCTACCTCTGCCCCTTCCCAACCTAAACAGACTATTCCAAGATCTCTTCCTTTGAAAATGCACTCTGAGCACATCCCTAGAAGGAGGGGCAGAGAATAGGAGGATTTTTAGAGATTCCTCCCAGGGTTTCCCAGCTGGTCAGAGATATCTGGGTAATTAGCGACATTCAGGGACTGAATGACAAAAACACCCATCTGAATAAAAACTCAGAAGGTCTGAGATACATTATTAGTAAATGAAAAACAGCTCTATGGACGTCTTCTCCCAACAAATTATTCAAGATCCCATTACGTTAATTAGGGGAGGTCAGACAGGTACCACAACAGAGAACTTACAGGTGTCACTTCTCTTGACAGTGATCTTCCAGAACTGCCCCTCAGTCAAAGCATATGATTACTATGCATTAGAAGATGGCATCTTCCCCCACCTTTCTGAGGTCTCTTTATAGAAATGCCCTTTGCATTGTCTAAACTCAGACAAGTCAGTGTCCATAATGACCATGTTCACAAGGAGCATTTGCATATTTCATTTTTGAGCTAAATCATGTGAATTTCTAGAATCCACACCATCTTTGTTATAAAGTTCTTTCCGTTCCCACTGATTCTGTTAGGTTTTTTGTGATAAACAGAGTAAAATATGCTCTTGGGTCGCTGCAAACAATTTGAAGCACGGGCCCACAAAGACTTTATCAAGAAATTGGCCTCAAAGTAATAAAATGCAATGTTTCTATCTCTGCTCCCAGGGAAGATGTCTATTAAAATCCTTTTTCTATCCAATAAATTAATTTGCTTTGATTCCCTCCCTTCCAACCACGATAGGAATACACGCACATTCAACACTAAACACTGTTCAGATTATGTAAGTTTAAGGAAATAATTTATTGGTTAAGGTCCTGATGATTACTTTCTTTACCTTAAGGCAGGAGTGATATCCAAATTCTTTAAAAATTTAAAAACCTTCCTCAAGATGTTAAAAATAGAGCTACACCTACGACCCAGCAATTGCACTACTGGGTATTTACCCCAAAGATAGAGATGCAGTGAAAAGAAGGGGCACATGTACCCCAATGTTCATAGCAGCGATGTCCACAATAGCCAAACTATGGAAGGAGCCATGATGCCCTTCAACAGATGAAAGGATAAAGATGATGTGGTCCATATACACAATGGAATATTATTCAGCCATCGGAAAGGATGAATACCCAGCATTTATATTGACACAGATGAAATTGGAGGGTATTATGCTAAGTGAAGTAAGTCAAGCAGAAAGACAATTATCATGTGGTTTCACGCATATGCGGAACATAAGCAATAGCGTGGAGGACCATAGGGGAAGGGAGAGAAACCTGAAGGGGGAGAGATCAGAGAGGGAGGTAAACCATGAGAGACCATGGACCCCGGGAAACACACTGAGGGTTACAGAAAGGAGGGAGGTGGGGGGATGGAGTAACCGGGTGATGGGTATTAAGGCGGGCACGTGTTGTGATGAGCACTGGGTGTTTTATGCAGCTAATGAATTGTTGAATGCTACTAAAAACTAATGATGTTATATGCTGGCTAACTGAACATAATAAAAAATTTTTAAAACCTACAATGTAACTGCCAGCGTTGACTGGGTAGGGAATGGATGGGGATGGTGAGATTCAGGAGGGTGGTGGTTTAATGACCATTTACCAATTGCTAAGAAAACACTTAGCAATTGATAGACATAGGAGATCCCTCCCGCCTTAAAAAAAGTTGCTTATAGAGAAATTGTGATGAGCCCTTGACTTGTACCTTTTTTTTTTTTTTTAAAGATTTTATTTATTTTGACAGCGAGCAAGCACAAGCAAGGGGAGCTGGAGAGGGAGAAGCAGACTCCCCGCTGAGCAGGGAGCCCAAGGTAGGCATCCCAAGGCCCTGGGGTCATGATCTGAGCTGAAGGCAGATGCTTAACCGACTGGCCACCCAGGTGCCCCTACTTGAACATTCTTTTAAGCTTCATCACTCCCTGTGATGTATCTACCATTATAGACTGAGCTACCTGCACTCAGTCTGTGACTGCTTTCTACCTACTCCCAGTCCCTAGAACAGGAAATGGGATATAGTAGGTACTCGATAAGTATGTGTTGAGTACGTCTACAAGTTTTTGTTGAATACAGCATCAGGGTCCATAAATTCCCTATGGTCTGTGCAAATTCATTGGATACGTGGATTTTCAGTGAAGGGATTGAAATGGAAAGCGAGAGGCCTGACTTGATGATTTATTTCCTAGGTGAGACTATCATGGTTTGTATCATATCTAAAAGTTATCCCCCCCTCATGCTGCTTAATAATCACCCAAATGGTTAACTTTAGGTGTGTGAATGAATTAAAATTTCTCCTCAAAACTGGCTAAAAAACAGTATCTGAATGCACGGACCTGTGATAGTATTTGCATATTTTATATGCATACATGTATTAACTATGTTATTGAAAATTATCTGTGAAATATATATGTGTGTGTGTATATATATGTGTGTGTATATATGTGTGTGTATATATATATATATGCAAGCTACATTTAAGATATAAAATTATAATTTCATGTTTTTATAGTGGGATGAAACCTAGAAATCATCTTGCCCATCTTTTTAATAGATACGGACGAAGGGTACAGAATTGGGAGAGATTTGCTCAAGGTCACGTGTAGGTCACGACACAAGTGAACGCAGACCCAGGACTCCTGATTCCTATTTCTGAGCCCTTTTCACTACCCCGTGATCTCTTTTCTCAATGATCATGGCAATTTTCCACTCCACTGAACACTCACACTGTCCTCTGCCAAACACATGTACCCGAAGCCAGGTCTTTTCTTATTGTAATACTGACACTTCTCTGGAGAAAGGCAAAGGCCAGGTCTGCCGATGATGTTAATATCTTCATTTTAGGTACCACTTTTCTCCATGATCTTGAAGACACGTGTGCACGTGTAATTTAAGGAGAAAAGGTAGGATCGACACAAAGAGGTTTCCTCTCTATTAATTCACTTTGTTAGCACACCCCAGGGGCCACTGAATTCTCTACGCCATTTTAAACCACTTCCTTGATTGGGTTCTTGCCATTGCTTTTATAGCTGGACCACTCTATGATCTCAGGCATTAAATCTTCCTCTAGTCTAGACTAATATTTCTTACCCAGGGTTGTGTACTGTTGAGTCCTGATTACAGACACTGCAAATGTAGAATCTGGATTCACACAAGTAATGAAATGGAAAGAGTATGTTTTATATGCCAGAAAGCCTACTTTCTGGAAACTTCCAAAAAGGACCTTGGATATCCGTAATCACTGACCACCAGACCTATGAAGCATTTTTTAAAAATATGGAAGAATACGGCAAAAGTGCTAATTTTCAGATGTGCGAATGTAGAATAAGGGAAGTACCAGACATGTAACAAATATTAATTCAGAATGGTTGGCAATAGGTGGGTGATTCTGGAATCTGCATATACAGTCTCATAGTGTGTAGGCTGGATTATTTTTTTTCCAGAGAAAAAGAATTTTTGAATTTGTGTTGGAAAAATAAGGACTTGCTTTTAAAAATTGGTTTTCTGATGAGGTGGTCAGAACATGTGTATTTTTATAACATGAAGGAAACCTATATGATCCCCCACTTGTTATTGTGAGGACTGATTTTCTCACCTGGGGATCATCCACGTCCCTCTCTGCAGCCTTCCCCTTGAGTGATTTTGAATTAGTGATGAGAATCCTAGAATTTTAGAAGTGGTTGGGACCTCATAATTCACCTGCCTCGTCCTCAGGACCGAATCCCATCTGCAAAGGAAGACTGGACGATTAAGAGCTCTTTGTTCAGCTATTTAGAAAGTTCTGAGAGGGGCACCTGGGTGGCACAGCGGTTAAGCGTCTGCCTTTGGCTCAGGGCGTGATCCCGGCGTTATGGGATCGAGCCCCACATCAGGCTCCTCCTCTATGAGCCTGCTTCTTCCTCTCCCACTCCCCCTGGTTGTGTTCCCTCTCTCGCTGGCTGTCTCTATCTCTGTCGAATAAATAAATAAAATCTTAAAAAAAAAAAAAAGTTCTGAGAAAGGACACTCGATCTCTGGTTTGACATGAAGTTTAAGAATCATCACGATTCCCAGGCCCCTGGGTGGCTTAGTGAGTTGAGGGTACGACTCTTGATTTCGGCTCAGGTCATGATCTCAGGGTCCTGGGGTCAAGCCCTGGGACGGGCTCCACGCTCAGCGGGAGTCTGCTTGAGATTCTCTCTCCCTCTCCTCATCCCTCTGCCACTCCCCCTGCTCACAAGCTCTGTGTCTCTCACTCTCAAATAAATAAATCTTAAAAAAAAAACACCACCACAAAACATCAGATTCCTAAACTCCATTTTCCAACAACAACTACTAATCAGAACTGGCTGGTATAAAGAGCACAAAATTTGTATCATAGATTTTAATGACAAGTACATTTTATTTCATTAGATATACTATATTCATCAGATATATTAGGAAATGTTTTAAAAAAACATCTAAGTGTCACAGTGTCAATATTTAGCAGAATATGGAAAACATAGTTTTTCTGCCACAGGAATCCCTTCACTAGATCGCACACACACGATAATTATTTACACAAATAGCGTGCTTTCTGTGAATGCTAAATGCCTTACGGGGATTAGCTCATCTCCTCCTTGAAAAGAACCCTTTCTAATAGGCAGTATTAGACTTTTTAAAAATAATTTAAGGATTTTGAGAGAAAGCGCGTGAGCAGGGGGAGAGGGACAAGTGGACTACTCGCTTAGTGTGGAGCTGGACACAAGCCTCGATCTCCCAAAGCATGACCTGAGCTGAAATCAGATGCTTCACCGACTGAGCCACCCAGGTGTCCCGACACTATTCGAACTTTTATTTTATAGAGGAGTAAATTTAGGCTTAGAGAAATT
The DNA here is from genome assembly GCF_024610735.1 of Ursus americanus. Taxonomy (NCBI): domain Eukaryota; kingdom Metazoa; phylum Chordata; class Mammalia; order Carnivora; family Ursidae; genus Ursus; species Ursus americanus. The sequence continues at coordinate 12,957,504 of NC_142153.1, forward strand.
AAACTTTCTCATAGGACTGTAATTATAATTCAGACTCAAGCAGTCTGACCCCAGAGCCCTCAGTCCTCAACCCGTTCTTCATCTATGGGATAAATGTTCAAATCTTGTAAGCTCAGCTCTTTCATTTCTTTCAGTCCAAGGTTCGGGTCCATTTCCAATCTTTGAAAAAGAGAAAAACCAGTATCAACTCAGAATCACAGAGGACCTTCGAAGGCTGTTCAGCCTTTGCTCTGAATGCCAGATCTACCATCCTGGGCCAGCCCCGCTGAGCTCAACTTCCAACAGTCAGTCCCAGGTCAGTGCTGATACCTTCCCCGTGCTTCTTGGGTTGGCATCTACCAAAATTTCTATTTACTTTGTTATGGATGTGCGTTCCCACCAACTCTCTGGTTCTGTGGCTGAAATTTCACTTCCTTAAGAAATGTTTGTAGGTTTTCTGGGCTGTCTCGAGTTCACACTGTCATGGAGATCTGTTCTTATCTGTTTACTTTTCTTGGGTTTTTGTTTTTTCCACTTGAAGTAATATCATCTGGAGGTAATGTACCCTGCTCTCCAGCTGCCCAAATTTAATTTTAAAGTCCTTCCTATTTACAGTGGAGGTGTTTTATTTCAATTCTGTTCATAAACTGAACAAAGTTAACAAGATGTGCCTGAGACAATCTTCCAGAGATCATGTTTCTGAAGCATGTGTAGCACTTTCTGTCCAATTCCACCAAAAAAATGTAAGCATAGTCAAAAAGGACACATTGAAATATGTAGACAGGGCATAGAGTAGGAAAAGAGAGATGGAAGAGACAGGCGCAATAATTGCCTTCCTTTCAATTAGTTGAGACAAATTCTTCCCTCGTTTCCCCTGTCTTGACTATGTAAGTAAGTGCAGCACACGGGGTCTATGAGGAAGTCAAGAGAAGGTGGTGACAGAAGAAAAATTTCCTGGATGGGAAAAGCCATCTTAAGTATTTCAGAACCGGTTAATAAGAAGGGCCATAGATTTAATGACTTACAAAATACTCATCCATCACAGACCAATGGATAAAAGCCAATCCTTACTTGGAAGGAGGATTATGCTAGAAAAACGATCAGATGTCTTTATCTTTTTATTAACAAGGCTAAAAGTAGAGAAGTCTATAATGGATGGATAACAAAGGGGAGAGATTTTATGGTAATTTGTGGAATATGGCTGCTTCTTTATCCTCTCTATGCTCCATTCCACTCAGGATACGACCCAAAAATGACAGTTTTAGCCCTGTAGAATTAAAACAACTGCTTCCACGAAAACACATGCGTATTGAGCTATCTCTGCTTTATTTTCTTTTTTAATTAAGCACAATGGAAACTTTAGTCATGAGCCACTCCACTCTGTCTCATTAAAGCTTGTTACTCACAGGCTTTCTTATTGGGTCCCATAATGGGAAAGTGTTTACTGGGGCATGGGGGAGAGATTGTTGCTAAGCTGCTAATGACACCATATGTGTCCAGATCTACATTCTTATTACTCCTGTGGGTCTGCAATAGTATATCCACTTCTGCTATGCAATATACATGAAAGCAACTGTGAATTAATCAATTGTTATACAGAAAGGCAGCTGTTGGGTATTTCTAGGAAAAATCTGTGTGTCAAAAGGAGAACCTACCATGTACTATAAATGGGCTGGAAATGGGTTTTTAATATTAAAACTCCTTGGGAGAATTAGCAAGCAGTAGTAGACGTCGTGACAACTTAAGAATACACTGGGCTAGCATGTTATCCTGCTGGTTCCATTTTCCTTTTGCTATGTAGAGTTTATGGTATAATTAAGCAATTGTGCAGGGCAGCTGCCTCTGAAACATGAACTTAGCCAACACAGAGTTTAAGAATGAGTCAGTCAAGTAGGTACTCCGGACTCTCTTGCCCGAAGAAAGGAAAGGATGGGTTTTGTTTGGGTAAAGGGAAACCTACCCTTTGTAATCCTAGATACAAAAAGTAGGCATTGTGTAAACCACTAGCGGAAAGAGTTGTTTTAGATGCACTGAGCGAACCCAGAATGAAAGTTCTCTTCTTCGGTGCCCTAGGAAAGACCGGGAAGGGACCCAGGTAATTACGGTAATGGAAAACAATGAAGCTCAGAAGGTCCAAGAGAAAATGCTTACCCAGGCAGCCTTTACTTTGATGTGATTACCGGCTCACCTTTTCAGGTGCTTCCTTTAGGTCATTTTAGTAGATCATTTGATAGACAATGTGGTGAGATTATCAGATGTAGCTTGGGGATGTTTATTTGAACCTGCTATTGTACAGATGTCTTTACCCTTGATTTAATTTCCAAACTGTCTATTCGAACTTTTCGTATCAATATACCCATCCGAAATGAAACCAAACTGGCATTCAACTGATATTTTGGTTGCCGAAGTGTCACTGTTGAACTGACCTATCTCACATCTTGACGAGAAGGACGGATCAGCTATCAGGTAGCTCAGCCTTAAAGATTTCCTCTCTCTTTCTGACCCCTGTGGCATTTCTCTGGCTTTGGTCTCATGACACATCAAGGCACTAATCTCTGAAGCAGACTGATTTAAGCTTCTCAAGCCACAGCCCTTAGTTTTCTATCTGGTAGCACAGAGGGAGAGGGAACAGGCTTCTCTTATTCCTCGGGTTCAAGCTAAACACCCCACCAATTTCACCCTTCTGTTCCCGTCAATGAGGCATACACCTGTTATTGACCTCCGGCTGCGATCCTCAGAGCAGAGAAGCCGCTAGGTTCAGCAAGTAGAAAGGGCATTGGTCAGAAAACCACCCAATGCTGGTGGTTAGGCTTAGAAAAAGTTTCTTGACAATCATACCACATAATTATCTTTCCGGAAGAGAAATGTGCAAGCATAAAAGCACTGGATATTTAGTTTAGCTTGTAATTTGGATCCTTGGACTGTTATTGGCAAAGATTGCGTGATCTTACTCTCGGGGCATTCATTTTCTTGTGGAGGGCATTTAGGTGTGGCCATCTGTGATAGCATAACACCAAGGTTCTGTGCACCAGTCACAACTGACCAAGCAACAATCACACCCAAATATTAAAGCGATCATTCAGAGCTGGCAGCTCCATCTCCAGAAATGCAGCCCTCAGGGACAACCAAGGAAATCCAGAGACTCTGTTGAAAGCTAAATAACATCTAAGAATTGAATTGTAGGTCACCCAAGAGTCAAGCAGTGCCATTGTGAAACCTCCCGGAGAGGTCGGGAACTGAAGCATTGCTTTAGGGTCATGTTTGGCATGAAAAGAAAAAACTGGAGTGAAGGAGATTCCCCAATTGTAACATGACCTAGATCCTTCGCAAAGCTCCTGCTCCATAAAGCTGTTGCCCAATGCTATTTTAATCAAACCCGGCCTTCACTGCTGAAACAGCTAGTTTTACCAAGAGCACTCTGGCAGGCTACCAGTGACACGTGCGGTGATGCTGGCATCATTTACCTAGACTGCTGTTCATTGCTTCCTGCAGAGACGGTAAAATGTAATTCGTTTTTGTTGAACTGGTAGCCACTCTCTGTCTAAAAGGGCAGAATATATCCTGGTGTTGGGCTCTTATACACACACCCCTTTCCCATTGATGTAAAAATAGATCTTATTCACCTCTATGATTTCAGAGGCTTCACTCTTTTTCCCTTGGAAAGCTTAGTCATTGTAGCCATTACGAGTCTCTGATCCTATCTGACCGACATCTCAATATGCAGAAGATGGAGGCTAAAGGACGCTAGAAAACCATGCATCGGTAGACAAGAGAGGAATGAATAGAGGGGAAAGGCTCACACAGCATTTTATACTCATGGGGGGATTTCACAGTGATCTTAGCTCCAGTGCTGGACATATGCCAAAGTTCCTTGTCTTCCTAGTGATTTTATGTCCGCTATAGAAAAATGGAAATCAAAAGCCCACTAAATTACACGTGCGTGACTAAAACCATACACGGCCAATGTCCACAGAGACGTTCATTCAGTAAAAGAAAGGACTTTAAAATGGTGGCCAGGAAAAGAAAAGAACTGCTAAGCTAAAAAGCAATGGTAACCACTTTCTTAAATCAGCTCTCTTGAAACGTTACTGGTTAGATTAATAGGTATGCACCTTTACGGAAGTTACGGTGATATGATATTTAAATGACCCCATCGCTACTAAAGTATTTGACTACTTGGCTACTCTTCTCACTCGTTTTCTTTTTGCTCTTGGAGAACGATTTTGCTTTCTGTTAACGTGTTCAAGCAAATGAATGGTCACAACGTTTCTTGCCATGTTGTGGACAAACACTGAAAATGTGAAACAGAAGGTGTTACCTAGAATGCAGAGACCATCTGTACAGTTTTCCGATTCCTGGCTTAGCCCTTCACAGAACTTGCCCCCGTTCCTTGGGGGTGGGGCCGTGCACTCCCGAATCCGCAGATGCTCGCACTCCGGGCTGCAGACTGACCATTCGCTCCACACTTCCCAGCTCCCGTCCACTTCAAGGGAAACAAAAGGAACCACCATTAGAGCGAAGCAGGCAGCTGTCAGGGGACTCACCCCAGGACTGCTGTTGGTCTTACGGCTGGATTTTAAAGAAATCACCACTACCACCAAAAAAAAAATAATAATAATTTCTGCTTATCTTCTCTCCATGGTTTCTGTCCTCAAGACAGAGGCTAACAAAAGCAGTGGTGTAATTCTCTGGCTACTTCAGGAGGGGACCAGTTACTGACTTTAGGCAAGCATTCACATGCTCCGTGCTCCTGGGGTGGCTAAAAATGTCATGACCCGTTCATTCCCAGTCTGGCATGCCCAAGTGCATCTTAGCTGGACAGATGAAGCATGTGGGGGTAATCACCAGTTCCTAGTGGGTAGACAGTTTACAACAGAGAGTAGAATGAACTATCTTTAAGCCCTGAAAGCCCTAAACAATAAGAAGTTAAACCTATATATATTGATAGTATTAAAGTAAAACAGGTCAGTCAAACCCCAAGACACCAGGACTTACATAAATAGAATTTCGTGGGTCATGGATTGTAGAAATGAACAAACTGATTTTAATTCCACTAAAAATTGACCCTAGAGATTATGGCAGCTGTTGGAGGCAATTGTCCCATTACCTCCTAGGAATAGTCCAACCACGCTTATGTGGGTTAAGATAGATTGTGCAATTTTTAATCTAGAGCAATTAGTCAAGAAGAGGGTAACATAAAAAGTACTGAACTTGAAGCAGCCTGGCGACTTGTCCTGGTTGTGTTCACATATTGGCTCCTGGGCAATCCCTTAGCCTCACTGTACTATTTCTGTCAACTGGGGGATAATAAAACTCACAACACAGAGCTAAATGACATTACATGTATAAAAGTATCTTGCACAGTACCTGGCACATAGTAAGCACTCAATAAATATTTACCGAATACGAGTTTAAAATGAAACTCCAAGAATAAGCTGCTGCTGAGAACCTCAGCTTAGCTCTGAGCGGAACTAGATCTGAAATTTTAAAGACCCGAGGCTCGAGTCCAGCGTCCTTGGAGTTAATGTTTTATAATGCATGTGAGACCCAGCATCAATTTATTTCTCAGTGGGAGGATATGCTTTCCATAAAGAAAGTCATCTTCCATCTCATCTATTCCTCATTGTAGAAATTGGGTTAGAGCCAGTAAGAGATGAACAAAAGAGCTTATAAGAGCCATATCTGGTCAATGAAGCCTCTATTCAGAAAGGAAGGCGAAGGCAAACACAGACCACATGTCAAATAGAAACTGCTGTGATACTAGACAATCCCTGCCAGTTGCATTGGAAATAAATACAAAGCTGATAAGGTTAGTTGATTGGTAAGTGATGAAAAAGGGTCAGAGTTTTGCTTCCTGCTTTGTGCTCACGGACAACTTCATCCTTGTTATTGTACAAGTAAGTGCCACCAAATGGGAGAACCCAAGGAGAGAAGGGAGGGCTTAGCCCAACCAGACACGGGTAATACAGAACTACTTCCAAGCCTTCGGCTTGTTGATGGTGAGTGTTCAGGATCATGTAAATATTAAATATGTGTGTGTGTGTGTATGTATATACACACACACACACACACACACACACACACACATACCCCCAAACGGAGGTATCTCACCCATGTTCTTGCTATCCTAGCGAGTTCCACACTAGCACTTTGCACAGAGGTTGCATTGTGAGAACGTGGGGGAGGATAACTTTGGGAAGGAAGGTTCTATTTGGTGCTTCCCACCAGCTTACTAGTGCCGGTGGGTCAGAAGGGAAAAGGGAATCTACACATATCTCACCAGGACAAAGAGAAGTGCAGGTTATTTTCTGCACTGACATTCCCTCACAAAAGGCCCCACCATTGAGAGGAGCTGGGTTGGTGCAGGTCCGGGAACGTTTCTGCCATCCTCTACCACAGCGAACATTGCAGGCTGACCACTCTGTCCAGGAAGACCAGCCTCCATTCACTGAGAGAGAAAAGTGGGGAGGGGAGAAAGAAAGGAGAGAGGGTTTTATTGATTGCCTACTATGTGCAAGCCACTGCGCCGGGTGTTGTGAGCTCGACATCCAGGGACCAGGAGACCCTGCGGACCCATACTGGCTGCCCCGTCACGAGGCACCAGTGGGGCTCACCTCGCCTCTGTCCCTCAGTCTACTCATCTGATAGGAGAGGGACCCAGAGGATTTCCTCTGTGGGAAATTATGAAAACTAGGAAGAAGTCATCAACATCTCTCTAAAGCACTTGAAAATCCAGGGAAGGAAATATCAGCATTTGAATTTCTATTACTTTAAGTGCTTCAAAAATAAATCCCAGGGCTCTTCTGTTGTGGAAGGGAATGCCTTTACTTAAACAGCCAGCAAGGTCTTCTATACAATACCTGAGCTATTTAGCAAATAGCAGTGTTTGTTTCTGGTGGATTTCCTATGCCAGGAGAGGAAGTGCCCACAGCGGGTCTGGGGAGGATGGGAGTGGATGTTGTATTTGGGACGGGTGGGGAGGCAGAAGTTGCCCACTTTGCTTCTTTTCAAACACAAACACAAACACAATGGGAGAAAATGAACGACTTGTAACATTATTTTTAAAAGAGGGATTGGAAAAGTCACTCTCTCACAGTAGTCCGGTACTGGAAGGAAGAACAACACATCAGTAGCAATAGGGATGTGTTCTCTCCCTACCAGGTGGGAGAGGCAGGCGAGAGCACAGTTGTGGATGACCCCTACAGTCCTTTCAGCCCTAAACAATGAAAGTTGTAATGAAAGACACATCCCTCTACTTCTCTGCTTTCCGTCCTCCCTATCCATTCCTGGACTTTGGGCTGGTCTTACCATAAACCACCACTGTGGCTGACAGGCTTCTCCTCTTGGCCACGATGTTGGCTGCCATGCAGGTGTAATTGCCCGAGTCCGAGAGCCGCGCCTGCCGGATAATGAGGTTGTGGTCCGCCCTGGTGTCAATGTTCTCGTCTTGCTCGGAGTCGATGGGCTCCTCATTTTTCAGCCATTCCACCTATAAGAAGAAAGGAATGTTTACTGGTCATTAAAAAGAAAAAGAACTCTTTTCTGGAATTGCTAGGTGAGCAGTTCTGGTGTGGGGGAGACAGACGTTCCCGACACACAGAGCAACAACAGTGATTTTCCACATCCCGTCCCTTTTATCTAGCCAATTTGGCACATTCAGGGAATGAACACTCGAGTTAATAAATGGAGGCAAGAAAAGAACGCAAATATGTACTGACTTTGACCTATTTTTTTAAAAGGCGGTGGAAGAGAGAAAAGAGGGGACTACAATGAGGTCATTTCGTTGTATTTCATTTTATTGCAACTCTGATGATGACAACTATGTTTCCATGACAAGTCCAATATGGAGCTCAGAAAATCAACACCTATATGCAGAACATTGTGCTGAGAGGATATTTATGTTGTCAGACAAGGTTTCAGGTCAATGTTTGCATTTAAACCCATTTTTAGAAAAGTGTGATGGGGCGTCTGGGTGACTCAGTTGGTTAAGAGTCCAACTCTTGGTTTCAGCTCAGGTCATGATCTCAGGGTCCTAGAACTGAGTGAGCCCTGCCTCGGGCTCCATGCTCAGCAAGGGGAGTCTGCCCCCCACCCCCTTTCCCTGCTCGAGTTCTCTCCTTCTCTCTCTAAAATAAATATTTAAGAAAAATTTTTTTAAAAAAGTGTGATAATGTATAAAGGCCAATATAATACAGATTTGGGCAATCATAGGCAGTAAAATCCAAATCTCAGTGTTCTCTAGTCTTGGAGATACATTTCTCTGGTGATCAGTTATGTAACTCCTTCAGTGATCCAACAGACATTTAGGCTGGGTCAGACGTCCGGCACATTTAAGGCCCAGCATCTCCTCTGGAAGAGTGGACTTCTACCCTTCTCTGGGCACAGGCTAGTCCCAACTCTGACTTATTTTCTCTAGTTTGCTCCCGGAGAACCTATTTTCCTCTTTCCAGTTCTACTCTAATCCTACTATTGGCCCAAATGTCCCTTTCCTTGGACATCTGGAGAAGACAGAGGTGGAATCTTCTGCTCCCTAGATCCTCTTCTTTCCCCCAGATGGCGTGTACCACCCTTAAGTGCCCCTATTTTATCAAGCAGGCCAGTTTCACCCCTGAACTAACTGCCCTCCTTCCTCATTGTGTCCTGTGCCTCCACATCTAAACAACATCTCCACTCCCCAGTGCCATCTTGGTAGCGCTAAATGTATCTCGTTCAACAATAACCGTCGAGCTCCAGGTATCAGCGTATATTATACACGGACATTTAACAGACTCATCAAAATCGTCATTTAACACAGAAAGCAACAGCAGGGGCGCCTGGGTGGCACAGCGGTTAAGCGTCTGCCTTCGGCTCGGGGCGTGATCCCGGCGTTACGGGATCGAGCCCCACATCAGGCTCCTCCGCTGGGAGCCTGCTTCTTCCTCTCCCACTCCCCCTGCTTGTGTTCCCTCTCTCGCTGACTGTCTCTCTCTCTGTCGAATAAATAAATAAAATCATCTTAAAAAAAAAAAAAAAAAGAAAGCAACAGCAGTGATTACACCAAAGAGACCCCACACAGAAGCATATGCATTGGGGGACTTTCCCTCATGCCCTGCCCACCATTAGCATAGATGATTGAAAGTTGGTTTTGGAGTACGATGCCTCATTTCTGTTTAAAGAATTTACCAACAAACAAGTGGTGTCTGTTGTACAACAGTTCGGTTTTATAAGGATTTCTTGGTCTCTACAAAAAGGGATTTATTTATCAGAAGAAAACCTATTAGGATCCTTTTATAATGACATTTATCCCTAGTACTCCCCCATTAACAAGAGCTCAGAGTAGGAGAAATCATCGCCATCCAAAAGCTACCCTCCAGGAGGTCAATTCTGGAAACTAAAGTGATGTGAAGAGCCAAAAGCAGAGGTCTGAGAACTGCTTCTACTAGCAAGAAGAGGGGGGAAAAGGAATGTGGTTCAGGGCCAGGAAGTAACGAAGCCAGACTACAACCCCAGGAGTTCCTGACGGGATCACCTCGTCCCAGCCTGGAGGAGGCCTAGGCACTAACGATGACCCCTAAGCCCCAAAGCACTGCTCTGCTTAACCAAGCAGGACAACGGAAAGGATTTTAACACACATTCGACCCCCAGTCTGTGACAAAATGCCTTCTGTTCCCCACTGACCCTGCATACTTTATAGTAATTCACTTATTCCCTGATGAATATTCAAACACACACGGGATATCAGAGGGGGGTCTGGAGAGTTGGGTAAAGCGAGATAGACAAAACCATATAGCCTCTTCTTTCATGGGTCTTAGAGTTAATGGGCAAGGTGGAAATAAAGAAGTCGGTCCACATCGCCACCAGAAAACAAGAGGCGGGAGTCACACTGTCACCAATATCTGGGATGAAACGCTTACCGTAAGGCCGACAGGGATGGATTTTTAAAATCCTCACCGTCACAGCTATGTCACTGGAAAGGAAGAACAAACTGGTCTGCTTAAAGCAGGTCTGGGGAGCTTCTGTTCCACTCCACTCTCCTGGTTCAGAAATTCCGAGTGTAAATTGCCCCGTTTTCTGATTGCTTGTTCCCTTCCTCTTGCTATTTGTGGGACCTAGAAAGTTGTTCCCTGTGTCCCCACCTAAGTCTTCTTTACCACAGTTCCCACAAACAGCTGGTCAGTAAAATCGGGCAGTTCTGATCCAGAAGGAAATTATCTCTAGCGAGTAAACAGCCAGAAAGAGCTCTGGAGACCAAAACCAAAGGAGTCCCAGCACCTGGAAATCACAGAAAGCTTTCCTGAAGGAACTCCAGCTCAGAAGAAATCAAAACCGCCATCATCAAGTAGAGGTTGGCCTCAAATTGCAAACTTGCATAAGAGTAAACCATACACAAAATGAAACAGCCAACAAACTAGGGAAATATTTGCTACAAATGCGGCAGATAAAAGGGGGAAAATATGATGATCCGAGGACTCATAATCTCAAGAGCTCAAGCTCTCATACACTGATGGTAGAATTCCATCCTTAATAATACAGCATAAAGATGAAGGAAAAAAGGGACACCTGGCAATTAAACAATGAATAAATATCCTACACCACTTTTAAAAAGTTACATATAATGAAGTTTTTCCTACCAAAATACCAAAGACTAAAATTCTACACACACACACACACACACACACACACACACACACACAGTGGTTTGTTTTTTGGTGAACTTGCAGAGCATGGGGCATTTCTGCGGTTGCAGAAATCCCCTACCATTATCCCCTTTCCAGGATGGGAACGGCAGCCTCTAACCACCTGGGCTGTTGCCTGCTTTCATTCTCGCCTCCACAGTTGATTCTCCATGAAGGAATCAGATCATGTCGCTTTCTGGCTCGAAATCCTTCAATGGAGAATCTAAGAACAAAATAGCAAATCCTTATCAAGGCTAACAAAGTCCTTCCCGGTCTGAACCCCCAGTTGGTTCTCCACCTCAGATGCCGCTAAGCAACCCCTGCTCCCACGGCTCCAGCCCTCCCAGACTCCTGCCTGTCCTGGAAAGCTCCATCAAGTTCCCACCTCATGGCCTCAACACTTGCGGATTCCTTTGCCTGGGAGGCCTTTCCCGATAAGCACCCTCATGGCTCAATCTCACTTCTCATTCAAGTCTCTGATCAAATGTTACCTCCTCAGAGAGGTCTTGCCTAATACACCCTTTTCCTAAGCAGCCTCCCTTCCCTTGCCCATTCCCTGCCCTAGCTGCTTTAATCTTCTTCCTAATATTTATCTCCATCTGATAGTCTTAAAGAGAGTAATGCCTTTTGTTCTTGTAATGATGATCCTAGGAATTTACTCAAAAGAAAGTATTAGGGCTACACCAAGGATTTAAACACAGTAAATTATTTTTGGTAGAGAAAGAGAAGAAGGGAGGGAGGGAGGAAGAAAAACGTTTGCCAAAGCCACATGCCAAATAGAGCTTTGTTTAAATAAATCATGATGTAACAATATGATTTAATGTTATATAGACATGAAAAGTCCTGATTTCAACTAGTGAAAACACAGAAAATGCTCCTAATAAATGAAAGAGTTAAAATGCAAAATTATATGTTTAGCTTTGTCATAAATTTAAAACAAAAAAAAATCATGAACATATATATACTTAAAAAATGATTGGAAGAAAATGCAGTATGTTTATAGAGGTTTTAAGAGAAACCTTTTCTTCCCAGTGGTTAATCGTGGCATATTCAACGGAAAGCTATTTAGTAATCTGACAAAATCACTTTAGCTTAAAAAATCTCTCTTAATTACCATGTGGCACAGTGGTTTTCAAATTTATATTTAACCATAGAACGTTTCCTCAGTTTAATGCTTATCTGAAAGCCCAAGATGAAAAAATAGATAAGGAAATTTCTTATAACGCTGAAGAAGTGAGGTTATCAGAGCCACAGATGGGAGGGACCCCAAGCTGCATTAACATGGCCATTCCCAGAGCCACTGTTGGCAGAACTCCAGGACAGATCATGCCTATCCTTCCCTATGTCAGTCATGCCCCAGAGAGATGTTCAGTGCACAATCTGTACCACCATAGAAGTTGCCCCACCATACGATCTACCCCCTCCCCACCCACACGTAGTATGGACATATGCAGTGGTCTGTTGCTGGGGCTTCCCAGATCATGGTTTGCAAAACACTGATCTAGGATGAATGCGGTATCGTAGTTACATACATGTCACGGTATATCAGTGTTTATGATGTCATGACGGAGCTCCCTCAACCCAGTTATGTCTATAAACAAGCAGCGCATTAGGAGACTCCTAACTGGGGGACTGTGTTTTTTTTTTTTTTTTTAAATCCGTAAACTAATAGTTTATCCATTAAACTGATGGCAGGATCTTTATGAGGAAATCAGTTTGGTATGTTCTGGGCTTATAAAAATGACGAATTGCTTTTGGATTTACGCTTTTGTCACTTAGAGAAATTTTAAAACATTTTTGATGAGCTAAGTGCTCCTAATGTTGAGTAGTTTAATAAATAAGATAGCAAAAGCGTTCCCTAAACCAGCAGCTGCAAACTCCAATGTTCCTGGGGGCCAGGGAGGAAACATAAATTACCGAAGAGGCCCTGGGTACAAGACATCCATGCACATCGCTTGCATATTAAAGACAAGGGGCTGCTCATTTCCCCAAAGGAATGAGCTCACTCTCATTTGTCTTAAAAAATATTATCACTTTCTGTCTGCTTTTGTTTTTCCTATTTTAGGTAGAGACATGAGTATTAAAAAACACCCCCCAAAACCCCAAAAACCCAAAAACCAACAACTATAATGAAAGTGACAACGACTTCATTTTTGCTTAAAAATCTCTCGCTTTTAATGTATCACGGCAGTCTTTGAATTTCTGGAGTATTGAGCCTCCGAGTCAGGATGTATGGGAAAGTGGTGGCCCTTTATGACAAAATGTAGATGACCAGTCAGGTTCAGACCGTGGCTACCCCTGTAACCAGAGCTTCCAGCTCTCCCGAGAAAACCAGGGACGTAGAGTCTAACGTAATATATATATATATTTTTAATGATTTTTTATTATATTATGTTAGTCACCATATAGTACATCCCCAGTTTCCGATGTAAGCCTCGATGATTCATTAGTTGCTTATAACACCCAGTGCACCATGCAATACCTGCCCTCCTTACTACCCATCACCGGTCTATCCTATTCCCCCACCCCCCTCCCTCTGAGGCTCTCAGTTTGTTTCTCATAGTCCATATTTCTTGATTCTAACACGATGGCTCAACATCTATTGTGAGGGCCAAACAAAATATATCTGGGAACGAGATTCACTCCCTCTTCTCCACGGATACAACACACCAGCTTTCTGGCCACCCCCCTCTGGCCACAAAGAGGAGCTCGGTGTCCTTCACTGAAGTTAATTCCTTTTCATTAAATCTGCCTCCCCCGTCATCCTAAAATGTTCCGGTTCATATGTATCAAATGCCACTCTCAAGGCTTTCTCGTGGAAATATCTGACAAGTATCATAAGGGCACGGATATTGGGTTAGAAAATTATTTTACAAGAGGTTGCCAACACCGGGAAGGCCCTAATTAAGCCCTTAACAGAAGCAACACAAATTTTCAAATTAGCATTATGGGATCAATACATTGACCGCCTCGAGGCTAACGGACATCTGTATGACTAAAGCCGAATGACCTCGTGCTAACAGGTCATCTCTTGGACAGAGAGGCTTACCAGTCCAGAAGGTTGTTGGAGGCATTCGCCCCTCAGAGAAATAGTTCTTCATACGTTTCTCCTTATTTGGTTTAGATGGATAATCCCAGTTAGGAGTGTGTGAAGAAACTAGTTACTTAGAGGTAATGAGCTTATGGATTTGCAGGATGCCCGCATCTATTAGCATAGTGTTATGTACAGATGGTCTGCAATTTGTAGATTTTTCCAGTTTATAAACAAATCTGGAAAAGCAGACCATCAAAGACAATTAGATTTCGTGCCAGACAGCAGGTCCCTGATCAGTCATTCTGGTTAGCGGGGGGCTGAATGTATGTAATTGATGAACCTATAGGTTTTCTCAACAATAGGCAGCGAAGTAAATAGACGGGGAGGGAACCTCCTTTGGAAGAGTAATGGGTTGAAGCTTTGTGGGGGCTTACCTTATCTGAGACCTGGGTTATAGGTGAAAATGGCTGCACGACACCTGACATTTCACCTCTACTGACCTTTTGTCAAAGACATTTATGAATGTACACACATAAGCCTTACACTTAAATGTTTATTTCCACCAGACACGATGTCAGAGTTCTAATGTTCCCTTGCTTGTTCTTAATATTCCATAAGAGAATGAGAAGGCAGTGTTACTAACCTTTCAGAAATGTAAAAAACAAAACAAAACAAAACTAGATTAGAAAGAAAAAGCCATTGTAATAGGCCAGCTCTCTCCCCATGCAGGATCCCAAACCTCTTCTTTGAACTCTAGAAAGCATCAACCGGAAACTTTTCCTTAATATCGCAGGGAAAATGCCAGTGAGGACCATTTGTCGATATCACGTAGCTCTCCTCCAATTCCAGTCCTCTGTCAGGATGTGCTAGACTGGTTACAAAATTGAGCTGCTCGTATATATTATAGATGTAAACTCAGATTTATGACTTTTGAAGGGTCTCCAACTACTCATTGCCTGTGATCATTTTCCCTCTGAAAATGACTCCGTGGCATGGTCCTTAAGAACATGAACAATGTTTTAAATAGTCTCATGTCTTGCAAAGAATCTACTTCCGAGGATGTTCAAGGCATCTCTTGGATACATTTTCTAGCTCAAACTGATGTGCTTACAAATTGAGAGACTGGCGTGATATACACATACAATAAAACTTCAAGCTGCATCATGGAGTGAGGGTCAAAGGAGAAGGATATCCTTGCTTTAGATCCCAGAGTTGAGCGTTTAAGCTATGATCCAGAAGACAGACATTTTTAGTGTAGTTGTTCTTAAAAATATTCTGGGAGCCACTTCCTAATGGCTACATATGGTCTTACGTTGAATTTTATGTATTTACTCAAAGTATGAATTATCTAAGAGTAATCAGTTTTCTTTCCTCCCTACACCAACTAAGGATGGCTTGGGAAGGCAAGCCCGTAGGCCAGAGAAGAGAGAAAGACTACATTAGGGAGTAGGAGAGACAGCACCAGGTAAATACTGGAAGGGCATAGAGGTTCCCACTGTGGTCATTCCCTACGTAACATCTCAAACTTTCTGTGAAGTTCCCATCTTACAAAATAAATGTGATGACTCCTGGGAGAAAACGGAGAAAAGCAGAGGAATTCATTCTACCTGGTAAGGGGCTAAACTGAGATAGCGCCCTAGCATACCTTGCCCGGAGTCAGATACATAGTCCATGGCAGGCCCAGAATCGGAATCCAAGAGGCTTCGTTGCAACAACTATGCTCCGTCATCTCTACCATTTGCCAGACTTGGGCGGAATGACCATATGCTATTTGCAAAATTACACTGAAATAGGGAGGACTGGCACCATCGAAGATAATTTTGTAGACATATTTCAGGATTTCATGATCATTCCTAAGGAAGAGCTGCAAAAATTTTCTTGATAAAAGCTCCTCTGTTGGAATAAGTGTATGATCTCCTGGAGGGTGGATTTAAAGGACAGCTCTCATTCGAATATGCGCATTCTGGTTATATTAAACTAACATGTCAGAATGTACAGAACACGGCCCAAGTTATTTTGACATAACAAATTACTCAGTATTTGTCCATGTATAACTCTTGGAAAGTTACGGTAGCCCTTTCGAAGTTATCTGGCGTTTTATTTGTTTTGGCAGTAAGTAGAAATGAGTGGAGCACACAGTCCGTGATATCAGGCTGGGACGATACAGTCTGCAGCCTTAAAATATTTAAGAAGGCCAAGCGTATCTAAGTCCGTTGGGGGATGTGTAGAAAAGCATTCGCTTTCCTGAGAAAAGCAGCCGGTATTTCTGGCCTTCTCCCTGTTTGGGCGTGAACGTGATTCTAAAGCCATGACAGCCACCTTGTGACCATGAACAGAAGGCAAGAAGCCACAGAGATTTCGGTCATGGTCTTTATACCTGCCAAGTTGAACATGCGGTGACTCAAGACATTATCTCATTTGATCCTCAGAACTCCAAGGTAAGCAAAGAAAAGATTTTCTTCCCATTGCACAGATTCTATGATCTGCCTAATAGAACATACTTGGAAAACGGCAGCACTCGAAGCAGTCGCCTTCAAATACTTTTTCTACCGGAAAACATTAGCCATTTTCTTATGTCTTTTACTGACCACGTAAAGAGCTGTTCTTAAACATTTCCCATGATTCGACCTGCCGTTCTCGAATAAGTCTTAACTGGGACTTACCTATTACATAGAGTGACATTCTTCTACTCATAATGGAGCATACTGTCTTTTTTTTTTTTCAAGATTTATTTGAGAGAGCGTGCATGCACTCACATGTGAGCGGGGTAGGGGTATGGAGAGAGGGGAAGCAGACTCCTTGCTGAGCGGGGAGCCCAACGTGGGGCTCGATCCCACAACCCCAAGAACAGGACCTGAGCCGAAACCAAGAGTCAGGCGCTCCACTGACTGAGCCACCCAGGCGCCCCGGAGCACACTGTTTTCTAAGCTTAGTTCAGGCCATGACTTGCTTTGCTACTTTCAGATGAGATGTCACCTGTCCTCTCCTCTCTCCTTGATAATATTTCCTTCAAGTTAGTTATTTATAACCGTACTATCAGGTTTCCCCTTTTGTCTTCCTTTTCTTGCTAGACCGTATAGATTGATTTTAAAGCCAGCTACACTGCAGTTTCTTCCATTTCGGTCTACTTATCTGATTATGCATCACAAAAGGAAGCAGAAATCCAGCTTAATTGTGAAGTCACAGCAGCAGAACCAGGCAAATGATAGAAACCTAATGATCACAGATTGAATCGCACTCGCTGAGGCTGAAGGAAACGACAGACATGCGGACCTCTGCAGAAGCCGGAATACTGATGATGGGGCTCGATGTTCTGACACTGGACGTCTCTTGTCAGATCATGTTGTCCTCTAACTTCCCCTTTTTCGTTGTGAAGGTCAGGTGTGGTGCCATGTTATTTTCTTATTCATTTTGACAGGTCAATGGTCTCTGAGAAAGGGAACACCCCGATCCACTGTTTACTGAAACCGTAACATTGTCACGAGTGACGAATGAGCCGTGTTTACATTAATGTGAAACATTTGCAAGAATGATGATTAGAGGCAAAAGACATCAATAGAACAGGGAGAGAGAAGCGATGGGCAAAGGATTTGTCAGGGAGGCACCTGCTATCATTTTCAGCTGTGTTTTCCATAGCGCAACACATCTTGCGTTTTGCTAATTCTACCTTTGTTCATTCCCACCTGCAAGGGAAAAAAAAGGGTTCTGGGTTTGACCCTTTGATGAAACAACACATAGAAGGTGCTTCCGAGGCTTGCTATCCCAAGGAGTGATCGTAAACATAGCGTCATGCGCCATTTCATTTTAAGAGACTATTTTAGGATGGGAAGAACTCTCTAACGAGATTACAAAGAGTTGGCCTTCAGAGAGACTCAAAACTGTTTCTGTAGTCACATTCCCTCCCCTAATTTCCACTACGTAAATCAGGTTTAAGGGTGGTGGTTGGGAGATTGTAATTAACGGTTCCCTTTTCCTGTTCTTGCCACCATGTAATATATGCTCAAGTGTTGAGAAAATAGCCATTTTTAAGGATTAAAGCATTAAAAGTTCATATCACACACTGGTTTTAGGTGCGGATATCTGAGTTACGTACAATTAGATAAAGATACACAAACGTTTCACTTACGCATACACATATACACACCATTGGAGAAACCTGGTCTGCTCAGAATAAAAATGTTTCCATCAGCCACAGTGAAAGACTAATCATGTAATGATCTACAAAGGAAATGCACGGACAGATATGGATTAGCTCAGCTCCGTATATTGGGTGGCTGAGAACGAATTAGCATAATCATAAATTTGTTCCAATTACAGAAGGCAATTATCAGAGACCAGCGTACAGCATTATCAAAATGAAATCACCAAAGTGCATCTACATTCCAGGTAGATGTCACTGAGTTAATAGTGCTTTAAAAAAAAAAAAAGAAAAGCAAAGAATAAAGCTCTATATTCATTCATCTTTCATCTCTTTGATTACTATAGACTCCATACAAGTTCCCTTTTAGCTGACAGTCACAAAGCCCCTATGAAAGAATAAAAAAAAAAAATACATGATGTACAACAACAACAACAACAACAACAAAATCATCCTCAATACAATAACACAACTGTAACGTCTAAACCCTTGTATGGATAATTTCTCTAGATCAGTGGTTAAAGATAGTGCTTTTAAATTTAAGACAGTAATTCCCACCACCTCTGTGTTCTCTCCGAAATATTGATGAGGAGTAAAACCGTGACTAACCCTGTCATCTGCTCCAAACAAAAGTTGTCTGTGCAGAAACATAGTGCTGTTTTGCCAGGGTAACTCCACGGTTCGTACTGTTTTCACGTTTGCCTTCCCATTACACACAAAAACTGTTGCCTTGTTAACCACTGCCAGCCTGGGAAGAGTCCAGGAGAGTTAAATCTATCTTGTAAAGAGGGCAACAGATTTAGTCTCCAAATTTTAGAGCTCAAAAGGCGATTCAACGTAAATAGTTAAGATTATACATATACATCAGAATGTGCTCAGCACTTCAGGAAACAAACATAAAAGAGATGCTGGAGAGAGGGCAGATTACAGGGAAAGACAGAAAGTTGTTTTTATTGTAACTACATACAGCGGGTTGTACTGTTACAAAGGATGGTGGGTCCAGTGGAGCGGGAGGAGGGAATAGAGGAAGGGAAGGGAGACTCCCATTTTACTTACACTGACTGCTACGAGTAGATACTAGTCTAGGCTCTTTCCCATCTTAACTCACTCGGTGAGCTGGGCATTCTGATGTTTTTATACTTAAAAAATAACCACGCAGGCAAGAACTGAAATATTTAAACATACTCAAAATTCTAGCGTCTCCAACCAATCAATAAGCAAACAAAAACTCCTTCCTTTCTTTTTTCGTAGCTGCCTCTCTTGAATTCTTTGGCAAATACTCACCCCTTATTATATTTCAGTCGGGCTCCCGCCCCATCAACTCACTGGAATTGCTCTTGCTAAGGCCACCAGTGATCTCCTAGTTGTTACATTCACTAAATGCACATTGTTTTCGCATTCTTACTTGACTTTTAGGGATAATGAGAACATTCTCTAATTTTCTCTTCTTTTTTTTTTTAAATAATTCCACATGTTGTCTCTTCCCAACCTTCTGGCCAATCCTGCCTTGTCTCTTTTGTTGACATCTTCTCTACCCAAACGTGAAGTGTTGCATTTCTCTGGCTCTCAGGATTAGGCCCCTCTTTACACCTTGCTGTACAGTGTCTTTCCATATGAGGTCACCAGACCTGTGTGCCATCCATGGCCACATACTGAGTATTTCCAAATCAATATCTTCAGTTCACTGACCTTGAGGCTATATAGCCTCTTATGTTGAGATGCCTACTCAGCACCTCTTTTTGTAGGCTTCAGAGATACTTAACGCTCAACATGTGGAATTGGATTGAGAATTCTTTTTCTTGCAGAAGAAAGGAGTAGAGGATTTCTTTACATGTATGACATAATATTTGAAACTTCTCATGGGAAAATAGGGACAAAATGGGAGGGTTGGTGACATAGTATGTTTACATTAAAAAGCACACTCTTGATGTCATATGTAGAATATATAGGGAGGGACAGGCAAAGCTAAGGCAGAGAAATCCTTAGAAGACTGTAACAATCAAGCCTGGGGAGACTCTCGTGGAGTGAACCGGAAGGCTATGATGGGTATATAGCAAAGAGCCTTGACAAGAAGTGAAGGGGTAAAGCAGAATGAATAAAAATTTGTGACTGATTTGATGTAAGATTTTATAAAGAGGAGGGCGGTCGAAATTTGGCACCCATATTTTTGACTTGGACAAATGATATAGAGAACACAGATGAAAAGGTCATTTGGGGATGTGGTACTGATATGCATTGACTGAATATCACCTTGCTCCTAATATACAAAGAGCACTCTCAAATCAATAGAAATAAACTGACAAACACGACAACACAACAATAAGCCTGGTACTTGAAAAATTAATTCACTGACACACACAGTGAAGTTTACAATGTATGTAAGCCTTTGAAATAAACACCTTCAACCCAGATCTCTCTTCAGCTCCAGAGCAACAGAGTCAACTACTTTGCGGGTGTATTTCCTCCAGGCTTCAGGATAAATTGTATCCAAGCCTCTAGGCCCGTGTGACATCAGGCAGAAAGTGTAAAATGGCTGGGGGAGGCGGGGCTAGGTTTAAGATACAATACCCTAAAGAAAATTCACCATTTTAACGACACAAAAGGGAAAACAGACTGCAAAAATATGTTGTTGATATTGAGGTAAGAGAGAAATCAGAAATGTATGTATCACAGAAGCCAAAAAAGAAAACATAAGTATATAAAAATTAGCCCTGAAATAAAAGGTGAATATAGTAAAGTCCAAGCTCCATTTCAACATAACACTCCTTCTACAGCATGAGAACTGAAGGACTCCACTCTTCGTTGATGTAAATAAATAAATACATAGACAGATAAAATACTTTCCTCCTCTTGCACTTTCCTCAATATTCACTAGAATTTCCCCACGGTCAATGACCACTTGAAAAATAAAGTGGTATCTCTTTTTCGCTCCTTAAAGTAAAACAAACCCCAGGCATATAAAATACAAAAAATATAGTCAGTGAAACCACAAAAGCACCATAAGAAAGCACAGGTGAATATTCCGGTGATTGTTAGACTGGAAAAGGATTTCCTATATGGTATAAAAGCAAAAGCCACAAAGACTGACTATTAACATTTTAAAGTTTAACATATGTAAAAGATGTCTTAAATATAAAGGTGTTTGCAACACATGACAAAGTGTTATTATACTAAAATCAACAGAGATATTAAATACATTTTGCAATTTGTACAGCATCATGCCCATCCCATAAAAACGGATGCTGGATACTATGTTCTACCAGAATGTACTGAATATCAGCCTGCTTTCTAAGATACAAAGCTCATGCTAAAACCAATAGGAAACACGAGTTCCAACAGAAAATGAGCTAAGTACCTGAATAGACTATTTAGAGGAGAATAATATGTATGGAGAACCAACTTATAAAAAGTTGTTCAACTTCTCCAATAATGAAAATGCTCTGGAGGATTACTGTTAGCCTGTGCCTGTGGCAAAACCTGAAACTCTCTGGGGTCATCAAAATCGTAAAGAAACAGATGTTTTCATTTAGTTTAGGTGCTGGTCTAAATTAGCACATCCCTTTTGTGGGACAATCTTGCAATTTTTACCAAAATTGAAAATACTGCCATCATTTGATGTAAATTTCTACTGGTTCCAGTGGAATAATCATCAGTAAAAATCCAGAGATATGTGCTACGATGATAATTATAACCTTGTTTATAATCATGAAGAAACTGGAAGCAACTTAATTGTTCACTAACAGATTCAATCAATTATGCACATTTATTCCACGGAATACTATGCAACCATCAAAAAGAAGGATGCATTTGTACTGAGAAATAGCTCAATGAGACATTAAGTGTTAAAAGCAGATCTTAAAAGTATATTTCTATTATCTCTCCATTCAGAGACACTCGTAAATAGCTGGAAGGCTGTTCACCAAATGTTATTTGGGTGGTGGAATTTTCAGTGACCAAAATATTCTTCCTTCTAAATATGGATACTGCTGACATTTTTAGTATGAACTACTTAACAAAATTTCTGGCTCCCCCTTTTGTAAGTTTGGTTTCACTTCCTGATCCCTTTTTAGTTTGGTGGGGTCATGTGACTAGTTCTGGTCAATGAGTCGTCAGTACAAGTTGCTTGTCAGTTCCGGGACTGAGTATTTATTTTCCTGTGTTGAGACTCTTTTGACTTCTCTTTCTCCCTCTGCCACAACAGCTTACAATTTTTTTGAAAATGGCTATTCCATTAACCTTGGACGTGCAGTAAGGCTGTCATGAACACAGCTCCCAGATGACATGTGATCGCTACGTAACACAAGAGAGAAATCAATCTTCACTGTTTTAAGCTACTGAGATTTCTAGGTTGTTTGTTACTTTATCATAATCTAGTTTACCTTATTTTCTGCCATCTATATTATGTTTTTAAGCAGAAAGAAAAAAGCTATTTTCATTAAACAAAGATATGTTCCTCCAAATGTTTATAACACTCCTGGTTTCTAAAAGGTAAACAAATTATCTTAAATTGCGTATCTTTTCTCCCCCCACAAACTAATACATTAACTAGAAAAGCAATCCATTTCTAGATGGCTGGCAGGCTAAGTGACTGTCCCATATCGCATTTTATCTTCACTGGTGTCCTTACTTGGTTATTTTAAATAACGCCTTGATTTCTGCATCATCTTACACAGTGTAGATCATGGCTCATGAGTCATTGCATTCAAACTCTAACCTCTAAGTCCATGGAGGAAAATTTAAATGAAATTACATTACTTTTACATGTCATGCTTACTTTAGTTACCTATACAATTTCATCAGTAAAATTGAGTTTTTCCAATTCTGTTTTTACTTTTTTAAAATAACATAGGTAGTGTCGTGGGTTACAAACATTCCAAGAGAAATCTAAAAAGAAGTAACTGAACATCCAACACTGTGACATGGTCTCATTTGGGGAGGGTGTTTACGTTTCCCATTTTAATCAGCCTGGTCAATTAAATTGGATGGTTTCCTATTTGTTTCCTCCCAGTTTATCCCCCTCTTCTTTGCATTCTGGTTTTTTATGAACTAGCTCAAAGCTGCTTTTTGGTTTTCACAACACTACAGGGAATGTTTTAAAAAATAAACTAAATTGCCTTCATGACTTTTTTTTTTTTTTTCAAATTTGCCGAAAATGAGATTTTTCAACAGCCTCTATGCCATAACCCCCTCCTTCCTTTTTAATTTAAATTTTGGTACTAAAATGAGCTTATGATATTCCATTAATATCACAAGGGGAGACACTTGTTTCCTATGCAATATACAGGTTAGTCTGTAATTCTCCCCACTCCTATCCTTCATCATTCTATGATGTATATGTTATATATAACTGTATATAATATATTTAGCAGTTTATTTGCCTTCAAAATTCTACTTTTCCATATTACTTCTCAAAAGTATTCAATGATCGAATGATCACAACTGTTGAAAAAGAGAAGTATAAACTATTTGGAATTGAATATTTAATCATTTGGGGAAAAATAAATGCATATACGTGTATCTTAAGTGAGCGTACACTTCTTTTCTTTTGATATTTTATTTATTTGTTAGAAAGACAGAGCACAATCAGGGGGAGCAGCAGGCAGAGGGAGAAGCAGACTCCCCGCTGAGCAAGGAGCCCGATACGGGACTCGATCCCAGGACCCTGGGATCATGACCCGGGCCAAAGGCAGATGCTCAACTGACTGAGCCACCCAGGCGTACCAAGCATACAGTTCTTATTAAAGAATTAGCTGATTATATGGTCCAGAAGACCAGTGGTATGCTAGACTATATAAGTATACATGGCACTTTCTCCCCAGAGAACTCATGAATTCTCAAATGTACATAGAGATTATCAAGAGTTGATTCTGTGTAGGACCTGCTCGTTAAATTAGGGTGGAGTTAATCCCCTATTATTCCTCTGTAAAATAAGAAAAAAAAATGTTCCCTTTTGTCCCCTCCTTACAGAGATCTTGGAAGGTTGAAAATGAAACCATGGATGAAGAGATTTTGGTACAAATATAAAGCAATACATTAATGTAATGTGGTGGCAGATTCCAGGAACAGATAGATGGTCTTGTGCGGCTTTATTCAGGATGTAAAGTCAGTAGTTCAAGAGGTTGAGACCAGACAACAGCAGGTTGAAGTTTGAATATGTGTCCTACACGCCACTTATGGAATTTGAACTCAACCCTGAAAGCACTAAGGAGCCACGGATGGGTTTGGTTTTTTTTGTTGTTTTGTTTTGTTTTGTTTTTAATGTTTTTTTATTACATTATGTTAGTCACCATACAGTACATCCCTGGTTTCTGATGCAAAGTTCGATGATTCATTAGTTGCGTATAACACCCAGTGCACCATGTAATACGTGCCCTCCTCACTACCCATCACCAGTCCATCCCATTCCCCCACCCCCTCCCCTCTGAAGCCCTCAGTTTGTTTCTCAGAGTCCATAGTCTCTCATGCTTCATTCCCCCTTCTGATTACCCCCCCTTTCTTTATCCCTTTCTTCCCCTACCGATCTTCCTAGTTCTTATGTCCACTGATGGGTTTTAACCAAAGGAGTCTGGGTTCAAAAAAAATCATTCTGGTATCAATGTGAAGGTGCCATGGGATACTGGATTAGAGAGGCCAGATGGGTAGTTTTTAGTCCACAAAAGGAGAGAAAGGATGAAGGCCTGCATACGGCAGTCAGTAAAGATAGGGATCCAACACAGAGTAAACACAACTGATACATTATGGTAATTGATCATCAGAGAAGGGGTGAATGAAGGACCTGAAGAAAAGTGCCTAATTCACAAAATCTGAGCCTGGGTGATGTGTACCCTTAACCAAGACAAGGGGTCCTGGATTTTCAAGGTCAAGTGCCTGTTTTGTACATGTTTTCTACATTGTCGGACACATTCAAGAACTGATCATCAACTTCAGCAACTGGTCTCACCCAGCTAAGCAGACATCCCAGCAACACGCAGCAGTCAGCGCGTCTGGTTTCAGAATACAGACGGCTTCCAGCAGCCAGAGTAGTCATCAGTAAACACAGTGCTTCTCTGTGGTTGGTGGGGATCATGTCATAGGTCACACCATGAAATGACTTTATAATTCTTCAGTTAAGAGGAGGGTACTCTGACCTTTACACACGTCTGACTTTCGACTGGGTCAGGAAGTGGAGTGTCCAAACATCAGAGGGACCACATCCCACGTCACCACTCCTTGAAGAGAGCAATCAATCGTTTTCTGGACGTAAGCTCACACTGGAACCAGCGTAAAATTAGAAAGGTCAACATCTGGCTGGTGGTTATGACTCATTTTCTTAAAACCTGTTCTTTTTGGTGTATCAGCCCACGTTCTTGGTAAAAAAGAAAGAAAACTTAGTTGAAGGTTCTTTACCCTTTATTTTTGTTTTTATTATTATTTTTTTTTGTAAAGGGAAATCATTTATTTATTCTACAGACATTATTTGACCGTCCACTATGTAGGTGACCCTGTACCGGGCGCCGTGGGCACATGGAGGGAGCGACACAGTGCCCCGCTCAAGGAACACGGAAGCAAATGGGAAAACAGGACGCACACGCCAGCATACCCATATGGCATACCCACGCATGCCAGATTCTGTGGCACAGAAATTCAGAAGAGTTAAGGGCATGCTTGCTTGCCCTGCTCCCACATCACCGGGAACGTAGTTGATTTTAACACTTGCCACATTGCTTGTTCACAAACCACTTACCCCAGTTCATCTGTGACCCTTTATTTTTAAACCAACCACTTCTCATCGGCATTTTCTAGTGTAAGCAGACATATCAAAATAAACAACGACTGAATGCTTTTTTTGTCATCATTTTACAAAGTGCACAGTACCTGGGATAGAAACGAGGACACTTTGGGAATAATTAGGATCAAATTCTTTCCTCCAAAAGTATTTCGAAAATATTCTCTCTCCCTCTACGTCTTTCTCTGCCACACATCTAGACATATCTACCCTAACCTCTACCCACCACCCTCCTCACCACCACCGCCACCATCACCAGCGCCCTCGTGATCTAGACAGACATGGTTATGGGAAAAGGGTACCTGCCTCATTTTCCTGTGGAGTCCTAGCGTATCATGAATACTTATGTTACCTTGAGGCCAAAAGGCTCAAACCATCAAAAGTGCACCGCAGCTACCATTGTAATCAATAGAGTCAATCCGTCTAGTGCTTAAGAAGAACAGAAACGCGAGCTGATTGGATTTGTCTTGAGAGTACGATGAATTGGAATAAGGGTAGGAAGGCAGGTTGGCTGGGGAGTGTTAAAAGATCCATCATTTTCTATGAGGCTCTGGGCTGCCTAAAGACAAGAAATGTGCCTGCTGTGTCTCCTCGACCCCGAGCACGGTTTCTGGCACACAACAGTTAGGAATAAGCAAATCTCACTGAGGCCCTAAAGGAGATGTATGGTAACAGCAAACTTGCGACCATTTATGACTTTGTTTCCTTTGCAGGGCTGTTCCTTTTTTTTTTTTTTTTTAAAGATTTTATTTATTTATTCGACAGATAGAGACAGCCAGCGAGAGAGGGAACACAACCTGGGGGAGTGGGAGAAGAAGAAGCAGGCTCATAGTGGAGGAGCCTGAGGCTCATAGTGGAGGAGCCTGATGTGGGGCTCGATCCCGTAACGCCGGGATCACGCCCTGAGCCAAAGGCAGACGCTTAACTGCTGTGCCACCCAGGCGCCCCTGGGCTGTTCCTTTATAGCCTGGATTTGCCTGTTTGAAAATAGGAGCAGGGGGTGTGATACATGTAGGGAGGGAGGGCTCGGTGTTGCCTGCTCTGGGGTCGGCACCTTC
Organism: Ursus americanus; assembly: GCF_024610735.1. Lineage (NCBI taxonomy): Eukaryota > Metazoa > Chordata > Mammalia > Carnivora > Ursidae > Ursus > Ursus americanus. Next base: position 12,984,133 of record NC_142153.1, read on the forward strand.
CCCTCCCCTTCAGGCTCCTGGAGCGAGTATTTACCTTGCTTTAAACCAAGACTCATCTCCTACGCGCTCATCTTTTTTACACAAATCACAGACTGAGCGCGGTTGTTCACCTGCTCATCCACACATCTGCAATCCCTATCAAGCTCGCCGGTAATGCAATCTCACCAGAGGGCATTGTCTGCGTTATGAACTGCTACAGATTTAATAAAGCACGGGGCCTGCCTGGGCTCTACCGCTCTAGTCTGTAACTCTAACTAGAGATGGGGCCGCCAGACCACATCTCATTAGAGAACCAGGTTTCACTGCAATCCGTCTATACTGTGTACAGTTCTATTTTTCTTTCTTTCTTTCTTTCTTTCTTTCTTTCTTTCTTTCTTTCTTTCTTTCTTTTCTTTTCTTTCTTTCTTTCTTTCTTTCTTTCTTTCTTTCTTTCTTTCTTTCTTTCTTTCTTTCTTTCTTTCTTTCTTTTTTAAGCTTCTGTTTTGTTTCTTTTTGATTTTGCTAAAAGCAAAGAGACTCAAAGGAACACACGTCCTCTGCAGTTCATACCGGGACAGTGCTGGAATTGATACACGTTTAGGACAGTAATCATGCTGGCAGCAGAAAACCGTGTTTTGCAACCCACTGGCCTATTTCCTATGAGAACATACCGTTGGCACAAAATGATGCTAGGTCCTCGGCCACAGAATTTGTGGAGTGCCGGGAGGGAAGCACGATGGGGCAGGAATTAAGGTGAACGCAGGCTCTCAAGTCACAATACAACTGCCTTGGGTTCAGGGCTGGGTCAACTCAGGAGTCCCAGACAAGAAACCTGAAGAGTGAGAAACCCATACACTCGCTAAACAGATACAATTCATCGTTTAGTTCTGTATTCAATGATACGTATCCAGTGATATGTAACAGAAGGTGATCACCCAAAAGGGGTAAAATGTGGCAAGAGAGGGAAGGTTCACGGATAGAAGCTTTGCTTCCGGCCGATCAGAGGCTGATGTGTCCTACACGTCTACTAGATTGGCCCAGGGCTCCTCAGATCTCCCGAATCTTGCAGAGCATGGGTTCTAGAATCTGACATAAAGATCGACCTACAATTGGGGGCCAAAGGTCCTGAGCATAAAGTCTAAAGCAGTGTAAGGACAGAAGGAAAGCGAATCACGGATATGAATGTGAAAATTGTACATTTTCTCTTTGTATGGCTTCTTTCCATCAAAATCTGCCAGTACAAGGCCCATTCCCAAGCCTTTCCTATCCAAAAACCTTCCGTGGGGATTTTATTTTAAAGATTTTGTCTATTTATTTGAGAGAGAGAGAGAGGGAAGCAGACACCCCACTGAACAAAGAGTTCAGCGTGGGACTCGATCCCAGGACGCTGGGATCATGACCTGAGCCGAAGGCGGATGCTTAACTAACTGAGCCACCCAGGAGCCCCTCCCATGGGGATTTTAAACCAGAACCAAGAGTACACCAGAAATGAGGAAGTTAAAAATTAAACCAAGAAAAAAAAAAAACTTTAAAAAAATATATTCAGACTTTTTAAAAAAAATGAAACTAAATTTTAAACAGAAACACGGAAGGCACTGAAACAGGCATGCCTAAGTCAAAACTTGGGTTCCAGATTCTGAGTTTTCTCTACGCTCAATCAAGGCTGTCTCATTATTTCAACCATTAGGAACAAGGCACATACCCAATAGTACCTCTCAAGAAGCTCCTCGCCTCTGCAATGATTTCATAAATGTTCCCTGAGGCAGCCCTAGGTGTAAAAGCGCTGTGCCTTGCAGTATTTACCCTGAAAGGAGAGCCACAGGAATTTCCACGTCACCTATTTCCTGTCCCTACCTAGGACCTTCAGCAAGGGATCAGAACCCCTAAATATACACCAAAGGCCTGGAGGTGCGTGGGAGAAGGAGAAAGGTGACTTGCTCTAAGCTCATCTCATGGAAGAAGAGAAATCAGAACCCAGGCAGAATGCGGTCAGCCAGAATTTGCTTGTAAATAGGCAGCCCCGAGGGGAGGGAATCCATTTATTCCCAAGCCTACTCCCTAATTGTCTAGTGCCATGGCTTTATTTTATCTCAACCCATAACTCTCTATATGCAACTCTGCTTCCCTCTGCTTCCCTTTTTTTCCCATTTCCCCTGTTTTATAACATAAACCAACTCCCAGCAGAATGAGAGTGATGAAGGGGTATCTTTGGTTCTGCATACATTACAAGGATCAAAACTAAATGCTGGGTGATAAATACCACTGGAGAGCACAGAATGCTCCAGGAGAAAATGATCTTTAATGGAGTAGCTCTTAAAAGTATCTGCATGTGGCAATGCTAAATACCATGAAGTCTCGGTTACAGATCACAGAACTCAAATGCATGAATATTAAAGAAGAAAACAGCAGTGGAGCAGCTAAAAGTGAGTGGAGGAAGCTACTAAGAGAAAACCACATTCATCAGGCTTACCACCTGTCCATGGACCCCTTCAGGCAAAACCACAATAGACATAAAACTTTTTCTTCTTGATACATTGTTTCACTCATCCTCTCTTCTTTCCATGCTCCTTAATCTTTCCCTTTCTATCATGTCCTGCCCACAGAGATAGGATCTGAAAATATTTGAAGATTACAAAAATGACATAGTTCCCTACATCTGCATTTTAATTGGGGTGAAAGGTTTATTCTAAGAAATGACTCTCTAATGGTGAAATTTCAGGCAAGAATGAGAAAATGAAGGCTAGCTGAAAATGGATGGAAGTTTTAGTAAATTAAATCTTTTTTAAGTTATAGCCCATAAATGGTTTCCTTCATTCATACAAACTCTTTTCTACAGGGCTGACTGCTACTCTGTATTCTTTTCCCTTCTAAAAATGGGTGGTATTGGTGGTGGGGATGCTTAGAACATCGTTATATCACGTGTTTCAAATGCTGACCCTTTAAAAGTCCAGTTATCACTCATGCCTTTGCTCCAGCAAAGCCGATATATCTTGGAAACGATTTCTGTTGAACACTTGCTTGCGGTGAGGACAATACCCATTTAAATTGCAGTTACCTACAAGATAGAACGTGAGGCTAATGGGGTTCAGGGGAGGCCACCTGAGAATGTACCACTTTGGTGTGCAGATTATTTCAAGCCAAAGACAATCAAATTCAAGAAGAGCTTTTTGTTTTGCTTTTAACTGCCTAAAATAACTTAAATAGTAGGCCTATACCAGAAAGTGAGTGATTATCAAAGATAACTTTTTTTTTAATCAGAAATAATTATCCCCATAGCAAAGGCAAATAATTGATCACCAAACATTTGCCCCTCTCATTTTTCTGTGAATTGCCTTCTTCCTCTTTGAAATCCAGACCCCTTTCCCCTTTGTCTTTAGTTCAGGATGGGATAATAAGCCTCAAATGCCTGTCAGGGGGCCCCTCATGTCTCCGTGGGGCTCCTGAATATATGTAATTAAATTTGTTTTCTCCTCTTAACCTGTCTTCTACCACTTTAATTATCAGACCAGCCAAAGAACCTCAAAGAAAGAAGGGAAAAGTGTTCTTCCCCTGCAGATGGTGCCCCAACAGGGAGCCCTCCACTCACTGGAGCCCGCTCGCTCCAGAGCTTCTATGGCTGAGAGATCCCGGGACCTCTGACAGAAGCTGGCAGAAAGTAAGAATTCTTACCACGTCAGTCTCCTGGACCTCTGGCTGCAGGATCTAATGGAAACAAAAGGAGTGAAAGTCCTTTTCTCTGCTTTTCTTTTTTTCCCCCCAAATTCAGATTAGCAGGAGAAAGTATTTGTGTGAACTACTTCTTTGGGTGAAGCGACTGTGGCAAAAAATCTATTAGGAGTACTCTTGTTTCCTATCGATCCTTTTCCTTCAAGAGATGGCCATCGTTTTCCTCTTAGTCTTTTGTGTCATTGTCATAAGAGAGAAAAGCACAGGCTAGAACACAGGCAGAGGTCCTATTAGCCTGTGTTTCCGGTCGGCCACACAGACTGGACAGTTCACAGTTCTCACCAGACCAGTGTCTGTTTAGACAAACTTTGCTGTGGGTTTCCTACGTAAAAACCAGATGAAGTTTTCCTTTCATCTTCTTTCATGCGCTGAGAGCCTGGCTTTGTGACCAGTGAGAATATTCTCTCAGGTCTCTGCCTGCTGGAAGGGGCCAGTACAGTGTGTATTATGTGGCCAGTTGAACATTCATAAAGTCACGAGAGCAAAATTTCTGTCTATCCAGCCATGCCAGCTTCCAGGGAAATTTCCCTTAAGGGATTCGGCCCATAAGTGGCCTTTGTCATCTCAACCTTGGTTGTCTTGTTAGTGCTAGAAAAGTCCCATTCCAGTGGTGCCTGCCTAGTGTCCCAGATCAGTGGGTTTGTGAACTGGAGGCATCTCATGACCCCATGGGAGGCCACAGACACGGTTCCACTATACCACTCTTACCACCCATGACAGCAAAGGGCTTTGCTTTCTTAGGCTAACTCAGGGAGAGAACTTTGTGGATCTCAGGAGGGCCACACTTTTTGCACTTTCCTTTGGACCCCCTCTTGTGCCCTTGGTTAAGCCATAAAAAAAGGATTAGTGATTTGAGTTACTATAGAGATGAACAGATCCTGCCATCAATGGCTAGAGAAGGTTTCTTCCTTAGAAAAACTTAAGTATTTAAAAAAAATTCTTTTTAGAAAATTATCTTATTGTTACCTATGACACCCAATTAAAAAGGGGCTACAAAAGGGGGGCACCTGGATGGCTCAGTCCGTCAAGTGTCTGCCTTCGGCTCGGGTCATGATCCCAGGATCCTGGGATCAAGTCCCACTGTCGGGCTCCCTGCTCACGGGGAGCCTGCTTCTCCCTCTCCTCCCTGCTCATGGTCTCTCTCACTCTCTCTCTCTCAAATAAATAAATACAATCTTAAAAAAAAAAAAAAAAAGAGGGGATATGAAAGGGTATAACGGCTGGCCTTGGGGACTCCCTAAGATGAAAAAACAAAAATTAAACTTAGAACAACATTAAAGTCTACATTCAACATAAAGTCACTTTCTTGAAATCCAGCCCATCACCTCCACTCCCAAACTCCTTCCCCAGAAAATTGGTTAAAGTGCCTATCTTAGCTTCCCTTTCCCTACGAGATTCATAGAGAGCACTCTAGCCTCATCTATCCCTTGAAAATATAAATCTTTCCATGTCTTTGAAATGTAAACACCCCAGGAGGTCATTAACACTTGAACTAAAGGGGGTGGTGGTGGTGGTGATGTAGGAGGAAGAGGAAGAAGAAGAAGAAGGAGGAGGAGGAGGAGGAGAAGGAGGAGGAGAAAAGAGACCTTTTAAAACTATAAATCACAACAGTAAAGCTTACTGACTGTTACTATGTGCATGAAACATGAGTATTTACATACATTACATGTTTTCATGCTCAACAGTACTATAAGGGGTATATAAGTATCTTCCATTTACAGGTAAGGACAGAGAGGTGAACTTGCCCAAAGTCACACAGCTGCTAAGACAAAAAAAGAATAAAGAGACCACTTTCAAGTATAAATAAATTAACTAATGAATTAAAAAAAAATACAAACTGCCAAAAAATCTCTCCTGTCCAAACTCCAGACCACAGCCTTGTTAAGATGACATGTCAAGGTCAAATACAAATCCTGAAAGTTTTCTCCACAAATAGTAAAAAGCTTTACTCATTTGAGCAGATAACTTACTCCAACTGTTATTTATAAACTGGTGAGTTTTATATTGTTATACCTGATTCATGGTTAAAACTTTACAAGGGAAGCTTGAAAGACCTCTCTGTTCATCTGCACGTTTATGTAAGTCTATGTATGCTCCAGATGGCAGGGATCACAGGAAGTCCCCCTCCAGGAACAAAGGAGCTGGCAGGCACCATCTCCTTCCCCACCAGCATAAACACGGGGCCACCGGTAGGAACCAGTACTGTGCCGGCATTCAATATCTCACTTGCTTACACGAAGCCCCACCTCCCCATACTTCAGAGGATCTGCTCTTTCCAATCATGTCTGCCTCAGTCCCAGAGCTGTGGGTCCCCTCCCCAAGAGGATCCGCGCAAACCTTGCCAACACATCTCCCCACCTGTGTGCTTTGTGGGGCGGGACCTCAGTCCCAGCTGCAGTTGCGCAGCCAATGGAGGACCAACATGCACCTTGTTAAAATCGTGCATGTTGCCCATGCACAATTTGTGGATCCACCAGGCCAACCCAGTCCCTGCAGCCCAGCAGCAGGTTTTATTTGGCAAGCGGGCCAGGACACACGGTACCCCACGCCGGTCTAGTCCTAGGGTGGCGGCATGTCTCCTCCGGATATGCCCTCAGCTGGGGCCCACGTAAAGCCGTGCCACAGCCTGGCAAAGAGCAAGCAGCGCCTACAGAAGCCAACACCAATCCAAAGTGACTCCATCCCTGGGGTGAGGGTAAGACAACCCCACATGCTAGTGAATGGTGGCCCCAACAGTGGGCTGGGGGCAAACGGTCCGTCTGACTGCAGGCCCCGCCCACAAAGGAAAATCTCTCAAGGGACAACACAGGGAAAGTGCCCCGCAGTGTGGAACTACTTCATCTCTGGCAAATGCCTGGTCCGACTCAAGTCCAAGGCGGCCCAACGCTGGTCCACTAACACCACAGGGACCAAATGCTGCCTACCAGAGGTAACGAGACCCACTGCACAGGGCTGGCTTGAAGGAAAAAGTGGCCCAGACCCCACAGCAGGGTGCATGCAACACACACAGGAGATGCCCTTGAAGAGCCAGGTTCCGGTGAGCCGCGGACACTGCACTGCAGGGCACTACCGGACCTCTTCTTCATAAAGCCACCACTTTCTAGAGCAGGGGATGTAGCTGAGTTTCTGAACACAGAACCAGGCAGAGAGTTAGACAAAATGAGGAAACAAAGCGCTATGTCCCAAATAAAAGAAGACAACAAAACTGCAAGAGAACTAAGCAAAAGGGATATATACAATGTCTGATGGAGAAGGTAAAGAAACGATCATAAAGGTACTCAATGGATGTGAGAAAAGAGTGGAGGACCTCAGTGAGACTCTTAACAGACACAGGAAACATAAAGAACACCCATCAGAGATGAAGAACACAATAAATGAAATGAAAAAAAAAAACACTCGATGGAATAAATAGCAGGCTAGAGGAGTGAGAGGAAGGAATTAACAACTTGGAGGAGAGAGTAATGGAACTAATCGAGCTGAGCAGATGAGAAAAAAAATTATGCAAAATGAGAATAGACTTAGGGAACTCAGCAACTCCATCAGGTGTAATAACATTTGCCTTATAGGGATCCCACAAGAAGAGAGAGAAAAGGGGGCAGAGAGTTTATAAGAAGAAATAATAGCTGAAAACCTCCCTAATCTGGGGAAGTAAACAGATATCCAAATCCAGGAGGCACAGAGATCCCCCAACAAAATCAATCCAAGGAGGTCCCAACCACAACACATAGTAATTAAAATGGCAAAAAGTTGTAATAAAAAAAGAATTTTAAAACCAGAAAGAGAAAATAAGGCAGTGTCATATAAGGGGAACCCCATAAGGCTATCAACGGATTTTTCAGCAGAAATTTTGCAAACCAGAGAGGAGTGCCATGATATACTTAAAGTGTTGGGGGGGGGGGGATCCGCAGCCAAGAATACTCTATCCAGCAAGGTTATCACTCAGAATAGGACAGATAAAGTGGAAGGAAGGAAATAACAAAGATTAGAACAGAAATGATCTAGACACTAAAACAAAACAAAACACAGTAGAATGGATCAATGAAACCAGGAGCCAATCCCTTGGAAAAAAAAAAAAATCAACAAAATTGGTAAATCCTAGCCAGATTCATGAAAAAGAAAAAGGGGGGGGGGAGGACTCGAACAAAATCACAAACAAAAGAAGAAAAATAACAACTGGCAACAAAGAAATACAAAGGATTATATAATATTACGAAAAATTATATGCCAACAAGTTGGACAACCTAGAAGTAGATAAATTTCTAAAAACATATAACCCATGAAAACCAACACAAGAAGAAGCAGAAAATTTGAGCACACTGATTATCAGCAATGAAATTGAATCACTAACCCCAAAACTTCCCCAAAACAAAAGTCCAGGACCAAATGGCTTCACAGGTGAATGCTACCAAACATTTAAAGAAAAGTTAATACCTATTCTTAAACTTTCCCAAAAAATAGAAGAGGAAAGAAAATTTGCAAATTCATTCTATGAGGCCAACATTACCCTGATACCAAAACCAGGTAAAGATAACACTAAAAAAAAACCATAGGCTAATATCTCTGATGAACATAGATACAAAAATCCTCAACAGAATGTGGGCAAACCAAATCCAACAATACATTAAAAAAAAATCATCCACCACCGACAAGTGGGATTTATTCCTGGGAGGCAAACGTCATTCAATATTTGCAAATCAATCAACATGATACATCACATCAATAAGAGAAAAGATAAGAACCACATGATCATTTCAATAGATTCAGAAAAAGTCTTTGACAAAGTACAGCATCCATTCATGATAAAAACTCTAACAAAGTAGCTTTAGAGGGAACCGACCTCAACATACTAAAGGCCATTTATGAAAACCCCACAGCTAACTTCATACTCTACGGTGAAAAACAGAGCTTTTCCTCTAAGATCAGGAAAAGGACAAGGATGCCCACTGTCTCCACTTTTATTTAATATAGTACTAAAAGTCCTAGCGACAGCAATCAGATGACAAAAAGAAATAAAAGGCATCTAGATCGGTAAGGAAGAAAAAAAAAACGTTCACTATTTGCAGATGATGTATTATAAGACAAAAATCCTGAAGACTCCACCAAAAAACTACTAGAACTGATGAATGAATTAAGTAAGGTCACAGGATACAAAATCAACATACAGAAATCCATTGCATTTCTATACACTAATAATGAAGCAGCAAGAAAAAGTAATTGAGAAAACAATCCTATTTACAATTGCATCAAAAATTAACAAAAGACACTTAACGAAAGAGGTGAAAGACTTGTAGTCTGAAAACTATAAAATGTCTTATGAAATAAATTGAGGATGACACAAAGAAATGGAAAGACATGCCATGCTCATGGATTAGGACAGATATTGTTAAAATGTCTACCTTCAGATTTAATGCAATCCCTATCAAAATAACAATAGCATTTTTTATAGAACTAGAATGAACAATTCTGAAGACCCTGAATAGCAAAGTCAATCTTGAAAAACAAAAACAAAACTGGAGGTATCGCAATTCTAGACTTCAGGTTCTATTACAAAGCTATAGGAACCAAAACAGTATGGCACTGGCACAAAAACAGACACATAGATCAATGGAACAGAGGAGGAAGCCCAGAAATAAACCCACAACATGGTCAATTAATCTTTGATGAAGCAGGAAAGAATATGCAATGGGAAAAAGACAGTCTCTTCAACAAATGACGTTGGGAAAACTGGACAGCTACATGCAGAAGAATGAAACTGGACCATTTTCTTACACTGTACACAAAAATAAACTCAAAATGTATTAAATACCTAAATGAGACCTGAAACCATAAAAATCCTAGAAGAGAGGAGAGGCAGTAATTTCTCTGACATCGGCCCTAGCAGCATTTTTCTAGATATGCCTCCTGAGGTAAGGGGGAAAAAACAAAAATAAATGATTGAGACTACATCAAAATATAAAGCTTCTGCACAGCAAAGGAACAACCAACAAAAGTAAAAGACAGCCTACTGGATAAGAGAAGATATTTGTAAATGGCATGTCTGATAAACAGTTAGTACCCAAAATATATAAAGAACTTCTAGAACTCAACATCAAAAAACCCCAAATACTCCAGTTAAAAAATGGGCAGAAGACATGAAGCGACATTTATCCAAAGAAGACATCCAGATGTCCAGCAGACACATGAAACGATGGAATGCAAATCAAAATTACAATGATATATCACCTTACACCTGTCAGAATGGCTAAAATCAACAACAGGAGAAACAACAGGTGTTGGCCAGGATATGGATAAAGGGGAACCCTCTTGCACTGCTGGTGGGAATGCAAACTGGTGCAGCCACTCTGGAAAACAGTACGGAGGTTCCTTGAAAGTTAAAAATAGAACTTCCTGGGGCGCCTGGGTGGCGCAGTCGTTAAGCGTCTGCCTTCAGCTCAGGGCGTGATCCCAGCGTTCTGGGATCGAGTCCCACATCAGGCTCCTCCACTGGGAGCCTGCTTCTTCCTCTCCCACTCCCCCTGCTTGTGTTCCCTCTCTCGCTGGCTGTCTCTGTCAAATTAATAAAATAAATTAAAAAAATCTTTAAAAAAATAAATAAAATGTTAAAAAAAAATAGAACTTCCCTATGATCCAGTAATCCATACTATAGGGTCTTTACTCAAAGAATACAAAAACACTAATTGGAAGGGATACATGCACCTCTATGTTTACTGCAGTATTATCTACAATAGCCAAACTATAGAAACAGCCCCAGTGTCCATCGACTGCTGAATGGATAAAGAATAAGTGGTATATATATATATATATATATATACATATACATATATACACACACATATATATACACACACACACACACAATAGAATATTACTCAGCCATAAAAAGAATGAAATCTTGCCATTTGCAAAGACATGGACAGAACTAGAGAGTATAATGTTAAATGAAATAAGCCAGTCAGAGAAAGAGAAGTATATTATGATTTCACTCATATGCAGAATTTAAGAAACAAAACAAAGAAAAAGAAATAAACCAAAAAAACAGCTCTTAACTACAGAGAACTGATGGATACCAGATGGCCAGTGGGTGGGGGATGGGTGAAAGAGGTGATGGGGTTTAAGAGCACACTTACCATGATGAGCACTGAGTAATGTACAGAACTGCTGAATCACTATACTGAACACCTGAAACTAATATAAAACTGTTAACGTTATACTGGCATTAAAAAATTTTAAAAAGAAACAAAGTAGAAACTAACCCAAATATTTTTCAAGTTCACATTATCTAGGATAACTTTCAGTAAATAAAAGCTAATTTAGGATACTCAGTTTAATTAATACAGACATGTCTGTACTAATAACAGCATTAAGTATAATACTTTTAGTATATATATGTTTACTAAATGTCAAATAAGCTCATGTTGCCTCTGTTACAAAATTTGTCTACCAGAAAAATCAGGCGATGGCTAGCTGCTTTAATGTCTCATGAAATCTTCATGAGTAATCGCAGTGTGATTGTTAAGGGCAAATGAAATAAATGTGAATTAAGAGTTCTTAGTGAACTTTTTAGGAATAATCGTTTTAGGATACCTCTAATTAAATAGTTTCCAAAACCTCTTTGATAACTTATACCCTTAGTGTTTTGGTAAGGTCAATTAAATGATGAAAATTCACTGAATATCTAGATCATTTCCAAATAAGATAAAACATAGAAACATTAATTACTGAACATAGGTTTATTCATTTTTGGTGTCCTTTTACAGAGGAACTAAAGCTATTTGGGTCTATCAGTAAACATATTTCATGTCACATTGAGAAACTGTACTATGAAGAGGCATAGATCTCTAGAAATTATGAAAGGTATTTATAAATTTACCGATCTAAACAGCACAGTTCACAACCGCTTAGTTTTCCCTAGAAAGTAAGGTTTTTAAGGGTTAAAATTTTCAATTTATGTAATTAAAATTACTAGGAGTAATAAGGGAAACAACTCTGTATGAAAGGAAAGTAGGATATGTTTTTTTGGTTAGAAAAGGTAGGAGGTATGAAGACACATTTTTGTTAAGAGAAAAGTTATTTGTCCCAAAATGAAGGTGGTTATTTCAGAATAGAAAGGAGGAAAATAAAAAATAAACCATGGATATAAAACAATGACAAGAGAGCAAAAGATGTCATTTTGTGTGGTCAAATTGGCTAAAAATTGAATTGTTAGTATAAGCTTTTAAAATGAAGTTTTAATAACAATAGCATAACTTACATAAAACTGACAATTTTGTTTCATCTGCTAAAAGGACAAAATTTTCTTGGACTATTGATCTGCTCTTGATGTTTTACAAAGTTTTCCTTTGCACAGTAAGTAATATGCCTAAAACAAAGATTTTGTGTCTTGTCAAAATAATTTCCTATGTTTCATATCAAGTCTTTGATTACTTAAGAGGGCTGGGTCTCATAAATACAGAGAACTGGTGGTTCTCAGAAGGGAGGGGGTGGGGGGATGGGTAGAGTGGGTGAAGGGGAGTGGATACAGACCTCCAGATATGGAATGAATGAGTCATAAGGGTACAGGGTATAGAGAATATAGTCAATGGTGTTGTCATAATGTTGTCTGGTGGCAGATGCTCACTAAGACTCCGTCTTCCTTGTAACAGGAAACAATTGGAAACTTTGATTATATTAGCAAAGCTCTGATGGAATGCCATCTTTGAAAGAGAGGTATGAAGATTCAGATATAATCAGACAGCTTTAAGGAACTAAGGTTGACTTTATGGAGCCCATAAGACCCCTTGGAGAAACTGGCCTGCTACTTTGCTTACAGGGTTCTAAGCAGCCTTATCAGGTGAGTAAGGGAGGTCACTTTCTGGCAGGTGCAAGAACCTCAGGATATTTTGGGGCCTTTGAGAAGAGATGAATTAATCCAAATCTGTACGTACTGTACGCAAAATCTGATGGTAAGTTCTTGGCATGGTTTCCTAGACTCAAGAGGCTTTTAAAAGTCCAACCTGAGATTGGACTTATAAAAAGTTTCAGCAAAGCAGATTAAAAGATTCTATATGGTCAATAGCTCTTCTTGCTGCCCTTATATAAATAATCAAGCCAACTTTATTGAAATGATGTATTGTGCAAACAAATCAGTCTTACTATTGTTATCTTGGAGAGAATTGGGGGTGACTGTTGCAAGAAAAATTATGTTTCGGTAGAAACTATAATGCGTACTTGTGGATATTAGATATTAACTGTCTTTGAGATTTTGTTTTCTACCTATAAACTGAACTGAATCCTAAATTCTTGTTGTTTCCTCCAATATTTGGCCACAACTCTCCAAATTAACACTTTCTTTTTTTTTTTTTTTTAAAGATTTTATTTATTTATTTGACAGAGATAGAGACAGCCAGCGAGAGAGGGAACACAAGCAGGGGGAGTGGGAGAGGAAGAAGCAGGCTCATAGTGGAGGAGCCTGATGTGGGGCTCGATCCCATAACGCCGGGATCACGCCCGGAGCCGAAGGCAGACACTTAACCGCTGTGCCACCCAGGCGCCCCCAAACTAACACTTTAAATTTTTCTCCCACCCTTATGACTTGGAATCACTGAGAACCGAAACAGTGTTTTTTTTTTTCAAACCACGCCAATTAAAGTTGGACAATGTGATATCAACTTCAGAAAATAATCATCACAACAGGCCATGTACAGACAATCTTCATACCTGTTGCTGTGTGGACGACTCAGAAAGATCATTCAGAAAGATTCAACCTGGAAACCAGGACAATCTGTCAGATTGCACCCGCCCACCCTCACTCTAACTGAAGAGGCTTTGAGGCTGACAGCTAGAAATCTTCTTGACTGGCTCTCCTCTGAACTCAGAAACTGGTTTATAATTTGCTCCAATCGTCAACCATCATTTTTCTTTTGCTTCCATAGAACTTCCTTATTAAACACCCGATTTCTCATACAATATAGGCTTAACTTTGGGAGCCCAGCCGTGTACCACCTCCTAAAATGAGACACAACTGTTTAACTGAACTGACCTATTTTCAAGACGAAGAGATTAATTCAATGAAATACTAGAGCAATCTAACAGCTCAGCTTTTAATATGTGAAATTTCCAGGGAAAAAGTTTCAGAGGCGGCAACTGATGGGGTTCAAAGCAGGCTGACCCAGAATGTGCTATCTTGGCGTGCAGATTATTTCAAGCTGAAGACAATCAAGGCCCGAGAGACTCAAAAGTTTTTTTTACCTCCCCCTTAACTGACTTAAAATAATTCAGATACAGAGCCTGTACCAGAAAGATAGCTAATAACCAGATGTAAGGTTTTACATCAGAAAGACTTATCTGCATGCCATGATAAACATTTGTTTACCAGGCATTTGCTCCTCGCCGCCTCCTATAAACTGTCTTCCTCCCCCTTCGAAGTCCCAGACCCTTACCTCCTTTCTCCTTAGCTCAAGATGGTATATAAACCTGAATTGCTTGACTGTTGGGGGGCCCCCTCATGTCTTTGTGGGGGGCCTTTGTATGTACATAATTAAATTTGTTTTTCTCATGTTCATCTCTGTTATGTCAGTTTAACTATGATTCCAGACAAAGAATCTAGAAGGGAAGATGGGAAAAGTTTTCTTCCCCTACAAGGTCATACATTTGTGCATGTGTGTGGATGTGGGTATGAGCACACCCACGCACGTGTGCACTTACAGAAATGTACCTTGGAGATCTAAGTTAAAAGATAAATAGAGGCTCATAACTGCATCGTTACAAGGAAGTCAGCAGTCACCATAAAATGTAACAGAGGTGATTAATCGAAACAGACCTCCACAATACCCAGAACACATCCCTAGGCTTACTAGTTCCATCTTGTGCATGTTTGCTTCTATGATCATATTGTTATGTCATCAGAATAACAAAAGACATAAATCTTCATTTCACAGAATTGATCACAAACCTAGGAGAAGAGGAGGTCACTTTACCTGTGATATTGTCTGAACAAATCCACGGAGAGATCTTGAGTCCTTTAATCACGGCACTGTCATTTGGTTTGGGTAAGCATATTTTCCCTTCATTAGATTTAATATATAATCTCATTATAGAAACCTGACACTCTGCACTGACTCTCAACTCATAAATCAGCTTCTACTTCTATTCCGGAGGCCCAAGAAAGGGGGGGATAAAAAAAAAAGAAAGCAACAAAGTGTGATAAACATGCATAACATAACACAATTTGAGCCGTTCAGATAATGCTCTCTTGCTACTCCGCTTCCTGTTTGCACTGTTGATTTATCCTGGTCCAACTGCCACGTGGACAATCACGCCGACTCCCATTTTTCTGTGCAATCAGACATTTAAAAAAGATTTCATTCATGAATCTTTCCAAAAGGTCACTGTCTCACCCTCCCCCCGAATTTGATCGCATCAACTCTTCCGTTTTTACAACATCATGCAACATCTGGGTACTCTCAGCCCCCCAACATATCTATTTATAGAGCATCCATGACACGTCCTGCACTTTGCCTGCTGCTAACTGGGATGGGAAAGTAGACGGATTCCCTGGCTTCAAAGATGATGTAATACCTTTGGGGGAAAAATATAATTTTAATCCCAAGTAAAGAGGCTTTCTAAATATTGATCTGTACCTGCGGACATTCTACCATGAACAGACATCACTTAGAAAATAAATCTTGTGGACATAATATACTCCTATAAAAACTTTCTAAAGAGTTTCAAAATAATTTCTTGTATAGACAAAATGAAATTGTTTCTCCATTTTGTAATAGTGTGACCCCTAAAAAAATCATGAGTCTGTGGAGGCCATATAATGTTTTAGTTCCCCAAAGGGGAACTATGTCAACCTAAGGAGAGGTGAATTTTACTAAGGATGAGAAAAATACTAAAAAAATGTATTTGTTACCGCACACGTAATGTTAAGATGTTATCCTGTATTTCACATACGTAGTCGTTATGCCTTTGATGGTAACAAGTTACACAGCATATTTATTCAAACCTCTCCTCTTGATGACTAACTTTTCCAAGCTCATTTAAATTTTCATTTTACTTACAAAGTTGTAATAGTGTGCCTGGTTGGTCCAATAATTCTCTGAAGATGAAAAATTTCTCTCTCTTCATTTCAAAGTTGTGGAAGACTGCTAATTTTAAAGACTATAAAAATAACACAATCTCAGGCAAAATGCCAGAAATAATCAAGAATTATAATTTGTAACTGGAACAGAGCCCTTCGGCTCTCTTGGATAAAAATGATAAATCTTCATACTGTCTCCTTTTGCATATGGACATTAATGTAAGTATATACTGCACCTAAAAATCTAGTGTGGCTTAAGATACAAGCCAACAACAAAAAATTTCAAGCTTTTGCAAGCTTTCAGCCAGATTTTTGTGTAGACAGACAATGGGCATCAAAGAGTACTTGGTTCTGCTTTCTTAAATATTATATATATATTTTCACAGTAAAGTGCCACATCTAAAAATGAATATTTATTTTGGGAGGAGCGTGTGTGTATGCATGTGTGTGCGTGTGTATGCGTGTGTGCGTGTGTATGCGTGTGTGTGTGTGTGTGTGTGTGTGTGTGTGTGCGTCTACTTGTTATATTTTTTAAAAGCTACTGGAAGATAGGAAGCATAAGAAGGCATGCGTGCACGTTCCTCTTTTATAGACGTTAATTCCACTCTGGCCTGTGCTGCTAAAGCTTCCCCATGTGCAGTCTACACTGAATAACTCAGCCTTTGGGGGCTGTACTGTGATTGATACTTACGTTCCTGGGATTGCAAAGTAAGGAGAGAGAGACAGATTCTGGGACTAAGAACCAACCTAACGGTGATGGAGCTATGGGGTAGAGCTCCCCCAAAAGGGCCAAGGTTTGCATTATGGAAGCTGAAAGGAAGTACCTCGTTGGCCTGACTTGAGGATGGGGAAGAAGGTGAACAAGAAAAGCCAGGAAATGGGATATGTTCAAGAAGGGAATCCCTGTGAAGTGGTTAACTCATACTGCATTTGCCTTGATTGATGAGGAAGACCATTTTTAATCAGCCATATTCAACTTTTTGGCTTTCTATGCTAAAATTCCCTCTTCATTAACCGTCACATTCTCGGTTAAATCTGATACACCTTATAGCTTTACCTGGTTATACTGGGAGGAATACAGGCTGTAGACAATGAAATCAAGTGTGTCCTGCCAAACACACTTCTCTTGCATCGAAGTCGGACTGCAAGGGTTTCCAGAGGCCAGGGGCACAGCTAGCAGACGTCTGAGCTGGAGAAGAGAATGGTGAGCAGGCGCTCAGGATTCCTGCCTATCAGCTGAGAGGCAGATGGCTCAGGAGGGGAGGCAAGACTGGTTCTGCCTCTCCCTCATAGAGAAGAAGAAAGTGACTCCTGACAGGGGGAGGCTGATGCTTGAATCACAAAAGTGTAACTTGAAAACTGTAACATATTCTTCCAGCTGAATGTGGAAATGGTTAATATCAACAGCTCCCAAGGTGAGTATCATTTCCATGCAAATTCAGGTAGCATTTTATATAAATGTGTGACTGAAGTTTGGCCCAGCTTTATATTATTCAAATTTAGAATATAAAGTTACAACTAGCAAAATTAATGAATTTTAGACAAATGCTTATGCATTGCAACTATTGATTATAATTTGGCTGTTGGCATTCTGTCTTTTCTTGTGTTTATGATGCTCCTAGTTGAGTTATTCTCCTTGTAATGATTTGCCCCTTCCTCCTCAAAATTCCTAGAGCATTTATTCTCCGCACCTTCAACTGGCACTTCTATCTTTTTTTTTTTTTTTTAAGATTTTATTTATTTATTCGACAGAGATAGAGACAGCCAGCGAGAGAGGGAATACAAGCAGGGGGAGTGGGAGAGGAAGAAGCAGGCTCATAGTGGAAGAGCCTGATGTGGGGCTCGATCCCATAACGCCGGGATCACGCCCTGAGCCGAAGGCAGACGCTTAACCGCTGTGCCACCCAGGCGCCCCGGCACTTCTATCTTATATCATTAATTACCTTTTCATAAATTCTGTCTCCTCAACTAAACTGGAAACTTCACAGAGGAATCAAGTATATCTCTGGGGATCCCCAATATCTATTGTTTATTATGCAACAGTTATTATTAAAATGATGACCATACTGCTTCTTTTAACGATTAAGTACAAAAATGATTGCTGTCCTTCTAACAGAGCAACTGAAATAAAAAGGATTTAGAGAAATGGTTATAAAGTCCATTATTTCTATGCACAGCTCCTTAGATACCAATTAAACACCCTAAAGAAATGGGCATTTGCCCAATACCACCAACTAAGACAATATGTATGAATATTTGTTACATAACCAGGAGACTTACATCTCAATGAGAGAAGATGACAATATGTTCGGCTAATATCCATGTGACAAATGGCCCAAACCAGATGAACATGAAAAACTTCATCTTAAGCATTTTTACGATCCATGTGGAACCACTGATAATCTCAGGAACCCTAAAAAAATTACCATATTTAAAAAAAAAAAAACCTTTTTAATAGGATGGCTAGGCTGGTGCTAGTAAGATAAAAAATTAGAGACCAGACATCTCAAGGTGATTTCTGGGTAAGTGAGTCTAGGAGTAGGCATTTTCCACTGGTGTGCCTTCCAGTCCCTGGGGCAGTGAGAAATCATACAGAATAGGGACAAACCTGACATCCAAGTAAGTAGGTGGTCATCAGAGAGCCTGGCACAAAGCAGGTACTGACAAAGGGCAACAACTCACTGAAGACACACTAGAAAAAACACACAGTTGGAGTTGATGTTAAGTGAAACAGGGAAAACAAAAAGTCTCTTCTGAGAGTTCCTTACCCAAAGTCCGTTTTCCGAAGAGTGAGGCCAAGATTCATTATGATAAGAAAAATCTCAGGAAGTATCAAATGAGTAGTGTCCCTAAGTAGGTAGCAGAAACAATTTACAAATATTCTCTAGAGAAACACATTCTAAGCATAGGCCACAAATTATTCCTATAGATGAATTCCAACAAACATGTGCTCATCATAAAAAATACCTCTAAGTACATGGGGAAACAAGTCCTATGAATGAATTTGCAGAAACAAAAAAATAAAGTATTTGATTTGCAAGACTGATTGTATGTAATTAATAAGAATATAATACAGCCTCAATATATTTAAGTCAAAGAATATATGAAAGCATGCCATATGAAAACAGGCCTATTAAAATTGATCAGGAAATAGTGAAATAGAAACAAACAGAATTTACGGAAATGAAAAGTATTTGAATTTACAACTCAAATGAATAAAGCTGAAAATATAAAATCTAACAATTGAAGAGGAACTTTGTAAACGGACATACACAGATCAGAAATTACGTGCAAAGAAGCACTGAGAGAGAGAAAATAAGGCATCTATGATCAAGTGGTTAAGAGACATGGGAAAATAGAAGAAGAGGGTCTAAGATAGTTTGGTCCAGGTGTGGTTCCTAGAATAATAGCACTGGCATCAGCATATCCTCAAGACGCAACATAGACCTACATGTAGTTGAAAATGTATTAAATTAATGAATGACCAACTCTGGAGACTCAAGAAGTTCGATTTGTCCCAAACAGGATAAATAAAAAGAAATCCTCACTTACAGTAAAAATAAAAAACATGAAAGAGCAAAGATTTTAAAAGCAGTGAAGAAATTCAATTTAGAGTCATAGGAAATCATAGGAATACAGTCTAGCCTAGAGAGAGGTCAGTCCAGATAAAAGCAGATGAGAAACCTACAGGAAAGATTGCTTCAAGATGGTAATAGTCACAGAACACACAATACCTAATGTGCTTGAATATATAAAAAAAAGATTTTCATACCTGGCAAAAATTTCAGGGGTTGAGTGATTGATAATCACATAGAAAAGTAAGAAAGTGGGGAAAAAAAAAAAAGATTAGTAATTACTCTCCAGGGAATCCAGGGAAAACAAAATATCGTGTAATAAAAGTAATCACGCTATACCTTGCTCATTTGTGAACAGCTTTTCTATATTGCGAATATAAACGATCATATAATGACCTACATAGTACAACTATATTGGGAAGATGGGCACTAGAATGTGTCCATGTATATAAGGAGGCTCAGGAGAGAAAAGGAAAGGCAACCCTCATTTTCTATGAGAAATAGAGTGAGTATCTCAATTTGAGAAATCAAGACCTAGCACTTGAAACATGGATAGAAAGGCCAAAAAAATTACTAAAATGGTAAGCAGTTGATTCTGACGAAAAAATGAGAATGTTTTATGTTTTTACTAAGCTTTCTTTAACTAGTTGACTCTTAAACACAAACTTGTTCAACTTTCATAATATTCCATTTTATCTTCCTGCTTACTAGCAAAAAGCTGCAAGTTTGAAAACAAAGTGCTACTGAGTAGGACCATAAGGATCAGTTAGGGCTGGTTAAGAGTTTACTTTTATACAAGCACTTAGAAAAATACTTTGGGGGGCGCCTGGGTGGCATAGCGGTTAAGCGTCTGCCTTTGGCTCAGGACGTGGTCCCGGCGTTATGGGATCGAGCCCCACATCAGGCTCCTCCGCTATGAGCCTGCTTCTTCCTCTCCCACTCCCCCTGCTTGTGTTCCCTCTCTTGCTGGCTGTCTCTATCTCTGTCGAATAAATAAATAAAATCTTAAAAAAAAAAAAAAACTTTGGTACGGCACGGCGAAGTTGGATATGCAGACCCTGTTAGCCAGCCTATTCTTACGTATGTTCCCCAGAGAAATTCCTGCATCTCTGCATAGGAAACATATCAAGAGTGGAAATAACAGCATTGTTTGCAATCCAAAGGTTTTTGTTTTTGTTAAGTTTTTATTTAAATTCCAGGTAGTGAGGACACAGTGTAATATTAGTTTCAGGTGTACGACATAGGGATTCAACACTTTCATATAATTAATGCCCAGGGTCCATCACAAGTGCACACCTTAGTCCTTACCACCCATTTCACCCATTCCCCCCCATCCACCTCCCTTCTGGTAACCATCAGTTTGTTCTCTATAGTTAAGAGTCTGTTTCTTGTTTTGTCTCTTTTTTTCCCTTTTGCTCATTTGTTTTGTTTCTTAGATTCCACATCTGAGTGCAATCATATGGTATCTGTCTTTAACTTATTTCACTTAGCATAACACTTTCTAGCTCCATCCATGTTGTTGCAAATGGTAAGATTTCAGTTTTTTTAGGGCTGAGTAATATTCCACTGAGTGTGTGTGTGTGTGTGTGTGTGTGTGTGTGTGTGTGTGTGTGTGTGACATCTTCTTTATCCACTCATCATTTGATGGACACTTGGGCTGTTGTATAGTTTGGCTATTTTAGATAATGCTGCAGTAAAAATAAGGGTACATGTATCCCTTCCAATTAGTGTTTTTGTATTTTTTGGGTAAATACCCTGTATATGATTACTAGATCACAGGGAAGTTCTATTTTTAACTTTCTGAACAACCTCCATACTGTTTTCCAGACTAGATGCACCAGTTTGCATTCCCACGAACAGTGCAAGGAGTTCCCTTTCTCTGCATCCTCGCCAACACCGTTGTTTCTTGTGCTGCTGATTTTAGCCATTCAGACTAATTCTGAGATACTGCCTCACACCATTGATTTCTATTTCTCTGATGATCAGTGATGTTGAACATCTTTTCATGTGTCTGTAAGCCATCTAGATGTCTTCTTTGGAAAAATGTCTCTTCATGTCTTCTGCCCATTTTTAAGTGCATTTTTCATTTTTGCGGTGTTGAGTTGTATAAGTTCTTTACATATTTTCCACACTACTCCTTGATCAGATATGTCATTTGCAAATATCTTCTCCTATTCTGTAGGTTGCCTTTTAGTTTTGTGGATGGTTTCCTTCACTGTGCAGAAGGCTTTTATTTTGATGAAGTCCTAATAGTTTCTTTTTCCTTTGGTTCCTTTGCCTCTGGAGACATATCCAGAAGGAAGTTGCTACGGCCCATGTCAAAGAGGTTACTGCCTGTATTCTCCTCTAGGATTTTATGGTTTCAGGTCTCACACTTAGGTCTTTCATCCATTTTGAATTTATTTTTGTGTATGATGTAAGAAAGTGGTTCAGTTTCATTCTTTTGCATGTTGCTGTCCAGTTTTCCCAACACCATTTGTTGAAGAAACCATCCTTTTCCCATTGGATACTCATTCTTCCTTTGTCAAAGATTAATCGACCATACAGTTGTGGGTTCATTTCTGGGTTTTCTATTCTGTTCTATTTTCAGCTATGTGTCTGTTTTTGTGCCAGGGCCACACTGTTTTGATTACTATAGCTTTGTAATATAATTTGAAGTCTCGAATTGTGATGCCTCCAGCTTTGCTTTCTAAAGGTTGTTAAGTAGGAGAGTGACTACATATACTGTGGCATAGCCACCTAGCAGAACAGTATAGAGCAGTGAACATGAAGGAACCAGACTTACGCACATCGACTTAGATGGATCTCAATCACACACAAGTTCATGAAATAAGACACAGAGGAGTGCAATTTCGCTTACATAAAATTCAAAACTAGACAAAACTGAATACCATACTGTTTAGGGATGTATCCACTATATAAAGCAGGAAAAATAAAGAAAATAAAATAAAGGAATGACCAGCCCAAATTTCAAAATAGAAATGGTGTTTAGTAGGGAGAGGGAGAAGCTATAAGGCAGAGATGGGGTGCGGAGGGCTCAGTCACCCGGAAGTTTTATTTTTTTAAACTGTTTTGGTGAGTTTTCTTAAGCTTATTTAAGCTGAAACTGTAAGTTATATGTAGTTTTTATTTTTCCCATTAAAAAAACAGTAAAGCATAACCTGATTCAGGCCACATACCCAGATTTCGATTTCTCAAACTGTCTGATCTCAGCCTCTGCAAACCTGGCACCTAGTTCTGTTCTCGACCCCTGTCTCTCCATTTCCTGCTTCCGTGTTCTCTTCACGGATGCACCTTTTATGGTGACTCTTAGCTTCTAACCTTGGGTCCCTCCAGCTATGCTTCGCTTTTCTTCTTTTTCTTTGTCTCCCTATATTTACACACAACCTTCCTGCTCTGGCCTGGCCCCTGGGAACTCCTATTCACATGCACTGTTCCCAAAAGAGAAAAAAAAAAAAAAATCCTAGCTGGATTGACCCAGTTTATATATGGATACCAGAAAAATCAAGGTTGTGTGTCTTCACTCCCCACTCAGGGCTGTCCTTTCAATGACACTCACTCTGTTGTGTCCAGCATCCATCGGGGGTAACATGAACACTGCACTATCCCTGATAGATATGGAAAGTTCTATGAGCAGAGCCTGCCATATGACCACAGAGCCAAACACCTGTTAGGCCACCGAGAATACAAGACCTTGAAGGGATATAAAGGGACAAATAAAAAAAAAAAAAAAAAAAAGCTTATTTCTTGATAAAGTACCTCCTTCTCCTTGAAAATCATCATGATTTGCAAAGATGCTCAAGGGTATTAGCAATGCAAATTCTAGCTCCCTGGCTTCTTTGCTGCAAGTGCAGGCCCAGGTCTGCGTCAAAAAACAGCCACCTTTTCCACAGTGCCTCCACTTTGTAAGCCAGGGTAGTGATCCTAAGAAGAGTAAAAAATACTCCTGCTCTCAACAACCCGTCACATCAGAAACTGCTTCGTCAGGACTCACGGAGGCTCCTGACACCCACAGGAAGTCAGTATTACCTCCGAGAGGAAGCCGGAAGAGCCAGGGGGCTAAGCGACCAGGAGACTCACACCAAGTCAGTCACAGAGCAGAAGCAGAGCCTTCATCATCCTCTACTCTCTATTCGAAATTCCTGGTGCCACGGGATTATTTGTCAGATACGGGTTACGCAGACCTTTCCCGAATCTCTGTCTTCATGGTCTGCGTGCAAAGGTTTGCGACTTCCCTTGCCTGCTCATTATAACAGTGTTCCTGTATGACTTTGACAAATTTTCCCCATTCTAGAAATATGCTCACCCAATGACTCTAAAAACCTGATTTATAAACAGGATTATGGAAATGTGACAAGATTCCTTCCCTTTGTTCCTTCTCCAAGAATGTAATCTCAGTGACAAGCGAAGTCTTCACGCGAGACAAAAATGCAACATAATCTCTTTCTGATAATTCCTGTTCTTGACGTTGCATTGCCTCACTAGACCCTGGACGGTTGCTCGCGCTTTTTATACAAACGGAAGTCAGTGTTAGGTGTTTTAGATTATCAGCTCTTGAGGACAGAGGCAGTATTGGCCCTGTCTGGTAGCCTTCTGAGGCACATCGTGCCAAAGTACGATGGACTCAACTCCATCTGTCAATGACACAACTGGACATTATCAGATCTTGACTTAAATATTGCCAAGGGTTCTCACTTTACCTCCCGTTCTCTGTAGCTTCTGTCACTATTGACTTACAAGGAGCTGGGGATCTTTAATTTCTTTAAGGATTTCTGGTCTGTGAGGCTGTTGTGAGAGCAGGTGCTTGTGCCCTCTTTATTAATGATGTTAACAGTCCTGTGATGACTGTTACTGTAGGGTATACAGGGTGCAGGTTCCAGATTTAGGCCATATCATTACGTAATAATTACGCACTTTATTATTATTTTTTTTAGATTTTATTTATTTGACAGAGAGAGACAGCCAGTGAGAGAGGGAACACAAGCAGGGGGAGTGGGAGAGGAAGAAGCAGGCTCCCAGCGGAGGAGCCTGATGTGGGGCTCGATCCCAGGACCCCAGGATCACGCCCTGAGCCGAAGGCAGACGCTTAACAACTGAGCCACCCAGGCGCCCCAATAATTACGTACTTTAAAGACGTGATCGACTGCCTAATGGAAAACCATATTCTATAAAGAAGAGCTATTTGGCTTTTTTCCTTTCTTTCTTTCTGTTTTAGTTGCCATACGCACCCATTCCTTTCTTTCTGCAGATGCTGGACTATGATTTACTGGTGACAGAGGGACCACAGACATTCATTACATGTACTTGGTACACTTTGAAGTGATGCCCAACACAACGATCAGTTGACTTCAATTACTCTCTAGTAAGAAATAAATGACCTGACGATTGCTGAAACTCTGGGTCCCTAGACTATTGTTCATGGGAATGAGAACAGCAAATTACGTGAGTTGTCTTTGGAACAGTACTTTATTTTGCTAACCTGGGGAGTAAAGAGGGAGAGAAACACAAAGCCTTGCTTTCTACAATGCTGGTGTAAGCAGATTTCTTGAATCTAGATCAACAGATTAAAGGAGTCCAAAATCATTGTCTATACTTATTTCTAGTTTGTCTTCATTTATAATTAACCAGGAAGTGCCTACACATTGCCAACAGATAATCCGTGCAGAAGGACAATTGTAGATAAGAATGCACCGATTGTATTTTTGTATAATCTTCTAGTAGAGCATTTGTCTAGCACTCATTTCAAAGATTAGGATCTGGACATAATTATAGAAAACCTAATGCGATAAATCAATAAAGTTCTTGCGTATTTCTATCCCTTAATGCGAAAATTAAGTAGTAAGAAGACTGAATAAAATTTAGGAAAAAAATGTACAATGTTGGAGGTCTCAAAAGAAACATAATTGATGCACACAAACGCCCAAGTACACACACACACACGCACACTGTCTCAGATATACACACACACCACACCGGGGCTCAAAACTAGGATTTTTAATGCTAATGAAACATCTTGATAAATGCACCATGGTCAGAAAAAAATAAAGTATTTTCCATTGCAGGCTTGTGTGATCCTTATTTTTTTTTTTTAAGATTTTATTTATTTATGTGACAGAGAGACAGCCAGCGAGAGAGGGAACACAGCAGGGGAGTGGGAGAGGAAGAAGCAGGCTCCCAGCGGAGGAGCCCGATGTGGGACTCGATCCCGAAACGCTGGGATCACGCCCTGAGCTGAAGGCAGATGCTTAATGCCTGCGCCACCCAGGTGTCCCGGTCCTTATTTTTGATTACAGCAGCAACTTGAGTATTTCTGCACTGTGTGTAAAAGCAACAGAGTCTACGTGTGATTACGTTTAGAGTTATAGCTAACCAGGAAGGCTGCAGATATGAGCCATTTTCTCTTGATAAACAGTTGCCTTCCAAGAGTACATTTTTCGTTTGTTTATAAGATGCAGGTGAAGTCAGACAGATAGAAACATCATTAAGATCTGCTAATGAATCATCCTCCTATTTGCACTGGGAATAAGTATTTGAACTCAATGCTGCATCTACGTTTGAAGAAATACAATTATTGGTTAACAAATGTGTTACATTTCGGTGGGATGGCTGGATGAGTACTAACTACGAGAAAGCACGGGGTCTGTTACGCTAACAAAATACAGTACATCAATGGCGACATCCCATTTTCACCTAAGCAAATGCACATTTACATTCTGTTAAATATATTTATCAAGTCCGAGTTCCTGTTTTAAAATTAATACTGTTCTTTTCCCCTGATAACACATCTATTGTAAAAACTGAAGAAAACAAAGAACAAATAACCATCAACAATCCCATCATTCAGTGATAAACACTGTGATAATTTGGGTGTCCCTGCCATCTATCTTCTATTGTAGATACCCGAGCTAATTTATTGGTACCCACGCTCTTCTTTGGAGCAGACGGAGAGGGAGATGTGCTTATAGAGATGCTAGTCTTCAAGGACCACAGTACCGTCACGGAACTCCTCCTCCCCAGCACATGACTGACAAGCATCAGTCATGACACAGGGGGGCCATAATTTACAATGCGGAGTATTTCCATGAGTGGGCTGAAGCCGTGTAGTGGTAATAATGTCCGAACTGAAGACGACATCTGGAACAGAGACAGATAACGGGGAGCTGATTTTCACTGGCTCGTGAGCACCTTCCAGTGTTCTTCCCAGGGCTCTCTGCTTCATTCCAGAATCTTTGACTCAAACGGCTTCTGACATGTCACGACTTTTTTTAAAAAAATGTGTTAAGTCAGTAGAAGTGCAGTGTTTCTCTTGGATTTTTCCACATCTAAGTAGGTAACAACTCTTGTTTCTCAACTTCATGCATTCCCTAGTTATCTACACATTACTCTTTTTATAATAATATTTTTTATTATATTATGTTATATCTACACATTTAAAGCAGAGACTGTGTTTCATATGCCTGGTCTGGGTGCAGCATAAACACCTGACACGCTGTGCGCGCTCAGAAGACGGCAAATGTGCTCAATTGTACAGCAGTGCTGTTGTCTTAAATGCTACTCTGCTCCCTCTTTATTCAGATGTCACTTATGTGACTTCATGGGCCTTCATGTCACTTACATTACTTCATGGGCCAATAGTCTCTGCAGAACTCAACGGACAGAAGGTGTTATTGGCTTTATTTGGGAATTTGTTATTACTGTTAGTACGGGTTTACTTCTGGAACACCTTAGCACAATCTCTTAAGTACAGGAGATGTATTTCTATATCTCCTAAAAACAAAACCCTAAAAATGAGAAGTTTTTAGGCAATTAAAGCCCTAAAAGAACACAGACCTTACTCTTACAAAGGACCGATAAACAGGCTATAGACAAAAGAAAGTTGGGTCGAAGTCATCATTCTCTGCCTTAAAGGTCTCATCTGCCTTGACCTTGACCAGCAAGAGTCTAGGAGGGTAGAGAAGAGAACAAAACCCTTGACAAATAATGTGATTCTTTTGCCTTGCCACCATGGATTTTCTGAAGAACACCCATTTCTACTTGAAAGTGTCCTAGTTCAGGGACCCTCACATAATGCCACTGCAAGGAAGTGAGGCTCTGGGTTTTCTGCCTGGGGAAAACACCGCACTCGGATTACATATGCTGAAAGAGAGAGGGAAGCACTAGAAACAAGTGATAAATCAACTTAAAAAATAGATTTTTTTTTTTGGATGGAGAAATGTTGCACGTGGGTACAAGGGTCTTACAGCTTCCATGCATTTTTTTTCCTTCCAGTTTCTTTCATTGTTCGGTGAGAGGGTCATCTGGAGGCTAAAACTGCGAAGCAGGCCACCTCCGTGCATCTTCCTAACGGAACACAGCGCGAGTCCAATGGATTCAATCATTGATTAATCAGGAGACCAGGCTGCTGCTTCAGCTTCTTCAAAAGCAGTGTATAAAGCCAAATTAGGGTTCTGTCACCCACCCAGAGCAAGTTCCTCAGGGAAGCGCGTCCAAGAGTTCCAAGGTACATAAAAAAGACATTTATTTTAAGACAATAAAATCAGATTTCTACAGAAAGAAGAGGTGGGGATGTGGGCAGGTTACACTGTGTGTGTGTGTGTGTGTGTGTGTGTGTGTGTGTGTGTGTGCACGTGTGTGCACACTCTCAACGTGCCAGAAATGGGAGCCATTAAACATGGGATACCGCAGCTACCTTGTCCAAGAGAAAACAGATCTGTGGGATGGAGAGACAAAGACCTCTCCAAGTCCTAAGTATGATTACATTTACATCAGCTGTTTGTAGAAGGGTCAATCCCAGAACTCCAGCGGTCACTGCTCCAAGTCTCCCTGTTTAATATGTGTCTATGTTGATTGAAATTCCAGGCCTCAAACATCTGACGCTTAGTGATTTCACCTCATTTACATTACTTATGATGAAAAGAAGAGGAGAAATATCAGAAACAAGTCAGAGTTCACTTGAAAATATGCTTTTTGGTGGTTTTCTTTCTTTTTTTTTTTTTTTGGATGGAGAAATGTTATAAATGGGTTCAAGGAATCTTATGGTTTGCAGGTTTTCTCCTAGCTGGGCACAAATGTGATTAACCATAACCCTTCAAGATGATCAGAGAACTTTCACGTGAAGGGAGAAAATGCTATGCATTCTTGAAAGAGAATCTGAGATGCTCTTTATCAATTAGGGCAGAAAGAGGCAGTAACAGCAAGACAACCTGAGTGAAGGTTACAGCATGAGCACGCTTAGGGCTCACGTTTTTGTTTTATGGATTTTTTTTGGTTTTGTTTTGTTTTGTTTTTTAGTCTGATACAATGAGCCCAAAGAGCTTTAAAAATGCTCAAAAAGGTGCTAGGTTATAGACCCGGGAACTGAGTGTGATGAGAAACTTTCCATTCTGACGCTACAGTCAACTTTAATTCTCAAGATCTTACAAGTATCTGGGGGCAATGAAGGGAGAGATATTGAATCAGCACAAATCAACACAGCTACAGTGAAGACAGACTTCTTGGTCCCCTGTGGATGGATTACTGATGTCAGTGGTGCTGATGAGAAATAAGGGTTTTCTTCAAATGCTCAAAGCATGACCATGGACACATCTGCAATAGGCCTAAGGGAAATCCCATTCCCCCTTTCTCTGTACCCACTAATATCCCAATCCTCTCTTTCCAATCCATTCTGCAATAAAAAGGATCAGGAGATCAAAAATATTGACTCTATAGAAACCTGAGTTTCAACCTGGAAGACCCTGGATTCTTGACTACTTTCTTAGCAATGACAAATGCCCACGATACATTACAATTTCTAACTTTCTGGAGGGACAAATTTGAAATGTGCCTGGTGAAACTGTGGGCAGAAGTGAATCTTGAAACTGGTGAGATACATAGCTGATGATGGCCCAACACCTCTAAGAGCTGTACTGTTCTCCCCTTGTGACCTGTGGGTATGAGAGAAATGGTGGGACGCGGGTGGGGTTGGGGAATGACAAAAGTCTTGGGCTGCTGAAGCCTGATGAAGACCGGGGCTTTATTCTTTATCCTATTTCAATTTTGTTGACACCGCTTAATTAAAACGGTAAAACAATCTCTCCAGATTTCACTCCCTTCTCCACTCTCTTTCCTGACCCATTAGCAATCTGAAACATTTTTAGACATTTAGAAGCCACTAAATGACGTCAAAGTCATGTATGGACTGATCTGCTTTGTAAACCCCAATGGTAGAGCTCTTACAACAGAGAGGGACTGCATGAAGGAGACTCGGGTGATGAAGACAGACTCACGGCAGTGGTTCTCAACTAAGGGCTGATTTTCCCCCAAGGGATATTTGACAATGTGTGGAGACATTTTTGGTTGTCACATCTGGAAAGAAGTATACAAGTGGCTTCTAGTGGGTAGAAGCCAGGGATGCTCTAAACATCTTATCGTGCACAAGACAAGCCCCTGAAACAGAGATTTCTCTCCCCTAATGTCTCTGATCTAGGGAGATTAAATACTCTGACTTTTCTAGAGATGAGAATTAGCAGGACGACCGGAAGCTTTTATGGCTGTCCCCTTCTCTAAGGATGACTTCCTAGCATGTTCCTAAGCCTGAGATAATAAACCATTCAGTGGGCGTTAACTAGTTGACAAAGGACACATGTTTCGCCAGATTTAGAGTGGGACAGGGAGAAGAGGAAAACACAATTCTTGGAACTAAAGATGGGGGGAAAAGTAATTTGTAATTATGCAAAAATGTACCTTCTGTGAGCTTAGTGCGTCATGAAAATGTCTTATAGGTGCTTAATGCCTCATTAAAATTAAATCTGTACCTGCCAAAAAACAGTACTTTCCAGTAATCTTTGGAGTATGTACTAATTAAATTTAGCAAATGCTTTGAGATTAGCCAAGAAGCCAGCTAGGAGAGCAATCTGTTGATATGCTTCCTCTCTCGCTTGATTTGATGAGTAGATGGCACTGATTCGGACCTGGTAGGGTTCAGAGGAGTGCCGTTAGCCAGTGACATGTGGTTTATCAGGGAAAACATCCACCCGCTGGTTAAAGTCTGAGTGTAAACCTAGACATATAACTACAGCTTGCCCAGTCAAAGTCATGGAGGGGGGAAGAGGGAAGACTGACAAATCTCTAAAAGAAATAATACTTTCTCCTGTTGTTTCTATCACTTTGGTGATAAGGGACATGTCAAAACGTGGGAATAGGACATACAATCTACTATTAATAAAATATGGACAAAGAGGAAAGATGCAGTAAAAGAAAACTCTCTTGATCCCAGGATCTGCGATCGAATGACGCTTTCATCAACATCAGGGCCCTATAGGTCATACACTTAATTTACAGCGAGGATTTGAGGTGAGGGGCCATAGCACTTCTGTCTTTGTTTTTTTTTTTTTTTTTTAAGATTTTATGTATTTATTTATTTAAGAGTCAGAGATAGAGATAGTGAGAGAGCATGAGAGGGGAGGAGAGGAAGAGACAGGCTCCCGCTGAGGAAGGAAGTGGGGCTCGATCCCAGGACCCTGGGATCATGACCTGAGCTGAAGGCAGACACTTAACCCATTGAGCCACCCAGGCGCCCCACTCCTATTAATTCTTCTATCGATGCGAGATGACTGGGTTAAGATCTGCCATATCTGTACAAGAGTAAAATCAACTGTAGGAGTAGTGTTATCAGAGTCTCATCCTGATAGAAGGATGAGAAGTGACTCCTGAGGACAAGTGACCCCTGAGGCCAGCGAGCCAGGGGAACAGTTCAAAGGCTCAGACTGAAAATATCAACTAACAACAACAGGCTTTCCAGAGACATTCCAGGGGTCCTTGCTCGGTCTTGGAGTGTTTGAGAGGATTTTCTGGGTATTACATCGTGAGATGGTGCCCCCGGATGCACCCAGGAAAGAACCTGGAGAAATACGGTCCCTGTGAGATTGTGCCAGGGCCTTCTATTCAGATTATAAAAGTCTTAGACAGCGTTTGGAATTGGGATACGTGAGCCCAGAGTTTCAGATAAATGATACTGTTCTCAAGGTCTATATGCTTAGAGGTGGCACGCTCCTGTTTTCCCCAGTGACCTTGAAACAGCAGTACTTTGTGCAGACTCTGTGAATGGAGCCCAAGGATTGGAGCCCCCGTTTCTGCTTTCCTTTCTTTCTACCTCTGAAATGCTACAGAAGATGTTATACCGTCATAAAATACTACAAACTGTGGAATATGACTCAATCTCTAATGAAGACTAAGCTGACTTTTGAAATGAAGGCTATAGGTGTTCCCACTGAGGGAAAGGTAATTACGCCCCTGCAGGGCCATTGACTTAAGCAGCTGGCGAGGATCTCATCAAGCCCACCAGCCAGTGACCTCTGCCTTCCCAAATGTCATAGACTCCTTCTTTCCCCTTGGTTTTCAGGAAGATATGCTATGCTGCCACACTCCTGCTGGCCTTATGCTGAAAAGACAGTGAATGATTAGAAATTTTTGGCCAGCTGTAAAATATAACTTAGTAGACTTTGCTTTCGTATAAAGTGAGAGGGGTATGAACATAGAAAACACGACACGCTTGGCTATGTAGGTCACAGAAGCGTGGGATGCTTGTCTCTTTGAGAAACTTTCTCAACCCTAATCTATATTTTGCGAACATCTATATTAAACAGCTCACAGTTCTAGGCTTTGATTGGGCCCACATCGGACGTACTTCCATATCTCAAAATGGCTATCTTACAAGAGAAAAGAAACCAAAGACAGGACATGCGCTTGGGTGTTAAAGGTTGTGGCTCAGGGAATTATTGGAGAGAACAGAGTGAAGGAGACAGAGAGGAGGGGTGGGGTCAGAGAGTCAGGCTTAAAGAAGAACAGGACAAAAATTCTAAAAAAAAAAAAAAAAAAATCGATTCTACTGAAAGTATTCCTTTGCTCATACAGACAGACTTTGCATATTTTAAAATCTGTGATCTATTAAATAGGAACTGCCCGATAGATAAGAATTCGAAAGACCTGTCAGGTAAGGTGACAAGTGTGAAAACATCTCTGAGCTTCCAGAGAGTTTAGATTTTGGAAGATACACTTATTTGGAATCAGGGCAGAATGTACAGTTCAACCATCTATGACTATAGTATCCTCCTAGGTTATCTTTTGCAGGCAGGTCTGTGATAATGGAAGATGCCAGACATTCCTAACACCAGGGGTTCTGGCTCATGTAGGGTCACTCATGGCAGCTTTGGGTCATCCTCTAAAGATCAAACTCCAGAACCTGATTTAAAGGTCCTCACTCCACAGAGCATCACATCAAGAAGGGGGGGGGGGGTCATATTGAGTACGTGCCCATCGTCAGTTGCTTTCTTCCGGGTACATGAGCTCTTCTTGAAGGGCTGTGTGTTTTACTCCATAATCCTCAGCGCAGAGATACAATCTGATCAAAAGATGAAAGTTTAAGGCCAAGGAGTGAATGAATCCTCAATTTTGTAGAACCCAAGGAACTTTGAGACTAGAACAGATCTGGCCTAGTCTGGCCAGACACGTAAAGTAAGAATAAAAGTGTACGCATAAGTTGGGCTTTTATAATTGGTAGAAACCACCCGTTTTCACTTTCTTTAGATTTTTCTTTTTACATTTTATGAAGGTCCATAGGAGATATCTTAAATATTTTTCAAGAGTAAAATGAGCCACGCACGTTAACTATAAAAGCGAGGAGATTTTACATGACTTAAACGAAAAAGAGTCGGTTTCCCTCCCCTACTTCTTCCTGCCTTTAAGTTTTATCTTCCAGTATTTATATCAGTATGTTTTAAATAATGTGCTTTTCTGGTTATTAATTAGATTTGAGATTCCAAAAATTATCTACTTGCTTCTCACTACTGAGGAGGAGGATTTAATATTATACTATCCCTCAGCAGCATATTTCTTAATCACCCCAGCAATATAATAAATATATTGTACTTTTGATTAAATTAATATTCAAGGCTTACAGTGTGACTCTTTAGCATTGTTTGCATTTAAATTACTTAGTTTGCTGTGACTGCTTTTCTCAACACCTTCTTTTACCCCCTAGAGTTGTTAATTCCATTAATTTTCGATGGAGGAAATTTTTCATCTCAATCTCCAAAAGAACTGCAAACCTCTCAATATATACAGATAAATTACATGGATAAATTAGGTAACCTTTAGTTCCACCGTCTTCTCGGAGACAAGCTTTCTGGATGTCCCAATCCCTCCATTTCCATCAGGGTTACCTGCCTTGGGGCCTTTTGCTTAGCCAAGGTTCCTTGGGTACACAATTCAAAGACGGAAAGGTATATTTATCAAGATATCTATAGCACCTTTCCTGAATCTGACCTATAGGAGACTGAACAAATGTTAATTAGAAAAAGAAAATCAACAAAAGTAGGTATAACTCATATACCCTTCTTCCCTTTACCATGTCTTAACTACAGTGAGTTTCAGTATTTTTTTTTTTTTAAGATTTTATTTACTTATTAGAGAGGGAGAGTGAGCAAGCGAGTAAACACAACAGCATGAGAGGAGGAAGGAGGGACAGTGGCGGAGGGAGAAGCAGACCCTGCACTGAGCCGCGAGCCTGATGTGAGGCTTGACTCCAGGGCCCCAGGATCATGTCCTGAGCTGAAAGCAGACACTTAACCAATCTAGCTACCCAGGCGCCCCAATAAATATTAAGAGTGTTCGCTTTGGTCCTTTTCGCATATTCTTGATACTGTGATTGGGGCTAGTCTCAGGATACATTAAAATTTAATCCTTTCCTTATTAGAGGACAAAAACCATAACATAACAAAAAAATTAAAATAAAATAATGATAATAATAATAATAGACATAGTCCATTCTTGTAGTTGTCATTCATTTAGTCAAACTGAATCTACTATGTGCCAGATACTATTTGCAGGCAGTGAATTCTGATTCAGGGAATTCTTCCTGTACCTAAACCCATCTTCATGTGCATACACTATACCTGTTTTTGTTGGCCCCCATACTCTTTCTCAAAGCTGAACATCTAAGCTACTGTACCTTATGATTTAATTGCTATGAGACAAGTGTTTATTCTCATAACAAAAATATGTGCAGGAAATGTAGGTGAAATATCTTCTTTCACTGTTTTGGATTAAACAGCAAATAACTGCCTTTCCTTAAAGATGAAAAAGTGTGAAAAATCTTTAATTGGTACAAACATAGTTCTTAGAATAAAAATGTGAAAAGATTCCATGCAAAAGCTGTACCATAGACTTTTTCATTTGTTCCTTTCCATCCTCAAGACCCAGAGAGCCTTGTCTTAGAGATACGCTGGACAATAAAGGGCTAGGAGCCGGCCTGAATTAGAAACATAATAAAGGGATGTGATCTCTCATGTTGTATGTTGGTTGGCTGGTGCATGGGGACTCAAGAATAGGGTCAGCAAAACCCACAGGTCAGAAAGCAGCTCTTGAATAATATCAGAGGGTGAGTGTCTCTTCCAAGCATCCTCACCACCAGGCAGGAATGAAGAAGCTCTGTCCCAGGAAATGGAGCTCACCATTTTTTCCCTTTTGATGTAAACCCATAAAAAACCCCAGTTAAGTTCCAAGAGACACCAATGCCAACAGAGTAGACTGACTTGTGCTAAGACCTTACCACCATGTGTTTAGTTCATCTTCAGGGGTAATATACTGATCCTGTCCAAACCCAGACTACCCCAGACCATTCAGAGAGGCCTCTGAAAATATGAACTCTAATCCTGTCTCTTACATCCACCCCTGAAATGCTCATTCTCACCGGCTCCCTCTCCATTTTATAGATGTGCTGTAAAGATAATTGTAAAGATAAAGATAGTCCAAAGCGCTTTGGAGATTTCAGATGGAAACTGAAGTAGAACTAGATAGAAATTAATTCATTCTATGCACCTGGGATGCTTGGCTTCCACATGACACCCAGATAAGATAGTATTTCCTACTGGTGTGACAACTGAACCTGAGTTAAGCTTAAGTGTTTGTGATGCAATCACAAAGAAAAGGTGTGATTATTAAAAAAAAAAAAAAAAAAAGAAAGAAAGAAAGAAAGAAAGAAAGAAAGAAAGAAAGAAAGAAAGAAAGAAAAAGAAAAGACAAAAGAGGTAAAGTTCTTCAGAGCACAAATCTGTCCGTGGACCTGACATATGAACAATGTGTGTTGCGAATTGCAAACCACTTTGGAAACAGGTGATTGGCTCTCCTATTGGAAAACTAACATCAATTAATTGCACTACGTGCTTGGGCATGATCATATTGCAATTCCACTTGTTTCAAACATTTCTTATCAGTTGAATTAGAAGAGGGTTTATTAGCATCTTCTTCAGAGGAAGTCAGAATGAGTACAGGGATAGACCTCAGGCAGAAATGAAGAACTTCCTCCATGAGGGACTGAACCTGACGCTGACTTGTGATTTATCCACTGTCAGAGTAAACACAGCAATGTTGCTGGGGTTGTTATGCTTGGTACTGGACTTACGTATACCTGCTGAGTAAGCAGGAATGCCAACTTTCCCAAAATGCTCACATAGGCAAGATACGCAAAGACCTCATGAGAACAGGAAGAAAGGATATGCTTCTAGGGGACCCAGTGGGCATTTCCTTGGCAGATAGGTTCTCTCACTGGGGAAGAGAGAACCAGGGAAAGATTCTTTGGTGTCACCTGTTTCACGAGGCAGTCTGTGTACCAGCCTTTACTTAAACCAGTGGTTACACTGGGGACAATTTACCCACCATTTAGCGGCGCATTTGCCAATGTCTGGAGCCATTTCTGATTGGCACAACTGAGGCGGGGGAGGGATTCTATTGGCATCAACTGAGTGGAGCCCAGGGATGCTACTAAACTTTCTACAATTCACAGGACAGTCCCCTGACAAAGATTATCGGGCCCCAAAGGTCAACAGTATCTGATCTACATGAAAAGAACATATCAGTTACTTTTTGATGCCAAGTCATTCACCATCTCCTTTGTGACAAATGCTCAGTTACTACAAATGATTCTTTGTAGGTATCAAACCTATCGTTGGACTCTGTTTGCTTTCCCCCCTTGATGAAATTGATTTACACAAATGAGTACAGAACGAGTCAGTAGCTCCTGCATAATGCCAGGCAAGTGCAATACAGACTGCGCAGGACGTAATCAGAACTCTAAATGATTAGGAACAATAGAATCACTATGTAGTCCAGCTTACTCCACGGCCTTCACCGCTGTACCTGCTCTCAGCCTAAAATAAGATCTTTTGAGATTTGTCCTTTCTTCTGAATATAGTTTCCTTCCCTACGTCCACCAGAGTAATTTTACTTGTTTTATTTCTTGGAGGGGTGAATGGCACGCCCCTCTTCAGCACACCTCCGTGAGTCCGGGAGAGGCAAGGCTGAAACCATAAACTTCTGTTGCCTTGATGAGGAGGAAAACGCCACGAACATAACTCTCTTCCTTTCCCCATTCCATATGACTTTTGATCTTCCATTTCTACATACATAACAATCTTATTGTATATGTGTCTTTTATTGTCAGCCAGCTCAAATCCTTTTGTGAAAGTAGGCAGGGTATAAATTACAAATAAATAAATGCCACACAGAAGAACCCTTTACTGCATGCGTCATGTGCTATTTATAGCAGATTTCACACAGCCTTCATCAATGAACTGCCACCAGTCAGTGTGGTTAAAATGATTTCTTACAACGAAGGAGCATTATCATGTTTTCCAAGCAGGCAAGGCAATGAGTTATTATAACTTCTGTTCAACTTCTTATTAAGAGCTGAACTGCCTCTGAGCCAGAGCTGGTTTCCTGGGTAGGTGAGCAGACCTTGGATGAGTGACAGGAAAAGCAGAAGACAAACACTTAACAGGTTAAAATAAAATGTGCATCCCTTTCAAAGTCAGAAGATTTTGCTGCGTCTGGACGTGCTGTGTGACAGCAGCCAAGGTATCAGTGTGCAGATTTATCCCTGTAACCCAGGGGAGACACCTGGGTGCAAATACTTAAAATGGGACACCTAAGCTGAAGCAGAGACAGGAGTCAGGAGGGACAGTGGAGGGCCCATTCTTCCCACAACAGGATGGGGATCATGGTGCCAAAGGGTAGCGGGGGTGAGGGGGGGAAATAAAACCCCAGCGGGCCCTTCTAAGAACTCCGTCTGTTTCGTGTAACTTTGTAGAAAAATCCGGGTTGGGGAGCTGGGTGGCTCAGTTGGTTAAAGTGTCTGCCTTCAGCTCAGGTCATGATCTCAGGGTCCCGAGATTGAGCCCCACCTTGGGCTCCCTGCTCAGGGGGGAGTCTGCTTCTTACTCATCTTCTCCCTCTGCCTCTGCCCACGACTCCTGTGCGTGCTCTCTCTCTGTCTCAAATAAATAAATAAAATATTAAAAAAAAAATCCAAAGGGGAAAAACCCACCATAAGAACTGTGCCTTTATTTGCCTTATAAATGTGCAAAAAGCACTTTGAAATCAATATGTGCCATCACATCCTCTATTTTTTCCCCCTGCATCAGTGTTTGCAACCTTTGGAAACCAAATAACTTGTCTCTCTGTACCCTGCAACTCAGTAGACTTCTTCTAATGCTCTTAATTCTATCAGATAGATCCATTTAGGTCACCCTAGGCCCAGGAAATGAATTCACACAGCTCTAAGAGGAGCTATCTAGGCAGGGCCGGAGGACCTCGTGATGCAAATCTTGCTCATTTGAGCGCTCCCATTAGTGGGGATGCGTTTGCTCTAGCATTTCATTTCTGTAACCTTTGTTACTCCTTTGTGGGCTGCCTTGTTTAGTTTACGGCTTAACACAGAAGCAAAAATAGGCAGGCGTCTTGGTTCTGGGGGAAGAGTTACCATGTTACCTTGCTTTGACTGAACAGAAATTCTACGTGATTCTGGGAAAATGCGTAAGAGCCAAATGCAAGCAAAATGGCTACTGTATTTCATCTCACTTATGAGCTTGTAAGTCATGTTTCAAACAGCTCTCATGTCACACTTTACCAACAACCAAGGGAGAGAGATGTTACTATCAGGACTGAGATTCAGAAACCTTAAGATCGCATAGGTTATTGAGTGGTGGAGTTAAGAATCAAATGCCAGTTTTTTTGTTTTTTTGTTTTACTAAAACACCTGTGTTCTTTTTTGTCAATTCTAAT
The DNA here is from genome assembly GCF_024610735.1 of Ursus americanus. Lineage (NCBI taxonomy): Eukaryota > Metazoa > Chordata > Mammalia > Carnivora > Ursidae > Ursus > Ursus americanus. The sequence goes on from NC_142153.1 coordinate 13,022,569, forward strand.
TGGTGAGTGGTTTGGACCAATTTCTGGGCTCTGATCCAGCTTGGTGAGGATTACCTGGGACCCAGACTTTGAGATATGCAAGTTGGTACTAGAGAACCAACTTCTCTTCTATAAGGTGGGAGCTGGTTATTAAAACTAGAGTCCGAACAGAGGACGTGAAAATCCACTGGCAGGCAGTTTGTGGCGATGTGGGTTGTCAAGGGCTGGTTTTGAACTAGGGAAAGGGGGGCTAAAGAAACCAGTCAGTGGCTGAGAAATAGAGAGGACTATTGGAACAAGCTGGACCACACACCCCCTGGTGGTAGAGGAGGGAAGGAACCTCAATTCATTTCTTTTCTTTTCTTTTCTTTTCTTTTTTCTTTCTCTCTCTCTCTCTCTCTTTCTTTTTAAAGATTTTATTTATTTATTTGACAGAGAGAGAGACAGCCAGTGAGAGAGAGAACACAAGCAGAGGGAGTGGGAGAGGAAGAAGCAGGCTCCCAGTGGAAGAGCCTGACATGGGGCTTGATCCCAGAACGCTGGGATCACGCCCTGAGCCGAAGCAGACGCTTAATGACTGAGCCACCCAGGCGCCCCGGAACCTCGATTTCTTGGCCTGAGTGGCCCTGGGAGGAGCAGAATGGCCCAGTGAGGTGTGACCTTACATGGCCCATGTGCCCTCTCCTGCAGTGGACAAGACAGCGAAAAGAGGGGCAAGCCCTGCCCTCAGGAATGTGATCTTCAGAGAATTCCATTTCCCCTCTTACCTGTGAATGCAGCAGCTGCAGCAGCAGAGAGAGACCCCGGCTGCTGGCAGGTTCTCTTATCCCCTTGGATTAGAGGTGACTTGTACCAGAGGACAATCACATGGATAAATGACCCTTAGGCTCTGGAGATCCAGGCCCCCTTCCTCAGCTTTCCTAACTGTGGTGGTCACTGTGGTCACAAGGAAGAGATTTCTGTCATCTCATATAACAGGCCAAATAAAAGTGCCCAGGCATTCAGTTCCAGGTTTTGGAGGGAATCACTGCCATGGTAAAGAGAGTCATTCTCCAAATGACGTAGGATTTCTTCCTTCAACATATCTCGACAAGGAAGCACGCGTGGATAAAGACTGAATTTCATCGCAAAGAGGAGAAATGGAAACATTTTCCAATATGAATGCTGATCCTGTCGCAACAAGGTTACGGATTTGCCACTGGTCCCATCTCACATGTGCGCTATCAGAGGAAAGTCTGGTTATAGCTCGTTCTCGGTCTTACGTGCAAGGAGGCCCCGGCTGCTCTGTGGCCACATGGTAGATTCTGTGCCTAAGTCTGGAAAGAGCAGCAAAGCCTGCCAGAGCGTGAGCAAGGCCAGGCACACGCAGACCACAAACGCCCGTACGGACTCTTGTTAGGATTTCATCTTGTCATTAGAGTATTGGATAAATGATGCATAGGAATTCTTTTTTGGGTAATATAGGATCATACTAAATATAAACATAAGTTAGTGAGTCATGTTAAAACACGTTCTAGAGAAAGGGCGAGAGGGTCAGAACATGGATCCCAAAGCTCGATGAAAACTATAAACAATCCGTACACATAATCACATAAGGCCAGGCCCAAGGGTCATCATGGTCAATGTCCTCACATTACAAGTGTGGAACCGGGGAGGCAAATTCCACTGCGTAAGAGCTCCAAACAGAAGGAGTAAGTTCTTTCTTCACCTACTCTGTTCAGACTCCTTGCTGTGGAAATGAACATCTGAGGTACCTCTGCGCTTCAATTAACTATAACTCCCCTCATCCATCCCTGTGCTATGGCGACAAAGCCAAATGAGGCTTGACACCTAATGATCTGAGGGAACTGGGTCAACAGCTTCCTAGGAGTGGGCAGGTGGAGCCATCCCACAATGCACGGGGCCGCTGAGAGAATATTCTACCAGGAGTCAGAGTAGCTACGTGGAGAGGCTGCCATGACACGGACCAACACTGCGACTTTGCATAAATCATCAGGTCTCTCTGGATCTCCTTTCACCTTCCATAGAATGAGGCAGTATGGTCAAATGGTCTCGAAGACTCCTTTCAGCTCTAATTATTCTGTTTCCACGAAGCGGAGGTCACAGACCCACCATCCAGAGAAACTGCTTTCATTCACAAATGATGATCGCTGTGCACCAAGACATCAGTGTACTGTCCCAAATCCCCGAGACCCACCATGAAGCCTGTGGGTGAAGCCTAGCTTATAGTAGGGATGAAGTTTGCAAACTTCTGGCAGATTTTTTCCCCCTTTGTCAACTATTCTGGCTCTAAATTAATCATGATAGCTTTGACAGCACTTTAAACCAGTTAACCGAATTAGACGGGGAAGATTTAACAAATCACTTTTTTCTCTAGAAAGTACTAGATACGAGAGAATGAGAAATTGGATCAGATGGCGCAGTCCTAAAATTCTAATGAAAATCCCAGGAAATTACATAAGACGAGAACTGGCAAGGTGGCCCCTCGCGAGAGAGCCAGACCACTGTCAGACATACCTAATTGCCTTGCCATGATATTCCTGGCTGGTTGACGTAGGAACAGAAAAGGACACCGCTGTTTCTTGGGTGTTAACAAGACTTAGCTTTGCCTTCTCCTCTGCTCCAGGTATAACTAGTCTGGACGACTCAAGTCACTGTCAAAGGAACCCCGCACCAACCATGAAGGGAGCCTTATTCTCGAAGATCAGGATGGCTCAGAATGCGTATGAGTGACTACTAATCCAGAATCGTACACTGATCACACAAAGCAATTGCAATCAGGAGAAAAATAAAATCTGCAGATCAATGAACACAAGAGTGTTTGTATATGGTCCAAGTTGCTGAAATAAAATCTTTACCACTAATTCCATTTTCATGAAAATAAATAAATAAATAAATAGATTTCCTGTGTGAAGGAGGGAAAGTCCAGGATAAAAAGCCCAGAGTTCGTCTGTTGTCAGAGAAGTAATTTATTAAATTTATTTCATTGGATTAATCAATTTCAGTCCAGAAAAGACCAAATTAAAGCCTTTTCCGCATGTACGTATCTATTACATGTTTGTTTTTCTCAAGGAAATGGTTACCAGGTAAGAAAATATTCTACATAAATGATTCAATTTTAAAAAGGAAATGAAAAAGGAGAAAAAACAAACAAAAAACTTACGATTACCCCAAAAGACAACACACCTCTGGGTCTAGGCATCATACGATTACCTCATTTATCATGATGTCAATACTTCCACGACTCAGAGGGGAACTGAAGATTGTCATAAACAGATAATCCATTCGAGCACAGAGGTCACAGCTGTGTGCTAGAATTTGTATTCACTTTTGTGAAACGAAAGCATTCCCTTTTCTAATTATGGGAAGAATGAGCGATTCAAACTGTAGTAAAGTGCTCATATTTACGTACCTTTCTACTCTTTGATTTAAAACAACAAAAAACACTGCTGCTATTATTTAGTAGAAAAAAATGGTTTGCTTTTGAAAGGGTGCTGGGAGTTTGGGAGAAAAATGGCAAACTCAAAAGGCACGGGTTAGAAGTGCTGGATGGAAACCATAGCACAGGTCTGCTCCCCATCTCTACACCTAAGAAACCCATGAGAATAGCCACAGGGAGGACTGAGCACCAGAGAGGAATCTGAGACCGATCTCCACACCTCTATAACAGGGGTTGGACAACTCTAGATAATTAGTATAATTCTATCCAGACTTGACAATCACAATTCTATATACAGACATACAGATATTCCCTAGAAGGGGCCACCCTGTTGGAAACTTCTAATTATTGTATCACCAGGAGTAAGGCTCATACTGTGATACGGCGTTAAGCTAGCTTCTCATGGTGTCTATAACAAGATTCCCTTCATAAACCTAACTCCCTTTTGAACCTATAAAACCTATCACTCTAGGGTTAGGTAGTACCTAGTATTTTAATACCTAATCCATTTCCTAGAACACTACGGACAGAGTTTTGTGTTTTGTTTTTAAAGACAACTGTTTGTTGAGTTGCAAAGTTTCTAAGCTTCAATACTAAGAAAAAGGAAAGAAAGAAAAGTCGAAAAGTAGACACAATACATATTTCGCTGATTCTACAACATACACGCACACTTTTCATTTTGACACTTCGAAATCAGGACAAGTTTTATAGTTAACATCTTAAAATTAAGAAGTAGCCTTTTTTCAGTGGTATATAAAGTAATGGTTCTTCTTACAACTGATGTCATCTTAAAATCTATGAAATATGGTATTATCTGTCACATAAAGACCAAATGCACCCTTTCCTCCAAAAAAAAAAAATACAGTGACAGTAAATACAAAAGGGAGTATATTATTTTTATAAAGTACTATCAACCGGAGAATGGCATTTGAAATTTCCTGCAATGATGACTATTTGAAAATCTTGGGTTATTTTCCACAGAAACAAAAGGGCTGGATTTTGTTAAGTAAAGATGGCTGCCTTCTCAGGCAGAAGACCCACATACTATAAATTATTCACCAGGGCAAAAGACTGCGTGATTGCTATGAGGGGTATGGTGACAAATTAATACAATAAAGATGCCCTGAGTGCACTAAGAATCTGCAGTCCTCCCCCCACCCCCCCAGCTCCTCTGTCATTGCAAGATGATGAATCAAACAAATTAGGGCAGAAATTACTAGATTAATTAAGCCAGGTCATTATGTCTGAACGTTATTGTTCGTAACTCGTAACTCTACCTTAAAGGTCATTGGGTTTTACTCTAGAGGGCGTGTATAAAGCTGGTAAGAAGAATTAGGGAAGAAGAGGCTAATATGGTGGAACCTACAGAAAGCTTTTTTTCACTTTTCATTTGGAGTTTAAATACACCCGAATACATTTGTTCTCACCTGCACTTAATTTAGAAAGATGAATGCAGTTGCTGCCTTCCTAACCACTTCCTAGGGGATGGGTGTTCAAGGGTAGGTGGGAGTGGAACATCATTTTCTACAGACGCAGAGTTAGCACCCACTAGGTTATGAGTACTGAGTGTTCAGTGCTCAGAACCTGTCCACTGAACCTTACTCAGTGAATCTATCTCCAGTACCAACAAGTCAGATGTCTGAGCGAACGCACAAGCAATTACAAACCAGCAAGCCAGTTTCATATATAGATGTGGGCCCTACATGCATATGTAGGTTTGCCTGATAGTACTATCCTGAAAACATCTGAACTCATAGAGAAATAATGAAATATCTCTTGCTAGCGCACTGAGGACGCCGATGATACGTATTCCTAGCTGGTGCTCTGGGGAAAGTAATAGCAACACAGCGAGTGGAAATTGTACCTTGCTAGCTCTGCTTTAATCATTTTCAAGCACTCCTATCTTTCAGATGGCTTTGAACCCAAATGAGCTGAAGGCTATGTGCGCCCTGCTATAAACGCAACACCTTACAGAATCTAATTAATCATTTTCATTCATTTCTAGCCTAGGAGCATGGTTTCCATGGTTTACCAAGCACCATAATCACATATATGCATATAGCTAATCAGAGTTAAATTCCAACGGGAGGCTATATTTTAATCTTTTGGTTATAATTACAATTTGAAAGTAAGTCTCACACAAAACGCAAGTGGACATTTCTTTAAGGATTTCTAAGATGCTATGATGATTATTTTAGCATCTGTAAGCGACTGAGAGTAATGCCTAGAGTTTATACTTTGAGATTGTCTTCAACGTTCAGATTTTCTTCCTTCTTTGCCTCCCCCCCCCACATCTGAATGGCCCAAGGGAGAAAATTCCATAAGGCATTCTGCAGACACAATGGAACATGGGGTGAGCTGCCCCCTTAGTGCATATGGTTCCCATTGGTATTAATGAGAATGCCACACGTACATCAAGAGGAAAAAGAGACCCCACAGGTTCTAAACCGCAGCTGAAAGACAGTCCTGCTATCTGCCAAGCAGCAATTTAATTAAACTCTTATTTATTGCCACTCACTCCCGTTTCATGGGTTTCAGAGAGCAGCAGCGGCACCCGTGTTTGCTTATTACAAAACCAGTCTTGCTTACTTTCAACAGGGCTTTTAGATCAATAATCATTGAGACATATATTGCACACTCTGACTTGAGAACTGAAGCCGGTATGTCTTCGATGAAAAATGAAACACGCTTATTGTATTTGTAACTAATGTTCCTTAAAAGTAAAGCAAATATTGATATTCCAGGCACACGTAAAACCCGAGATCTATAACTAAGTGTGTAAAATGCACACTGCACGCATTTAATAATCATACTCCATTTTCAATAACGGGAAGCAAGGTACAATGACGGCTATAACTCACCAGCCCTTTTGTTTTTTTCTTCAGCAAGCAACACATTGTTTTATTACAATATAGCAATCCTGCCACATTACATTTTACAGTATGTGTACAAGAACCATAAACACACTAGCCCATCTAAAATATGCAGCAATGACTCTCCCAGCTTTAGTGATACTTCCAACTCTGCTTTTTTATGTGGATCTCACATTTTGTTGATGTGTTTGCAATGAAATCAGTACTGCCCAGAAGAGAAATTATTTTACATTTCCATTAAAAGCGACAGTAGTAAATAAACCATCGGAGTGTATGTAGATATTCACTAGAACACCCAGGAGAGCCCATTAAGGTGCCAAACCCTGTGTTAAACGTTTGATAAAAGAGTATCTGAAAGGCACATTCCTAACATTTTTTTTTCAAGTGATAGAGTTTTAAAGATATTTTATAATACTGTACCGACCTCTGCAGAACACTCAAAAATCAAGGCAAGTTTACGTGCGTCGGTGAAGCAGCTGTACGGCCCATCACCACGGAGAGCCCCGTCAGGCCTGGGAAAGAAACAGTGATGGCAGAAAACAGATAAAAGGCTATCAGAGGCGGACGTTCGCAGACTGCTGGCTTGAAACACACACGCACTCAAAATAAGCGTGTAGTCGATTACAATAATTAAGGCGTGATAAATAATAATTAACATTCCCGTAATTGAAAAGGCCCTATTTTAAAGAATAAATGAACAAGGAGGTTTAATGTAGTCAAATGCATATATGGAATGTGACTCAAAACAGCTGGCTGACTGGAGAGGGAAGAACCACACCAATTAGTTAATTTGGAGAGAGAACGTGAATGGTTTTAAGATGCCCCATTTAGGTTTTCCCTGAAAAAAAGTGCTTGCAAGTAAAATGGAAAAGAGTAAGGGAATGCATGTGTACCCCATCAAGCCACGTGCCAGGCAGTATACCAGGCATTCTTCCATACTTCCTTCCAGTTAAGTCTTAGAACAATCCAGAGGTGGGCATTATCGCCAGTGTCATTTCCACCAGCGAAGAAATGAGCTTAGAGAAAGGAATCTGTCCAAGAGCACACAGTCGGGGACTCTCGGAAGGAGGGTTTGCATTCTTGTCTGTTGATTCCAAAAGCTCGGGCCCTTTGTTAATGAATGTACAAGTCAAATGCAAAAGCAAAACAAACATAGGTCAAGCAGGTTGTGAATGAATGATACACGGGATCAATCTTAAAGGCAAATCACGTTCACTCATGTAACGAGAGTTACATGGCGTTGGGCACTTTAATGGGCTCTGCTTGACGACACGTCCCCATTGATATCTACATAAACTCTGATGTGCAGCTTTTAATGCAAATGGAAAATAATTTCTCTTCTGGGCAGTGATGAGTTCATTGCAAACGTGCCAACAAAATGTTTAGAGAGGTACTCCTGAACATGAGAGTAATGCAAAGGAGCTGGTTAAAGAAAAAGGAATCTTCAACTGTTGCTTCCGTCTAGATGACCTGTAGCACTGTTCTCTACCAGTGTTTTGCGAAGACGGTGACGTACATCATTCATTCACAAAATGCATCAGCTATAATGACTTCTCCTTTTGCAAAATGGAACCAGTATGATGAATTTATTATAAAGCAACATTTAAAATGTGTAATTCTTAGATTGCATATTTTTAAATGTCCTTGTCTAAATGAAATGATGGTTATGGAAAGTGGCTGTTATGCTATCATAATGTCCTTCCCTGGGGGGGAAAATAGTTAAAAATTGGCAACAACCGGCCAGTCCCTGCTCTTAGAGAGGGGTGAAGGGAGTAATTTTATTTGCCTGTGAAATTCAGAAGTTGGAGCCATTCACTGCTCCGAAAGAAAGAGCCCAGGCAATGGCATAAACTCACTACCATGCAGCTAGAATGAACAAATGGCAAAGCCAAAGAAGAGGACGTTGAAAGAGAGAGGAAGGGAGAGAAAACAATTTTGGAAAAACTCAGGCATAGGGGAATAATGAAGTCATCACAAAAAATAATAAAAATAAAATAAAATGTACGCCTTGGGTGTTTGCGGTACATTCTCCGTTCCTGAGCCCAAAGTAATAGAGATTTTACTCAGCCAAAGAAAGTAATAAGGGGAACAAGCAAACATAAAAATGACTCAAAGCTTGACACACTGGCTGTATTGACCAAGTGCTCCCCAGCCTTGGCTTGTGATTGGTCTGACAGCCACCATGGAGACCACGGCGCTGGCGCTCTCAGGGCAGGCGGCGAGAAGGAATTACCATCCAGGAGGCATGGGGAAGCGATAATTTATCCTTTTTGCTGACTCCATCACTTAGACCTTGGATCCATTAGTCATATTGATTCTGGATCTTCTACTTTGACTGGTACAGAGCACTTCCAATGACAAAATCAAGTTGTTCACATTCTTCATTGTTTTACTTGGAAAGTAAATGGATTTGTCACTGAGAAAACATGAGTCCAACAGCTGCTACATCCCTAAAATTGAGAGAGATCACGATGGCTGGGAAAGAACGCGTTAGCCCTGACTGGAATATGAGGAACTATTATAGTTCAGTGGGGTAGGGATGAAGTTGGACCGCAGGGTTCTAGGAAGAGGGAATAATCGGGGCAAACGTCGACATGACCTTACATCAGAACACGTTACAGTGGAAGGGTAACACGAGGGTGGAAGGGAGCTCCTCAGACTTGCTAGTGGTAGGCTATCAACGAAGAGGAAAAATTAAAAAAAAAATAAAGCATTAACAGATTCCATTATCTAATACTACAATAGCCAATAACGATAGCCATTTACTGTCCTATGTGCTAAGAAATAAAATAAATGCTGTAAGATATTATCTAACTTAAGTCAATCTTCACAGCCTGCTTATGAGGCATTATTATCCCATTTTGCATATGAGGGCCCTGAAGTTCAGAACGGTTTAGAATTAGCTCAAGATCATGCAGCTAATAAGAGGCGAGGCTTGGATTAAGCCACACCTGCCTGACTTAGGATTCCAAGACACAGCCTTTTAAATAATATGCTGAGAGTCAATAATGCCTCCCTTGGATTTTAAGGGACCTCCAAAAGACTGGTGCTTTTCCCAGCCTGTTGCCTTTCAAGTAGGAAAGGTAATAGCTCCAGGTAAAGAAACCCCAAGGGATTTTAACTTTTCCTTGTTATGAGGCTGTGAAGGGGACGTGGGACCCACGTCACATTTCCTCTACCGTCATGTGAAGAGGAGCTTGTGGATGACGGTGGACACCTTGGGTTTGGAAGGGACCACCCGAGTGGAACTGAGACACACACTCGAGGAACACATCGTCCTCCCCACCATGCACCTTCTGGGGACTGTCAGCAGGCTCTCTGCTCTGAGGTGACTTCCTCTGCAGGGCGGTGGCCTGATGGGATTCATCCGGGGTGCACATTTCTGAACCACCCGTTGAAGTCCACAGATGCAGAACACAGTTGGGTGATGGGGCTTTCTTTTCTTTTCTCCCCCCCCCCCCCCCATGTGGAGCATATTGGACCATTTGAGTAGAGGCAGAGTGCAGACGATGACCACTCTTTAGGGAACAGAACTTACACCTTCCTGACTCAGTGTGCTTCTCAGACTGATTTCCTCTTTAACTGTCTCTTCTTGCATACATTCACCCATCCTTCACAGCACAGCTCATGCCCACCCAATACGTGTAATTTCTCGATTCATCCGCAAAATCTCACAATCACTTTCACTGGAGCTTCTGCCTACTCTCTTCATTGAAGCACCCCCTTGACATACACTTTCTGAGTGCCTGTTACATGCCAGGTACTGTGCTGGGGGCTGGCTAGAGATGAATATGGCGTGGTTTCCAGTGCCTCGGTGTCATCACAGGCCAGGCGGCGAATGTTAACAGCGATGTGTTGATGCTGGGCTCAGTTCAACAAAACAATTATGGAGCACCTGCTACCTGGCCACCAGTGGATTAGATGCCGTGGATAGCATCTCAGTGGGGTTCTAACCGACAGCAAGAACTCTGTGTCTCAAGGATGCTCAACGGGGAGTGACATGTGGCAACGTCTCCAGACACTGCTGGTTGTCACAAAATGGTATGTGAAGCCCGAGGTGCTGCTAGCCTCTAATGGGTAGAGGCCAAGAACCCACTAAACATCCCCCACAGAGCAGGGCGGCCCCCCAACCAGGGAGCATCAGGCCCCGAATGGGAACAATGGTCAGGTTGAGAACCCCGCTCTGTTCTGCGCTCCTCTGAGTCCGAGACAGTGTTCAGTACAGAGGGACCAGTACCAGCAAAGAGAAAGGAATTATCTTTGATAGAAGCTGCCCTCAATTGCCTCGGGACGCACAGTGGCTTCCGGGAGCCAGGAAGTCAATAGAAACCAGGAAACTCAGGGCTGGAAACCCAGTAATAAGGGCGTGATTAGGCCCAGGTACAGAAGTGAATTAGAGGCAGATTTGAGACTTTAAAGCAGGCAAATCAAAGGAATAATGGTCCCTGCACTCTCAATGCAGGAGGGAAGGTAAGCCATAATAGCACGAGGGAACGCGATGGAATAGAGCCCAGCGGAACGCAGGCGTAGGGGGCGAAAGCAAATGCAAAGGGTAATTGAGACAATGGGGAAAGGGGAGGGTGTGAGGAGGAGTTGCAGAGGTAAGCTGAGACAAAACAAAAGCTCTTTCCCAGACTGTGGTTCCAAAGAACCTTTGAGAGGCTACCCACATTATCTGGATGAAAAGATCCTGCCTCTCGGAAACAATAATGACAACACTCCACTGTCCTTTGTCTGCCTCGAACCCGGGCTTCAGCGAAATTCCCTAACGATGTGGGACAGCCTGAAAAGCCGGAGCTGCGCACAGCCTCTCATGGGCTCAAAGTCGCCTGCAGATAGGAGCTCAGCACGTTTCAGGGAAAATGCGGAGCAAGTACAAAGGAGGTAAGGGAGACCTCAAAGGCTTCGTCAAATAGATGGGGAAGCCCAGGCTGAATGCAGAGGTGAAGGGCTGGCGCAGGGGCTCTGCTGACATCAAGACGTCAGCCCCTCTCTTCAGCGGCTACGTTTGTTCTGCAGCAGGGAAGGGGAGGGCCCCCATCAGGTAAGCTGTGTAGTGTGAACACAGGGAGTCCAGGCCCTTGTGCTCGGAGGCGCCAGCATCAAGGCTGGTGACCTCAAATGTCTCCATGCCTGCACTTCCTCCCCTCCGCAGAAATGACAAGAGGGTTTAGAAAGACAGGCCAGCTACTTGCTGGGGCGACGGAGGCTGGGACGGCGGTCACGGTACCGTTGAAAGCAGGCTTCGGCTGTGGACCTATTCTCATTCTCGAGCCTTCTTTCTGCCAGTTCCCCATTACGTACAAATAAGCAGTTTTGAAAAAGTTAGTCCCAACAATGACATAGACACATATGTATTTAAAACTTCCTACAGGCTTCCCTGTTGAAATCTCATCATGGGTCCTTGAACTAAAACATCATATGGACACTGACAAAACGGACAAGCAAATAAATCTGGGGTCTCACTTCTCTGATTCAAATCCTTCAGTGGCTCCCCACCACTTCTGAGCAAAAAGTCAGTTTTTCAGGATGGGAGACAAGGCTTCCTCCGATCTGACCCCTCCCTGCGCCCTAGAGTTTCCACCCCAGTGACTCTTCTACGTGGTTCTTTAGGCTCTCTCAAAACAAAACGAATTGTACTTCCTGGCCAACCATGCTGTTTCACAGCCGTGTGCTTTGACCACGCTGACCTTGCTCCCTGAATATTCCGTGCAATGATCTCTTCTTCATCCTTCAAAAACCTGTACGCGAATTATATTTTGCCAAGTCCTGGTTGACCACTCTGGCCGACAGAAATAATTAGACACCTTGTATTGCATCGCTGTTATTCTCATAAGGATACACTGTCTTATTATTTCCATATTTATCCCAGTTATTGGATGTTGGAGTTAGTCAGGAATAAACACCATCTCTCATTTATTATTGTGTGCCTTGAGGCAAAGAAGCCATCTATGAAAGCAGTAAGAGGTTAAGGCTGTATTAGACCATGCAAGAGACTGTCCATGAACTGTCTTGAAGTCGTACTCTGACACCCGATACCACAAAGCTGACCCAGCACCCACAGGTGATATAGCGGAAAGGGCTCAGCACTGGAATCAGACAACATCTCTTCTTCCTTGCTTACCAAGTGCAGGGCACATGGTCAATAACAAGAGACGCTGTTGGCTTATCTCAGCCTTGGGGCTTTGTAATCAAAGAGAACTTGGCCCCTTACTGTCTGAGGGACTTTGGGGAAGTCCCCTAAGCCTCAGTTTTCACACCTATAAAACGGAAATGGTAACTCAGCTGAGAGAATGCAGTAGGATGACATATGATAATACAGCAGACAGCCCGCCACGTGGTCCTCGATATGTGGTAACTAACAATGATGATCATTAATGGGGAGTCTATTATCTTGGCGAATCACAATACTGAATGACATGGCATAAAAACACAATCCATCACGTTTAGCTCCCATCTCTACCTTGAGGTTTCTTTTCCCCACTAGTTTTGTTATCCTTCTGACTGTTACCCCTCTCTAGCGCCCATGCCTGCTGCCTATTGTTTGAATGACTGAATTCAAAATGCGAACGGGAGTTCCCTGGCTCTGAAGAAAGAGACAGATTTTTTCTGGGCAAAGGTACACTGTCCATTACCACATCCTACTCTACCCCTTCTAAACATACCCAGATCTGTAACAAAGGCATTTCAGGCAGTGCATCGCTGACGACGTTAAAAGGGAAGATTAAACTGACCACCTAGCCTCATACATAATTGATGCCCCGGGGTGACGGCTCCTGTCCAATTTGGGGGGTATGACGCAGCTCTGTTCTTTCCCTTCCCTGCAGCGGCGTGCCGGAGCTGCCTCGTGAAGGTGATCTCCAAACGATACTGTTGAACCAGCACGTGAATCGTCCGACTGACACTTCCCGCACACAGAAATCAAGGTTTCAAACACCACTTGTAAGTAGCGGGAGCCAGGGCTGGCAGTGCACAGAGGCTGAGGAATACTGCACACGATTAACACAATGTCTACAGAGATTCTGTTGGAAGGACGGACAGCCAGATCTCTAAGTCAATCCTGACTCAACAATTAAAGGAACAGATCCGATTTGGCTAAACCAGAGTCAAGAATGACTCAGAGTTAAACCAAAATTCACCATGGCAGGGGATTTTTCTTTTTTCCTTTTATTTGGAAGCTTCACTGATAGAACCTGGTGAATGTGAGTTATGGGTGGATTTGAGCCATGCAGCTGCTAAGCCAGGGGGGTGCACCTGTCACCTGCGGTGTGCGAGACACTGCAACTCGGAGAAACCAAAGCTCTCGGAGTTTCAGTAAGTCACTCTCCTCCACTCAGCATATTCACTGCGCTGAATCTAAGGTGGCTCCACGGGACAGATCACAGCTCTGTTAGATTTACAAAGTGGAGAAGTTTGAGCGCTGTGCCGTGCAATGAAAGAGGCCGTGCAGGCTTCTTCCAGCAGGCACAAATTCTGGAACTGAAGCACAACGGATGTCGGATCGGCTGGGTGTAGCTCAACGGCACCTGCAGGCAGGTGCTCAGTTGGCAGGTGTCTGCCCCACGGAGCTGAAATGGGCACGCTCTATTTTACCAACAGTTACGTGAAAAATTGCCCCCGGGGGTGTGTGTGTGTGTGTGATGTACCTTCTAGTCGCCCACAGTTAACTAAAAACAAAAGGCATTACAGAAGGCGGCACTTTCTCCCCAAATAGACCCTCTATTCAGTGGGCAGGATTTGGGGATCTTGGGCAAAAGATTACCCGGGGAAGCTGACACGGTAGCAGCCGTGTGTTTCTGTTTTAATAAGGTCCGCCTACAGAACAAAGGCATTTGCTAAGTGAATAAGGATGGTGTGTGGTATGCTTCACAGAAATATTAAAATCCATGCTGTCTCAGCAGGATTGGGATGCAGTTCTTGATTCATGCCTATGGAGCATTACTGCTGAATTACAGAACCACAGCTCTTTATGTGGAGGCCTCCCAGACTGCTTTTACTTCTGCATAATTCAAGATATAAAGACTGTTTATTGCCGCTAAACTGTGAAAAAAAAAAGGTGCAGGACAGAGAAATAGCTCTCCGCCTTCATTAGGTTAATTCAGAAATCATACATTTCCTTTCCTGATGTGTTTTTCTTTACATTTTTTTTACTACTGATTGATTGATCGCTAGCCTTCTGATTTTTCCTCCAAACCACCCTCCCTCTTGATCCATTTGCTGCTTCTCCCAATTTGAGAAACCTTAAACACAATATGCAAATTTTATATTCCTGAAAGGATAAAGGATGTAATTTCCTGTCGAGGAAAAAAAAAAATGGAGAGAAGGATAAAGAGATATTCGGTCAGGGGGGTTTCTGCATCCCACCAAAGCCCGCTCAAAGTTGTCCCTGGCACGGAGCCACTCGCAAAACCATCTCTAGAACATGAACACAACGCAGATTCCGAGGCCGTCAAGTGATGAGGTTTAACTGCAATTGGGGAGCAATAAGGCTCAGACCTGTAATCACAGACACGAGCAACAACAAGGAGGAAAAGCAGTAAGCTTGCGGCTGTGCACACTCATATATATATTTACCAATGCCATTATCTTACCTTAATACTTTTAGTTGCATATGCATGAAATGAGATGGAGGACTAGTTAATGCCAGGCATGGATCTTACCCAGCTGGTACTCAGCATGCAATGTCTGACACATAAAGAAGCCTCATCAAGTGCATTTTAAGAGAATAGGCTCAAAAGCCAGGTTTTCCGGGTTCAATTATTGGATCAGTCATTTAGTAACTATGTCCTCCAGGAAGGTGCTTAACCTGCCTGGGCCTCAGCTTCCTTATTTATAAAACTGGCAGATTATGGGCACCTACCTCAGAAAGCTGTTGGGAGGATTCACTGAACTCTGCCTGGCATGGAGTGCAAATGCACTAAGTATTAGCTATATAGTAGTTTCTGCATTAATTTATATCTGGAATAAATGACTATAAATAGAGTCATAGCATAATGAACTCTCAGAGAAATTAAGAAAATGGTCTCATTTGCAATTGGATCAAAAAAAGTATAATGCCTAGAAGTGAATTTAACCAAGGAGGTGAAAGATCTGAACTCTGATAACTATGACACTGATGAAAGAAATTGAAGATGACACAAATAAATGGAAAAATATACCATGCTCATGGATTGGAAGATTTAATATTGTTAAAATGCCCATACGACTCAAAGCAATCTACAGATTCAATGCAATCCCTATCAGAATACTAATGGCATTTTTCACAGAACTAGAATAAATAATCCTAAAATTTGTATGGAACTTCAAAAGACTTCAAACAGCCAAAGCTGTCTCAAGAAAGACAAATGAAGCTGGAGGTATATTACATGCTTCCAGATTTCAAATTGTACTACAAAGCTATAGTAATCAAAACTAGCACAAAAGCAACACAAAGATCAATGGAATAAGAGAGAGTCCAAAAATAAACCCAAGCTTACATGGTCAATCTTCATCAAAGGAGGCAAGAATATACAATAGGGAAAAGACAGTGTCTTCAATACATGGTGCTGGGAAAATTGGACAACTACATAAAAAAGGATGGAACTGGGCCACTTTCATTCACCATATACAAAAATAATCTCAAAATGGATTAAAAACCAGAATGTAAGAAACCATAAAGCTCCTAGAATAAAGCATGGGCAGTAAGCTCTTGGGCACTGGTCTAAGCAATAATTTTTTGAATCTGTCTGTTCAAGGGCAACAAAAGCAAAAATAAACAAATGGGACTACATCAAACTAAAAAGCCTTTGCACAGCAGAGGAACCTGAACAAAATGGAAAGGCAACCTACTGAATGGAGAACATGTTTGCAAATAAAAGAACTGGTAAGGGGTTAATATCCGAAATACACAGAGAATTCACACAATTCAACAACAAACAAAAAGAAAATAAAACGAAAGCAATCCAATTATAAATTGATAAGAGGACTTGAGTAGGCACTTCTCCAAAGGAGACACAGATGGCCAGCACACACATGAAAAGACGCTACACACCACTCACTATCGGGAAGATGCAAATCAAAACGACAATGAAGTATCACCTCATCCATCTTAGAAGGGGTATTACTCAAAAGACAAGAAATAACAAGTCTTGGCGAAGATGCGGAGAAACCCTCACATACTGTTGGTAGGAATGCGAAATGGTGCAGCAACTAGGAAAAACAGTGTGCAGGTTGCTCAAAAAATTAAAAATAGAACTACCACATGATCCAGCAATTCCACTTCTGGGTATTTATCCAAAGAACACAAAATAAAATTGAAAAGCTATATGCACCTCTATGTTCATTGCAGCATTACTCACAATAGCCAAGGTACTAAGTGTCCAACGGATAAATGGATAAAGAAGGTGTGATTATATGTGTGTGTGTGTGTGTGTGTGTGTGTGTGATATCACACATACACATGTACACGTACATGTACACACAAAGGAATATTAGTCAGCCATTCAAAAAAAAACTGAAATCTTCCCATTTGTGATAACATGGATGGACCCAGAAGGTATTACGCCAAGCCAAATAAGTCAGATAGAAAAAGACTAATACTGTATGATTTCACTTATATGTGGAATTTAAAACAAAACAAAACAAAAAATGAACAAAACGAAACAGACTCATAGATACAAAGAACAGTCTGGTGTTTGCCAGAGGGGATGTGGTGGGACAATGGGCAAAATCAAGGAAGGGGAAAAAGGTACAAACTTCCAGCTATAAAATAAATAAGGCACAAGGATACAATGTACAGCATAGGGAATAGAGTTAATAATAGGTAACACCTTTGTATGGTGACAGATGGCAGCTAGATTTACAGCAGAGATCACGTCCTAATGTATACAAATGTTGAATCACTATGTCCTGCACCTGAAAAACCAAGATAATACTCCATGTCAACTACGTTCGATAATAAATAAGTAACAGAGATACTGCTATATTTGCCTACATACAAATTGTAGCTTTAAGAGTCCAACAAGTCAATATATGTGAAAATCTATGTAAATTTTAAAGTGATCACTTCAATTTAAAAGCTTATTCTTGGGCTCGGGTCATGATCTGAGTCATGACATTAAGCCCCACATCGGCTCCTTGGTGGGCATGGAGTCCACTTAAGGTTCTCCCTCTTCCTCTCCCTCTGCCCCTCTCACCTCTCCCCCCTCCCCCCCAAAAAAGAGTTTATTCTTATATGTACCGCACAGCCATTGTGTAAATATTCATCAAGTCACGAACCCTTGCCAGGTATCTACTATATTCCCAGGTGCGATTGTGTCATCTGCTAAGGGAGGTGGGGAATGATAGTGAAAAGTATAATCTGCATTTCCTGTCCTGAGGGGAATTACCTTGAGGAGACAGGGCAATAGTCAGGAAAAGTTAAATGCGAGAAGTGGGCTGGGCAGAGAAAACAAAACGTGCAAAGCAATATGCTAGAGACGTCTTCAGAGGGAGGAGAAAATGCTGCCCTTCCTTGAGCAGTCCACACCAATCAGAGTAGGGTCTCTAAGAGAGCTCAGTGTCAGCTGGGAGGGCAGGGTAGGAGTTGGAACCGGGGTTCCAACGGGGTTCCAACGGATCCTCCAAGACCGTGCATATGACAGGGAGATATCGGAGGTCAAGGGCTTTCCAGGCAAGGAGAAATTGGGGAGACACAGAGATGGGACTGTAAATAAGAGAGTAGCACTTCGTAAGAAAGAGACAGTGTGTGTGGAGCTAACCGAGGAGATGAAGAGAAAAAGAAAAAGGCAGGCAAGATCAGTAACTAGGCAGCCTTTGCGACCTCATTGTTGGCCCCTGGCCTTGGCTTGGAGAAATGCAATTCTATCTTCCTTTACCCCCCAAGGAATACAGAACAAGAAGAAAAGAAGAAGAAAAAAAAAACAAATCAGGAATTTCAGATGTCTTCTCTCCTTTCTTCCTTAGTAGAGAAACAGAGCCTCCCAGATAAGGATGTGGTAAAAGTCTGTACATTCATAAGATTTACTTAAGGAACAGTTTTAACGATGAGGGCATTTGGGCTGAAGACAGTCACTTTTTAAATAACTTATATTAACCTCATTTTCCCATCTCTCTTATGATAGCAATTTTTTTTTTTTTGGCAGAAATGTTTTTAGAGAAGTAATCTACTGGCACTTAATTACTAGTATTTAACCAATTCAACATTCTCTTTTCTTAAGAGTCCATTAGGTTTCTATTAGAATATTATACATTCTAATCAAATGTGGCTTTCTGCAAAGGTCCTCATTGTCAGTCTCCTCAAAGCAAAGTTTATCTGGACTATTAGACATTCTCTCTACTTTGGCTGCACCAAATTAGATTAATTATTTATACCTGAGGTCCATTGTTTCAGAACTTGGGCACCTCACTTAACATTTCTCTAGCGAATTATTAAGAGTCTTATTTTTAAAATAAAGTCCTCATTTCATAGTCTGTTTGATTGAGGTTAAACACAATAGTCTAGTGATTCTTGTATTAAACAGTTCAATGTCATAAGATTCTCTCCTGGGTTTTGTGCCAATGAACACATTTGAAACAAATGAACCTTTCATTAAGAATACCCTCACAGGGGATAAGGGCAAAGGGCTTCTGACTCAAAAACTGTCAGGCACAAGTCTGGGCAAATTATTAAAACAAGTCATAGTATGTGGAGTCTACTCTTTATACATCAGGAACAACTAGAGATAATTATTTTGCAGATAAAGAAAAAACATATTAGCATCCTATAACTTTTGCAGATAATAATTATTTTGCAGATAAAGAAAAAACATATTAACGTCCCATAACTTTAGCTCGTAGTGACTTGCTTTATTCCAAAGGTCACTCTGAGGTAGGGTTCAAAGGCATCCTCAAAGACATGGTAGGTGCTCTGTAATAATCAGGATTCCTTTTTTTTTTAAAGATTTTTATTTATTTATTTGACAGAGAGAGAGACAGCCAGCAAGAGAGGCAACACAAGCAGGGGGAGTGGGAGAGGAAGAAGCAGGCTCCCAGCGGAGGAGCCCGATGCGGGGCTCGATCCCAGAACGCCGGGATCACACCCTGAGCTGAAGGCAGACGCTTAATGACTGAGCCACCCAGGTACCCCAATAGTCAGGATTCTTAACTACAAACAACAAATTCTTCTCTGGCTTGTATATGCAGGAAAAGACTATTAAAACATATTAGTAGTACCCAGAGCCTCCAGGAAGGCCAAAGAGCCAGGCCAGGGTGTCTAGCAGCCAGGGAAAATGTTCAACCACACCGTAGGGAAAGGGAGAGTCACCTGGCAATGTCCTGACTGCTCAAAAAACATGACATTGCTCACCTGTCCACATGATCTGTGCAAGAACGCCAGACTCATGGGCGGGAACGAACCACAAAGAAGACTAGACAATCCTTTTTTTTTTTTTTGTCTTTTACCTTAGAAAGGGGAGACAAAAAAAATTCCACGAACATAACACAAATGGTCCATCAAGTGTACCGAGATTAATAGAGCTTCCAAAAATACCTTTGATTTCCACTTGGGCATCTGGAAAGGAAAGGCTCTCCTCCCCCAGATCCCTGCCCCCGCCTCCCCCTAACCCCCCAGCAAGAATTCGGCTTCTTACATTTCTATGACTCTGACACACTTTATGAAACAGAAAATACATTCTTTCATTCCACTCCTGGAACCTCCCCTTACTACACAAGCATTCCAACCTAGTGATCAGTCAATGACAAAACTGATTTGGTGACCAGCAGAAAGGAGGGAACCTTCTCCCTACCCACGCTGTGCTGACTAAGGCTCTTGACCTTGAATTTTCTAATTCCAGCACTGTCTTGACTCTTTGGTGAGATAAAAACAAGAAGAGTGCCTGGCATGCAATGTCTCAAGGCTAGAATCTGTCAGTTGCTTCGCTTTGGGGCCTTACTTCTCAAAGACATTGAATGATTTTGAGTAGGCTGTTTACCTTGATGTGAGCAGAATTAGCCTAAGACACTAAGCCTTTATGGCAAGTTTTATTGTTCAAGGCAAATATAACCTGTTAAGATTTACAGGCTTTATTAACAGCAATAACCATTTTATAGCCAACATCAGTAAATCAGGGTTTATTGAGAACTCTACAATTTTAATCTGTGGAAAACCATTAAAATGTCGGATTTTCATTGGACATAATTTCTAACTTTTATGAAAGATAGATTTTCCATTTAATTGGGGAGTATAAAAAAGTGCAGTGTGGGATAATGAATTGTTTTGAAAAGAGCAAATTGGTTTTAGCTAAACAACGAGTGTCAAACACTAAAGTTTTCTCTTTAGTTAGAACTGTCCCAAGGTTAAGGTTAAAAGTAACCACAGTGACAAATACGTTCTAATACATCCAGCTCTAGGATGAGCTCATGGCGTTTAGGAAAACTTGAATTATCATCTGTTCCCATTTCAGGTATTTTGCAAAGACCATGTGACCTATTATTTCATCCAGACCAGTATGTAAATGAGCCTGGTGAGTATCTTCAAGTTCTATGCAACTTCTTGGAAAGTGTTTTACTACTACTAATACCATACTTTAGGCTCCTTAATGGGGTAAGCGAGGTGACCAAACATTGATAGTCACCGGCTTCTGTCAATACCCATTTATTTCCTCCATGTGATAGATTAAAAGAGAGGGAAGTGGAGAGCATGTCTTTGTCCTTTGATGAGCTTGAGAAGTAAGAACAGAGGGCTCAGGCAGGAGAGGTGGAGCTCATGGACAGTCTGGGGTAAGGAGAGATGGTCTTAGCAGCCCTCTGCTTTTTCATGGGGCTGAAAATGTGTCAGATACCTTAAGACTCTCAGTTTTAATCTGATTCTCCAACCACAATGGAGCCTTAACATGTTCTCTGAGAAGCAAAGGTTTGTGAAGCTTTATAAAAGACTAGGATAAAGAGGAAGAAGACAAACCACAATAATCCAAACTATTTAGTACTAAAAACTGTTTTGCATATTCTCAGGGGTTTTTTTTCCTTTTTTATGTCATAGCAAGCCTACAAAGAAAATATGGTTCCTATTTCTGGATGCGGAATCTGAGGTTCATGGTGGCTAGTAAATTCCTATAGGTCACAGCATCATGAAGGGCCAGTCAGGCCCTGACCCTTCGTGACAATGAGACCTGTCATGGCCAATGCCAGACATAGGAAAAATGTAATGAGGATAGAGACTACCCTAGGATCTCTCCCTTCCCCTGTTATATGTCCCCTTTTCTTCTCCTCCATGGCCTCCTCCCTGCAACTCTGGACATCCAGTACTTTTTTTTTTTTTTAAGGATTTTATTTATTTATTCGACAGAGATAGAGACAGCCAGCGAGAGAGGGAACACAAGCAGGGGGAGTGGGAGAGGAAGAAGCAGGCTCATAGCGGAGGAGCCTGATGTGGGGCTCGATCCCACAACGCCGGGATCACGCCCTGAGCTGAAGGCAGACGCTCAACCGCTGCGGCCCCCATCCAGTACTTTTCTATCTCCCAGCACAGCATCAAACCCAGGCTTCTGGCCCTTGGGAGCACAGGGGCTCCACAGATGTCCCTCTCCAGGCTCCTTGTCCTCCTGAGCTCCCAAAGCCTCTATTTTTTCATTGCGCTGTTCCTTGTTTCACCACCAGATTACCGATCTCAAACAAAAGCACACAATTTACACAAGGTTTAGGATTGGCATATTACCCAGAAGAAACTTTAATCTGAAACTCCATTTCTAAGGATGGAAAGTCTGGTAGCACAGCAAACAGAGAGGTTACCACTGGCCGAGGGGCCCTCAAGCTTCAAAAAGGCTTGGGGAAACTGATGGAACCCAAAGTCTCATTAAAAACCAACAAAAAATATTAGAGAAGGAAAAAAAAAAAAGATCTGAGCTTTAAGGTTAGATTGGGTTCCTTAGTGATCCGAGAGCTTGGACAAGTTCCTATAAGAAGGACATGAAAACACCTATAATCTTCTGGCATCCCTTTTGCAAATCAAATGAAATACCACAGAGAAGGCACTGAACACAGTGCCCAGCACATGGGGACATTCTATACATGGTAGCTCTTCCTATGCTTCTACAAACCACCTTCTGTGCTCATACAGGTGAGTTAGTTGTCTAGGAAGTCCTACCTCACAGACAGAAGACAACCGTACAGGTCTTCAAAGTGCCAAGGAGGAGCCCTCCTAGGTCACTGTGGGACAAAACCAGCTGAATGCCAGCGACCCTGCCAGGCACAACCCCTTCCAGTAATGATCCTGTGGCCCCAAAGCAGGTGGGCAGGAAGGGAACCATGAGCCGGAAAGGGAAGAACGTCCCTGCTCCAGGAAGATAATGGCTGGTATATTACAGTGACAATTTTGATGTAACTGATCAATTTCCACGCAGAGTTCCCAATCACGGCCATCCTGGAGAGTCATGAACTTCAGGGTCCTCACCAGATAATGATGTCAGAATGCACAGCGGTGCCCTCTTGGAGATCTGGAGACCGCGTGACAGGCACGGGCAGACATCCCTACCCTGGGAGACCCCGTTTGGAAGGGTACACATGTTCTCCCTTTCCTTCCCTATCCCTGTCCTCCTCTCTCTCAGCTTTCTTCTCTCATTCTGCCCTCCCGTCAGCAAAAACACAGATGGCGGTGGTAATAACGACCGCGTAAGCTACTGCACGCTAAAAGAGCTGTAAATATCGGTGTGCGGATACAGGTAGTATCCAACCCATAAATTCCAAGGTAACTCAAGTGTTTGGAATTGGGATGCTTTCTCGCATTATCACGATGCTATAAATGCTTGCCAGGGCCCCGCAAGAGCCCATTAACCCACAATGTAGCTGAAACACTCTCCATAGCCATCCGACAAGACAGAATGCACAAAACACAGCTTGCCCCCCACTCTCAGCTCAGAATTTCTGTGTTAAAGCATCCTGCAGCCCTGGCTGCTCCTTCGAATGGCCCTCTATTTAAAATCAGCCAGCCGGGCTCTGAAATGTATTCCTAATAACATACACATGGTTAAAATAAAAGGGTCACAGGATGTCAAAGGGGCAAGAGGAAGTGCACTGAGTTACACAGCACCCCCCACCCTGCCCCGATTTCATGTCCAGACAGACATTCACAAATCAGGATTGTGAGAGGTGAGAGGTGCATGTCCAATCAGAAAAGCAGAGGGACACATTCACCGGAGCACTGAACGCCCAGCTGCCCGTCACCCGGCTCTGGAAACCAGAGCACGCTCTGCAAGGAACAAGAAGGGAGCAAAAGAAGATCAAAAATCTTTCTGTTTCACATTAAATAAAAATCTAAAAATAAGCATTTTCCTTTCTAATCATTTCCTATCATGCATGGAATGTTCACTTTAATTTTCAAGTCCGTTTACTTCATTTCTGTGAACCACTTGAGCTTTGAATAGTGTCCACCCAGCATGCTTTCTGTCGAAACATGCAAGCGTGTGTGTGTTTTTCCGTTCCCCTTTATTTTCTCCAATCCTTTGTCCTTCCAATTACAAAATCCCCCAGCAATGTTTGCGAAAAATGTGAGGCAAAGGCTCCTTCCTTTTTTTTAAAATCTTCTTCTCAGTGAATAAACAAACCATAGGTCTGAGGACAGTTTCCTAGCTTCCCACAGAAGAGCCACCACTGGATTATCTATTGACCAACTCAGGCCTCCATTTAGAAAAATTATCATTCTATCAAGCATTCCTGGTACTTCCTAACTTGTCCCGGCCCCCAGTGCTGCTTTCACGACCGTATTACTCATCTGTCAGGACATCTTTTAAGAGCTACTGAAAGACTTAGGGAGGCTTCCCTATGACCACAGTATGTCATCACTGACAATTGTATTCAAATAGCATGGTAGACGTTCTAGAAAACATGCAAGGAGCAAAAACCAGAGTGACGCTAGATTCTAGACTCCCAGTGTGAAGGAGACCTGTGGCTACAGCACTTTTTATATCCCCCACACCAGCACAGTGCTGTAGGCATAATAAATGCTCAATGAACGTTTGTTCCATAGGTAAAGAAAGACTAAGGACAAACGTCGGTGAGACTCGGCACTAGGGGCTGATCTCCTTCCCCGTGCACTGTTTCACGAAGCTTTGCCTGTTTGAGTAGCTTGATGCATGACCCAATGGGTGTATCACAGTGTCCAAGGTGACTGAGGACACAAAGGATGTCACCTGTGTCATCTGAGGTCCCAAAATCAGAACACAGACTAATTCTACTCAGGCTACCTCGCAAGAGCTTTGTGTCAACAGCAAAGGAGACGAGAGGCAATTTCCTCTTCCAACTTATTTCTTTCACAGTTTCTTCATCATCTTTAGCAAATGGGTCCAGACCGCAAGAATGCCAGACACAAGCTCTTTCACTTCCCTTAGGACCACACGGGACTCCGGTCTCCCTCTTGGGACCAAGTCTGGTCCCACAAGTCTCTTACCTCAGCCGCAGGGACTCCCTCGGGCGGTCGGCAATGCAGCACTATCATGCCTTCGATGGGAACCTCCCTTCCCTGCGGATCTTGTTCAAAGTTTTTCCGTAAATCTGCCAAAAAAAAAAAAAAAAAAGAAAAGAAAAGAAAAGGGTGAGGTCCATGACCATTTGCTCTAGGGCCAGTATTACTCATATTTGTTCCAAATACAATAAAACAGCAAGCTTAATGTCACAAACTAGATATACCCAGAATAGTCAGTGGGTCTCAGGAATTCAAGAAGAAGAAAATCGTTTTCCCAAATATTCACAAGCACATTTGAAATAAACCGTCACAGGACTTCCTAATGCTCTATACCGACGTGAAGGAGAAAAGATTTAATGCGGGGGGGGGGGGGGGGGAGCAAAATGAAAACAAACAAACAAAACACAACTCGTCATTTCCTGAGTCTCTGCCAACATAATCTGCTTAGCAGCTGATGAAACACTTGGCCTAATAAATTGCTCTCCACAGCTATTATGCAGTTGAGATGCACGTGATTTGTTTTTTTTAATTTTTTTTTTATTAACTGAAGAATGCCTTATTAATCTGTAACCTCTGCCTCTCTCTTAACCCTCCAGGGGGCTCTAGAAGATGGTAATAGAGTGAGATTACCTATTAGTCTTTTATGTGTAACCAGGGAGAATGAGGCAACATCCAACCACAACAAAATCTATAACCCATCCAACCAAACATATAATTAAAAACCACAACGCCCTCCAGTCAAACAGCGACGCTGGGTATCTGCGTAGTGCCCTTCATGGAAGGTTCCGGGCACTTTGCAAACAAGCTGCACTATTAACCTTTTACACATGGAAGGGTGATGCTTGGAGAGGTTAATTGGCTTGCCAGTGGTCACGGAGAACATCAATGCCAGTGAGGGGGAAACATTCACTGAGCCTCCTGACATCCAGTCTCTGCCGGCTCACCAGCCCCAACTTTCTCAGGGAAAAGGACAGACAGATGGGTCAGAGAGAAGGAGCTTTGCTTTGAATGGCTTTCCACTTGAGTGTAAGCTTCAAGAACCGAAGTGGGAGCTGGCCTCTTCTTCTATGGAGGTGTCCCAACAGCCCTTGGATAATCTTACAGCACGGGCTTAACTCTTGCTGTCACTTGAAATCCTGGGATAGCAGACTGAAGACAGCTTTACAAGTCTTTCTCGACGTAAATGACTCCCCCTCCCTCGCAGACAATGTATTTTTCTTCAATTGAGTATCTCAAATTACAGGCTGTGGATTTATTGATTTAATTTTCTTTAGTGCTTACAATAACATGAAATATGTTCCCTGTGAAGAGCAGAGCTCCAGAATCCGTTACATCTTTACAAATTGTATAAATACATTAAACTTGCTTTTAGCAAGTCAGAAACACTGGGTGAATAACCAGCAGAACAATCCATGTATTCACGTTCTTCGGAATTCTACTCTTAATGTTTTCCCTCCCAGAGGCAACCGATGTCTTTCGTCAGTAGTGCTACATATCCAGGGGTCTTCATGAGTATATAGGAGGCAAAAGATCTTAAAAGGCCTTGCATGGCAGGCAGGGGGCAGGAGCCGCCTTCTCATTTCCCTGCTGTCCCCTGAATCATAAAGCCAGCTTCCTTCAATTCGAGATCCGTGAACTGCCACAGCCCTTAGGATTCGGAATTTCTGACTCCAAGTGTGATAAGGGTCACCTGACTTGTGATAAAACTGTGAGTGACGGACTGTGAGTCGACCCCAGAATGAAAAATCTCCCATTGCCTGCGCAGTTGGACCCCAAAGTTTCCTTTGCTCTCCCACAAGGAATCTGTGAGTCAAAAATCCCTCTTCCATAGGACTCACGTATTCATCGGGACCGCACGGAAATTAGTCTAGCACATAGTGTGAGTGTGACTCTCACGCGAGTTCTGCTCACACTCCCTTTGCTAATGGAAGGGGCTGAGTTTTTGTGGCTATTTTTGTTTGGTTTGTTTGCCATTTTGTTTTCCTTGATTGCTTTGTTTTCTAAATGAAGCCTCACTTCGTGCTACTACATAACGGTCGAAGCTTTGACAACACCAAATAATGTGTATTCAACCAGATGAAGCACAGAAAACGGATGATGGGAGTTTCTAGTCTAGCTTCCACTCCTATTCCCTTTGCTCAGAAGAAATGGGAAAGGTAGCAAAATGCATAGTTTTTGGTTAGCTCTGTACTCCACCATGTTAATACAGCAGCAGATGAAAACTAGAGCGAAATCATTTTCCCTCCCCATTCCCAACTGCTCAACAAAATAGAGAAATCTGTATATAAAAAAGGTAACCCTGTATTGACCCTGGGATGTAGGAAAGGGTGCTGTCAAGAAATTTTGAGAAAGTTCTAGCAGATCTCATCCAGCCAGGACCAAACTAAAGAAGGGATCTACCCAACCTCTTGCTCTTCCCCATGGACCCTGGAAATCACTGGAAGGTTCCAACATGACGCACAGAACACTCCTCAGTGTGGAGATACAAAGATTACAGATTAACCAGCAATGGAGTAGGGGGTCAGGGAAAAACTGTGGTGTCATGGATCAGGATCCTAGCCGGCAGCCGACCACGCACCAGACATCACACCAAGGGAGAAACGCAAGAATCACAGGGTGCTGGCCTATACCAGAGCCGGTGGCAGGAACTCTGGCATTTCTGATTCCCGAGAAGGGCAAACAGACCAGACAAATTCCAGCTAGCTACTAAATGTATTAAAAACCATGGGAATAAACTCTTAGACATAGAGGTGCATGCGTCCGGCTCTATCTCTGACTCTCACCATAGGTCACCCAACCTAATTAAGTTTCTGAATTGGCAGATCTAAGTACTTTTATCACCTATGTTAGTTCCAAGGCTTGACAAATTCAGACAGGAACCTATGCAACTTCCCAAGAGTAGGGAAACCATCCCCCGCCATATAAAAAGAATTCTTCTACAAATAAAGGAGGCAAGCCATAGAACTGAGATTGAGTGGCTTCCTCTAAGACAAGAAACAAGAGGCATTTTTGGATAACTTCTAATTTAAGCTCTTTAAAGTCAAAAGGAAATAGCAACTGAGAATCTAGAGTAGGGAGTTATAAATAGGAAACATCTGAGATCAAGAAAACTGCCACTATGCAGGGGGAAAAAAAACAAAACAACATAAGCGCTGAGTTAGAAATATACATATCAGGAAGACCGTAAACAGCATCTGGGATATTGCAGAAAATCAAACGTGGGAGGATCCAGGCAGGAAAATTAAAAAGGCAAAGGGGGACAAAGGGGATGAGGGGGCCCAAAGGAAGAGGTTGGGGTAACAGAGCAGCACAGCACCGGGCACTGGTGTTGGCAACCTCAGAAACTTGGAAGAGGGATACAAGAAGTCAAGACCCAGGCCTCTGAAGAAAGACTGCCCATCGGCTTGGTGCCGAACCTCTGTGGGACCTGACAAAGCTGGTTCTAAAAGTTTTTGGGAAAAATAGTAAGCTGGAAACAAGCAGCAACTGCCACTTCTAGGATAAAGAAACTCTCCAGGGGTGGGGGAGGAAGGAAGGGGGTGTACTGACCTGCACAGAAAATTAACAAGAAGTAACCTTTCTCCCTCCTCCAGGGATCAGGCCCCTCTGGCGCCTCCTCCTGGTGGAACCTTACAGGGAGCCAGGATCTAGCAAAAGAAGTCCCCAGCCCCAGCTTTACAAACCATAGACCAGTGGTATTAGGGGTGAGAGATAAAAGCTTTGTAACCAACAAAACCCAGTTTAAGAAACTTTATCTAGCAGGGCTCTTGTAATTGCTTACCCCCTATCTGCTTTCGACACTAGAGCCTCAGTTCTATGAAGGGGGCTTTATGTCTGCGATGGTCACCCACATATTCCCAGTGCCTACTGAACATCTGATACAGAGCATGTCCTTAATAAATATATGTTGAATGAATGAGCTAAGAGGAAAATGATAAAATGATAATAAACTTTCCAGCAAAATAAAATAACAAAAGATAACATTGAGATAGAGAAATAGAGGATTAAATATAATAGGAATTTTAGAAGGAAATAACGAGCTGAAGGAAAATAAATGATAATCTATTTAATAATGATAATAATTCTTCTCTGAGCTGTAAAAAGACTTGAGTTTGCAAAAGAGCTCACTGGATACAAGGTAAAACAGTCTTAAAAAGAAAAAAGATAGATTCTAAATATGTCATAATTGGAATTTTGAATTTTAACAAAACTAAGAAAATTATAAAAATAATTTTATAAGTATCTTTGGAGTAAACAGACAGATGTAACTAACAATTTCATGGACCTGAAGAATTAATATTGTTAAAATTTCTATAAGACCCAAAGCCATCAATAGATTCAATGCCATCCCTATAAAGATTCCAATGGCATTTTTTACTGAAATAGAAAAAACAATCCTAAAACTCACGTGGAACCACAAAAGACCTTGAATAGTCAAAGCAATCTTGAAAAAGAAGAAAAAGAACAAAGCCAGAGGCATCATACTTCCTGATTTCAAATTACACTACAAAGCTACAGTAATCAAAACAATATAGCATCAGCACAGAAACAGACACACAGATTAATGGAACAGAATCGAGAAACCAGAAATAAAACCTCACATATACAGATAACTAATATTTGAAAAGGGAGCCAATTATACTAAACGAGGAAAGGATATTTCTTCAATAACACGTGGTGGGAAAATTGGATAACCACATGCAAAAGAATTAAATTGGACCCCTACATTTTAACACTCACAAAATTGAACTCAAAATGGATTAAAGACTTGGGGTGCCTAAGTGGCTGTTGGTTAAACGCCTGCCTTTGGCTCAGGTCACAATCTCAGGGTCCTGGGATCGAGCCCACAGCAGGCTCCCGGCTCAGTGGGCAGTCTGCTTCTCCCTTTCCTTCTGCTGCTCCCCACCACTCATGCTTGCACTCTCTCTCTCAAATACATAAAATCTTCCAAAGGAAACGAAGAAATGGATTAAAGACTTACATGTATGACCTGAAACCATAAAATGACTAAAAGAAAACCTAGGGGAAGAGCTTCTCCACACAAGCCTTGACAACAACGTTTTGGATGTGACAACAATAACACAAGCAACAAAAGCAAAAACAATGAGTACTGAATCAAATTAAAAAGTTTTTGTGCAGCAAAAGAAATGGTCAACGAGGTGAAAAGGAAACTTACAGAATGGTAGAAAATATTTGCAAACCATATGTCTGATAAGGGGCTAATCCCCAAAATATACAAAGAATTCATTCAACTCAACAGCAGAAGAATACACAATCCATTTAAATAGCAGGCAAAGGACTTGGACAAACATTTTTAATGGCCAACAGGTCTGTGAAAAGGTACTCAACATCATTAATCCTCAGATAAATGCAAATCAAATCCACAGTGAGATATCACCTCACTCCAGTTAGAACGGCTGTCACCAAAAAGACAAGAGATACATGTTGACAAGAATTGGGAGAATAGGGAACCCTTGTACATTGTTGGTGGGAACGTAAATTGGCACAGCCTCTGTGGAAAACAGTATGGAATTTCCTCAAAAAATTAAACTGAGAACTACCATAGGATGCAGCAATCTCATTCCTGGATGGATGGATGGATCTATCTATCTATCTATCTACCTACCTATCTATCTATATCTCCAAAGGCAATAAAATCACTCTCTCAAAAAGACTTGACACCCTATGTTCATTGCAACATCATTGGCAAAAACAGAGACACAACCTAAGTTGTTTCATTCCATTCAACAGACGAATGTAGTTGTGTGTGGGTGGGTGGGTGTGTGCATGGGTGTGTGTGTCTGTGTGTGTGTGTGTGTGTGTGTTTATGTGTGTATGGGAGGATTATCCAGCCTTAAAAAAGAACCAAATTCCGCCATTTGTGACAACACAGTTGGACCTTGAGGGTACTATGCTAAGTGAGATAAGTCAGACAAAGAAAGACAAATACTGTATCCTCTGGAATACAAAAAGCCGAACTCACAAACAAGGAGTAGATTAGTGGTTGCTAGGCGTGGGGGAGTGAGGTAAATGCAAGATGGAGGTCAAAGGGTACAACTTCTAGTTACAAGATGGGGACTTGACATACAACATGGTGAATATAGTCAACGATGCTATACTGGACACTTGAAAGTTACTGCGAGAGTAAATTTTAAATGTTCTGTCTACAAAAAAGAAAAAAAATGTGCCTATGTGAGGTGATAGATACGTTAACTAACCTTATTGTGGTAATCACACCACAATATAAAAATATATCAAATCAGCACAGACCGTAAGTTACACAATGTTATTTGTCAGATATATCTCAATACAGCTACATAAATTTTTTTTTTTAAATAACTGACAACAAAACAAAAATCAGGCCATGACTAAAACTTTTTCCTCTGTTAGCATATACCAGAGTATAATTAATCATATCTATGTTTTTATTTAGGGGGGCAAGAAAGCATGGGCACTGATTTTTTATTCCCAAACAAGTTATTCTACGTGAGCAAACTAACAGCTACATCGTCTGAGACAAGACAGGCCTAAGAGATCGGAATCAGCTGCACACCTTTCCTGAAAACACCACCTTTTGTCAATGAGGCTCAAAGCCAGGAGTTAAGTATTTGGAAGTTGTGGTTTCAAAAATTTGGTAGTGGCCAATGAAAACCATTTAAAAATGTTTACATCTAATTTTTTTTATAATATAGCAAGGAATATTCATGTCATTATCCAAAAACTCTGGAAAGAGAAATGCATAACACATCATAACCATGCATGAAAATTAAGGATAAGGATTTAAACTCCCAGGTCATTTCTTCCAGAACTCCACTAGGGAAGACTGAACACCACTGTGGAAGAAGGTGGGGCTGGAGACTGAGCATCTGTCTGAATTCTGGGTCTGTCACCTACTAGAACCTTGATTCCGTAAGTATCCTTAGCCCTCTAAGCCTTAGGTTCTTCATCTGCAACATGAGGACAATAATTTCTATTACCTGTAGTTTTTGTGAGCATTAAATGATACATAAAATCCTTTTAAGAGCAGGGTATATAACACTTCTTAATAAAGGTCACAAATATGACTAAATCCGATTATAAATCCGTGATGATTAAAAGGGGTTGGCTTTCCCATAAATCAGATATACATATTAATTATAAAATTTTCAAGCATTTTTCACGACACTCAAATGTAAGGTATTAAGTTAGTATATGGTAAAACCAGAGCAGTAATAAAATACTTATTGGATCTTAGGATGGGGAAGGGGCTTCTAAACAAAATGAAAGGAAGAATGCTTAAGGAAATGATTGGCAGATAATTGTTTTGGTAGATAATGTTTGGTAGATACTGTTAAAATTAAATTATCTCAAACCCAAACATTGCAAGCAGCAGTATAAGCAGAGGTTTGACAGCCTTAATACATTAAGGGCACTTTTGAAACAAAGTGGGAAAGATAAATACCCTAAAATAAAATGGCAAAGGGGTATGTAAGCAAAATTTACAAAAGAAGAGACATCAACAGCTAATAAAGATAATTAGAAGGCCCAATAGCACTAATTATTAAAGCAACGCCCATTTAAAAAGCATCAATAGGTCTCTTTACTTTTCCAAACAGGCTTCGGTTTATCTGTTTCTTTAGGTACTAAACCACAGAGTTCTGGGGAGGGATGCCTGGGTGGCTTAGTCAGTTAAGAAGAAGACTGAGGACATCCTTCCTCATGTTCTTTTGTCTTTTTGACTGTGGAAACACTTAAGAACTTCAATTCAAGGGGGGCGCCTTGGTGGCTCAGTTGGTTAAGCGACTGCCTTTGGCTCAGGTCATGATCCCTGGGTCCTGGGATCGAGCCCCGGGTTGGGTCAGTCTCCCTGCTCAGTGGGGAGTCTGCTTCTCCCTCGCCCTCTGCTCCCCCTCCTCATTCTCTCTCTCTCTCTCTCAAATAAATCAGTAAAAAAAAAAAAAAGAAGAAGAAGAAGAAGAATAAGAAAGTGTGGAAAACTAGATAGTCAACACTGCTAGATGAAGTGACAATGGGTCAAAATGAAGAACAAGCTAGAAGATGTGTCAAAATCACTTTACAGGTTCATTTATATATTTACTTTCTAATGAATAAATAAATACGTGGTATATCCATACCATGGCTTATTATTTGGCAATAAAAAGAAATAAAATTTGGAAGTACATATTGCAACACAGATGCATATTGAAAATAATATGCTCAGTGAAAGAAGCCAGACACAAAAGGTCATGTATTATATGATTCCAATGATTCCATTTATATGAACTGTCCAGAGCAGGCAAGTCTGGGGAGCCAGAAAGATTAGTGATTGCCTAGCACTGCAGGTGGCCGGGCCGGGGGTGGGGGGAACACTGTGGTTAATGGGAATGGTTTTATTTTTTGGTGTGATGTAAGTATTCTAGAATAGACTCTAATGATGGTTAAACCGTAGACTTTAAGTAGATGAACTGGTGGCAAGGTATTGTGGATTATACCTTAATAAAGCTATTACTTAACAGGGTTCATTTACATAATTCAAGAAATCTACTTCTAAAATTTTCTAAGAAGAGGATGAGCCAGCCACTTAGAAAAATGTGGCATGGCAACATTGCTCAAATCATCACTTATGCTGAACACCTGCTGAAAATCTAAATATACAATAATATAATAATGGTTAATAACTTTCGGTGCATTCATATAATGGAATACTATACAGACGTTAAAAAGCTTAAAGAGTATTTTAAATTGCAAGCAAATGTTGAATAAATTGCTACATAAGATAAAATAGCATGGAGCGAATGGTTTCTATCTTTTCTATATTTTTTAATATGTGAGAACTGGCCTCCTTGAAATGTAATAATTATGTTTTTATAGAATGTGTCAACTTCTAAATGAAAGTGGGTACATCTGCATTAAAATCTGCTTTGGTAGGAAAGCCTCCTAATCTGCCTTCAGGGTTTCAGTGTATGTGCAGTAGCCTCCTTCATGCACTCATGCCATGGACCAAAGGCCAGACACTGCCAGGCAGCGAAGTGCACCGGTGAACTGGACACACACCATCTCAGCCCTCCCGCAGCATATATGCTAGCAGAGAGAACAGACATGAAACAAGAAATTAAAATGTATCTAAATGAATGATGAGATAGAGCAGTAGAAAGTTCTGTAAGGATCTACACAGTGGGACCTACCTTAATCTAGGGATTCCAGGAAAGTTTCTTAGAGAAAGTTCTAGGTAAACAGAGGTAGAACACCACCCAGCCTCCATAATACACCCTGTACCACTTTTACTGTTTCAATCAGGCTTTTACTGGTTTAAAACTTTTTTTTTTTGCATATAGATGCTCTCGTTTCTTTCTTGCAAGTCTCTGCAAAATGCCCGCCTAGCTACCTCTCTTTCCATAAGTTATCACATAAGGACGCTCTTTTATTAGACTTGGTCTTCTATTCATATATGGAGAGGGTGGAATATAGATTTCCACCTTCTGATCTCACTTACAATCAGGCTCACATGGTCTCTGGAAAGAAGAGAAATAATAATTTTCACATTATTTTGTATAAGGGAACTGAACCAAACTGCATCCACACACAGCAAGATTGAAAGTTTTAAAATTGTAAAATAGCAACTGGTGTGGGATTACTATGTATGTTACAGGAAAAGCCCTCGAGAGAAACAATTCGACATGTCAAAGATATGCTGCTGGATGAGTCTGGGTGTCCCAATGCTCTTCTTCATTTGTTTCTGCATGTTCTAAAATTTCTGCAATGAACATGGATATTTTTATTGCCAGAAAAAATACTGTCCAAAAAAGTCACTCTTTCCCAGGAGTTGTCAAGATTCTCTAAAGTAGACCGAAGTGAATCAGAAACCAGGGAAGAAGGACATTTTGTTTCATTTTATTGTAGCAAGTTTCACTCATCACGTTTATTAAGGAAGCAAGAAGGGCTATGGTTTTCAATCTTTTGTGACTTCTAAATTTGACTCATAGATTTCTGCGCACGAGGACAAAATTTTTCATTTGTCGTGTTCCCTGCCTTGCCTATAGTATCTGGAAGGGTATACAGTAGCCACTCAATAAGTGTTCATTGAATGATTGAATGAGTTTCCATTTCAACTCACCCGAATGATTATGAACTTACATACAACCAGATATCCAATAGTTAAGATGACTTTCGGGAAAAGCAAACACACGAAGAGATAACTGTACTATAATGATGTTAAACTAACACTTAGTCATTATCCTCGCGGGTGCGTGCGCGTCTGCTAACGATGCTAACAGCCCCAGCACTGACCAGCGTGGGGCACTTCCCCGTCTACTCCCGCTCCTCCTTCACCCCACCACCCTGTCTGGCTCCACAGCAGAATGCCAACGAGGCTCAAAGTGACTGGAAACACAGACAGCAGAAAGGAAGAGGAGGGCAAGGTGATGAAGCCAGGTATTTGGCTAACCTGTAAATCATCTGATCAGCACCAGGATCATCCCGAGTCAGCAGCGCCTGCCAATAAGCAGTCCATCTGGGGCGAGGCCATGGGAAGCAGCAGCCTCCCCTTCCTCACCCCATGCCCTGCTTGGCCTTTTTCTCATTTTCCTTTCATGCTACTATGTTAGAAAAGTCATTGTAGCACAAGAAAATCAATAAAAATTCAATTCCGAATAATAGTTCTTTGCGGCTCAGCAACACCAGGGAGTTATCGGCTCATTCAATGTTCTGGCAGTTAATGCAATGAAATAAAAATAATTTACTCATTCAAACCAAATCAGCCAGTGAAAAATCATAGTCATTTTTTTTAATAGTCATAGTTACAGTCATTTGTTAAGATTGCAGGAGGATGGTACAATGTCCCATTAGTGTCCAACGACACTGGTATGCAAATCAGCTCTGAATCTCTCCCACCCATATTTTTCGGAAGGAACAACAAATCCCATTTGTCATACACAAAAGGAATTTGTAACTTAGCCAAATACAGATCATTTGTTGGAATAAAAGGGCTGGTTCAAATGCAGAACAGATGGATGCCAGCAAAATGAAAGTCAAGGGCCAGTGCCCCCATTTGGTTCTGCCTCAGTCCTCCAGCCTTTAGGTGGTTATGGCCTGAGAAGTCAGCTACTAACTCCCGGTCCCTGAGGAAGCATATAAAAGGCTTCCTGTCAGGTCAGTTCCTCCTCTGAATACGCTTTCCTTGCCAGCCTGGCTTAAGCCCCCTGCCCTGCTGAGATCTATGCATTCTGCACATTTCTTGACCACTGATCCATGCTGATGCCAGACTGCTCGTATCTTTCATTTCCTGTCTTCGCTGTGGCTCTTTTAGTTCATATTTCGCCATGTGTCCTCAAAGGACAACTGGCTCTAAACGGTAATTCCACATGTACGTCTCTCTTTCCTAAAATCTGTGAATATTGGAGGCTCACCTCCTGCTGAGCCAATCTTGCAGCAATAGTGAAGGAGGGACACCTTCCTCCATAGTTGGCCATAGTTGAATTGCATGGGCCTC
This sequence comes from Ursus americanus, assembly GCF_024610735.1. Classification (NCBI taxonomy): domain Eukaryota; kingdom Metazoa; phylum Chordata; class Mammalia; order Carnivora; family Ursidae; genus Ursus; species Ursus americanus. Next base: position 13,058,739 of record NC_142153.1, read on the forward strand.
TCTGCCTTCCCCCTGGCCCCACCCTAGTGCCAAGCCATGAGCGGGCTCTGTTTATTGGGACAAGAAGGCATTTGGCTGATAACAGGAGTCTTGTCGATCAGAGACTCCTCAAGGCCGTTTTTCAGGGCCATGGAATAACTCTGGGGCTTTGCGAAATCCCGTGTTAAGCAATCTCTCTGCTGTTTCGTGGCTGTTATCAATAAATCATTTCATAACCAGTCCTGTGTGTCACTACCCCTTGCACACGAAGTAGCCTAGTTGGTCAGGCACCAGTGGTGTCGCAAAGGCAGCATACGGCAGTAGGGACACACTACGGTGGGGAGAAACAGCTGCAGTCTTACAAACTGCTTTGAGCACTAATTTAACCTGCGCTCTATCGAGCTATTCCCAAGTCAATACATTCCATTGCATTCGGCCTCTTTTGCTGACAAGGATGCAAAACTCATTCAGAAATTGAGCATTTATTGAAAATCAGAAGGACAAGAATCTTCATTTTGAGTCTAGAACTGATGGGAAACCAAGAAAGACCACAAACCAGGCTTGAAAGAGAGAGGCAGCGTCACAAACAGGCAAATCCTAAAGAGACTGTAACACGGCCAAGCAAGGGGATGAAGAGATCCAGTGTAATTCTGTTTACTGGGTGACTGCCCAGTCCTCTTAGCACAGACATGGCGCCTGTCACTTGCGCCCCTCCTAAGTAACTGTCTCTTGCTCTGCTGTCTTAATGGCCTCTGCTTATCTGTTGCTTACACTCACTCATGTCTTCTCCCGTCTCAGGGCCACCACAACCTGCTTCTTTGTCCGTGTCTGTCCCTTTCTCTTGCCTCAGCCGAGAATCTCTTTCTGGATCAAGTCATCCTCAGAAAAGCAAGAATCCAGAAGTACATAATCACGTGAATCCTTCTCGAGAGGGTCCCTCGTCCTGCATTTACTCACAGCGTACGTTCTTGGTCCGATGGAGATAGTGGACCGAGGAGGGACACAGTGTGGCCACCGAGGCTTATCAACACCACCTCCCTCAACAAAGAAATATGGGCAGGACTCCATACGAGGGTACCATGCCTGTAGAAGGATTCCTGAGATTTGCTTGGACTCCACGCTCCATGAAAGGCACTTTCTGTGTATCGATCATATTGATTTGGCTCATGGAGGACAGCTGAAGTTTGACCTAAACACCACATCTTCACAAGCTTCAATAGGGAAAAGTTATCAGGCTAAAATACAGAAATTCTCGGCTCTCTTATTTTTAAGGCATTATGTCACATTAAAATAAAGCTAATAATCTCATATTGTACCTTTACATCACGTTCTACTGAGCGCTCTCGGGACAATGTACCCCTAAGCTCCACATCCTGTGAGTTTGAGAATATGATTGCTCTTCTTGCTATGCTAATGGGGACGCTGAGTTTTAGATGAATGCAGAAGGAGACACCGAACCGAAGTGCTTTTGATCGAGGAAAAAAAAAGTGCAGTCCCAGGAATCATCGACTAGACTGCCCAGCTCTGAAGAAGTATAAAGAAAGGACACACTGCTCATCTTTCTACTGTTAGGATTCCCCCACCCCCACCCCCCAGTCCCTTAAGCCACACCCCTGCTCCCAGCTGCCCTAGAGTCCTACAGCTCAGCGTCCTCATGGACGCGCAAATGCAAAACGGACTCTGTGGTTGATGAGACGGAGTTATAAGGACAACAAAGACAAGGAAGAATCATTCCTGACATTCCGGGTACCTTCAGAACCCTCCACAGAAGTTTAGAAGGATGTGAACTGGCAATGAGGTTCAAAAGAAACGACCTAAAAATAACCTGAAGCTTTCCATACTCACCGTCTCATTAGAATTCAGTACTAGTACTGCTGGAGGGGTGGGGAGGGAATAAAAAGTCGGGGAAGAGAGTCCAACAAAAGAAAAAGCTACCCCAGCAGTAAGAAGAATTTTTTTTTTTAACCTGCCTTTTTAGCTTTCTGATTGTCCCCCCACTCCAGGTCTCCCCGAGGCCAGGAAGGTCTATCAGGACAGGATGTGGCCAGTGTCTTGAGCATGTCAGCACTGGAATATACCACCACACATCTAGCATCCCGGCCTCCTGCTTGGCCCCATACGGCAACTGAGTAGAAAGAAGGAAAACTGCATTCTGCTTTACTTCAAATCAATCTCGCCAGAACAAGAAGGATCGAAGGGATCACGTCAGCCAGAAGTTGTGCACTTTTCTGGGAGCAAGAGCATGCTGGCTTCAGTGGGGAGGATGGGTTTTAAGATGGTAAGAGAAAGCAGGGGGGAGATCATCTCGGTCAAGGAATAACGATTGTTAGTACCGATGGAGAGAAGCGGGGCAGATTCAGGGTGTGTTCTAGAGATAAAGCTGCCACTGGGTGGGATGTGGCTGGAAGAAACAGAGGAGTCCAGGATGACGCCCGGGTCTTGTCAGGAGCACCTGGGGGGCCACTACTGAACCAGGGAAGACTGGAGAATAAACACAGATTCGCAGCAGTGCTGAGGGAGTGAAAACCAAGAGAACTCTCTTTGCCATATATTACATTAAAGATGTCTCCTAGATATCCAAGTATATACAAGGTGGGCAGTGAGTAAAGTAGTCAGGAGATGAGGTGTAAGGTGGGGGCTGAGAGTCATCCGCAGTCAACAGACAGGACCTGAAGCCATGGAGGGAAAGATTTCACCTGGGCAGAGTCTGAGGCTTGAGGAGAGAAGAGGTTTCAAGAGGGAGGCCTAGAGCACTCCAATACTTAGAGTGGGGAAGAGAACGAGAGACCTGCATAGCAAACGGGGTTGTGGGTTATGAGAAGGAGAAGAAAAGACAGAAGTCACAAAAAGTAAGCTTGGGCCCCACCCCCCAGGGATTCTGATGCCACTGGGTCTCCACTGAGGTCCAGTCATCTTAATCTCAAAGCGTCTCGTGTGAATCTCATGTGCCGCGCGTTTGGGGGACTCTACACAGGAGTGCAAAGCTAGTAGGTTGAACCCAGAATGCAAAACCATCTCTTCTGACCTCCTTCTTCACGCTTCCTGCTGTTCCTGTTCCGTCTCTATAAGCTTTAAGACTATGAACCCTTCCAATCTTCAAGCTTGTATTAAATCACCATCCATTCCTCAAATGGTTAACTCTAGTCATTGCTCTAGTTCTCTCTGTGGTCAAATTTTTGGAAAAGGCTGTTCATACTACCTCTGCTTTCTCATCTCCTAAGGGATTCCGAGATCCACTATGATCTCCTAACACCTCCTCTCAGTACACTGCTTTGCCCACATCCACTGAAGCCTTGAGGTGATCACATCTCACTAACCCTTCTCACTTTTTACCTTCATCTGTGGATCAGATGGACACTAATGACCACTGATGCCTTCATACAAGTCTGCACCCCCTCTTGGGTCTCCCAGGGCCTCTTCAACCTTTCTTCCCCCCACCCCTGTCTTCTTCATGGCTCTTTCTCTGTTCACCCCTTAACCATTTACAGAAATTCACTCCTGGACTGCTGCTCTGGTCTTGTTCCCCTTAAATCTCTCTGGCTCTAGGGAATGGGAAGGGAGGGGATTTAGAAAACAAGGCCACATGACTGCCCTGCTTATGACACTTCAATGGCACCAGGCCACATCCTGGATGAGTCTAAACTCAACAGAGAATTCAAACACCCTCCATAATGTGACCCTATCTACTTCTAGCTGCATCTTCTAGTTTTCCCAAGTAATTCATACTGTTCCATCTTTCTGTGCTTTTGCCCCATTCTTTAAATTGTTAACCCTCCTTTCTCAGGAAGTAGCTCAGATACTAACTCAGGAAGTGTATCTAAGATCTTGAGAAGCTGCAAATTGCCCTCCTATGGGCTCCCAAAACCCACTGAGCTTACCACTAACGTGCCTCATTGAAAATACTTGTTTCTAACATAGCTCTTCCCTAGACTGTAAGCTCTTCAAAGGAAGGGATGGAATTTTATTTATGGTTGCGCTATCTAGAACATGGTAGAGAATTGTTCATGAATGGCTAACACTTCTGCATCTAAGTTAGCATTCCTTTGCTACTTTCCAAATTTCTAGAATGTTCTTATTCTGGCTGAGGGATGCAAGACTAATTTAATAGCATCACTAAGCTCAGAGTCCTCAAAGATAAACAAGGGTTTATTTTTGTTTGCTTAACAGCTGTTTGCATTATCCGTTAGAAGGTTTCCTTAGTAGAGAAAATGAGGGGTGAAATAATATCTGTATCCTCGTCCGTGCTACACTGAAGTGTTTACAGAAATGGCCATTTTCTAGGAAGTTTAAGGTTTATTTTTACCACAAGAACAGCAGCCTGGTGGTGCTAAAAAGGTGGTGGCCGTATTTTTGCAAATTCTTCTTGGTCAAATAATGGTCGGCAAAAAGTAGCATGAAGGAATATTATTTGGAGATTTTTTTTTCAACTTCTACAGTAGATTATGTTGTGAAGCAATGTGCTAACTAGGAATTCCCATCTTTCAGATGGGTGTACTCAGTTGTGCACAAGTGAAGCCAAAGTAGCACCATTTTTATCAATCCCATCCAACCATTCTACTCTGTTCACAGAATCACAATGTCTTATAGTTCAGTATTTCTCACAACTTCTATTGAAGTGCCCCTAGGGGCAGAGGAGAACAAATTCGACTCTCCACTACATTGATGGGCGGAGCCTAAAAAGATGGGAAATGCACCAAATGGCTTTAAAGTTTCAAGTTGTATCTTTACAATTTATGAAAATTTTGCCTTCTACTCCTTGAATCCATGTCTATATTCCACTGACCTAAAAGGGGAATATACCTGATGCTACAGAGAGAGACAGCATGTCTTTCCTGAGGCTTCCTGTCTCCCCAGAACATACCTGCATTGTTACACGCAGGGCCGGCATTTTGAGAGACAAGTGAAGTTAAAAATGACCTCTTATGTAAAACGTTCCTCAATTTAGGTTTGCTCCAATGTTTTCCTATGGTTAAATATAGATTAGGCATTTTTGGAAGAAACATCACTAAGTGATTCAGTCTGCTCTGTCCATCACATCGGGAGACATACACCGCAGACGGGTCCCACTGCTGGTGACGACAACACCCATCACTTGGTAAAGATGGTAGATGGCAGATTTCCCACTGAAAAGCTATGCATTTCCCCTTGGTAATGATTAAGTATGTTGTGGAGAGATACTTGGAGATTATATCAATATCCTGTTACTCCTGAAACTTTCACCCTCTAGTTTAAGCATCCGTGATACTTGTCTGAATCAATGAATATTATGAGGGTACTAAATAATGATTTTCCATTTATCCATTTACTCTACTCTAAGGAAGAGCTCTCCCTTTGCACCCATTTATTTATATGTTCATTCAGTCTTTTTTTTTTTTTTTTTCAAAATACCAGTATGGATTTTTGGATTATGTACTGAGTTATCATCTGTCATTACCAATTATTTTGATATTCAAATTGTCCCAGATTTGGCCAGTGGGAGTCCTTTCTAGTTGGCTGATGTCTCCTCTTTCCATGTTCAAATTGACGGACATTATACATTATAACTGACACTCACGCTTCACTCAATGTCATGAATGACAAAGGAAGACTGAGGAATGATCTGGATTAAAGAAAGCAAAAGTGACCTTTAAACTGAGTATAACCCATGATGTAGGATTTTTGTCATTGTTTGAAAGGGATGTTATTGAGCAATTGATGAACTATGAGTAAGGTCTCAGGATTAGATGCCAGTATTGCATCCATGTTAATTTCTTCATAATTGTACTACTAGTTATGTCAGAAAATATCTTTGTTCTTTAAAAACATACATGATGAAGTATCTAAGGGAAAGGGGGCATCATAGCTGCAGTTTAATCTTAAACATGTTAGAAAATAAAGCAAAATAGTCTACATACAAAAAAACATATAAACACAGAAAGAGAGAAAACGCCAAAGCAAATGTGGTCAAATGTTAACATTTCAAGATTCTCAGTAAAAGACTTAGGGGGATTCTTTGTACTATATTGTAACTTTTCTGAAGTCTGAAATTATGTCAAAATAGAAAAAAAAATTGAAAACCTCTATTAGTGTATACTTCACCTACTCCCCTAATGCAGTAATTCCTTCTAGAGAATCGCCACCAGTCATGTACCCCTTGCTGGCCTATGCACAGTTTACAGGAGAACATGACCAAAAGAAGAATGCTTTGTCAACGAAACTCTCTAGTTGCCAGCTTGACACCAAACATGCATTTGAAAACTTAGATCCTATGATGCTGCCTCTGGCTTTGGAGTAAAACAGAATAATCTGGTTCCCAATTCTATGTGGAATCGGTTTGAATGAGTCCCTGATCTTTCTAGGCCAATTACTCCCTTTTATATAAACATTATATACATATGAAGTGATTTCCTGAATCATCACACTACTGTCACTCACAGCCAGCTTACTGGGCACGGGGCCAGTGGATTGCCTGGGGCCCCCTGCTTGACAGAAGGTTCCCATGTGGATGGCTTCAAATTCTTAATTTTTCAACAAGGGGCCCCATACTGTCATTTTGCACTCAGGCCCACAAATTATGTACCTAGTCCTGCTGCCACAAGCCTATGTGGCACCTATGTGGAAATCAGACACATGTAAACACAAGGCTTGAAAACAAACAAACAAACAAAAAACCCACCTCCGTGTCGAGAAAAACCAGCCCCTGCCTTCAGGTGATTGCAATCATATTCCAGGTACACACCACCCCAGGCTGGTGGGGTGCACGCTGCATTTCGACCCCCGTTCCCTTCCCTGGCTAGATGCTCCCATACAGTGCCCAGTGTCATCTGGAGGTCCTGGACTCTCATATCTTCGATAATATTCATACACAGTTGACCTTGGACAAGAGGTTTGAACGGCGCAGGTCTACTTATGTGTGGATTTTTCTATACATAAAGTACAGTACTATAAATGTGTTTTCTCTTCCTTATGATTTTCTTAATAACATTTCCCTTTCCCTAGCTTGGCTTTAACTACAAGAATACAGTATATAACATGCATGGCATACGAAATATTTGTGAGTCGGTTTTTTTATCCGTAAGGCTTCCAATCAACAGGCTTTTAGCAGCTAAGTTTCTGGGAGTCAAAGGTTCTAAGGTGGGATTTTTTACTGCATGGGAGGGGGATCAGCGCCCCTAATTCTCATGGTGTTCAAGGGTCAACTGTAAATTAATTTCAGTCTAAAGGAAAGGACCACCCTTTGGCAGAGTAAAATAATATTTTCTCTTCACTTTGGCCACATGGTCCCACGAAGAGGGGAAGGAGGGTTTCAAGCTGTTGTACAATTTCTACCAAGTACTGAGAGGTCTTAACAATTCTTTCCCATACCCTGTCAGTAAATTCCATGTGCTTTAAAGGGAGGAACGGAAACAGTGCATGCAGAGCTGGTGGCCTTGGTCTCCATCAGAGCCCCACGCCGCGTGTCACGAGTTGTACGGTTGTAATGGTTCACCTACTCCCAAATCCCTTGACCGTTTCTTTAGGGCAGGAAAGGTCATTAGAAGTATGCACAAGGCAGGGAGGACAGATACGACCCTTACAATAACGTCCTGCTGAGCTAGGTCTTCGCTGAGAAGCCAGATGCCCCATTATACCATGGCACAATCGTGACGAACGACGAACAAACGTCCTTTCATAGAATCAGATCTGACATTGAGGAGGTCGCCTTTTCAAGCCACGCGAATATTCCTAATACTAGGAACGATCTATATCAGTCTCTCCAGCAGGCTCACAGGTCAAGACAGCGAGGGCAATACGGCTGAATCTTAAAGCAGGATTACATTCTAAGAAGGAAAATGAATTCACAAATAACTTCCAAATAACTATGATTCTGGGCAAATTATAATAAGTATCACGGGACAAGTACTAAATAAATGCTATAAGACCTCAGAAGTGGACATTTAGATCTTACCAGTTTTGAAGGTGGAGATGGTATGGGGCGGGGGGGGGGGGGTTGGTTTCGTCAGTGGCTCAGCTGGCTTGTCAGGTGCTGAGGTCCACTAGAATAAAGGGACTTGTGAACGAGGTTTCATAAAGGAGACGGCATACAGGATGGGCCTTGGATGTGGGAATGGGGTGAAACGAGATAGGCGTGCAAGGTGGGGCTGAAAATACACTCCAGGGAGGAGAAAGACTATGAGCACATCGCAGAGGGGAAAAGTGGGTCTCGTGTCCCAGAATCCGAGCCGCGCTAACTTAGTGGGAGCTCAGCACACTTGCATGACCTGTGCTGGGAGCTAAGGCTAGAAATGTAGGTTAAGGCTTCATCTGACGATCAGGCAAATGTGCCTCCATTTACTCTGATATCTACTGTGCTGTCAGGAGGGGGTCATTGACAGTTTTGAGCAGGTGAAATTATCAGAGCCATGAAGCTGAGATCCCTAATGGAGCTTTAATTGGACGTCTGTCTTCTAGAGTTTTCACAAAGAAACCACCACCTCCAAAACAGAAACATATAATACTGTTTTTACTGCCGGCCTATAAAATTAGGTAGAGCGTTTCCTGGCTTGTAAATGAGGTTCTCCCTTTAAACTCTCCACTCATTCTTGGCGCAATGCACAGATATTTTGGGAGAGCCTCAAATAAGCAGCCTATTTAAATTATATTCAGGATGTATATTTTAGAGCCTTTTTTTTTTTTTTAAATCAACAAAACAGTGGTTTCCTGCTGTGCTTCATTCTAGGGGGCCAACCCGCTATGTGACTATAACAGACACAGCTCTTCTGGTCGAGAAAAGGCCCAAGTCTCAAGCAACAATTGACCGACCAAGGGTTAATGATAAAGGCAAAACATTCTGGAAGCAGATGAAGAAGAGGGAGAAAAACGGGAGAGGAAAGCAAGAGCTAAGCGGCCAAATGTTCACACATGAAAGTACACAACTACGAATAATTGAATATTCCGCGTTTTGACAACCGTCCAGCAGCAGAAGCAGCAGATGCCGCAGCGGCCCGGCTATCTCCAGCTGGATGGAACCAGACAAACGAGAAAAGGCCCGTGGGAGTCCCTCCCTGGAGACAGGCTGCTGCCAGGCTGGCGGGGGTGGCGTGGGGGGTGGCTTTATTTATTTATTTTTACCTTTAGAAAATCACTTTTGAAACGGGGCCTCAGCTCTTTCCAGCCCCAGGCGTTTGGAAGGCGGCCAGCCTCTCCCTGACACAGTGTGGAATTATTAAGGAAAATACAATAGTTTAAGATGACAGGCACTTTGGCCACTAAAACAAAGCCTGCACTGTTTTCTTGAGGCTAAGGCATCCATGGGTTGTGGCTTCATATATGCGTGTGTGTGTGCGTATGTGTGTGTGTATAATACATACAACTTATGTGCATCGAAATATATGCAGTCAATGCAATAACTTTACCAGGAGGAGGAATTTACTCAGAAACAGAACGGAAAAGCAATCACGGCTTTCTTTAAGGAAACACCTAAATGCACGTGAACTTTTCTTTCTAGGATGGTTCTCACATTCCATCTGATAGAAAGGAACCAACACAGCTCAGGAGTAAGAGCACCGAGGAGGGGTGAAAGGGCGAACCGTCTGGTTGGACGGCTGCCATCTGCTGGGGGCGGGGCTTTGATCGGGCCAAACCTAACCTTTCTGAACATCACTCATTCAACTATTAAGTAATACAGTTGGATGAATGGGTTAAATCAACATTTCCCAAATAGTGCTTCATAAAGGGCTTTTCGTTTTGCTTTTTTTTTTTTTTTTTTTTTTTTTTAGGGTCTTGCTACTCAAAGTATGGCCCACAGACTGACCGGAAGCATCATCTAGGAACTCTTACAAATAATAGAATCTCAGACCTTGGACCGTATTGATAGAATCCTTTTAATTGAATCACCTGTATTTCAATAAGACCCCCGCACGGATTTTCATGCATGTTAAAGCTTGAGAAGCACTGTCCCTGAGCTGGATGTCCCAAGGTTAGCTGATCACAGAATCGTCTGGATAACTTCATACAAACACAGCTTCCCTGGTTCCTCCTCCAGAATCTGGTCCAACAGGCCTGGGGTGGAAGCCAGGAATCTGCACATTTAACTGATAACCCACGGGGGTCCATGTCAATAAAAATACGAGTTAAATAAAATAATTGTGCTTCCCTTTAAAATCAAATGATGTCTAAGTGATATCATGCCAGTGAGCTTCCTGACATTCTTGCAGAGATTACCCAATATGACCACGTCAAGGCACTCCAGTCAATACATCTCTTGGCTGAATGCCCCAACTGCCATGAAGGTTTTGCTTGCTGCAGTTTTGAAATTGTTAAATTCTGAAAGCATCATCGGTTAAATGTAGGAAGCATACGGAGCTCTGATGTTGAAACACAATAATTTAATGAATAATATAAAAATGATACTAATTTTGCAAAGTCCCCTCAAGACAATTGTCATCAGATTCATAAGCTACATTCATCTATCAAAATCCTTATTTAGCACATTAAGATGTCTTTAGTACTTCAAAAACCAATCTTAAAAAGAAGAAACATAGTGACAATTATATCCAATTTGGCTTTTCATTTATTGGGAATAAAGACTATCCTCATGTGTAATGTGTTATTTGCTGGGAAGTACTTGCAAATAGCAGCCAGAAATCTTATTTCAACAAAACATGAAAGTTATTAAAAAAAAAAAAGAGAGAGAGCGAGCGAGAGGGAGCCTTCCCCCCCGCCACCCAGGAGCAAATGAAAAGAATTTCAAGCAAGGTCCTAAAGGCAGTTTTTCCCCTCCACTTTTGATGCCATTAAATATAGTTAATTTCAATTTACATTTTAATGTACACTGGTCCCCAAGTCAAATGCAATATTTAATGACAAATCATGTCTTGACTTGCATAAATAATTCTAAATAAATTAAAGGATGTATCACTTGATACACAGGAAAAAATTAAAAATATGTTTAAATATAGGAGATTGCATTAATTGCATAATATAGGTTTTAATGATATTTTTTAATTTAAAAATCACACGCTTATGATATTCACATGTGCATATCGTATCCAAGAATGACAAAATGATTTTTTTAATCCCTGAAGAGAATGATGAGATTATTACCACAAAAGTATCAGACGACTCTAAAAAGGCAGGAGATGATAGAAAAGGGTTTTCCCTTTGTAATGTTCTTTGATCCTATCATGCTTGGGAGAGTTGGATCCTAGGGCTGTCCTAGAATGGATTTTTAGAGTCCACATAGCCATAATCTGCAGAAAATTTGCTAAGGCACTACTATTTTAACTCAGTGCAGTTAGTTTTAGTAAGTAGTAAGACACCTACCAAGGAGTGAGGCCGGTTATTTGGAGGCTCACGTATGTCATAAAACAATAGCTAATGACTGATAAGGGTTACCTCTGTGCCAGGTAGAGTTTTAAACACTTTCTAGTTATCAATATGTGTAACTCTTGCAATAATTCAATGAGGTAGGAGACCTTTTATCATTAGAGACATTAAGACACAGAGAGATAAATAATTTATCCACCATCACAAAATGAACCAGTGGAACCGGAAACCAAGAGGAATGCAGGACCTCCTCTTAACCACCACGGTACACATGGTGACATTGGAAACTGCAGGCACAAAGGCCCACGTCAGAGGAGTGAGGCTGATATGAGAACAGCCAAGTGCCTGGAAGGATATGGAGTCCATGATCAAAAGTTAAGAGACACGAACAAAGAAGAGTTGGAGCCATTCTTTGCCAAATTTTTAAGTGAGGGGAAAACCCCTGGAGCTTTCTAGCAAGGAGGCGACAATCAGAAATGAAGGGAACAAGTGTGGAGGTGAGAGAGACTGGAGGCAAGAGATCAGTGAGATGCTATTTATAGTGAATCCCAGAATAGGTCACGTGGGCCTCAGAGACGTGAAGGAAGAGGAGGAACGGGAACGGTGATGTGGAGAAGGCACACATGGAGGGAGTCCATGTTGAAATCCCCTGTGCTGTCTGGTCTCTCTTTTTTTCAGAGACAGAGCGAGCCTGGAAGGTAATTCGCTTCACCCTGACAGGATCAGATACCATGACCAGCCTAGACGAAGCCGTGTGGGGATCACAGAGCTAGTGGTGTTAAGGAAGAGTAAAAATCGAACATATTCCCTCTCTTGGCTGACCTGCTATTTTAGAGTCAAAAAATATTTGTTGGCTAAAATTAACGACATAACCATAGGAAAATGGTATCCCATGGCTCTTACATCAAGAGCACAGCTGACGAAATGACCTCTTCTCCTTGGCCTACTAGGGCCCAGTCAACATCCAGCAAAGGGCTTCCCAAATTGCCAGTATAGTGAAGGTGAAATGCATATTTTGAGAAGAAGATTTCATTTCCCAAGAAACATAAATGTCTCTGCAAATAGCAATTCATTCCTATTCTCAATCCCTAAACCATCGACATCTGCTATGAATTCCTTGAGTCCTCAAATAAATCCCCCTTGTCCCGTATTCTTTATGGCACTCTCAAAAGGCAGCATTTGAATAAAACAACAATAACCAAGTCTGCCCTCCTTCTCTCAATTTCTTTCCAGAGGAGCTTTTACACTCCTGGGCTCACAAAGGAGGTTTTATGGGGACCCGTCAGGGTGGGATAACAGGGGCAGGGGAATGAAGACATTTTAAGGGAGGAGAAAGGAAGTTTCTATACTTCTAAATATATGTGAGATGATAAAAACACCGACGCTGAAATATGATGAAGAAATCTTGGACTCTCCTGAAAAGCAATTTTCTTCTTCTTCTTTTTTCCCCCTCAAGTGTCTTTTTTCCCCCCCTTTTTTTGGAGTTCTCCATGGGTCAAACACATGCAGTTTTAAAACCCATTTCCATGTTTTAAGATTCGGAAGCAAGAGGTTTAACAGTAGGCTATAAAAATCTCTTAATCTTTAATGCCTTATTTTTGCAGATTTGCTGGAAAGAGCAGTACACAGTCACTGCTCACCTTTTTCCATCAATGCCCCTTGAACTTCGTCACTGATAATGAACAGCAGAACCCATTCACCTGGGTTTCTTTCTCTCCGGAAGCGATTTTCCAGGCATTGTCAAGACACACTGACGGTCTAGGCAGAATGTCTTAGCCTCACGGATTGGCTGATTGTATGCCAGAGGAAGGTACCAGACATTTAAAATACCACTTTAAAAGAGTAAATCTAGTAGAGATAGAGATCGTTGTGATAGTTTCTTGACGTCCGCTCATTTCTGTTCTACGGAAGCACCCGGCCCATCCCAAGCCCCCCTTTGGCTGCACTGAAGTCTGGCCCCCGTTCCTACGGGACAAGCCCATCCCCCCCGGATGTACTCACAAGCTATGCGCACGGAGGCCTTCCTGCTTTTGGAGGTCCCCAGGTGGCTCCACGCCACACACTGGCACCAGTAGTCCTCGGGCCCGTGGAAGTCCTCTACCTGCTGCCTGGTGACGTTGATAAACACCTCCCGGACCTTCAAGCCTGATGGGGAGACAGAGCAGATCCACTGAGGCCGCCGTATTTTTCAAACAGAAAGTTAAGGCTAGCCAAACCTTTTCTTGTTAATTAAACAATTCTGTTTTTAATCAAGGCGAGGTTTTAATTACTCTGACAATAATATATTGCTGCTAATTAAATTCCAACAGCTGGGTAGGCAGGAAAGCGAGAGTGTCAAGTATTACCAACCAACATGGCTCCGATACAATATCCTAATTTTCACAGGACCTTGACTGGTGCTTTTTCTTGGTCTTTCGTGGGGTAAGACCTACTGTGAGGAATGTGGTATCACAATTAACTTCTGGGATTCTAGAAGGTAAAGAGGCCTCAACCCACGGACTCCAGAGATTGAGTTCCAGGTAGTTCTAAATGGCCCTCCCCCTGGATATGGAGGTGGGCGAGGGTCGAGCAGTGTGGCTTAGGAGAAAGAGGGGACCGCGATCATGCTCGAACAGGCAGGAAACCAAGGAAGTGCCAACCCTCGGCTTCAAACACTTTGGACAACAAATGCGATGCAGACAAGCTGAACTACGTTAGTCTCAAAGCCCTAACAAGAGCACCCAGGAAGGCCCCTCCAGCAGTGGCCACGTGGAAGGAAAGGAAGGAGAGACTCTTGTTGTAAGAGGAGCTGAGGCTACATCTGCAAAATAAGATAAAACTAAGACAGGGGCGCCTGGGTGGCACAGCGGTTAAGCGTCTGCCTTCGGCTCAGGGCGTGATCCCGGCGATCTGGGATCGAGCCCCACATCAGGCTCTTCTGCTATGAGCCTGCTTCTTCCTCTCCCACTCCCCCTGCTTGTGTTCCCTCTCTCGCTGCCTGTCTCTATCTCTGTCAAATAAATAAATAAAATCTTAAAAAAAAAAAAAAAAAAAAAAAAACTAAGACAGCCACCTCTTAATGTGCATTATTATTATTATTCACTACTTGGCATCCTCCTAATAGGGAGTGTGAGTTTCTTCCAAACCCCTGACCAAGGACTATCAGCCTTCCTTTCTTTGGGAAGAACAGTCACCTTGCACAGAGCGCCAAGGATGAAAGAGGACGCTCCTCGCTCGCCATATCAGTTCCATCACCACGGGCCTTACAGCAGCCCTGACAGTCAGTGTGCTCACTCCAACCACCAAACATGCTGAGGCTGTGCCTTGCTCTGGGACAGCCAGTGGGGGAGAAAAAGAGGCCATGCCTATTGAATTCCACTTATGCGCTTAGCATCACGATAAGCCTTTAACCTACTCGCTCACTAGCTCACTACATTTTCATAACACACCAATGCAGGACAAAGTATTGCATCCCCAGTATGCAGACAAAAGAACCGTCTTAGAGAGACCAATTCATTTGTCCACAGTTTCGAGGTCTGATAATGGAAGATCTAGAGTTTGAACCTAGATCTGTCTTCTAGCAAAACCAGCACCACGTGCAGGTCCATCTGAAAAATTAAAATTCTGTCCCTGTATTTTAGGTGCTTATTCTTAATTATGGACATAGGACTAACACAGGGAACATTTAAAGAAAAATTAAATGCATAATTACGCTTTTTCCTTTAAATTCAAAAGGAATTCACGGGACAGAATCATCAGTATAATTACACGAGCCAAGGGCTCCTGATGGAGAAGACGGAATGGAATTCTATCTTGGGTGGTGATCGGATTTAAAGAACAAGAAGACAGGTGTAGGATTAGTCAAGGCTGGAGAGACTCCCCAGTCCACAGCATGTTACTTACAGTGTGTGATGAGAGAGAGTTTTATGACCACATAAATCACCGTGTACATGGAGTTACACTCTCTCAATTTTGAGGACAGACCACATACAGAAAATCATCTTGATGACAGCTGATAATCCACATTTCCCTATTTGCACCAAAGCAGAACTACTTTTTTCCCCTGGCAGAGATGTGAGCATCCCAAAAGCTGTGCCCCTCACCGAAGAGGAAAGAAGCCTTTGATGGGTTTTGATGGACAGTGGTGTTTTCATCTTTGCACTTAAAGAAATATAAAGTGTGAGTGGGAGGATAAAGGTGAGGAGGAGGTGGGGCTGGCAGGTGAAAGAGACAAGGAGAATAAAAATTAAGCCATCAGACAAAACAGGATGGTCAGGACAGAAAGCAGACCGCAGTGCGGCCGAGCATGCTGGGGATTCGAAAATAAGTTGAAATAAACAGAAGTCAGGAACTGGGCTGTAGAGCAGAGCGCTTGTGCTCAATCTTTCTCTTGGATTTGAGGCAAACGGTGGATGATTTACTTTGAATAGCAGAACGGAAGAGAGAGAACACCAAATCAACGCATGCAGGTGTCCGATGTCATGTCACAGGGTGAAGGGACCTACTGAGATAAAATATGCCCACCATTTAGGAATCAGGGGCCTCTCAGGGAAGCATTCAATTATAAGCTTGAGAGGTCTGCCTGTCCCTCTGCTCTCTCCTCCCCGCTGTTCACTCATGCTCTCTCTCTTTCAAATAAATTTTTAAAAATCTAGACATGTGTTCAAGCTAACGGGGGCCTATTCTATTCTATTCTATTCTATTCTATTCTATGTATTCTTTCTCCATCTAAGTTATCAGCTTCCTCTAGGTTGGAAATGAAGAAACTCAAAATGGTTCAAGATGATCACGTTTAGGAAACAGGGAGTTTCTATATCCAAACATCAAAACTTGCTATGATTTCATCTTGGTACCCGGGATTTGTTTTACTGAGGTATGGTAAGATGCACACAAAACAGAAACAACAGTCCTGAACGGAGACATGTACACTCAGAAATCCCTAGAAACAACAGACACAGCATACCGTGCAGGACCACCTGGGGGACAGTAGGAGGCAGAGGCTCAGGGGAAAATGGGGGCAAGAGCCTTTACTGTGATTTCCACGAGAAGTGTCCTGGTAAACAGGCTTAGAATTGACTAGTTTGAAAAATTCCAGTGGGTTCTGGGACATAATGGCTGTCCTTGGTTGTCAGGTTCTTGGTCCTGAGGTGAGGATAGGGGACTATTGCCCTGGAGTTTAAGAGCTTAATAAAAGAAGTGGCTAGGGGGATGGGCTCTGGGTTGGTTGGCTGGCACATGAAGGCACTCTCACAGGCAAGTTGTTGGCTTTCTCTGGGCATCAGCCAGCCCTCTGGCCGGACAGTCCCTCCAGAGGCAGCAAGACGCCAAGACGTCAGAGCATCAGATACAGAAACTAAACATGGACACACAGAGACAGACAGTTGCATATTTGTTTTGGGAAGCATAAACTGTAGACCACCGACCATCACTGTGAAGGTCCTAACTGATCTTACCCCCTGCTTAGTAGACTAGCTGCAGGGGAAAGCCCAATGTTGAAGTCAAGTTTCCAAGGTTAGGACAGCTCAGGGACAAGTGCTTCACGGAGGCATTCCCAGGGGACTGGAGAAACCAAATGAATAGAAACCAACTATTTCCAAACACAGTGTACTTTCCCTGCAGGGAGCATCGGGGTGGCTGGCTTCTTTAAAGGGCCACAAGTGACATTACCATCCCACCCCCACCCCCAAATACCCTATCTATCTGGATTAGGTCTTCTTCTCACACAAAGTCTTCAGTCTTCTCAAATCATTGTCGATCATTCCCCCTAGGAATTCCCCCTGGGAACACTATGAACACTTTCTACTATACTTCTCTCTACCATAGCAAGAAATAATTCTATTGAATAAAAAAAAATTTTTTTTTTTAAAGATTTTATTTATTTATTTGACAGAGATAGAGACAGCCAGTGAGAGAGGGAACACAAGCAGGGGGGGTGGGAGAGGAAGAAGCAGGCTCATAGCAGAGGAGCCTGATGTGGGGCTCGATCCCGGAACGCCGGGATCACGCCCTGAGCCAAAGGCAGGCACTTAACCGCTGTGCCACCCAGGCGCCCCTGAATAAAAAATTTTTAATAGTGTGTTCTCTCTCAAATCTCCATTATAGCCGACTAGTGATACATACAGATACATGCACACACAAGGGTGCACGTGAAAAACATCCTCGGAAAGCAGCGCCAAGGAAACCTCTGCCCGCCCCCCTCCTCTGTGGCTCGTCCACCAGTGTTGCAGAGACGGCCATCCACTCCGACACCTCCAGCGATGGCAGCTAACCTGTTCGTAGGAAACGCTCCCGGGAAGCAAAA
This sequence comes from Ursus americanus, assembly GCF_024610735.1. Taxonomy (NCBI): domain Eukaryota; kingdom Metazoa; phylum Chordata; class Mammalia; order Carnivora; family Ursidae; genus Ursus; species Ursus americanus. The sequence continues at coordinate 13,076,284 of NC_142153.1, forward strand.
ATCGCAGGCAAACAGAAAATGACGTCTCATACCTAAGAGTACCACTGTACCTGATAACTTGTGTAACTCTCATAAGCACGGAAAAGTCCAGCCCTTTAAATTATTGTGCAAATTATAACCATCAGCCTTTGTTATGGACTTGAGTCTTCCAGAATATAAAAATATGACTATGGGACTGATATGCTAATAAGCTTTCCACACTGCTGGATGGTTCGGTTGTACGGAGACTAATGTTGGCAGTGGAAGAATAATTGCTCTGCATGTACTAAACATAACAGAGCAGCACAGGACTTCATCATTTGTCAGCTTTATTTGTTTAAATGAGAAAAATGCTGACAGCAGTTATTGCTGTAATCCCCTTATTTATCAGATAGAAAACACTAGTTACTCTTAGCAGGTCTAATCCTGTTGGGAGACGAAAAGTTACAGAATTTTCAAACTAATTGAAGGTATACGCATTACTGTTCCAAGAAGAGAAATACAGAAGACAGCGGGAAGGGAGATGTTGCGAGAAAAAGAAGGAAAATCATTTATTCCTGGCCAACTCTTAATAAAAGGGCTCCACAGCCTTAGTCTTAACTTGTTGCATAGAAAAGAAAGAACAGAACATTCAGCACCATGCCAACTGCAGCCCGGTGCCTAACGGCTGTCCCACGCCTTTTATCTGCTGCTCATTATCACACTTGCACAAAGCCCAGCGGCAGCGTCCCGCCGTGGTGACAGTTGCCAGCGTGCTCTCACATACACCTGGTGATGGGCACTTGGGGAGGAATTTGACCCAGCTCTCTGATGCTTGCCACCACCCCTCGCAGCTTCCTGTCCTTCAATCCTTCGGAGGTCCCTCTGTAGCCGGATGCTTGGCTTAACTACACTGGATAATGGATTCAAGACGGGAGGTTAAGGATCCCTCTTCCTCCTTGGAAATACTGTCCATATCCCAAAACCACACGGAGGAAGCCAGAAACTAGCAAACCAGCTTTTAGTGAATTGTTTTCTCATCCAAGGCTCTGTGGCCCTTTCCCTGGGCCAGTGTAGCTCAGCGTTTGACCAACCCCATGCTTCACGTTCCACGTTGTCATGTTTCGTGACTGGGGATTCACCAAGAGAAGGAGGATATTGCTTTCCACAGACGAAGCTCCAAAAAATTATTTCCAATATAGCTTCATGAGTAGCAGAGGGCCTTCCTCAATTCTTCGGGAGAGGAAAAGAAAAAATCAAACTCCTCCCGAAAAGCTACTGCTTTGATGAATCATCAGCTGTTGAGGGGTCTCTGTCCCCTCTGACGTCTGCATTTGGCTCTGAGACGGTCCCTCCTTACTCCCCACTCTCCCGAGGAGACAGAAAACCACCCATTCTGCGGGAGGAAGGGAGGCTACCACTTCTAGAAGGGAATGCTTTTCATGTGCCTCCTCCTTGTCCAGGGTTAGAGCCTCGAAAACAGGCTTCCACAGCGAGAAGCTTCCCCATATTCTGAAGAACACTGCTATTATCATTACTGAATATGATACCATTCTCTAGCCCTTTCCTTTATTAGTGCCATCTCATGCATGACCTTATTTCATCCTCACGCCACGTTATTATTGTTTCTATTCTTATCTTGCTGCAGGTCCCACATCACAGGGGATCCATCAACTATGTTGCACGGTTTGCAATGTACATTACTTGAAAACAATAACCGAGTGCATCACACGCGCCTGCCGCTCCACCAAGGGGCTGAGGATACCGTGACTAAGTAGATGCTCGAGATTCTTTTTTTTTTTTTTAAAGATTTTATTTATTTGATAGTGACAGAGATCGCAAGAGAGCACAAGGGGGGAGGAGAGGGGAGAAGTAGGCTCCCTGCTGATCCCAAGACCCCACGATCATGACCTGAGCCAAAGGCAGATGCTTAACCCACTGAGCACCAGGTGCACCCCACCCTTTTCTTTTTTTAAAGATTAGATGCTCCACGTTCTTGCCCTGGAGGAGCTTACAGGCTATTGGAGGAGATCTCTCAACCTGCCCCAACAACACGGCACAAAAACCGCCACGACAGCCGGGCAGATGGCTCAGGAACACATGGGAGTGGCTTCCCATGTCTCCGCAGCCGAAGCTTCATTCCACCAGGGACTTGGAAGTCTCTTCCCTTATCTAGTTAGAATGACGTCGAAAGCAAGGCTCCCGTAAGGACGCATGAATCGGGACACATGTTTGAAGTTTCTAAAGCCTGAGATATTAGGGAAGCGTTTTCACGGAAGTGTGCCTCCATTTCTTTGGGGACCTTAGATATCTTCAGGCCAACACGCTACTGAAAATAGTAAGTTAAATGTAGATAATTAAAAGGTAGAACCATATTTCATTTTACTGGCAGATGCTTAATTAGGGCTAAATGTCTTTTGCCACTTTATCCTAGCAACAAGATTAAAATGTATTTTGATAAAAAAAAAATAGTAATCCTTTGAATGTGCACGATGCCTAATGAATACTCTTTAGTTCCCCCTAGATAATAACCACTCCACGTATTCCTCAGAAGCGTCGCAAGTTCAGTGTTAAGTACAGAAACTAAGAATACACTCAAGCTCTCCAGTTTCTTCCACACCAGAGATTCGAATTAATCAGCACGGAGGTGTCTGGCAGAGGAAAGCAAATTAACTTGATAGCGTTGTCTGATAGCAGAGAGAGGGAAACTCGAGAGCCAGGAGTAGACACAGTAGGGTTATTTAGAGGACAGCACCCCATGAATGACTCACGCAGACATCACACTCACAGCTTTGTGGGCAACAGTCCTGCTTTCTGACCTTGCCGCCCCATCAGTGACTTTCCTTTCCAGCAGTCACTCAAATTACCTGCTGTGAATAGATCATGCCCTGAGGTCAGGGTCTGCACCATACTACTTCTGCCTCCCACAGTGCTGCCTTTGGCTTGGAGAATAACAAAGTCTGAATGTAAACTGAAGCCATGAATCCCAAGCCAAGAGCAATTCTTTATGAGAGACTGATATTTGCCTGTTAATAATATCAGCCCTTGTGTCCTTTCGGAATTATAGAAGTTCACATTCTTCTATTTGTTTTTGGAAGAGTAACCAAGAGCCACTTGCTCCACCAAAAGAGAAAAGAGTAATAATAAGCAATTTTAGATTTATCCTTTTGAAGGCTAACCTTGATTGACCACTTGCTATATATGCCAGGCCCTCGGACGCTGTAATCCTCATAGCAGTTCCAGTGGTAGATATAATTACAACTATTTTACACTTTGGGGAAACTGAGGTAGAAGGCAGCTGGGTAACATACGTACCTGAGTACCTGAAAGAGTCTGTAAAGGGAGAGCCAGATTTCAAACAAACATGGTACCGTCTAACACGGATTACCCATTCTCTTTTTTTTTTTTTTTCAAGATTTTATTTATTTATTCGACAGAGATAGAGACAGCCAGCGAGAGAGGGAACACAAGCAGGGGGAGTGGGAGAGGAAGAAGCAGGCTCATAGCGGAGGAGCCTGATGTGGGGCTCGATCCCATAATGCTGGGATCACGCCCTGAGCTGAAGGCAGACGCTTAACTGCTGTGCCACCCAGGCGCCCCACGGATTACCCATTCTCTTAACCACGACTGTCTTTAGGGTTTCTTTTAGATTCTTATCATTCCTACTTGAAACAAAAATACTTCTGAGTGTTGTACGAATAGAAAAAAATGGGAAAAGTTTGAAGGCACTGGTGAAGAATTTAGTGTTTACAACAAATCTCTGGTCCCTATCAGGAATTGTTATTAAAAATCACATCAACGGTGAGCTGCTTCCACCTGTGCTAAGGATGGAGTGAGTGTGAATGGTCTCCAACTTCTTGGAGATAAAGTTAAACTAGACACAAGAGACAAGGTCTTCATACTCTGTCACAAGTTTATGGAAAGAATTCATAATATTTTCCTGAAAATCTTTTAAGGATAGGTCAGTCCTCTCTGAGAAGCAGAGTGATGAACAAGATGAAATCTGGGCTGGGATGGAAGAGCCCTTCTATAAAAGTGAGTTTTAAACCCACAAACTGTCAATGGAACACCTGAGAGATTGATTATTTCTGTGTTACGTGAACTAAAATTTATGCTTCCCAAATGTACCTTGGTGATTTGTGAATCATCATAGGTAACTTCAAATTAATGGTTTTCTGGAAGAAACTATATTCAAATCCCCATCACTAGCACAGCAAAGTTCCTGGATACAAACTTTAAAGATTTAATACATTTTTATTTCTACTCTTCTCCCTTTTCTCAACACAATCCATTAACCTTTTATCCCCAGAGAGGGACTCCAGTTGTTTAAAAAGGAAATCACACACAATGAAAGCCCTGAAATGATATTCTTTAAGAAGAAAAATATTAGTTTACCGGAGTTGAGACTTTTCCCATAACACATTGAAATACACATTATTTCACTCATTAGAGTTCAATATCTCCAAGGAAGAAAAAGATAAGAGCCACTGAGCGTTGTTAAGGGAACTCCTGTTTTTATTGAACAATGAAGAAGTGGTTTAGCTTATTGATAACTCAAGCTTCCCACAGGCTACATTGCCTTGATTGCCAAGGATTGGGTTTTGCTGGTTCTTGCTGGGCTCTTTTCGGGGCGTGTTTGTGTGTGTGTGTGTCTGCCTGTTTGTTACATTAAATCTCTTAATTTCTCTGGTACTGAACACTCCGCCTGTTTCTCAGGGGTGTGATTCCCGGGTTGGGATTACGTCTCAACTCCAGATGTTGCCAGAGAAAAAACACCAGGAAGAAGAGTTCCCATATTTCCAAATGAAATGAGGCAGAACAAATGAGAGAGGACCCCCTGGCTTGTGCAGAGAACTGAAAGTGTACGTTACTAAGAGGTATAGCCATGTCTGTGCAAACGCAGTAATTCATGTCAAATAAATTGTGCCTTTTGCAGGAAAGAACTCTAGTTCTGGGTTTTCCAAGCTAAATTGCATGAAAACACACAATCTTTTTTCTTCTTATTTGAACTCTTCGATGACGGGGCCAAATTACCAGAAAGACCAAAGGCAGTTTGCAGCCCTTAACAACTGCAAGGACTTATTGCTTCCAATTTGGAAATACAAAAGATTCTGTGTCTACTACACACACTCCCGGGTCCTCTGCATTTCCCATTAGTACTCTGAAGGAAGAAAACGTTGAGCAAAAGGAGTATCAAAATTCTCCGGGAGCGCAGACATAGAGAACATGTTAGTCAAAGATATATAAGCGGTTACGACCAACTTCCTAAAAGAACACAGACGATTCTCTACCTCCGCTCAAATGTGGTCCTACTGTCCTTGGCCTCGTAGCATCCTTCGCTCCTACTGGACTGGCAGCAGTTATTTTGCAGACCCAATCAAAAGCCATTAAGTCAAGCGCTGCGCTCAAGCTCGGCACTGAAGAACCCAAGGGAAGTAATGCATCTATTTTTCAATACCGGAGGCCATTTTGTTACCAGCCTTAATTGCACTTATATATTGGCTTGGAGTACACCATCTCCACTCCTCTTGCTCCATTTTCCCCTATTCCTCTATTAATGCAGACCTTAGGAAACATAATTGCAGTGAGCAGTAGACAGCGATTTTCATTAAGTACAGAAGAAAACTGTTTAGGGAGAGACATTTTTTTTCCTCCTATTGATTCAATCAAAATGACTTGGAAGAAAAGGTTGTGCTTATTAAATTCTTTTCAAAAAGGTAGCTGCTAAAATTTAAATTCTTTCTCAACAAAAAACAATTGGTATATAATCTCTTCAGGTTTTGTCATTTATGAATTTTTGTTTTTCCCAGTTCCTTTGAAATTTGTGACTTTCATTGGTCTTTTTTGTTCTTTTTCCTTTTTTTTTTTTTTAAAGTGGAGAGGGGAGACTTTTACATGGAAACAGAGAATGTAATCAGCGCTGCTATCTGCAAGACACGGAGTTGCCTAGCAATGCTAGGGGAATTAAAAGGGGGAAGCAATAGCAAAACAGAACATTGCAAAATTACAAGAGGGCGCAGTGTTAAATTGGCTTGCAATACTTATCAAGAGGTCTTTCTATGAGAATGGATATAGGGTTTTCTAGGAGTGGTATAAAAAAATACCTGGCCACTTTTCAGTGTTCTTCCTAGCTTTCATTTGGAGTTTACCCAATGGGATTCTGCTATTTTGAGTTCATTACTGGACAAAATCTGGGCCAGAAACATCTGACAATAAAACACAGAGTCTCACTGAGCCACTGGTACTTGAGTCCTTTCCAGTTGGACTAATTGAATGTAAGATATATAAGCCTTTCATATTCTCCCATTGTTTTACAGGCTTTCGCTCACATGGCAAATGCTGTTCCCTTTGTTCTCCTCTCCCAGATTTCAGAGACCTCCTTTGAAGTTTTCATACCAAGATAAATGGCGCTGCTTTGTTTGTGACTCAGTCTCTCCCAACGCCAGGAGTATCTAAGATCCCAACCCCAGGAGCACAAAAGCAAAAATTTACTGACACCAAGATTTGATTTGTCTTCCTCCCTTGCCTTGATTATGCCAAATCCTTTTTTTAAGAAGGATACTATACTTGCAATCCTAGAAATATCTCTATGTCTTCAATTACTAAACTCTTGCCTCACAGTGTCAGAAACAGGACATAGAATTAAGGATTAGCCCTCACAGAGATGGCAGAAAGGATGAGGGATAGAGAAATCCCAATGGAACAGCTATGGGATTATACACTTGGGAAACAGAAATATGAAACAAGCTCATGATGGAAAAAATAAGGAGCCATGTGCTGAAACCCATCTTTATGTCAGTAAGGGAATTTGTCAATATTCTGACTAGGAGGGAGAATAGGAAACTATGTAAAGGTAATGTTTCTGAAGTAGAGAAAGTAGGAGATCTGGGTTCTATTTTGGTTTTCTTTCAGATTTTATTTTTAAGTAATCTCTATACCAATGTGGGGTCCAACTCACAACCCCGAGATTACGAGTTGCACACTCTACCGACTGAGCCAGCCAGGTGCCCCAGGAGACTTGGGTTCTAGAAACAGCCGTGCCATAGAGTAGTTGTAGCTCTTGGAATCTAAGATTTTTATTGTGTAAAACAGGGCTTTTAGGTTATCACTCCGGTCCCTTCCAATTCTCGCATTTCAATTCCAGAATTCTAAGCATGCTTTTGGTCTGAAGAACAACATCTTGAAAACAGGCACTTTTTAATTTTTTTTTCCTTCCTCATACCGGTTCCAAACTGCAATAGGGAATTGTGATAAGGTTTTAGGTGTTTCTCTCCCTTTTGAAGTTATGCATCTATTATGCAATCCCAAATGAGTTCAGAACTGTATAATGTTTACCACCGTTTATACAGGTTTAGTTCTTTGCCGCCGTCTTTATTGATTCGCAGGCAGAAACAGAGTATTGCCCGAAGATCTTTTGGAAGCAAGTTTCCCTTTCTGCTTTGGAAGACAGCATATACTGAGTGCTCTGCTTGCTTCTCTGCTGACTGCGGTTATTCCTCCTCCGGACTCCTAAGGAAGCAGCGCTCCGGATCCATTTCCTCTTCGTAGGACCCATTCTCTTCTGACAACTCCTTCGTCTCCATGGCTTCATCCTTTCCTGATGACTACAAGATTGACTCTTCTGGCTCTGAGCTCTACAAACCTCAGATCTACACTTCTTCCTTATATCCCATCATATTTCAAATTCAGCTTGTCCCATGATCTCAGCCTTCTCTCCTTGCTAATGTAATTACATCAGTAGCGTCCTCCTTCTGCTTCTGTTGCGATTGTACTTCACCCTTCATTCCTTCCTTCATTCATTCCATCAGCTATTCAGTCCGATTTGTTAAAGTGCTTCTCGTACCAGAAATCTAGTTCTTTTCTTTGTGTGACCACAGCTCTAGAGGCAGACTTTTTCTTTCCCTCAACTGAAATAGCCAAGTCTAACTCATCTATCCACTCTTGTTTCTTACCATCCCCAACAGCTGCTCCAGATTCATTCCTTGAAGGAGAGCTCCAAACACTGCATTGCCATAGTCAATATAATCATGCCCCACAACCACAAAGATTCATGAAATTAAGGAAGGGATGCCTCACTTCCTATTTGAGCCCTTGATTGAGCTGAATTTGCCAGTTTCCACATCCATTTTCTGTTTCAACCATATCAAACTCCCTGCTGAATAGATATTAAGCTTTCTTTCATTTGCTAATGTTGACCTCCAGACCACAGAGATCCCTCCCTCCCTCTCTCTCCCCCCATTTAGTGAAGCATCAATTAATAAATTAATTCAATTACTTAATTTGAATTAAGTAGTCATTGGTTTCCCTTTCAAATGCTCTGGCTTCCACACTTTTCCTGATAATCCTAATTGGGCATAATCATTTTTTTTAATCCTCCAAAGGATAGGTGCACTTTAGGGTATATTGGACTTCAACCTATCAACAGGTGTGAAGTCCTAGAGATCACGGTTTGCATCTTAGCACACTTTGAACACTCTGCAAGGCCTTGAGTACAGTGGCGCATAGTTAATAAATTAAGCTGACTTGAAACTTCCTAATTATACTCAGGCTTTTTGACTTACTCAAAATCTGTTATCTAGATAGTGAGTGGGGACTAGTAAGAGCAATAATCGAGGGTGAGAGCAGACTGGTTTTAGCGTGAGGCTAAATTTTCAGTTAGTCTGAGGAGCCAAAGTTCAAAAGCATATACTGTTTCTGTTACACACTAAAATTTAACAAGTTATACATTTTTCGAGTTTTAAGATTTATTATCTGAGAGAGAGAGCGCGCACCAGCAGGGGGAGGAGCAGAGGGAGAGAGAGGAAGCCGACTCCTTGCTGAGCTTGGGGCTCAATTCCATGACCCTGAGATCATGACCTGAGCCGAAATCAAAAGCTGGACACTTAGCCCAACTCAGCCACCCAGGCACCCCTAAATTTTGCAAGTTTTAAGTCAAATGATTTTGCTTTCAGATCCAGCACAAACCCGTAGTTTACTTAATGTCTCTGAGTCTCAGTTTCCTTATCTATCAGAAGGTAACCATAGTGTCATTTACCCCAGAGGGCTGTTGGAAGGACAGTGAGATAAGCTCTGTCAAATGCTTAGATGAAACTGGGTACACAGTAAGTGCTCAACAAACACTAGCCGATGTGACCATTATTCTCATCATCCACCACTCAAATGCCAAATTAGCCACATTAATAAAAATAGTCCCTAAATTTTTTTCATACTGGAGATCCTATTCAAATTTGGCCATCAGATTTGGGCTCTGTCATTACACAGTGATCAAAACAACTTAAAGGAGACTCAGAAACCAGCAACCATGGAGAATGACGTATACAAGAATAAGATCTAGGAGGAGAGATTAAAGAAACTGAAGTCATGCTGCTTACAAAGGTATTCGGTGGAAGATTTGCCTTCTAAAATATTTAGAATTGGGAAAATGAAAGCAGTTACTGGTAGGTTTTATTTCCAGTGAGAATATTAGCTTCCATACAAAATTGGGTGCTAAAGTTATATATAGAGCAGGGAGATAAAAATACCCCTTTAGCCTCCTAGAATAGGCTAGCAAAGGAGTTACAGAGTCATTTAGACATAGGATAAGAAACAGGGCAGAGGACCACAGGGGAAGGCAGGGAAAACTGAATGCGAAGTCATCAGACAGGGAGAAAATTCAGGAGAGACTCTTAACTCTAGGAAACAAACTGACGGCTGCTGGAGCGGAGATGGGTGGGGGGATGGGGTAAGTGGGTGATGGGCATTAAGGAGGGCATGTTATGGGATGAGCACTGGGTGTTACACGATAAATTTTTCATATGCACTAAATGATGTACTATAAGTTGGCTAATCAAATTTAAATAAAAAAATAAATAAGCATACGATCGCACCTTATATACTCCTGGATGATGTTCATAGGACTTCATTCAAATGAAGCACTGGTGTGTGGCTCACACAGTTTTTCCCAGCCACACGACAACGTGAGTATACCAGGTGAGGATCTAAGAACAGCTTCACAGTCTTACCTGAACTCTCGTCCAGACTCTCCTCGGAAACATGCTCATTTTGGTGGACCCACTCGCCATTGCATTTGAAGAATATCTGCATGGCTGGCCTCGCTTTGCACCGCAGTGCAATGGGGTTGCTCTTGATGATGTAAGCATCGTCTGGCTCCTCTATGAAATGAGGCAGCGTCCCAGGAGCTGAGGGGATGGACTCAGGGAGGGCTTCGCCATTGTCAGTTCCTGCAAAATCGAAGAGGCCATGAGAACACTGCCTATATCGACAGCACATGTCCCAGCAGGCAAAGCATAACCCACACCGGCTCTAAGAATCTGGGCTGCAAAATACTCGAGCCTATCAATACAGCATGCTCGTAAGGGCTGTGCCGATGAATTCTCTTCTAGGGGCCGACCTAGTGTAATAGGAGACCTCTAGCTGGACACACCTTCAGGGTCACCAGACAAGGGGAAATGATGACTAGGGGACTCCCTCAAACCACACTTTTGGGTCTGCAGGTCTTTGCTGAAAGAACAGAGACAACGTCTGGGGAGTGAGAGGCTGCACCTTAAGATTCAGTCTGGTGAGTGGTTACCTCAAGGGGTTCAAGGAGGGCCCCGAGCTGCCTCAAAACTTGGAAATACTGGTGGAAATAGCTTTTGTTCTCCCATAAATGAGTGTGGATAATGACCACGTTGTCCGAGGATACTCAGTCTTAAGACATGTGAAAAAAAAATTCCAAATCATCTGCCTTCTTTACCTGTCAAACTGGAGATCGGCTGGTATTCTACCTAAGACAGAATTTTCTCCAAAACCTCACCAACGTACTGAATCTTCTAAAAGGAATGCACATGTGTTTTGCTGGCCCACAGCTCTAGTCTCTGCCCCCAACACTCCCCTTGATATACTGCGAATCTCACTTTCAAGGCGACAAACTAAAACGAATCCCTAAAATAACTGTGAGCTTTTACTTTGGGACCTATAATTAGGTGTCTTCAAAGATAAAAAATGGACATGATTCTCCCCTAAATTTAGGGAACTGATGAGTAGAGAGAAGCAACATAAAAAGGGAAAAGAAGAAGCCAAGACTTTGCTTCACTACCTCTTTACTACCGTTAGCAAGGACTTAAGTCCTGGGAAACTACGGCAAAGTCGAGGGGAGCAAGATCTGAACACTGACTCAGCACTGTGCAAATGATCAGAAGGAACAAGTGTGCCTTCCACGGCCACTCCAAAGAAGGAACAAAGAAAGCAAGAATTTCACAGTACCGGGATCAACTATGCCCTGGAAAGGGCTATTCATATTCAAAGCAAACCAGTCCCCAGGAGGAAGCTGGAAAAGGGACCTAGGGAAAGCACTGGAAAAACCACCAGTTGATCCAGGGCCAGCCTAGGTGACAGACAGGGTGTGACCCATGATTTAGCCTGGCTCTCTGTGCACCTTGGGTGTCATTCAGAACAAACAACAGGAACCTCTTACCACCCACACTTAAGGCAATCACCTATATCAAGCAAGTACCGTCGAAGGTAAACCCAAGTCACAATATTAGCGGGTAATACCTGAAGACCTGGGGCACTCTCCGATGCAAATCAAGGGGGAGGGGCTAGACCACAAGAGGTATGGCGGCCTCTAATTCTACTTCTCTGTGAGGAAGGAAATAAGACAGTGAGTTATGAGGAACACGCCTTGCCAATGGGAACACACAAGCACCACTCGTGCCCCCGCAATGAATTAAACAAAACAAGAGTTTGAATCTCCACACTATTTTTTTTCCACTAAAGACATCAACATAAGGGGGGGAAACCTCACACAACAAAGAGAGACTGTAAGCTTTAAAATGCATTTGTAATAGAAAAGCACATATGTAAATACCTGGAAGTACCAAAAATCCATCATAAAGCAAAGGCCCTAAATAGCAAGAGAAAAAACAATTTATGTCATGAAAGTACAATACAGTCACTCAGAAAATAAAATGTGTATATGCCATATGGAATAAGAAGGGTTTCACGACAGGATCTAGAGGGTTTTCTTTTTAATGTTTTAAATTACATTTACAATGGACTTCATAAAATAGATCATATATTAATTCATTTTGTTACTGACTGCTTGTGCCAATTTCCATCTTCAATAAATAATAAGTCCCCTCAGGCTTTTGTAAATCCATGCATTAGAGGAAATGACAAAGGTATTAAAAGATTTTATATGGACATCAAACAGCTCACCCTCCCATCCCGGGCTTGAGTTCTGTCCAAAGTAATTCATTGCTGCAGAAAAGGGTCACCTGATAGAGAATATCCAAACCCTAGGGTGACAGCCAGAATGAACAGCCACAGGCATACATTCTAAAGGATGCATTTTGCTTCACTAGTAACAATGCACGAATGTCCAAAGTAACTACTAAAATGGGGCAGGGAGCATCATACCTGACTCTAAATAAACAGGAAGGCCACATTTATCTAGAATAAAATGACAAAGGCACTAGCTCATGAATCAAGTTTAAACCATCCAATTCACAAAACGGAGATCTAAAAGTAATTAGGCTACCCTCCTACTACTTTCATAAATACCCTCTAAATAAAGAAGCAAGTTCAGCTTTCACCTGAAACAGAGCAGGAGAGTGGAAGAGAAAAGTATGTAGGTAAGTGTTCTGGGTATCTCAAGGGCCTCTGTTAAGAATCAATCAATCTTAGTGCTCAGGGCAGGAGGGGGGAGGCAAATTGTAACATTACATCCTAATTATTACTGAAGCCGGGTCAAAGTCATGTATGCATAGGAAAAGGGCCAGGATCCATGAAAACAGAGAACAAAGGAAAAAAATCAATTTATCAAGGGCTAACAGTGGGAAGGTGAGATCATCTGCATATACATATCACCATTTATTTGTATCCTTCCAACAAAGAAATGAAAGAAGTGATTTTTTTTTTGTTTGCTTGTTTTAGGTTTTTTGTTTGTTTTGTTTTTTGTTTTTGCTTTGTATAGTGAAGTGTTGGGAGAGCTGTTTACCTAACCACTGTTCCTTAGCCCCAATTCCTCTCCCCTAAGTCCCCACCCTGGGCTCAGGATCAAATTCCAGTTACAGTGATGCCCTGCCCTTTAGATGGCTTCTGTGCTGCAAGAAGGTTGGGTTCTCCCAGCAGGCTGACCTCCAGGATGACACCCCTTCCATACCCTACAAAGCTGGGAGTCACCTACCTCCATTTTGCCCCAAGGATGCCTGCCAAGCTCAACTCCACCTACTGGTTTGCTCAGGAAATTCTCAAGGGATTCATCAAACAAAAGGGATGTGACAGAATGAAAGGAAGTGACCTGGGTACTTTTCAGGGGCTTAGAAATTGCCAACAGATCCTCTTCTTGGGGTGGGGGGGGCAACTTACTTTAATAAATGGATTCATGGAAGCCTGCATGAATACTTTTGGGCTTCAGGATAAATGTACCTAATGATCTCAATACAACTGCCACTGCTTTCTAATTCAGAGAAAAGTTTTAAACCTGGTGCGATGAATGCTGGCGACTACATGACCCAGTCAACTGCCTTTTCCCAAACTTGCTTTTACAGCAAAGGCAGGAGAAGTCATGAACTCGGTTTACTCCTTTGCAGATAGAAATGGTCACATGACAGCCATTTGGAAATGAATCATAAGCAAAAATTCCTGAGAAAGCTTTTATTTTCCTGATAAAGGTACGGTAGGTTCTGTCCCCTTCTCCCTATTGTCCCTGCCTTAACTAGGGAAGATGAAGAGGAAAAAAGTCCCAGAGGAGCAGACAATATAGAGACTGAAATAACAGCACGGGGTATCCCACCTCTAGACATTTTTTTTAAAATCTTTACTTATTTAAGCTACTAACACAGTCAGATTTTCTGTTGTTTTTGCAGAAGATATTCCTGACTGATACAACTAGATCTTCCTTCCTCAACAAAGCCAGAGCTCCAAGCTTCACTTGATTAAATTCCAATGCTCTCAGTGTTACTGGTAAAAACATGGGAAAACATGGAAACACGGATAGCAGCGAGTAAAAGTAAGAGCAACCATGTATTGAATGATTACAGATTATGGTGATAGGCCTTCCATGTGGATTAGGTCACTTAAGCTTCCTATCAATTCTCTGTGGGGGGCACTCTATCCTGTTCTGCATTTGAGGAAATGCTTCGATTCTGTGCCTTGTCTAAGGTCATAAGGCTAGTCAGTGGGGCTCAGAATTTGAACACAGATCTCTGACTCCAATCACCTCACAATTCCATTTTAGTTCAGATGAAGTCCTTAGAAGTCTGGCGCCGTTATTGAGTGTCTTATGGCCGTAACACGCACCTCGTAAAACCAAAAGGAGATATAAAATGATACAGTACCTGTGGTACCTCTCAGCCTACATTAAGTGTAAGACTCACCTTAAAGACCACTTACACAGTTATCCTGTTAGCTGCACTATGATTCCAGGTATATTATGGACATATTCTTTTTTTTTTTTTTTTAAGATTTATTTATTTATTTATTTGACAGAGAGACAGCCAGCGAGAGAGGGAATACAGCAGGGGAGTGGGAGAGGAAGAAGCAGGCTCCCAGCGGAGGAGCCCGATGTGGGACTCGATCCCGAAACGCCGGGATCACGCCCTGAGCCAAAGGCAGACGCTTAACGACTGAGCCACCCAGGCACCCCAATGGACATATTCTAGACAAGGTCTTGAGAAAATCTTTTTGAGAGAACAGCACAGCAAGTGCTCAGCTAATTAGAATCAAATGACTAGGAATCCTCACTAAAGTCAGAAAACAAAGAAGTTGAAGAATACGTGTTTGCGAATAAAATCATGAGAAAGTTTTTTCAATACTTCATTTGAAATAGTTTCATCTCTGAGCAGGAATATTTAAGTACTGAAACTCCAATTAAAATAACAAGGAGTTGGGGTGCCCGGTGGAGGGTGGGGGGGCGCAGTCCATTAAGCATCAGATTCTTGGTTTTAGCTCAGGTCATGATCTCAGGGTCGTGAGATCGAGCCCCATGTTGGGTTCTGTACTCAGTGCGGAGTCTGCTTAAGCTTCTCCCTCTCCTTGTGCCCCTCCCCCTATGCACATGCACTCATGCTTGTTCTTCCTCTCTAAAAATAATGAAATAAATCTTTAAAAAATAACAAGAAGTATTACAGGAGACAGTGAACCTCAGCAAGAAAGAGACTGGGGTCAGGGCAATGCCATTCTATCATGTTTAACCATTCAAAACTGTCCCTATTTCACTGGTTGGTACGTTAAATCTGTAACAGGACTGGGCACACTGGAGGCCGGTGTCATTCCAAACTGGGATTCCTAAGACCCTGGGCTATCAGCAAAATCCACTGTCATTGCACAGGGTTAGAGTATAAATGAAGTCGAGCTTTAACAGGTTTTGAGAAATTCCAAATTATTGTCATACTTTTTACCTGCAAGAGTACTTTGAAATACATTCCTCCCCTTCTATCTCCAAAGTATGCTTATACTCTCACTGGTACAAAACATTCGTATTTGTTTCAGTGTCCAACCAATAATTCTGCCATTAACCAAAGACTAAATCTGGCAAGAGTGAAGAACTTTAGAAACAAATAATCTGACTTAAACTCTGGGTTGCCTCTGTGAACTTTGGTGAGTAACTTAACTACGAGTTTCCAATTTTCTTATTCATAAAAATGAGGGATTGAAAGTTATTAGTGGCTTGTGACATTAAAATGAGATAACATATCTATATCTATATATCTATATCTATATATCTGTATCTATCTATCTATCTATCTATCTATCTATCTATCTATCTATCTATCTATATAAATAAAACAGTAAATGCCCAAATGTTACATAAATACAATGTGCTACCCCTACGACCACCATTAACATCAGTGCCTGGATAAAGAACAGCAAACAAAAGAAAGATATTTATAATTATGAGCTCTAGGACTTCCATTTCCAAGCGTATTATCCTAATACCTATATTTCGATTTTGTGATTACGACTCCTATTTTCATCCCGGAGCCCTCATGATATGAACTGTTGCTTATAACACGTTTTTACTATTTGCTACCCATATGTATATTAGTATAATTTTGTTAGGTCAAAACCCATGAAAACATGCTGCGAAGCACTTATGTATTCGATAAACACACAGCAACTGCTTACACCATACACCAGGCACACGGTTGTCCTGCAAAAGCAGTAGGATAATACACAATGGATTTCCTGCTGGCCAGATCCCAAAACCATTGCCTTTAATAGGCAAGCAGTTTTTAACCATAGGAGATTTCACAGTATTCCAGAGCCCCTCTGACTGCAATATTTAAATGAAGCAATGCACCTTAAAAATAGCTCTTTAAATTCCACTCCATGTCTGTGAGCATATTGGTCCACGGCAATACGCAAGCCGGAGCAGAAAGCCATAGGAGGGAAACCAAGTTACATAATCTAAGACAACACAACAGAACTGGGTTCTTTGCTTTTGTTTACAGAAATGTGGCTTGTCTCCATATGGTTATTTAATTAGATAGGGGAATGCACGGCACCCACTGAATGCAGAACAGCCGGAATTTTACACAGCAAATATTTAATGCAATTTATGAAACACAGACTCTTTCCCTAGGCCTCAAGAAGAGTTTTCTTCTTTTAAACTATTCTGCCTTCTTCCCAACCTCTAATAAAAATGGAAATGTTTTCTCTATCACTGCACCCGCCTGGCTCACCTCACCTGTGCCAATCTTCTATCTCGTCTGCCTAAGATATTATTCCATTGAGCAGAGCTTAAATTTTGCAGGGTAGAAGACGGTAAACAATGCTTACGACACAGTCAAAGAATTATGAAGGGTAATTCTTTGTTCCCCAAACAAGAAATCTTAGATTTCAGTAGAGCTTATGAAAGCACATTCACTATTCCCCAGATTATCATAATTTACCTTCATATATTCATTTCTTTAAATTGACATACTTGTGCATGCCTACTGAGGTTAGTCAATGCTCTCTGTATTGGAGATTCAAAGTTACCTAAGACATAGTTAATATACTCAAGGAGCTCACACGCTAAATTAGAGACAAAAAAATTCAGAACGATGATAAACATGCCAACAGTATATGGGAAGTATACATGAAATGTCATAGGAGCACTGGAGAGAGGGAGAGCCTGACTTTCCTTGGGAGGGTTCAAGGCAAGCATCATAAGGAAGAAAACATTTCAGCACAGTTTGGACAGAGGAATTGAACAGGGGAACAAATGGGAGAAGGCATTCCGACCCTGGTGATGGCATGTGCGGCCACGGAACACAGTTGAAACTAAATATATCTTCATTAGAATTCACATTTTACAGCTTACTGTAGCATTTACACCAAATCATTGGCTCTGCTTGGCTCCAACATCCCTTTTCCTAAGAATTTTTCTAAAGATTTTATTTATTTGAGAAAGAGAGAGAATGAGAAAGCAGGAGCAGGGAGAGGGAGAAGCAGACTCCCCACTGAGTGTCAGGGAGCCCAATACTGGTCTCGATTCCAGGACCCCGGGATCATGACCTGAGCTGAAGGCAGATGCTTAACTAACTGAGCCACCCAGGCGCTCCCCCAATACCTCTGTTTCTGTGTGCCTTTGACTGAGAGCTTTCTGGGATATAGATGCAGAGTAACTAGCAAACTGCAGAGAGAGAGCATTCTTGGTTTAACAACATGGGCGCCAAAGCCAGGTTAAAGTAATTCTTTTGTATACTTTGAATGCGGGAGAAGCCATGTTTGTTCTGATACATGGGATGGAGTTATTCTTTAAGCCACACCAACACAAGTCGCATATCTCCCAAGGCCACAGGGAAAGTTCTTTTTGTTTTTAAAATGACCACCATTTTGGTTCTCCCTTGACTTATACACAAAATAGACTTCTGATGCAGGGTCTAAGTCAGAGATTTTATACTCTTTCTGATGGGAGTCCTTGTTCCTGAACAGAAACAAGCAAAATACAATCAGATTTAGCACGAGGCATTTGTTCCCATGATAACAGTTTCTCGAATGGGACTCTGATTTAAGAGACCAAATTTAGTCCAATGGTTCTCTATGTGTGACGAGATTATTGAGGATTTAATTTTTTATTGTTCTTTCACTATATTTTCAAAATGTGTTCCAAAAATAAACACTTAGAAACAGAATATATAACATATAACTATACGCCTATATATAGTGTGTGTATATGTACATATATACATATACATAAATAATTATCTGTTGAGTGAAGGAACATAAACTCAGTAAACTACGCCAGCTTCTAGATTTTACTTCATGGTGTCTAACTTCTACTGTATAAAAATTCACGAATCAGAGAAAAACTAACAAATCTGTCCCTAGGGAAAAAATGTAAAGGATTAGATTATAAGATTTATAAAAATTGTTTATTCTAAAATATTAAAAAAAAAGTACTATTTTGCTGAAAATAGTAGATAAGATGAAGCTTAGAAATTGTTTCTTAATTTTTTCCCCCAACAATGGATACATTTGTGTATGAATGTGCACCACTGACTAGTGTTCAAATTCTTCTGAAAACCTAGTGGGATTTGGGAAAGGTTTTGCTTTTCAAAGTGTTATCGCTTTTCATTTGTAACTGACAGTTTTCAAGAGTGAGGCCATTCATAGTTATGGAAAAATGGTTGTTTTAATGCAACACTGAATGACAGAAAACCAAACAATCAAACACCATTCTCATATTTTTCATTCTTGGAAAATTACCTTTCAGGAAGAGCTTCGTGTTTTATGTTCTGCACACGAATACAGCAGGGACTTTCCATCTTTTTATGACAAAAAGAAGAAACAAAAGGTGGGAAACAAAAGCATAAGGACCAAACACTAAATTCCCTTTGAAGTAAACACACTTCCGTTACATGTCGAGTCACATTTTAAAAACTCAGATGGTGACCCACAAATTGCACAGCTCAAAAGTTTACTATGGGCCAATCGGACTGCAACATGGTTTCATACAGCATTTTATAGGTGATCTGGATTAAGCAAAATATAGTGGGAGCTCATCATAGATAAACTCTGGGCCAATTCTTATCTCACACCCTCAGAGGTTAAACAACTTGTCAAAGAGCTCCGCTCCTAGGAGCTTAGGTTGAAATCTCTCTGTTGACACTTACAATAGTATTTTCCCCATTATGCTGCTTTCATTTGGACAGGATACAAAAGACTGAATATACAACTAAGTCTTGTGTTATCATCTACTGAGAAATTATACGCAGAAAATAACCTTGTAAAACCTCTCTTAGGATGACCTTGTAACTTGCAAACATTCTAGTAAAATCAAATACAAAACATATATATACACACAATCTTTAACTTTTATGATATTTTCTATTGCAAATTTTCTATTATTATGAAACACTTAGAGAAAAATACAGGGGCGCCTGGGTGGCGCAGTCATAAAGCGTCTGCCTTCGGCTCAGGGCATGATCCCAGCGTTCTGGGATCGAGCCCCACATCAGGCTCCTCCGCTGGGAGCCTGATTCTTCCTCTCCCACTTCCCCTGCTTGTGTTCCCTCTCGCTGGCTGTCTCTCTCTGTCAAATAAATAAATAAAATATTTAAAAAAAAGAAAAATACAAATAATATATATATTCTTGAGAAGAATGTCATTCAATTGTCACAAAATTCCCAAACTATTACGATTCATAATTCGATATATTTTATTCCCAAATCTTTATTAGATATATATTGAATATTTGGGTTTTCTGTATATATTTGTGAGATGTTATTTCATCTTGTCATGGTATTACTTTTCATTAACCAGATTCTTAATGATTGAGAGTAGATGTCAGTTTTGATCTTGCCACTGTCTTACTATTTAACAGTTATTTCCAAACTTTATTTTATATTGATATTATAATGTTCCATTCATCTATATTCTGATTGGGCTCAAATGTGTATCTTCAATCCATTTCCCTCTCTGGGCAATCAAATCTGTATAAGAAATTGCCTCCAGATATATTCACATAAATGTCCCTATAGACCCCTCAAACTAAATTTTTAAAGATTTAGTTTAGAAAGAGAGAAAGAGACAGAGAGAGAAAGAATGCACAAGTCGGGGCATGGACAGAGGGAGAGAATCCCAAGCAGACTCCCTGCTGAGCACAGAGCCAGACAGGGGGCTCGATCCCAGGATCCTGAGACCATGACCTAAGCCAAAACCAAGAATCGACACCCAACTCACTGAGCCGCCCCAGATACCCGTCGACCCTTCAAGCTTTTTATGCCTAAGGCAGAGCTTATTACTTGGCCCCTCAAATCTGTTCTTTGGCCTAAGCTCCCTAAATGAAAGAGTGACCCTAGCAGTCACCTGAGTTCTCTAAGTTCCCCAGGGCTGGGCATCACCTACTTTCCCCTGCTCAGCCCCCACACCCAATTTATCACTAAGCCCTACTGGTTCTGTCTCCTAAATATCTTTGTAATTCAATAACTGCTTTTCATCCCTATTCCTTCTACTCTGCCCCTAGTCATCACCACTATTCTTCTGAATGACTATTACTAGTCCAGTCTTCGTCATCATTCTTGCTCACCCCCCTTCACACCAAATCACTTCACCACCAGGAGGCTCCAGGGACTGTCAATTCTTCAGAGGTCCAAAGCTCTTCACCTGGGTTCTGTCTGCGCCATGTTTTTCCTTCTGCCTATATTACTGATTTCTCCATGTTTGGCTTATAGCCTGTTCTCATCTTTCAGGTTTTATTTAGTTGACATGTCATATGTAAAACCCTAGTGGAGCAACAAAAATTTCAGGATACATTCCTTCTTTGTCCTTCCACAATACTTTGTACTGCTGTATAATTATTCATGCTACCACTGTACCTTCCTTTAGACTGTAGGTTCCATGAAGGCAAAGGACAAGCATATCTAAATAAACAGTTCAATGAAGCCCTGATGAAACTCTGTGAGCATTCTCTCTGTAACAAATATTTATTAAGTACATATGATGTGCAATTAAGTTTATTTACAAAAAAAAACTTTGCAAATTGACATAGCCACCAACATTACAGAACTTTACCAATTTTCCTCATCCTCACCAGCATGAAACATTTGGTGATACTGGGTAAATTGATGGGTCAAATGAATAGGGTTTCACATATAGTTCTTGATTACCAGACTAGTTGAATATTAAAACATGTTTATCACCTATTTTCATTTACCCTTTTACAAACTGCAAATTCATATTTTTTACCATTTTGATTTATGAAAAATATAGGTATAGAACCTTTAAAAATAAGTACAAACATAACTTAAATGCATGGATTCTATCATTTCCATATCAGGTGCTTAATAATACCAATCATATACTAATTTTACGTTATTTCTTCCAATCCATTAATTCCTTCATTCATCACCAATTTGGAGTTACAGAAATCAAAAGATTGGTTCCACTATTCCAAAAGCAACAGAATTTTGACTAAAATGGTTAGCTCTATACAAAAAAAAGTCTTGTGCAGGGAGGAACTTACATCTTTAAAAATACCAATACTTTATGAGGAGGATTCACAAAGAAAAGTAAAAGGAACGAGATCTGTTTTCCATTTCTTAATGAGATGACCTTCTTTGCACAACAAAATCCTTCTTCTGGAAATCACAGAAGATGTTGATATGAGGATGAAGTTTTGATGCTCATATGAAATCCTTTAATTCCTTTGTTATTTTTCCTAATACACAGATTTAGCTGATGCTGCTGAGATGTGGTATTTAGTAAGGACTGACAACATACCACATGGCACCAGTGAGCAGCAACAGAAGCGGTGCCCTGATTTGATGAGACAGTCATCTGATTGGGAGGTGGAAAGTGTACAATTGAGGGGGCTTAATTTCCTTATCCTCCTTAGAGAGGATGTCAGACACTGTCAGAAACAGATTTATTCCAAGTTGTATTAGAAATACAAAACACGGGGCGCCTGGGTGGCACAGCGGTTGGGCGTCTGCCTTCGGCTCAGGGCGTGATCCCGGCGTTCTGGGATCGAGCCCCACATCGGGCTCTTCCGCTGTGAGCCTGCTTCTTCCTCTCCCACTCCCCCTGCTTGTGTTCCCCCTCTCGCTGGCTGTCTCTATCTCTGTCGAATAAATAAATAAAATCTTAAAAAAAAAAAAAAAAAGAAATACAAAACACCTTTCCTCCTGATTATCTTTTACTAAGAGGCAGCTTGGTACCAGGAAACAAATGCGGGCTTGGAGTTAGAGCTTTATTCAAATCCAGGCTCTCTCACAATTAGTTACAAGACCTTAGGCGAGATATCTAACCTACTTTATCCTCCCAATTCTTCCACATAGAAAAAGAATACTATGGTATTATAGTACTATAAAAGTGTTGTATACATTCAAGGAGGTAAGTCGAAATTGAGGTTATTATATGGCATATAATAAGCATTCACTATGTAACAGAAATCATTAATAGCATATTATTAATTATTGAATGGAAATTAAGGGATAGACGGATGAGCAAAGGACAAATGCAGATTTCCGTCCAGTAGATTATTTTGTTTGTGAGAAAAAAATGGCTACGTCAAGAACCCCCCTACTACTTAGCACTTCAAAAAATGCCTAAACATTTTACATACTTTTTCCTTACAAAGTCAGGGGGAGCAGAATACGGGACCTGAAAATACGTCATGTTGGCATGTGGATTGTTTCAAGATGAAGACAGTCAAGGCCAACAGACTCATGAAGAGATTTTTACTTCTACCTTAACTGTCTAAAACAATTTAGATGGAGTCTGGACCAGGAAGAGAGCTGAGGCCAGAGACAGCTTTTTACATCACAAAGACTGATTCCTAGGACAAAGCAAACATTTGTTTATCCAGCCAGGGTTTGCTTCTCTTATCTTCCTATGAATTATCTTCCTCTCCTTTGAAGTCCCACAGCCCCACCTCTTCTTAGCTCAGGATGACATATAGGCCTCAACTGCCTGACTCTCTGGGAGCCTCATCTCTTTGGGGTTCCCCTAGCAGGAAATTAATTTTTTTTTCCTCCTGTTAATCTGTCTTCTACCACTTTAATTATCAACCAGCCAAAGAACCTCAAAGGAAGAAGGGAAAAGTGTTCTTCCCCTGCAGATGGTGCCCCAACATGGAGCCCTCCACTCGCTGGACCCGGCTCCCTCCAGAGCTTCCGCGGCTGAGAGATCCCGGGACCTCTGACAGAAGCTGGCAGAAGCGAAAAATTCTTACCACGTCAGTTCCCCAGACCTCTGGCTGCAGGATCTAATGGAAACGAAAGTGGTGAAGGTCCTTTTCTTTTTTCTCCCCAAATTCAGATTAGCAGGGGAAAATATCTGTGTGAACTACTTCTTTGGGTGAAGCGACCCTGGTAAAAATATCTGTTAAGAGTACTCTTGTTTCCTATCGATCCTTTTCCTCCAAGAGATGGCCATCGTTTTCCTCTATCTTAGTCTTTTGTGTCACTGATGTCATAAGAGAGAAAACCAGAGGCTAGAAACCGGGAGAGGTCCCATTAGCCTGTGTTTCCAGACGGCCACACAGACTGGTGAGTTCCCCATTCTCACCAGAGTTGGTGTCTGTTCAGACAAACTTTGCCGTGAGTCTCCTACATAAAAACTAGATGAGGTTTTCCTACATCTTGTTTTCCTCCTGCGTGTCTGGTTTTGTGACCAGTGAGAATATTCTGTCAGGTCTCTGCCCGCTGGAAGCAGCAAGTACTGGTGCGTATTGTGTGCCAGTTTAGTCTGAGGTTCTGAGACACAAAGTCACAAGCAGCACTCTTTTTGTCCAGCCACGCCAGCTCTCAGGGAAATTTGTTATGCAGGCCCCAGTCTATGAAGGGCCTTTGTCATCTCAACCTCTGTTGTCTTGTTAGTGACGGAAAAGTCCCATTCCAGCAGAGCCTGCCTGGTGTCACAGACCAGAGGGTCTATGACTGGAGGCGTCTCCTGAGCTCATGAGACCACAGACATGGTTCCTCTATACCACTCTTACCACCCGAGACAACAAAGGGCTTTGCTTTCTTAGGCTAACTCTGGGAGAGAACTTTCTGGATCTTAGGAGGGCCACACCTTTTGGACTTTCCTTCGGACTGCCTCTTGCGTCCTTGGTTAAGCCATAAAAAGGCTTACTGGCTTCAGTAGCTATTAAGAATAATATCCTATCATCAATGGATGAGATTGATGACAACAATAGATTCTTCGACTTAGGAAAACTATATTTGAAAAAAAAAATTAGAGAGCTCTCCTCGTAAAGGAATTGTGGAAAGACCAAAGAAAAAGCAGAGATTTCCTTAATAAGATGAAAGAACAGAAATTAGAACAAAAATTACAGTCCACAACCAACATAAATTTCCGTTTTTAATACCTGGCCTGATTGCCTACCCAAATTCCTTTACCTCCCAAACTCCTCCACCACCTTCCCAGAAAATCAAACACTCGGCTGCCTACTTTGGTTTCTCTTTCCCGACAAGAGTTACAGAGCACTCCAGGCTCATCTCTAGGCCCCAAACGTAGAAGTTGCTCAGATAAATTCAGAAGGCCAGGAAGCAAGTTTACGAGGAGCATCTGGGATAAACAATAAGGATCTTTCTTGCTGGGCTCTGTAATCAGGCTCTGTGAGCTTCAGGGCTTCCTAAGCAATGTCTTTTGCAGATACATCGTGGACCTCCACTCAAAGAATTTGTGTCCCCTGAACAACAACACATCTCAATTACAGAGCCCTTTACCCCTACTTTTAGAAGATCCTACCAGTTTTAAAGGGGAATTAAAAAGATTGATGGCCATTCACAAGCCCACTCACAGGGAATATATTTGGCTGCTAAGGGGTGTTTTTCACAAACATGATAATACTATAGTTATCACACAAGCCAGCCCCCCGCCCCATAGAAAACCTCCCTCACAGAGACAACAGTTGGCCAGAATTCTCCAGGCCCTCCTGCACAGGACCAGGAAATGGTTCAGCTGGAGGCTGATTTCAGGGGCTAAGAGAAATGTAAGTAGAGGCTTTTCCCCCTCAGGTGAATTGATCTAAGGTTAAATCGGGCACTCAAAAAGCAGGAGACCATCCAAAGGCCTTTGCTGAACACTTTGTACAGGCATTTCAAAGGCATACTTCTCTAAACCCTGGAGTTCCAGAACACAAAAATCTTGTAATTTATGTGTTAATAGACACTATTCTCCCTGATAAAAAGGCAAAATCAAAATAGTGCACTTGGGTGGGCAGGTCAAGCTCTTTAATAATGGAATTATTATAGTGGAAAAAGCACCCAATTCTTTGAACATAGCTTGCAGGAATGTAGACAAAAAACCAAAACAAACAAAAACAAAAACAAACAAAAAACCCAAACCCCAAAAACAAAACAAAATAAGAATTAGAATGAATAATTCTTGATTTACAACTTGAATGTTTAGAGATAGCAAATCATAACTCTAAGGGCACCTCCTAAGTCCACTCACCCTTTCCTATTTGCCTTCAGACATTTGAAAATAACAGGAAAAAAAAAAAATCAGGACATTGAAAGTACAGTTGTCTGCACTTAAGAAAAAAGAGAAATGACCCCAGATTTCTGACAGACACACACACTCCAAAAATCCTAAGAGAAAACTTGCATTCTTATCTGTCCCTTGAAGATGTAAATCTTATCATGTCTTTGAAGTGCAAACATCCCAGCAGGAAGGAAAATTACACCCTAAGACTAAAAACTAGAAGGGAGCTGTAAAAAGCCCCTTTGCCCAGTCTGGTCCGCAGCTATCGTAAGATCACTTGTCAAGGACAAATACAAATCTTAAAAGACTTTCCCACAAATATTAGTAAAAAACTAGAACCATCTAACTGAGTGACTTTATCTGGTTCCATCTGCCAGAGACATCAGGATTCATAAACTAGTGAGTTTTCTATTACACCTGATTTATAGCTAAAATTGTAAGAACGGAAGCTACGGAGTCTGTGTCTGCTTTTTTATATTTATCTATGGATGCACGTTTTATACACACGCACGCACGCACGCAACGTATTTGTAAAGAACTCTAATTGGCTTAAAAATAATTGCTTATCAAATTAAGTATTTCTAAATCTCAGAAATATAATGGAAATGAACTCAAATGTTTATCAAGTTCACATGCTCTCATAGAATTCTTTGGTAAAAGCTAGTTAAATTTCGTTGGTTTAATTTTAGAGTTATCATCATTAAGTATCAATTCTACTTGTGTTTACTAAAAGTCAAATGAAATCATGCTATCTCTGTTACAAACTTTGTCAGCAAGAAAGATAACTTAAAACCATGGCTAACTGCTTTAATGTCTCATGAAATCTTCATGAGGAATCTAAAAATGATTGCTAAAAAAAAGTGTATTAAATAGAAGTAGGAGGAGAGTTTTTAATCATTTCAACAATGATTGTTTTATGGTATGTCTACTTAAAAATAGCTAAATTTCTTGGATTTCCACTGGTAAGAGATGTGCTAGCTTAAGCGATGGCATTTCATTGACTATCTAGGTCATTTTCAAATAAGATAAAATACAGAAACATCGGTTATTGAACATAAGTTTATCCACTTTGGCTGCTTATTACAGAGAAACTAAAGATATTTGGATCTGCCAGTACACATATCTGGTGCCACACAGAATAAATTGTACTATGAGAAAGTGTATGCTTCTAAGAAATCATGAAATATATTCACAAATTTGCCAATTTAAAGAATTGAAACATCTTTATCTCCCCTACCTGATCCTGCCAGAATTCAGAAACTCTTAGTAGTCTTATTTCATGGTAATATAGTTATTTGTGTACGTTCCCTAAGAAGCTCTTCTCCTTGTAACAATACACAAATGAAAACACTAGTTATATTACCAAGGCTTTGATTAGAAGGTCATGTTTGAGAGAGCCGGGCACGGAGTCAGATATAACTAGATAGCTTTAAGGAGCATTGGTGGACTTTATGGAATTAATAAGGGCCCTTGCAAACAGGGCTCCCAGCAGCCTTACCAGGTGAGTAAAGAAGGTCACCCCTGATAGGTACAAGAAGCTCGGGATATCTGCAAGTCTTGAAAGGCTTTTAAAGGCCTGAGATTCCTTCTAGAAAGTTCCAGCACAACAGATTAAAAGATTCTCTATGGCCCATCACTATTCTTGCTGTCCTTATGTAAATAATCAAGCCAACTTTATTGAAATGAGACATGATTGGCAAACAAATTAGTCTTACTATGGTTATCTTCGATGGAAAAGGGGGTGGTTGTAGAGAGAAAAATAATGCTTCCGTAGAATACACACTTATGGAGATTAGATTCTGGTTCGATTCATTGTCTCTAAGGTTTCGTTTTCTACCTGTAAGCTTTGCTGGATCCTAAATTATTGTAGTTATCTCCATTTTGGCTACCACTCTCCAAACTAACACTTCCAATTTCTCTCCAGTGTTCGGACTTGAAATCCATGAGAACGGACACTGCCGTTTTACTGAAGCAAGTTGGACAACGTGATGAACACTGAACACAAGTCATGTAGAGACAATCCCTGTGCCTGTTGCTACGTGAGCCACTCGGATCACCCTAGCCATTCAAACCGTGAACCAGGAAAATCTGTCAAATTGCCGCTGCCCACCCTCCCTACACTAGAAATCCTCTTGACTGGCTACCCTCAGAAGTCTGACACCAGGACTATACTCCACTCATTAACTGCTGTCCTTCTGTTTCTATAGAACTGTCTCCTAATAGACACCTGACTCCTTGCTTGAAATGACTTTAACTGTACTGACCTATTGTCGGGACTAGAGACTGGATCAAAGAGAGCCATGTACCAACTCAACATCTGGACTGTGAAATTTCTTGGGGAAGTTTCAAAGGTGGTTTTCATGGGGAGAATACATGACCCCAAAATATGACACTATGACATGTGGCTTACTTTGAGCTGAAGGCAATCAAGACCCAACAGATTCAGTAAGAGGTTTTCATTTTTACACCTCTCTTTTCACTCCCTAAAAGGATTTGGATAGAGAGCCTGTACCATGAAGAGAGCTAAGACCATAGGTAACTTTTTATGTCAGAAACACTTATCCCTGTGGCACAGGGGGGAAAAAAAAGGTGTGTGTGTGTATTTTTTTTTTAAACAAACACTTGTTCCTCCCATCTTTCTATGAATTGTCTTTTCCCCACTTGTAGTTCCATACCCCAACCCCTTCTCCTTTTTAGTCTTTTTAAAAACTTTTTATTATGTTATGTTAGTCACCATACAGTACATCCTTAGTTTTTGATGTAGTGTTCCATGATTCATCGTTCGCATATAACACCCAGTGCTCCATGCAGTACGAGCCCTCCTTACTACCCATCACCGGGCTAGCCTTCTCCTTAACTCAGAATACCATATAAGTCTCAACTGCCTTCCTGCATGGTAGCCTCAGACCTTTGGGGTTCCCATATGCACAGAATTAAATTTGTGTGTGTGTTTTACCTCCTGAAACTCTGTCCTCTGTCAGTAAAATGATTAGACGATCCAAAGAACCTAGAAGGGAGAAGGAAAAATTTTCCTTCCCCAAGATCGCAACCCACTGACCAATTCTGAGGACCTGAATGTTCTTTGAGGATTAAGGCCACTAGCCTTTGCTGTAATGTATTTGGTAAAGAGCTTTATGTACATCATTTAAAAACCTAAAGTTGTACTTTGAGAATCTGGCATTTGACTTATGAAGCTTAAGGGGAAAAAAAAGAAAAAGGCAACAACAGAAAAGCCTACTACACACTTGAGCAGCTTAGTATTACCTAATCGGCTTAATTGCACTGGGGTGAAACCTGGTCTGCATGCTGTCAGCAAGAACAATGGAAGGAAAAAGAGCACCTAACAGTACGTTTAATTACATGATGTGCTTTAACTGTTTAGCTATGTCAGCACCCTACCTCCATATACAAAAGAATATAATCAGACAACACATACAGACGGCTAGGGCCATTCCGGTTTGCTATTTGTCATCAGTAGGTTGATACCTTGCAGGTGTCTACAGCTTATAACAAGCATTTAATTTTTTGGCACCTAGGGTCTGGGTCAGGAGATCGGTAATGACCTGTATTACTACTGAACAGGTTTTGAAATTAAAAGAAACAACCAATACTAGTTGGTACTCTGGGGGAAGATATTAAACCATCAATCAAATGGGTCCATATGCCCTAGAAGGAACGAAACATTTCCTACCATTTAGAGGAAATTTCCAGGGCAAAGATCTAGGGAGTCCAGGAAAGGATGAAAATGTGCTTGTTAGGTAAGTGGGGAAAAGAAAGAACGTATGCTGAGATCATTACACTATCTTTTTTCTACACCTTCTCCTGTCTCAGAGTCTTTTTTGAAGCGCAAATATATCTTAAAGCAAGTTTGACTACAATATTTGCCTAGTCAAATACCGTTCCTGTGGCCATTTTACCTATTAACTTACAGAAGCAATAGCATTGCAAAGTCTGGGGAAGGAAATATGTTCTGGAATCCTTCATTTAAAAACGGATCTGTGTACTTTTCAGACACAGTTTTCTCTAACTGGTTTAACTTACACTTGTTTAAAATTGATATATATATTTTTAAGTAGGCTCCATGCCCAGCATGAAGCCCAACATGGGGCTTGAACTCACAACCCTGAGATCAAGACCTGAGCTGAGATCAAGAGTGGGATGCTTAACTGACTGAGCCACCCAGGCACCCCTAGAATTGATCTTTAGGTAACTCTAGAATCATCAACCTAAGGGCTCTCAAACAGGAGACCAACAAAGCTGTTTATAGTTGATTAGAATTAGAAATTGAACACCATAACTGCAAAGTGGACAGAAAACACACTAAATACTTTCATCAGAAGAAAACAAAGTCAAGACATTGGAAATCAGTGTAAGACAGTGCTTAAAGCTGACAGAATGATGTATACAATGGCACCGGAGTCCTGGAGAAAGCTATTAGGTATGACATTAGAATCCACTCACCAGAAAAACCCCTAGACCCATGCTGCATTACATCCTTATTATACAGTCCCTAAGATGCAAAATGTAAAAGTAAACAGAGACTTAGAAATGACTTTTTTCCCCATTGGATGGATGCTAATATATTGTCTATAAAAATAACCAGTTGATTTTTAGTTTTTTAAAGGTTTTTTATTTATTTGACAGAGAATGAGAGGAGTGCACATAAGCGGGGGGAGCAGCAGAGGGAGAGGGAGAAGCAGGCTCTCTGCTGAGCAGGGAGCCCAATGTGGGGCTCCATCCCAGGACCCCGGGATCATGACCTGAGCTGAAGGCAGACGCTTAACCAACTGAGCCACCCAGGTGCCCCATGACCAGATGATTTTAGAAGTCACAGTGAATCCGACTGGACATTGTCCATCTTTAGGGAAGAAGCTTCTGGAGTACAAGGATTATCACCACATACAAGGAATTTCCATCAAAACACCACCTCCTTGTTTATCTGCTCTAGGGAATGCCACTGGCAAGATCAGGGTCGTTGGGGCAAAGGGATAAGAAAAGACCCTGAAAGTCTCAATTCAGAACAGACAGAAAACAACAACGACAACAACAACAAAACCCAAGGATCCTACAACTGTTTACTATTAAAGGTCTCAACGTGAAACTTCTAAGGTGTCTTTTTTTTTTTGTCCGCGTGACTTATTATAGATAGAAACCCATATTAAAATGTGATAAAAGCAGAAGTGAAGGCACACACAGTTTTGACCCATAATAACTACGAGTAACCATTTACTCATACACAGGCAGCGAGCCTGGCTACGGGGCTGGAACAAATGTCGCTATGGAGGGTATTAAAACATCGGATATATCCATATGCACTTATTGGAGCAAACTGGGCATTCACTTGTCATTAAAAATTATTGGGGAGTGGGGCACACTGAATACTCCATGACATCAGCATTTATCCCTCTTGGCTAATTCTCTTTTCTTGGATGGCAGAAATTAGGAAGATTTTCATATAGGGAAAAACAACAGTAATCCTTCATCGCCCAACACTTAAGGTTCTTGGACATAATCCTATAGAGATTAAAATGAGAACACTGGGGCGCCTGGGTGGCTCAGTCATTAAGTGTCTGCCTTCAGCTCAGGGCGTGATCCTGCCGTTCTGGGATGGAGCCCCACGTCGGGCTCTTCCACTGGGAGCCTGCTTCTTTCTCTCCCACTCCTCCTGCTTGTGTTCCCTCTCTCGCTGGCTGTCTCTCTCTCTCTGTCAAATGAATAAATAAAATCTTTAAAAAATAAATAAAATAAAATAAAATAAAATAATAAAATAAAATAAAATAAATAAAATAAAATAAAATAAAATAAAAACACTGCAAAAAAACAAAACAACTCACTCGTCTTCCAGTCTACCCTATACTTGTAGTCCCCACCTCACACTAATCCCAGATGAAACCACTACGACAACCACAAAGACTGGGGCGATCAGGAATCCACTTGGCTTCCAAGGCACCACACGCTCCGGAGCCATGGGCGCGATACAGATGCAGCCGAGATTGATGAGGTGAGCTCCCGCTCTTATTATTACTCTGGTGTCCAAGGACTCAAGGAGCCACTTTCTAAAGAATGTGCTGCTCTCCCTATGACTGCAGGGAACAACACAAACCTGCAAGATAAATGTGGACTCCGGGTTTGGTTGAAGGTCTGGGCTTGTCGCAAATGCAGATTACTGGTTTCCTATTAGTAAGTGGAAAACAGCAGGCTTCAGGTAGATTAATTATACATCAAAGCAATGTTCTCAATTGGCAACGGTAGACTTGAAGGTAAAACTATGAGAACGGACTCGTGCTTTTTCCCTTAGTCTCACAGGGAACTATTTCACTCCTGGGCCATTGTCACACTGCAGGGATTCACAGAAGAATGTAATGCTTAATGAGCCAAATATGAAGATAATTATGCCAGTTATATTTGGGACACACACACAAAATAACAGACCGTATTTGTAGACTCTTTATGAACACTCTAGGGCAGGGAGAGAAAAGATTTTCCTTTTTAATAGCTACACTGGATTTTATCATGACTAAATATCCTTCAAGTAACACATTGCTTTTCTGCCCAATTAAAAAAAAAACAACAATAAGTTGAAGAGTCAAAAGAGTGTATTCTTAATTTCAGAAGTTCTAAAAGGAATTTTAAGTCACTCTGAAACTCTAATTTTATCCATGTGACCGTCCAAGTGAATAATCAGATCTATCATTTTTTTAGGGGCGCCTGGGTGGCTCAGTCGTTGGGCGTCTGCCTTCGGCTCAGGGCGTGATCCCAGCGTTCTGGGATCGAGCCCCACATCAGGCTCCTCCGCTATGAGCCTGCTTCTTCCTCTCCCACTCCCCCTGCTTGTGTTCCCTCTCTCTCTGGCTGTCTCTCTCTCTCTCTCTCTCTCAAATAAATAAATAAAATCTTTAAAAAAAAAAGAACATTTTTTTTAAAGATTTTATTTATTTACTTGAGAGAGAGAGAGAGCAGGAGCACACTCAAGAGTATGAGCAGGGTGAGGGGCAGAGGGAGAAGCAGACTGCCCGCTGAGTGGGGAGCCTCATGCGGGACTCAATCCCAGGACCCTGGGATCATGACCTGAGCCTAAGGCAGACACTTAACCGACTGAGCCACCCAGGTGCCCCAGATCTGTCATTTCTTAAAAATTTTCTACTGACACGGCAATATCTCCTCATAGTTGCTTTTTTTTAATGAAATAACATATTAGATAAGCCTACGCAATAACGCCATTGTAATTATGAGTAAAAATGGGTCTTAAAGTCACAAAAGGACTCCAAGAAGGAAATAATTCTAGATCTGTTTAACATAATTTGTTTAATATAGATCGGTTTTAAACAAAGTTGGTAGATACCAAAGGTAATCACTAATTGGTAAATACTGTTTTTGGGTTTTTTTTTTTTGTTTTATTTTATTTATTCGACAGAGATAGAGACAGCCAGCGAGAGAGGGAACACAAGCAGGGGGAGTGGGAGAGGAAGAAGCAGGCTCATAGCGGAGGAGCCTGATGTGGGGCTCGATCGCAGAACGCCGGGATCACGCCCTGAGCCGAAGGCAGATGCTTAACCGCTGTGCCACCCAGGGGCCCCCGGTAAATACTGTTAATCAGGTTTCTCCAGCAAGTAATCAGAGCAAGAGCAAAAGTCAATATTGTGCTGTTTTGAAGATTAGTGCTGAAGAAAAATACTTTGTAGGGACATTTGGGGCATCTGTTAAGGAACAGGAAGAAAGGGCAGAGTGGTCCAAATCTATCTTAGGAATTTTTGTGTGTTAATGATAGAAAGTACTATGGAAATCATTCCACTGAACTCATTTTACAGACAAGAAAAGTGCCAATGATAGAATCTAAGTAACTTGGCCAAGTTTACTCAACTAGCTAATGATGACGTCAAGTTTAGGGAACTAGAAACACATCTCTTAATAGAGTTCTTTCTGCCATCTGAAACCAAGATTCAAGTGAAAAAAAAAACTGACATTTAAACCCAAAGTTACCTTAAAGTATTTCTTTCCTTCTAGATGAAACTCCCTCTCTTTGCATAAACATCTTGCAGGGTAAAAATATGCCAAGGCATTTCAGGAATTGTTGAAATCGCAGAGCTCACTGTAATCATCTTCGCAAGCTCTCGGCTTTCTGGGAGAGCTCCACTGATCAGAAAAAGGGCAAGTGAAACATTGCTCTTTGAGGGAATTTAGATTAGGCTCCACATGAGAGCTCATCAAAGACTAAGAGAATGGAGTTTAGATCAGATTACTGCCAAGTGGGTGCACAACTGATTAGAAAAATGATTCCTAAAATCTGATTTTAGACATCCAAGTATGACCCCAGTTCTCTAAAGCATTGTCACAGAATTTATTCCAAAAATAGTCTTTGAACAAAATAAACATACTTAAGTATTAATCTTTAGAATTAGCAGATGTTACATGAGGATTAGTAAAGCGTGCAATGTGCAATGTTTTGGGGGCTGGGTAGCACGAGGTCATGAAATCTCGGACTTTGGCTGTTCAAACAATCATGTGACTTGTTGCTCAAGGCATCTCAAGTTCAATACCTAAGGGAAGCACATAGAGCTGATCATTGCTTTAATTTTAAAAAAACATTTTGATTAAGGCTGGGTTATACAGAGTTTGTTCATTAAGGTGCTGATGAGACCCAATTTAGAGAAGTGTGTAACGGCGTTAGAGAAGCTGCTTAAAATACCATGTTACTTTCACGATTTTGAAAAATGGACATAGATGTAAAGAGAAAGACATACTTAAAAAGGCCAATAGGGATGTTTCAGATATTAGAATGACCTTACAACCCAAGGATGGATATACGTATATATCATATATACCATAGCTTACATATATCTTACATTTTAAGATCCAAATGGGATTGCAAGTGAAATTCTCACCAGCCAAACCATTCATGGGGTTGGAAATCACAGCATTAGGAGCAACTCTTCCTAATCTCTACAAGGAGCCTCTGGGAGAAGTCTGAAAGACTGAGCATTTCTTAGCTCCTCTATTTTTCTCCCTCTCTAAACTAGTTCAGTTTACCTCTTCTCTCTTTGTGTCATTGATGCCATGCCACTTCTGCGAGAGGAAAACAATCAAAATTGGGTTTCACATAGTCATTTTCATAAAAGGAAGTTTTTCACTCCCTCATGTAGTTTTTTTTTTTTTTTTTTTAAGATTTATTTAAGAGCAGGGGGAAGGGCAGAGGGAGAGAGAGAGAGACCCCAAGCAGACACCCTGGCAAGCATGCAGCCTGACTCGGGGGTCAATACCACAAACCCTGAGATAATGACTTGAGCCGAAATCGGAAGCTCAACCGACCAAGCCACCCAGGCGCCCCTCCCCCATATAGTTTTATCCTTTCTCTCTCACCTCACTGCTTACCCTCACCTATTCCTCCTCTGCTACTTCCCCTTAAAGAGCAAAACAAACAAAACAAAACAAAACAAAACCCTTCCTTGTAGGGAAAAAAAAATGCTTTCCCTCCATTCCCTAATACAAAACAATTCAGATTTATATAATGCAAAACTCATTAGCATGCTGGCTAAGCAATGGGCCACAGCTACCTGATGTGGTCACCCTTTGTCCCTCCCTTCCAGTCCGTCTGAGGGAACAGAAATAGTATAAATGTAACAGTTCCGCTAACAGCAGGTGCACTACCTCCTTCAAAAGGTAAAGAAGGGGCACCTGGGTGGCTCAGTCGGTTAAGCATCTGCCTTCACTCAGGTCATGATCCCGGGGTCCTGGGATCAAGCCCCACATCAGGCTCCCTCCACTTACCCTAAGGAAACAGAATGTTCCCAACACCATGGCTCCATGTTCCCCTCTGATACGATGTCCTGTCTGAAACGCACTGTTAACAACCACCACTCTATGCTACATTTTTCCTTTCCTTTCTTTAGCTCACTCCCTCCTTTATGTTTACGGTTTTACCCTATGGCTATATAACCATAGACAACATTTCGTTTACTTGATTGCTTTTGAACTTCATAAAAATCGCAATAGAGTACAGGCGTTCTTCGGACTGTTTTTTAAAAATAAGTATCTTTGCGATAGAATTCCTATACCTTAAAATTCACCCACTTCAAGTGTATAATTCAATGGTTTTAGCACATTCACAGTTAGATAATCACCACTACAACCTAAGTTTATTTTTTTAAGTAGGCTCCATACCCAACATGGGGCTCAAACTCATGACCGAAATTAAGAGTAACATGCTTTACGGACTGAGTCAACCAAGCACCCCACAAGCTAAGTGTAGAATGTTTTCATTACTCCAAAAAGAAATTTTGTAGCCATTAGCAGTTCTATTCCTTCCCTGCCCCTGGCAACCTTTAATATACTTCTATTTCTATGGATTTGCCTCTTCTGGACATTTCATATTAATGAAATCATATAACATGGATTGTGACAAGTTTCTCTCATTTAGCAGAATGTTTTTAAGGTTCATCCATATTATAGCATATCTCAGGGCTTCCTTCCTTTATATTATCAAGTACATACCTAGTTTGTTTATCCATTCATTAGTTCATGGGCATTTGGGATACTTTCACCATAATGAATAATGTTGCTATAGATATTCACAAACACTTTTTTGTGTGGACATACAATTTCTTTTTTTTTTTTTTTTTTAAGATTTTCTTTATTTATTTGAGAGAGAAAGAGAGAGAGATCATAAGCAAGGTGGGGAAAGGGTAGAGGGAGAAGCAAAGTCCCCGCTGAACAGGGAGCCCGCTGCAGGGCTCGATCCCAGGACCCAGATATCATGACCTGAGCCAAAGGCAGACGCTTAACTGACTAAGCCACCCATACGCCCCGTGTGGACATATGATTTCTTTTGGGTTGATATCTAGGAATAAAACTGATGGGTCATGCGATAACTAGGCTTAACTCTTTGAGAAACAGCTATTTCTTACATACTGCCCACACCATTTTACATTCCCACCAACCACACTAAAAGGTTCAAATTTTTCCACATCCTCTTCAAAACTTACTATCTTTCTTTTTGATGATCACCATCCTAGTGTGGGCGGGAAGTAGTATCTCATTTAGGCTTTGATTTGTATTTCCCTAATGGCTATGGATGTTGAGCACCTTTCATATGTTTATTGGCCATTTCCGTTCTTCTGATTGCTTTTTGCACTCAGCATTGTTTTTATTTTTTTTTTAAAGATTTTATTTATTTATTCGACAGAGATAGAGACAACCAGCGAGAGAGGGAACACAAGCAGAGGGAGTAGGAGAGGAAGAAGCAGGCTCATAGCGGAGGAGCCTGATGTGGGGCTCGATCCCAGAACGCCGGGATCATGCCCTGAGCCGAAGGCAGACGCTTAACCGCTGTGCCACCCAGGCGCCCCTCAGCATTGTTTTTAAAATCCATCCTTGTCAGTGCATGTGGTTGGAGATCAAGCATTTTACCACAATAGTCTATTGCGTGAATATATCATGATTTACTTATCCATTTTCTTGTCAATGGCCATTTCACTTTGTTTTGTTTTGCTCAGCTACTGAAAACAATCCTGCTATAAACTTTTTTTTTTAAACATATCTTCTGGTATACTCTAAATAATCACACCCTCCCCCTTTTATCAACTAGATAAATGCCTAATAGTAAAAACTGCCTTTGTGCAACATATCAGAAGGCCTAACTGGTCAACCTAACAGGCTACATGCTAAATATAATCCAGCCACCCAGTACTGTCAATGCATGATGTGTACCGAGTATATGTATTTGTTCTAAGTTTTGAACACCTTCTTCTTCAGAAGGAACAGTATACTTCCTGAATAAAGTGACAGATATATACATATCTATACATAAGTATAAATTCAGAAAGTCATATAAAAACTATGAGGTAATACAGTCAGCCCTGTTCAAGACCATCATATTTCTCTTTTTAAGTTTTGAGCCCTTAAAAAAAAAACAAAAGAAAGAAAGAAAGATATGGATCAATCTGAAAAATCCTTAATTAGAACTATACAAATGACCTAGTGCAAGAAATCCTAGGAGAATGACTTAAGAGACTAGACTCAAGCAGTCTAAAGAGGGAAAAAAAATTAAAAAAACAAAAAAAAAAAACCCTTCAAATCAGCATATGGGAACACGTGGTTCTTTTAAGGGTACAAGCAAGTAGTTGGTCTTCACCACTTCTGGAGAAAAACAAGAGAATGGGACTTCAGCTAGAGAAGTAAGATTTTAGGTCAAATGCTATGAAAAATTTTCCAACTCTGGTGTTCTGAGATACTAAAATATATGTCGGCAGGTCATAAAAAGAATCACAAGATCGGATTCACAGAAAAACCACAAGACCTCACTTTCTCTTTAACCAAGGTTAATGAGAGGTATACATTTTTATTGTATTATTTAAAATTCCCAGACAACAAACAATCGGAATCTCGGATTAATCCATTATTTCCAATATAATCGTACCGAACTGCAGAAGTTCCAGCCCCAGATCAGAAAAATGTGTTATGAGTCAATGCTCACTTTTCATAATGCTTTATTAAACGCCAGAAATAGTGTGCTTTCCCCAACTGCTCTGCAACCCCATGGCATCCCAGGTTAAAGTCAAGGAGACAGCAAAGCTCTCTTACATATCTTCCAATTCTGAAACAGCACAGTCTATACACAAACAAGTCCTCAGAACTTCCCAATCTCATTTCCCTCTCTTTAAAAATAAAAGGAAACAACAAAAGCATTGTCTATGAAAATTAACCCCATCATAATTTGCTGTTACAGAGTTGCCATGCCACCGACAAGAACTAGTTCCTACCTTTCCATTCTTTTCCACCCATACATCTGGTTCCCAAATTCTTTGAACAAGATTGCATGACAGCCTAGATGGTCTATCAACGGTCCAGCTATCTTGGTCAGGGAAATCAAAGAGAGGCACATTCCCGAAGATGGGACAGAACCTTTGGTTTTCGGGGAGAAGAGAAGGTAAAAAGAGGGAACAAAAGCTATCAAATCCTAATCCTTTTTTAAATTATTGTACTGAAATAATCCTAAAGGCAGAGAAGAATGTAGATCACTTAAGAGGGTCAAGTAAAGAGAACAGCTGAGACCACACAAGGTGGTTCTCTGGTATTATCTGTGTCATCTTAAAATCTGGGCAAATTTTGAATTTTACTTGATGATATATCTAGTAATGAAAACAAACAAAAAATGGTCTCAGATTTTTAAGTAAAATTAATGCTCCAAAAAGATGGATTACTCCCACATTTGCACACTGCTGGTACCCAGGATGGTACAGCTCTTCATGGAAAGCACAAAACAGGTAAGCAAAGATATTCACTGGATTTGTACCCAGACAAGGGAAGGAAGGAAGAGCCCAGAGGCTGAGCCTGAACGGGAAGTTCTGGGAAGGTGTACCTGGGAGGGGCCGTGGAGAGGAGGGGCGAGCTGAAGGAGGTAGGCTCAGCTCTTCCATTCTGCATCTTGGGTACACCTAGAGTGAATGTTGTGCTTCCGTCAGTTGACAACATGCTCTAAGGACAGACTATGATTAGCAGTGGCTTCTAGAAGATTGTTGAAGCTCTCTGCACACCAGGGTATCTCCACCAGTGCTGGACCAGCAGCAAACAAGCCAGCTGACCTTACTGAGCTGGGGGAAGCACACACCTCCAGTACAAACCGGAACTGGTTTTCAGAAGAAAATACATGCAACTCAGTGTGGAGCACGGAAACAACCTAACAAAATGCTCTTGAAGATCGAATCCATCTTAGTCTAGATTTGTATGCAACTGACGGGAATAAAAAAACACAAGCCGAAAGATTCCACAAACAACGTCTATGACTTGGTCTGAGTTCACAAAGGCGTTATTTCCAGCTGCATGCTTCAGGAAAGCTTTTTGGCGAGAACAGAATTTGTATGAAGTCATGATGGGTAGTTAAAAGGTAAATTTGATAAACAGGATGAGAAACAGCATGAACTAAAGCATGGCGATTTAGGTAATTTGCAAGGAATATGCAGGAAACAACAGTTGGGCTTGACTAGCTTGTAGGGTCCAGACAATAGGGGCAAATAAGATAGAAAATCCGAGACAAGGGCTCATTATCCAGGGACAGGAACGCAGGCCACCAACGTTAGCCCTTCCTCTGAGGTAACTGAGGAGTCCTGATACAGCCCAGCAAAATCCAGGCTTCAGAGAAATTCTTCCGACAGCAGCGATATTATTGTTACTTACGAGGTCCATAAAGTGTTTGAAGAAACAAGGGAAAAACAGTTTTATATTTATTCTGACAGTTTAAAAGGTTGCTACCATTATGCATGGATTTTTGAAATCTGTTTTGGTTCATTGTACAGAAGATGCTGGCTATATACCCAACAAACTACAGAGGGATGTAAAACTCAGTGGAGACCGTCAATTACTTGAACCTGAAATCAAACGACAATTTCATTTATACCCATGCACCAGGGCTTCTCTTTGGTTCCATTTACCAGGAAGATGAACAACAATAATTTCAGGCAATTAATTCAGATCTTTGGCAAGGCCACAAGAGTTTTGCTGGATACAAGCATACTGTCACAGCATAAAAGAAAAACGTCAGCTGCCACACAGCCAGTTGAGAAGCATGTGCGCACGCGCATGCGCGCCTGTGCCCATCGGCGCAAACGCACATACGTTTCTGTCATTGAAACTAGTCTTTTGGAAATTGCCCCTACCACCAGAAATCCTTCCACAGCTTCATAGACACTTTTGCAAGCTGGACTCTGATATCAGGGTAGTAGTTTCATTAGGGACCTCTCACTTCCAAAGATCCACAGTATAAACTTTCAGAGCCGGCAACATAATCCTTCTCATCAAATATTTGGGCGACAGGTGGAAAATTGTTCTGCCAGCTGAAGAAGACAAAATCCATTCCTTCTGGCAATTTTCTGCAATGAAAACTCCAGAAATGAATGTGCAATAACTTGTGGAAATAAATTTCAAATATTATCACACAAAAGCAGTGTGCTCAAAATCTCTAACTGTAAACTCACTCTCGCTTATCTGAATTTTTAAAATGTTGATTTCTCTTTGTGTTTGAATTGCCACTGAGGAAAGAGAAAATATTTCCGGACATTTAAAAAAAAAAAAAAAGCCAAAAGAAACGCTAAATTCGAACAAAATAGAACCATGTTGAAAGCTGTCCGAGGCTCGTGGCATCTCTCGAGTCTCGATGCAAGGACAAAAAGACCATTTTCTACCATCACCTCGTTCCTAGAAACCATGAGTTTATCCCCTCCGAGCGGGAAATGTATGCTGGGCTTTGACTCTTGGTTGGTTACAGTGACTTCCACCTGCTCTGGGATGCAGCTTTTGATCGCGAGCATT
This sequence comes from Ursus americanus, assembly GCF_024610735.1. Lineage (NCBI taxonomy): Eukaryota > Metazoa > Chordata > Mammalia > Carnivora > Ursidae > Ursus > Ursus americanus. Next base: position 13,116,946 of record NC_142153.1, read on the forward strand.
TTGATAATGTCTCCTTTAAAGGTTTCTCTCAAAAGCCCTCATTTGCTCACTCCCTAACCATAGAAGAGCCTGACAGATGGATATGCGATGGCATGGGGAGGCTAAACGGGCTTGGCGCAAGTTAATGACAGAGAGAGAGGATTGCACACACGCACTCTGGGTCTTCACTCTTGCACGTGAACTGTTCAACCATTCACTCCTGTGCTGGGCTTATGCATGTCAGTTCACGTGGCTGCTGAGATAGAAAATGGATTCAGTTGGAAAACGGGAGGTCAATAAAGAGTCCCTATTAAAACATTGTACTTGAACAACTTAATCTATTTTCGTTTATTTGGAAGACACTCCACCCCACTCACACTTTATACCAATAGCTTTATTTTAATGTGGCTTGTGTTTGTGACAACAACCAATTGATTCCAATTTACTTAGTTGGAGTTTCATGCAAACCACTGATGAAGTGTATTTTTGTAATAGCTTAAAAATGTTAAAGAATGTAAACAAAATGCCCAGTTTAATGCATTAGTTGTAAAAAGCAAACTCTTTTCCTAGATTTTAAAAGAACCCATGTGGGGCGCCTGGGTGGCACAGCGGTTAAGCGTCTGCCTTCGGCTCAGGGCGTGATCCCGGCGTTCTGGGATTGAGCCCCACATCAGGCTCCTCCGCTATGAGCCTGCTTCTTCCTCTCCCACTCCCCCTGCTTGTGTTCCCCCTCTCGCTGGCTGTCTCTATCTCTGTCAAATAAATAAATAAAATCTTTTAAAAAAATAAGAATAAAAATAAAAGAACCCATTTGACAAGTCAACAACCATCATACACACGATTCAGTCATTCAGAGAACAGTATCTTTGACGTCTTCCCTGTGCCAGGCACTGTGCTGGGAGTGCAATTTCAGTGGTCAAAGACGACAAAATCCTTCCCCTTCAAGCAGATGTTCTTGGGGGGAGATAGACAATGCATACGTTTTTACCTATTGAAAAATATATAGCCTGTTTGATGATGATGAAGCGCCACGGAGGAAAATAGAGCAGCTAAAAGCAATTAAAACTCCTGGGCGAAGGGAAGTTGCAACTTACACTAGTGTGGTTAAGAAGGGTTTAGGAAAGCAACGGATGTAAGAAAGCATATGGCTATTTAACCAAGTATATTTCAAGTATATAAAAGAGCAAGTGCAAAGGTCCTGAGGTGGGAACATGGCTGCAATACTAGAGGAACCACAGGAAACAAATGTGGAGCAAAGTGTGTATGGGGGGAGGGTGGGTGGGAGGCAAAGCCAGGAGATGAGGACAGGAACATAAAGGGGAGATGGCACAGTGCACACGTGGAGCGCTTTAGGACACGGGACTTTGAATCTGAGGCGGGGGACAGACCTTTAGAGTTTCTCAACAGAGGTGTCACAATCTCACTTTCTTCACATCAGGTAGATGCTACCTTTCTCTGAGGCCTACCTTGACAACCCTATTTAATACTCAAACCTGTGCAGGTATTCATTCTCAATTCCTCTTGCTCTAACCTACTCACTTCTTATCCCATAGTACTTTTCACCTTCTGTCTTCCTAGTTCTCTTTCTGATTCATAATATACGTGGTTTATTCCCAGTCTCCTCTACTAGACATGTCCGATATACCAAGGCAGGGACATGTATCCAGCTGGCTCACAGATGAATCCCAAGCACCCACACGAGCCCCTGGCACTCAGTGGGTACTCAGTAAGGCTGTGAGTCCTGTCAGTTGTCTTGAGTGATTCAGGGAGGTTTTTAAAATACTAAGAAAGATTTCAGAACAGCTCTTACAAACCTCTATATTTTGGGGCACCTGGGTGGCTCAGTCAGTTAAGCGTCTGCCTTCGGCTCAGGTCATGATTCCAGGGTCCTGGGGTTGAGCCCTGCATTGGGCTCCCTTGTTCAGGGGGACCCTGCTTCTCTCTGCCTCTCCCCCTGCTCATGCTCTGGCTCTCAAATACAATCTTAAAACAACAACAACAACACAAACAAAAACTTCCATATTTGGAATACTAAAGGGAAATTTTGAGGAAGTGGGTGCTGAAAAGAATAATTTTTTATCACCCAGGTTGACAAGGGAGGAATAAGTTGCTATGGGAAGAAAACTAAAATAACACACTTGCCAGTGTTTCTCTTCAAGACTGTTACACCCTCACAAGTTCAAGAAATTGCTCTTTGTCAGATTATTAGAATCCCATCTAATAATGGTCAAGGGAAGAAATGTAATTTAAATTCTTCTTAGTAAATCTAATTAGTTTCCTTATAGATAATGGTAAAAGTTTCTAAGGACCAACAAGAAGGCAGCCAGGTAACTAATGAAGCAACAGCAGACCAGACTGCTCTTTCAGTGTTTTAATATGTGAAGACAGTCTTCCTTCCCATATTCATTTTTTCTATGGGAGTACGTGTCTTTGGGTAATAGACTTCAAAATGCACAGTGAGTCGAGGCACAGCAAAACACAGACATCCGCAACCTGGTCTCAAGTTCAATAACTTAATAGCCATACACATATTATAGTAAACAACCCTTAATTTTATACCCTAATTAGAAATGATGATCCTTTATCGTGAAACACCGCTATATTCTCTATAAACGGAAAATTCACCAGGTAAATTAAAAATGTAAAGATTGGGGAAGGAAAAAATTTGAAGCTAGTGAAAAGACTCCTGTTTTCTTTTCTTTTTTTTCAAGATTTTTTAATTTATTTATCTGACACAGATAGAGACAGCCAGCGAGAGAGGGAGCACAAGCAGGGGGAGTGGGAGAGGAAGAAGCAGGCTCATAGCGGAGGAGCCTGATGTGGGGCTCGATCCCAGAACGCCGGGATCATGCCCTGAGCCGAAGGCAGACGCTTAACCCTATGCCACCCAGGCGCCCTGACTCCTGTTTTTCAAAGACTTCAGAAGCCTCCATTCCACATGGAGTCCAAGTATCTCCACTTAGGAATCTAGTTGGAGAACTCTATTTGCATGACGCTATAAAATGGGAAAGTTCCAAGTTTCTTTTTTAAATTCATACTTTATATATGTAATGTGGCATACCATGGTTGATATCCATGAGCTAATATTCTACAGGGATAAGGTGTTTTAGCCAGGTAGGTTTCCTGGTGAGAATTGTACTTAAGTCTTATTCCAACTCAGATACTATCATCTCATCTCAATAGACTTTAGTGTTCGAACTCTCATCAGCATACTGTCCATCTCCTGCTGGAGCACATCTGATGATGTGGTCCATCACTGCCTCCGAAGACCTCGCTCTCCTTCAAATAGCCAGGTGCCCAGAAATTTCTGGCAGTGGTTAAGGGAACCACCTCTGGAGTCAGAGAGCGTGGATTCAGATCCTCACGACCACCACTTACTAGTGTGAAATTCAATAATTAACCCCTCTGAACCTCCGTTTTCTTACATGTAAAACAGGGATAAACACAGGACTTTCTAGAGTGGTTGTGAAAATTAAGACTTAAATCATGCTGGGGTGCCTGGGTGGCTCAGTCAGTTAAGCAGTCATGATCCCAGGGTCCTGGGATCGAGCCCCGCATCCCACCCCCTGCTCAATGGAGAGCCTGCTTCTCCCTCTCCCTCTGCCTGTCATTCTGCCTACTTGTGCTCTCTGTCAAATTAATTAATTAAAAAAAAAAAAAGACTTAAACCATGCTTGTTATTGAGTGAACAATATCGACATCTGCATTGTTATTATTGTCATTAACTTGGCTCTGCACACTGGTCCTGCGCTACCGAGGGCTAGCCGGAGATCATGTTAATTAGAATTCTACAAGACTTCATTTCGGTATTTTCTTGGCATTTCAGGATTTTGCAGCACTTCATGTAGCTAGGTAGAGGGAAAGATCAGGGTTCAGTGAAAGAGGCATCACTCTTGCACTGACCCTAAGACAGAATCTAGAAATCTCTTCTGACGGGGAACGTCCCTGAAAGCCTGCGCTTCCTAAGAGTTGTGAATTCTCGTACAAACACAGGAAGACCCAGAATTGATTGATGTGGGGTCTAGTTAGTTGGACTCCAGTTAATGGCAACTTTGCTATATAATTGGCCTTTCTCTCAATTAGTCTAAATTAGTAAATTTTACTGTACATTTGTTACTGCCAAGAACGAATTAATAATTTAAGTGTGACATTATATAAATACCAGACATTGATTTATGTGTGTCATCTTTAGTATTTCTAGTACACATCAATTTTCCTGTTAAGTCCTTCATAGTGACAAGAGCACAGAACAGGTAAGGTGATGGGAGAACTTCTATGGTACCTATGTACACCACTAAAAAAGTACAAAAATCACCTCCTTAGAAAAACAAGGGGAATGATTCTAATATAGACTATGACCATGACTTGTCTCAACGTGGGGCAAGCGGTCTGTATTTGAGATTACGGGGGGGGGGGTACGGTGGTCATGAGTCATCTGTCTACTGGGCTCAGGGCAACCTCATGGGGCAGAGGTTGTAAGAAGCAATTTGTCACATCCACCACAATGACGCATTATTTTCCCTAAACAAGTCAGAGCCAAGAGGTGGTAAGTGGTTGGAGGTGTTGAAAACACACAAGCTCACAACTGGCCATGCCTGTTTCAACAAAGGAGCTGATGAGAAAGGATGGGGAACGAATCCAGTGCAGGGAAGAAGTCCAGCATGCGATATGTCCCAGGGTCTCCAAGAGCCGTTTTTGCACCCCAGCCCCACCAAAAAAAGGATTGCCCCAGCAAGCCTGGCAAGCTGAAGATCTTTAAATGGGATCCATGTTGGCCTGGAGTTCCCTTCCTTGCTGCAGGGCCTTAGCAATCAGTACGCTTTCCTGGACCTCCCCCTTGGCACTTCTTGACCCTGGAACACCTGCCACAGAGGGCCGAGGCGAGGCGTCACACCGTTCGTCCTACTACCGTGATGTGATAATACATACACATTCCTTGATGGATCCACAGGAAAGAAAAAAACGGTGCTCCTGTGACTCTGACACTCCCTCCCGCCCTTCACTCCCTCCACCATATAAATACTACTACCCCGTGTCGACATCGACATACTTTCTGAGTACAGACCTTTATTCCATGACATCATAGAAAATACGGGAAAAGAGCAAGTGTCGGCAGCCAGTCACTCCTGAATGTGGACAATATTAGTTCTTAAGGGAGACACGAAGCCTCCTAAGAGGCTTATCTGTGAAGATGCAATTTATAATATCTACTTCGAGGAGTGGCAGCAAGACTTGATGGAAAATAAACTAATTTTACATTTCCATTAGATATTAGCTTTTTTTTTTTTTAAGAAAGAGAGAGCAAGAGCAAGCAGGGCAAGGGGGGATGGGCAGGGGAAGAGAGAGAATCTCAAGCAGGCTCCATGCTGAGTGTGGAACCCAAAGTAGGGCTCCATCCCACCACCCTGAGATCATGACCTGAGCTGAAACCAAGAGTGAGACGCTCCACTGACGGAGCCACCCTCGTATTAGCTACTACTAATAAATTCAAACTATTATTTTCCGTGTTGAAACTATGCTCACTAAATCAAACCTGAGGTATGCACACTGCTCAGTTCCATTTTCTGAAAGTGACAGAATTCTGCCAGCTACCTGCAGTTCATTTCTAGACTGCAAACGAAGCCCTCTATCTTGATTTTCCAATGCTCACCCTCTCAGTTCCGCATAAGCTTATCACCAGCGTGTGCAGTTAAGGGGCTGAGTGCTTCAGCGGCATTCTGAGAGACACAGCCCCTACCCTCTGTGCCACCTGACCCTCTACCAAAATTTATTTCCTGCCCTTTTGCCATTTTCTTCTCTAAAACCTTCTCGTTGAGGAGACAGTTGGAAGAGATGCAAAGCCAGTTTCTACTTACCAGCAGGACTTCAAAAAGGGTTCAGTTTGTCTCGTGGGAAGCCTCCCTCTTGACTTGCCTATATAGTAATGACAAGAGGCGACTCAGACCCAGCAGCTTGATCCAAACCCTCCCCATGTTTGCTTCCTCATGGGTCTCCGAAGAGAAGTGCCATCTTTGTCGTTAGAAAACTCCTGGTGCTCTGATCAAGTCAAAATGTCAGGCCCTCAGCAAATGAAGATAATTAAAAAAATTGAAATGATCTAGACCGAGGTCAGAGTTTTAACTTTTCTTCCCAGCTGCCTCTGAAAATAGCCATTACCTTTAAATAGAACAGACAAAAGACCGTCCAAAGTCACCACACTAAGAATGCGCTGGTGTCCAGACGGTGAGGTAACGGGAGTGTCAAGAGGCCAGGATGTTCCTGGGGCGGCAGTTGCTAACTTTCAGAGCATTCCTATATGCATTCTACCCTTTATTCCCTATGAGAGCTCTGGGAGTGGCCATGATCAAAGTCATTTTACTGAGGAAGAAAATTCAAGAGCCACATTGGCCGTCTCAGGACCAGCGAGTGACAGAGCAAGGGCTTCCGACTTGAGGCCGGGCGCTGTTCCATTCAAGCAGAGCTTCGGCAACCTACTCAGCTCTGAGAGCAAGAGTTCTAGGATTTTTCTTTTTGACTCCTCTTTTATCAGTAAACCAAGGACCCCTGACAGTTTCCCCACCTACCAGATCATACTGTCATTGTCCTCCAGCACCTTCGCCATAAAGCCATTCCTAATTACACAGAGTGAAGGACAGACTCCCTCCAATAACCACATTATTTCACCTGTAGTGTGGGTCTGTCAACAGGGACTGATGAGAAGGGAAACCAGGACGGAGATGTGCCCCCAAAGACTCACCCCTACGAAAACACTTTCGAAGGGTGTGAATTCATCTGTCACACAAGACGCTGAAAAGCCAGGATGACACTAAATAAATCAGCTCAAGTATGTGGTCCATCTCATTTAGTCTTAGAGGTGGACAGCTCTTTTTCGAGATCCCTGACCCACAAAGTCACCCGTGTCCCATTCTGGATTCACAGGTCACTTCCAGCTCACGGCCCTTAGATGCCTACAGAGTCACGAGCTCATGCCTGACCACACAGCCATCCTGTTCTGAATCCTCCATTCCAGAATACCCCCGCAATGACTTCATCGGCGCTCTCAGACTCCAAACAGATGCACGTGCCAGCCAAGGCAAACAGGTCTATGAATCACATTGGAAAGAAGAGTTTTTAAAATGTGAGCTTTCGGGTCAACCACTCAAGTTCAAAACCAGGCTCGTCATTTTCTAACTGCGTGATCTAAGGCAAACTCTTAGAAGTTTTGAATCTCGGATTCTTTGTCTCTGAGGCTAATTCTACCTGCATATTTAATGGATACTACTGTTGACTAATTTCTTCCTCCTTTTGAAGAAAAACCCCATCTTGTACTCTCCTTTATGAGGCCCTGCAATTTCTTATGCCAATCAGGAAAATTCCAATCCATTTGCCTCATCAGTAATAGCACCGGAAGCAATTTGGACCATTGAGAGATGAATGACAGGATGCTCGGGGACTTTGGGACTTAAAAAGATACACCCAAGAAGAAAGGACCTTTCTTCTTCTACCAGACAATGTTGTGTCTGGATGTGATGGCTACAACTGGTATAGTGATCTTGTTACCAACAGTGTGGCCGGCCTGAGGATACACTCAGCTCACTGGGGATTACAGAGCAGAAAATTCAAAATAACTTGGTTTTTGCATATTCTGACTGAACTGCTGAAATAATAACATGTGTTGTGTCAAATAATAAACATAATATAATTTAGATAATCTGAGCCAGAGCTTTCTCTACCACTTGAAGCCGCAAGAAAGCACATTAAGTAAAAACAATGACACTATCTACCATCAAGGAATTTCTCAATGTCAAGTATTATTTGAAACACTCAGTGTATTAACTTATTTAATTATCACAACGATCCTCAGAGTCTGTGAGAAACAGCACAGACAGGTTACAGAATGTGCTCCCATCACCCAAAAGGGAGCAGAAAAGCAGGCAGGTGAGCACAATAGGTCTGGGTCCAGAGCCAACCCTGAAAATCTCTTTCCGTTCTTATGTATACAATCTCGATGGGGTAACAGGCTTAGCATTAAAGATAAAGCCACCTAGACCAGTTCTCCTGTAAAGTTGAAGGCTTTCAACCATGTTCATTTTGTTAATGACGCTATTCAGTTAACGATGATGTGTTCCATAGTATCAGGTATCCCTCACCCACTGCCATTGCGTACTGACCTCTTTAGTACCTCAATCTTTGAGTTTATTATTCACACTGACCCTCACCACAAACAGCCCAATGGTATTTTGATGGCCTACACCCCTATCCCAGACTTGGTCTCAAATTAGCCCCACTTAAACCTGATTCTTTTTTTTTCTTTTTTTTTTTGAGAGACAGAGTATGAGAAAGTGTGAGCAAGGGGGGAGAGGCAGAGAGCGAGGGAGGGAGCTTCTCAAGCAGAATCGCCCCTGAGCACGGAGCCCAGACACAGGGCTCGATCTCACAACCGTGAGATCGCGACCTGAGCAGAAACCAAGAGTCCAACACTTAACGGACTGAGCCACCCAGGCGCCGCTACATCTGATTCTCAAGACTAACTTGCCTTCTGTTGTGGGCTCCCAATGCTGCCCTCAGACCCTAATGTTATTTTTTCAACTCCTGATGCAGTTTCTTCAAGCCAGACTACCAGAATAACTTCTGACCATTCAGTTGTACTAGGGCCCATTTCCTTTATCCGATTTCCACACTATTCCTGTCATCTTCCGACATCCTTCTCCCTTGTTCCCAAGTGATTTGATCCAAATCGCCCTCAACGAGTTCCTGTCTTCACGTGTTGACCCAGTCCAGAACAAGGGCTCCTTTATCTTTCAGGCACATACAGGTGTCTGATCGAGCTGTTCCTCCATAGGCAGGGGGAGCTTGAGGGTAGAGAGGGTGCTGGGCCGAGAGAAGGGAAGATGGGTTGTGTTTTACTGTAAGGGAAAAAGCCACCACAGAACTACCACTACCAACTGAGTGATTTATTAGAACTCAGATGTCTGAGTCCTACACCAGACTTAACACAAGGTTTTCAGAGATAAAAGGCTCAAGGATATTCATTCTAGACCATTCCCCGGAAGATTCTGATGTACATTAAAATCTAGGACTTTATCATAATGGCCACAATGGCCAGAAAGAACAAAGGAGCCAACAAAGTAGAGGGTTTGAATGGTATCTAAACACTTACATATGGTATTTAAGCCTGGGGTAAACCTGTCTTCCTTCTCTTCTCTTCCTTTGTTCTCATACAATGAACTAATTACATCCCACTTAGACATTTCTCCACCCTTTCACAAGTAGATCATTAGCCCCATGGTTGTATTTACAGGGACTATATCTAATACTGCTTAGTATTCCCCAAGTGGCTTGAGTACTAAGAGCTGACACTGATAAAGGACCCAGGATAGGCAATGCCTAAGCGCTCCTGTATGTTAACTCTTTACCATGCTATGCTCCTGTTACTTTGCCACAGTACAAATCTAAAACCAGAAAGGTCACATAACTGGCCCAAGGTCACACAGCTGGTCATGGCCGATCCGGGAGTGGATCCAGGCATGTGGTTCCAGAGGAAGTGCCCTTTCACAACAGTGCTTCGATGCCAGAACTCCGCGTGAGTTTATCAGTAGTTACTGCCTCCCTCCAGCCAGCAAGTCCCATGGATGGGACACGCCCTCCCTCCAAACGGAATCTCACACTTTCCCCTCCAGGGATGCCCTCGTGCCTTCGTGCTTTCATTAGCTTCCTGCCTCTCACCCATCCTTTAAGGCCCCGTGGCTAACAAAAGTCAGGCAAACATGGCAACCACTTCATGGGCTGAAATTACAGGCGATAACATTCCCTACTTTATAAGTTTCTTGAAATTTAAATTATATGTAAATGCTAATAAGCACGGGGCCAGCACACAGCTAGCATGCATAGCAGGTAGCTATATTTAATGTTCTTCTCACTGGCCCACCCGCTTTCTTTAGATCTTAAGATAGCACGAGACACAAGGAGGCACTTTTAATATACACTCTTCCAGGGTGATGATTCAGAGGGAGGAACACCAGGAGTGGGAGTAGGAATTAAAATTCTAACTCCCTTCCTATTAAGAAAACTTCCCGCACAGCTTTTAAGCATTCTAATTAACAAAAACTTATGCTACTCATTACTCTTAATTTCTCCGTAAGAGAATACAACTGTAGCCCAGAGAGAGAACCATACCTAAAGTCTTGAGCTAGGATTGCCTCCTATCGGACACCTGCCGGCTTGGGATCTTGGGCAAGTCATTTTACCTGGATGTGAATGTTGCTGCCAGGGGTGTCTTTGGTCCTGGTTCGGCCACGTTATTGGCTGTGTGAATTCTGGCAATGCAGCAGATCACCTGGGAGTTTGCTAAAATGCAGGCTCTGATTAAGCCATTCTTGGAAAAGACAGGACACGCATTTTGAACGGATACTGATGCTTGTGGCCAATGGACCACACTTGGAGAAGCACAGTTTCCTTGTCTGTTAAGAGATAAATTAAAAATAACAGTATCGGGGCGCCTGGGTGGCACAGCGGTTGAGCGTCTGCCTTCGGCTCAGGGCGTGGTCCCGGCGTTCTGGGATCGAGCCCCACATCAGGCTCCTCCGCTATGAGCCTGCTTCTTCCTCTCCCACTCCCCCTGCTTGTGTTCCCTCTCTCGCTGGCTGTCTCTATCTCTGTCGAATAAATAAATAAAATCTTTAAAAAAAAAAAAACAGTATCTACATCACGGAGTCTTTGTGAGGACCAATGAGAGACTCCGTACAAAGTATATAGCAGCCAGCCTTAGAAGGCACTAGGGGGCCCGGGGAGATACCATATGTACATGAGGGCTAGTTATTAAACATCAGGGCTAGGGCTCAGGGCGCTTTCATCCAGGGTAGTAAGGACAGCCTGAGATCTGATCCTGCTCACGCACCGCTGGGACAACCCTGCTTTGACCTGAATACTACCTGCTCCTGGATCAGAGAGGACTCTGGCTTGTAAGAAGGATAACTTTACGGGCAGCCCTCATGTCTGAATTCACCCCACCCCGTTCTCTGTGTGCTTTAGGGAAGCTCTGCCACGAGGTCCTTACCCCAGTGAGACTGTGCAGAAACTAAGAGGGGGTGACTTCCCGTAAAGCAGGTCGTATTTGGCTTTGGGAGACGAACACATTTACATCTACCCATGAGGATTAATAAGCTCATAAAACACTAGTGGTAGCTAAAAAGACCGTATCATCACCCCACTGCAGTCTCTTTTGCATTTGAATCCCTCATTTTTACATATCTATGTACCTACCTACCTCTCTATACATATATATATACACAGACACCAAAAAAGCCACTCAAATTTTAAATACTAAGTAGAATGCAAGTTATAGGGCTGTCTCTCACATTTATTTAATGCAGGGATTAAGAAGCCACATTCAATAAACATGAATCAGTTCCTCAAATGCACACAAAGCTTTATTTGTTAATACATCAAATAAAGCAGGAGACAGTATTTGCTCCCAGGTAAAATGCCAGAGTGGGAAGTTGTAAGGCTCGAGGGAATCTGTATTCGTTAAATACAGTCTAAAGATGGTAAAGATGGGGTAATTTATTAGGGTAATGTAAATCCAAATCATTTATTTCAATTCTGAATGAGAAGACCAGTAATTTGAAACTTTTGGTTCTTCCTTATTTTTTTTTTTTTAAAGACGCAACTACTAGTGAGACCTAGAGAAGCTTCCTGACCTGTTTTACAGCATCTGTCCACCTGCCCTTGCACACAGACGACAACAACCTAGAACGACAGCTGCCGAAGTTAAGTTTTGGCTCTGGTAGCTTGAGAACATTTCCCCCAGAGGCCTTTTCTCTCCCTCAGGGTACTGATGGCCTCCACCTGAGGCGTAGCCCAGGGTGGTCTGGACCTGAGAGCTCTCATCCTGCTTCCTTAAGATCCTTGGAACAGAAATTTAAAAGAAAGCACTCACCGGCACAAAAGCAACACCTGGGGGACAAACACCCTCTAGGCTGGCCACTGAAGGCTTTTTGCTTTTAACCTTGGTCAGGCAGCACCCGGAAGTGAGGGCATTCTTAAGAGATTTATTTCTGGCACTAAGCCCCTCTACACATATGGGCCTAGATCTAGTACCCTGATCATCATGCTTTGTGAAACGGGGGAACTTTTCCACAGAGCACTTTCACGGCCGACAGTCCGCCTGTGCGCGGTCCTCGGACAGTACATTTTTATTGAGCACCTGCTATATACCAGGTACCGAGCTAGACAGCGGTGCACAACTCGGACAGATTGCCCTGCACGCTGCTAAGAACCGTGGTGTTCTAAATGCCGCAAGAAGGCTTTCTCACAACTTTTTCTTCACTCATTTCATTACAATTTCACTTCATTATTATCTTACGATTGTAACAGTTTTACAAACCCCTATGACAGAATTTTTGGGGGATTATACTTTTAACCCATTTTCTAAACATATTTACCCCCACCCACCCCCTCAATGTAGACAACATCTGGTGAATCTCACAATGGTCTGGCCTGACCTCTTGCTTTCAGTCATATGCATGCATTCAGTCACCATCATCCACGGTTTGCAAGGCTTTGGGCTGAGCAGGAGGAGAAGAACCAGCCCTCAGGATGCTCAGAGTCGAGTAGGCAAGGTGGAAACATTTCCGGGAGCATGAGTTGTTGTGTTCCGAAAAGAGAGGTCAAGAAGGGCTCCACAGAGGAGGAAATGTGCAAGTCATTGGTTCACATATACACAGCCTGACTAGACACACAGAGAGCTAACAGAAGCATTTAGCATCTTACAGCCTAACAGAGTCAGTAAAGGAGGTGAAGACAAATCTCCTTGAAAACTAAGTAACTGTACGAGCACACATGGCTTAATGCCATTTGAACATGAGATAAATTATCTAAAATGAAGGGTGATGGTACTAATTGGTTTTTGTTGTTGCTAGATGCAGTCTTAGGTTAGAACGGGCCGAGGTAACATCTACCCATTCCCAACTTAATAATTTCATTTGCACAAAATCCGATTAGAATATCAGATGCTGGGGCGCCTGGGTGGCTCAGTTGTTAAGCGTCTGCTTTGGTTCAGGGCGTGATCCCAGAGTCCTGGGGTCAAGCCCCGCATCAGGCTCCCTGCTTTGCTGGGAGCCTGCTTCTTCCTCTCCCACTCCCCCTGCTTGTGTTCCCTCTCTCACTGCCTCTCTCTCTGTCAAATAAATAAATAAAATCTTTAAATATATATATATATATATACATATATATATCAGATGCTTTGCATTTTCCAGCATGAGTATTCATGAAACATCGTGGGGTGGGGAAAATGAGTCTGCCTGATTCACGGATGTTTCCCAATATCATGCAATGTTCCAACTACTGAGCAATAGCTAAGAAGCAATGGAGGGTATTCACTGTTACATATGAATGATGCCCTGCTTGGGAATGAACACGGGCCTCTCACATGCAACTTACAAACAGCATGTGGTCCTGCAGCTTCTCCCCTGCCCAATTCTTCCCCCCAAGCTACTCTTCTCACAAGCTTTTCGACATTAAAACCGGAAGTTTCAAGGGAGATTAAGTGAGTTCCTCAAAAATTGTTTCCTCTGGCTCAGTGATGCCAGCACAGACATAATTAAAATATATTGACAATATTTGTTTAAAAGTCTTCACCCCAGAGAAGGAAGTTTTCCTAACCACAGAACTTGATATAGTCACTGAATCACATGTGGGCTGTCTGGTGAGAAGATCTCTGTCATTTCCGTCAGTTCAGTTATGATGAATCAAAGAGACAAATGTCCATGAGGGAGAACTAATGAAGAGCAGGGTTACCACTCCATCTTCCACCAAGGAGGGGACTAAGCCAAGAGTCCTCCCAAGTGCAATTACTGACCTAAGGCAGAGGCTCAATAGGCCTCTGGTCTGAACTGTTTGCTACTGCATTCACTTAGAAACTGGCAGGACAGTAATAAATGAAACCGAGGCCTGCCCCTGTCATAATTGCACCTGTGGTGTGGTGTGTATTCTTAGCCGGAGAAACATTTCATTTACCGAAGCTATTGGTCGGAACCAATCCCCAAGCTCTTCCCTCAACTTGATTTGCAGATCAATTGCTGTGATTAAAAGTAAAGAGATTTGAAGCAGCCAACTGCTGATTCAAATGTTGGAGGTGCTTACAGCGGTGTTATTCACACTCTGCTTTAGACGAAGCCGGTGGAGGTCTTGTTTCCAAACAAGGAAGTTTCAAAACACATTGCTGAATGCTTGGAAGAAAGTGTTAGAGAGCAGCATCGAGCCAGGGAAGGCAGGACATAGGACTCAAAGCCATGAAAATCTGTAAGGTAAGTTCTGGAAAAACTTCGTTTTTGTCGACTATTGAGGATTCGCACATCTCCTTTAATGATTATGAGTTTCGAGCTCACGAAGCCAGGTTTGTGGCTCCTATATACACAAGACTATGTGACCATGCCTCATGTCGAACTCCAGCCTTTAGAGAAGCAGGCCAGCCATACCAACGCAAATGTATCAACAGGTGGAAACACAAGTCCTAAAACCAACCATACATCTACTCACATCTCCACCCAGTCCTGCATTTTCTTCCTGGTGTACGGGAGGGGGTGTCCATCTTCCTGCTCATGCAAGCATGAACAGGATCCCATTTTTCTGCTTTCCCAGGACGCTCGCCTACCATGTTGCCTTACTTTCCCACATACAGCTTTCCAGTTTTCCTGCACCCATCCTCCTGGTCCCTATTTAGTTACGCTAAAATCTCTATCCTGTCATCGAAAGCAGTATTCAGCTCTACATTCCGCTTTCTTCTTCTTCACAAAAGGTGGCCCTAGATTCATTATTCCTTCTTACTTAACCTTTAACCCACTCAAACTAGAATCATCGAAGCCACACAACTCTAACCAACATCACCAATGACTTCCATGACAGTCAACCAGTGGAAATCTTCAGCACCCAATCTAAGTGACATATCTGTATCATTTGACATGTTTAATGACTACCTTGTTCTAGAAATGTTCTCATCACTTTGCTCTTGTTTGTCCTCTTAGCTCAAAGGATAGTTCCTTTAAACTGATGGGTACCCCCAAGGTCCAGTCCCAGGCCAGTTTTTTTTTTTCCTTTCTTCTTTTGCTTTTTAATCTTTTGTGCAGTTTCAGTTATGGTCCCACCTGATATCTATAAGGCACCTCGCTCCTGACATGTCTAAAGCTTCATTCATCACCTTCACCTTCTTCCTTGCCAATCTTATCTCCTCTGGCGCTAGCTCTCTCCGAGACAGGACCCACTAGGTTTCGAATTGCATAGGTAAACTACAACATTAACGCACCTCAAATATTTTGCTGAATGAAAAAAAGCCAGACATAAAACACACTGTGTGATTCCATTTAGAGGAAAGGTCTAGAAGGGCAAATCTATAGAGATCAAAACTAGATTAGCTGTTGCCTACGGCCAGAGAATGGGAATGGGGAGTGACTGTAAATGGGCTTGAGTTCTCTTTTTAGGGTGATGAAAGTGTTTTAAAATTAGACTGTAAATGAACGGATGGTAGCCAGAGGGGAGGGGAAAAGGGGGGTGGGCAGAATGGGTGAAAGGGAAACGGAGATACAGGTTTCCAGTTATGCAATGAATAAGTCACAGGAATAGAAGGCACAGCACAGGGAATACAGTCAATGGTATTGTCATAGCGTCGTACGGTGACAGCAGCTACACTGTGGCGAGCACAGTGTAACAATGTAGAGAAACTGAATCCCTGTTGTACACCTGACGCTAACATGACTGTGTGTCAAATATACAGAATGTTTTTTTCAGTTAGACTCTGATGTTGGCAGTGCAACTTTAAAGTTACGCTAAAATCTAATGAGTTGTATACTTAAAATATGGATGAATTTTGTGGTGTGTAAATTGTTTCTCAGTGAAACAGTTTTCAAAAATTACATAGATACGAGTCATGTTTGATTCCCTCCCTTTTCTGTCATCTCCGTTGTCAACCTATTCCTAAGTTCCACTAGACTACCAAAATATTTCTCAATTCACCCATTTTGTGCTCTATTTTATTTTTTAAGATTTTATTTATTTGGGAGAGCGTGCACACAAGCAGGGGGGAGGGGCAGAAGCAGACTCCGCACTGAGCAGGGAGTTGACATGGAGCTCCATCCCAGGACCCTGAGATTGTGACCTGAGCCGAAGGCAGACGCTTCACCGGGAGCCCCCCGGCCCCGTTTGTGCTCTAGTTTAAAGCAGCACTATCTTCCCCGACTGCTGCGAGAGCTTTTACCAGGGTCTCCCATCAGCTCTGGTACCCACGGCAAACCGTCATCCACACTCCAGCCGGAAAGATCTTTCCTGCTTAAATACCCTTTATTGGCTTCCAAAAGTCCTTAAAGGCCACATTCCTTATATTGACCAAAAAGACCCAGTGTGGCTGGCCTGCTGAGCCCCCTTCAGCCATTCCCCCCTCCCCACACCTCTCCTAGATCAGTGACATTTTCGCCTGCAACCCTCTAACACCCCATCCTCACCTGTTCCGTTCCTACTCCCCATTGGGTGGCAGCCCAAGAATTCGCTTGAGGAGAATTCTTATCCTGACTCCTCAGTGTAAGTCTGCCCCATTGGGTATTGGTCTCCTAGAACCACCATTCTTGCCTTCAAGGAAGGGATTCCAGTTTGTTAACTAACCCTTCACCACTACGACGACTTGGGTTAATATTCACCCTTCCCTCCACCCACCTTAACAGTTGTATGAAAGCAGGGTGTACATACGCTTCCCCCCTTTCGTTCATCACTCCATCTTCAGCACCTGACCATAACTAATTGTTCAAAGAATAACCTCTCTGCTGGCCAGAGTTCATACCAATGCCTTTCATTAATGAATATGAAAGTCCTTTCTTTATGGGCCAGTCAAGGGAGACGGATTGCTATTATTTAGTATGAAATTGT
Source organism: Ursus americanus (assembly GCF_024610735.1). Lineage (NCBI taxonomy): Eukaryota > Metazoa > Chordata > Mammalia > Carnivora > Ursidae > Ursus > Ursus americanus. The sequence goes on from NC_142153.1 coordinate 13,133,815, forward strand.
CACGCACACATATACACACAGTCCTTAATACACCTGGGAAACAACCGAGTTGCCCCTCCTCCGTTGAACCCAGGTAAACTGAGGACTGAAACGAACAAGCTGGCTGGTCTCTGAGAGGCCCAGACAGGAGCAGCCAGAATGGAAATACGGGAAAGCTCCACCTCCTTAAAAGATCGGGCAGAAATGACTTCAAAGCTTGTCTCCAAATCAGGGCTTTTCTCCTATTTAATAGAAGGAGCCTCTGCCAGCCAAATAGAAATGTTCGACTTCCTCCAAAATTCTGCTAGGAAAAAATGTTCTGACATCGTTTCCTTATGTCTGTGCGCTCTGACTTCTCCCTGTGCCTCCGTTCTGAGCTCTGACAGCACAGGCGGCAAGTCCAGATTCTTCAATGTCTGTCTGTCTGTCTCTCTCTCTCTCCTTTTCCTGTGATTAAAATAAGCTCCCAACCATCACTGGGCAATAAGGTTAGCTGTGAGGTGGCTAGTCCCAACCGCGTCACCCCTTTGTAAGCCCTGAGACTCAGGGGGGCCCACCTTCTGCGTATCCTTTCCTAATCCAAAACCCGGAGCCCTGAAGGCCATGGAGAGGGTAAAGAAAGCTGGAATTGCAGAGAGGAAAAAAAAGTGTTAAAACGAGATTTCTAAGAATCTTTTTTCAGAGACTTTAAAATTGAAATTTTGAAAAAAAAAATAATTAAAACAGGGCAAGGGAAAGTCCCTTTTTATAAAACAGAATTGGGGTACCTGGCTGGCTCAGTCAGGTTAAGCATCTGTCTTCTGGTTCTTGGGATTGTGAGTTCAAGCCCCACGTTGAGTGTAGAGATTACTCAAAAAAACAAATAAAAACAAAAACAAAAAACAAACTTGGGGCACTTGGGTGGCTCAGTCAGTTAAGCGTCTGCCTTCGGCTCAGGTCATGATCCCGGGGTCCTGGGATCGAGTCCTGCATCAGGCTCCCTGCTCAGTGGGAGTCTGCTTCTCCCTCCCCTTCTGCTCCTCCCCTCCACTTGCATGAAGGCGTGCCCATGCTTGCGCACTCTCTTGCTCTCTCTCTCAAATAAAATCTTAAAAACAAAACAAAACAAAAGATCTTAAAAAACATATGAAACAGAATTAAAATACACTTGAGCTAAAATCACAAGAATGATAAGTGACAAATCTGGATGTTGTAGATGTGACAAAATCCTAATCTGTCAGAATTACTCTGGACAATTGCATCTGAATAAATATTCCAAGCATTTGACTCAACTTCCGCGAGGCACACCCACAAAAATCCGAATCCTGCCAGTGCAGGATGGTCTGAACAGCAAACAGTTGAATGGAGAGTACTGCTTTTCATCACAGTCACCATCTATCTGTAATTCTTAGGAAATCAATCCTTTCTAGAGAGTATAGATTTTTCTATCTGTAAAATGAATATAATAATACTTGGCTTTCTCACAGGATTTTTCTAAAGAGTAACAAAAATACTGTACCGTAAGTAAAGGTTCTGGTTAGGAAAGACATTATATTATCATACTTCTGTCGTTAGGGGAAATAATCTGAAGACGTCCAAAAAAGCGCATTATAATGCAAAATAGTGTTTAATACATTATTCCGTTATTTCATTTCTTTTAGAAACATTTTGAACTACGCTCTTAGGAACTGTTCTGCGGAGATGGCAAAGATTGAATCAGAGACTTCATTAATGCACGTTACACACTACGTTACACAGTTTAACTATATCACTAAGAACCAAGAATCGCACAGAGAAGGTAGTCTGTATATTTGTGCAGACTCCAGGAGAGGGAGAGGCAACTAAAAGGAAACTGTAAACATTTAGGACAGATGAGCACGACGGGAAGAGGAGAAAGATCATTTTATCAAAGGGATCCATCCACTATTAAAAGGTGGCTTGAATCCTGTCTCCATGTACTTGAATTTAGTTATCTCAAAACAAAATTATGAAAAATGAATTAACTTAAACATGTTTTCACAGACATGCTCTTTGCTTAAGAGAAAATTCCACACAGTAATTTCAGTAACTTTCTCCCTGATATATTCTAGTAAAACCTAGAAATGCAAGGTCTCCCGCTCACAGAAATATGGCGGACAGTTTTTCAATTAAAGAAAGAAAAGCAAGTATCCACTAAAACCCATTATAAAGCACGCCATAAACCAAACTTGATACAGAAAACTTGAATATTCTCTTCAATTCAAACAACTTCAAATACTTTTTCTTTCATATTTATAACACCAGCAACTGTTTTTGTTTTAATCCCATTTGTGGGTTTGGATTTTTTTTTTTTTTTTTTGATGGTTCACTTTTTTTTTTTTTTTTTAATTCTGTGATCCAAACGACCTCAAGCTACCTTTAAATTATGTGCCAACTGGAAAAGCAAATTTAGTAATTATAAACAAAGGACCCCAACATAAGGAAATGCAATGGACTTTTAAAGTAATTGGCTTCCAGACCCTCTGTGACACAACATTTCAAAACACATACAACCCTGACACTCCCTCTCAGCAAGACGGATAACGTGCTGCCTATTTTCAGGGCTGGAAACAGATGCTTAACTACAAAGCAGACTGGTTTTTGTCACAAGCTTCATTGAAGCAAATCTTAATTGTGAGTAAAATTAGAGTACAGATAAGAGGAAATGTTCAGTGTCCTAATGCATGCGACACCTTCTGGGACCCCAAGTTCTCAACCACCGATGGCTAACTCTAGCATGTCCTTGGTTGAGGATGAAAATGCTAGTGTCACCTTTTATTTCTCTGCTTTTGCACACTGATGAAGCAGCATACCCCACTGACAGTTACTTCTTCTGCCTCACACCATAGTTAAAATAAAAAGAAAACAGATGAAAGATAAGAAAACTAAATCTGTAAGCTCTGAAAGGTGAGGAATCGCCTACCTAGCTGATGCATTTGACCGAAACTTGAAACTCACTCTTTGCTTAACAATGACAAGAAAGGTAGACTCACGTTTGGACCCTAGGAAAGAGAGCACAAAAGTGCAGTATTCGGGAAGCAACCGAAAATGAAGTAAATTAGCTACTGAGATATTTGAGATGAGTTCATTACGGTTTATCAGATACATGCTTCATGCAATTCTGTTGCTCCAAGTTGAAGGGTGCGCTGCTTCTCTTAGAAGAGAGAGAAGGAAAGGAGTAAAACAAAACACACAAAACAAAACAAAAACAACCCACAGAACAAAAAAACATGCAAGCAAACAAAACGAAGGCAGAAGGGATCTGATTGAGAAGGATCCCTACAAAAACTAATGACGGTCGTACACATAGTTGATTATTTCTAGCAAATAAAGTCCTAGGTAGAGAATAAACAAGACCCTGCAGTTTCAATATTAGAAGGAATCGGCAGGGGACAGGAAACGAAAAGGAAACCAAGGGATACCGATGCCACAAAGTACCATTTTATCCATCCCTAAAGACAGTTCCTAGAAGCTGAAAGAACAAAAAGAATTATTTTGAGGGGCGGATTTCCTCCCACAAGGAAACAATGTCTGAAGTGCTGCCTTCTTCTCGAAGTGTATTTTTGAGTATATTGCTAGAGCTACCATGGATCAGGTCATGCTTGGGTTCCTCATTTTATGGAAATAAGCCATCAAAACATCTAGTTTGTAGGGGGGCCTGGGTAGCGCAGTCGTTAAAGAGTCTGCCTTCCGCTTAGGGCGTGATCCCCGCGTGCCGGGATCGAGTCCCACATCGGGCTCCTCCGCTGGGAGCCTGCTTCTTCCTCTCTCACTCACCTGCTGTGTTCCCTCTCTCGCTGGCTGTCTCTCTGTCACATAAATAAATAAAATCTTAAAAAAAAAACAAAAAAAAAAAAACATCTAGTTTGTAAAAACTAGTTAACATTGAAGGACGTGGTAACGTGATGGCCCTGCTGTGGGGTACCTTTAAATAATGACCTCTCTGACGTAAGGCAAGTGGAATCTAATTTATCAAACAGGCTTATTGTTTGAAGACTTGGGTCTGTCATGTTAATAGTTACATTAAAATATCTCCCTCATGCAGTTTATGTGTGTTTTGAAAAGTTAATACCTGGTGAACGATCTTATGTTCTCTAAAACGAAGCGTTTATATTTCACTTATACAAAAACTTCATACAACAGAAGAGAGAACCTTCGGAAAGAGGTCCTTGCTTGATGAAACCTGCTATAAAAATACTTTCTTTCCCTAAAGTTCAGCTCAGCAGCCTCAACTACCTGAATGTAAACAAACCAACGGAAAACATTGGTAATCTCCTAAAAATGAGTGTTAATACTGCAAAGTTCACGCAGTATAAATCAGGCCTGTAATCACAGCCTGTTTTTGCTTACTTTGCAAACAACACTAGCCAATTCGATTATGTAAGTGCACAGTGAGGTTTTTTTTTTATTTTTTTTTAAAGATTTTATTTATTTATGTGACAGAGAGACAGCCAGCGAGAGAGGGAACACAAGCAGGAGTGGGAGAGGAAGAAGCAGGCTCCCAGCGGAGGAGCCTGACGTGGGGCTCGATCCCAGAACGCCGGGATCACGCCCTGAGCCGAAGGCAGACGCTTAACGACTGAGCCACCCAGGCGCCCCAACAGTGAGTTTTTAAAAAGCGAATAAGGAATGGGGAGAAGGAATGCTATAGGCAAGCGCATGAAAAGAAAGAAAACGAAACAATCAAAGATAGGTAAGGGAAATTCTGATTTAAAAAAAAAAAAAAAGTAAAAATTCTAAAACTATCCCCAAGAACTCAAGTCACAGTGATCTGAAGCTGTTTGCCAACATGACAACCAGCACTGAACTCTTACCTGAACCCCCCCCCCTCCCGGAAGTCAGGAGAATAATGTTAATAAGGAAATGCAGGTCCAGTCTATCTGATACAGCAAGCTAAGGCATCATTCATGTGCATAAAGACATTGACATCCAGGATTACTAGGGTGTCTTTTTCAGTTTGGGTACATAAAAGACAACTTTGGTTATCTAGAGATTTCCCTCCAACAAACCTCCAGAATCCTTAACAAAGCAAAATACAGAAGACAATCCTGTACTCGTGTTTCTAGTGGCTGCCAAAAGAGAGAACATGGAACGGCTAAGTAAGGAGAGATCTGGTTATAAACAACAACCAACTCACAATTTTAAGAAAATATATTATAATAAAATATACTTTCTTTATAAGGTATCCTTCCCGCTGGGGTTATATGTAAGTCAAGTCAACGTTGGTCTATAAATAGTGATTATCACTCGATTTTCGATGGGCCATATGTATTAACTGTGGAAACTAAAAAATGATCTTCAACATGAAAAAACCTATAAACACAATTCAAGCTGGATGTAATTGTAATTTAGTATAAATCTTTGATCGACCTGGTTCGGGTGGTGTCTCAGGATTCCAGAGTCGGTTAGAATAGCTTCGGCTGGGGCGCCTGGGTGGCACAGCGGTTAAGCGTCTGCCTTCGGCTCAGGGCGTGATCCCGGCGTTGTGGGATCGAGCCCCACATCAGGCTCCTCCGCTATGAGCCTGCTTCTTCCTCTCCCACTCCCCCTGCTTGTGTTCCCTCTCGCTGGCTGTCTCTATCTCTGTTGAATAAATAAATAAAATCTTTAAAAAAAAAAAAAAAAAGAATAGCTTCGGCTGCATGACTTTTACAATAACCAACCCAAAGCATCGTATATGTGGAAGGAAACCTCACAGAGAAGGTGGACTTTAACAAGTGAACAGCTCAGAATGATCTACTTAGAAAAGTTTGCCAAGTGTCTGAGTTTCCTATGGCTGCCATAGCAAAAGATCAGTGGCTTAAAGAACAGAACTTGAATTCCTCACAGGTGAGGAGGCTGGAAGTCTAAGATCAAGGTATCAACAGGTTTGATTTATCCTGCGACCTCTAGGTCCTTGGCTCAAAGATGGCCACCTTCTCCTGGGTCCACATCCGGCCTTTCCTCTGTGCAAGTATTCATCCCCAGTGTATGTCCAAATTTTCTCCTAGAAGGACACTAGTCAGGTTGGATTAGGGCCCAACATAATAGCATCATCTTAATTTAATCAATCCTCTTCAAAGGTCCAATCTTGGGGCGCCTGGCTGGCTCAGTCAGTTAAGCGTCTGACTTCGGCTCAGGTCATGATCTCAGGGTCCTGGGATTGAGCCCTGCATTGGGCTCCCTGCTCAGTGGAGCGTCTGCTTCTCCCTCTATCCCTCCTCCCCACCCCTAGCTTGTGCTCACTCTCACTCTCTGTCTCAAATATATATATTTTTTTAATCTTAAAAAAAAAATTAGTTAAATAAAGGTCCAATCTCTAAATATAGTCACATTCTGAGGTTCTGGGGTTTGAAACTTCGAAATATGAAATTTGGGGGGGAAACAGTTCAGCTCATAACACTCCACCCTCAGCCCCCCCCAAATTCATGTCCTTCTCACATACCAAACATACCCCCACCTGAGCGATTCCCAAAGTCTGAACCCATTCCAACATAAACGGTAAGTCCCAATCTCATGTAAATCAAGTATCGGTGTCACATCAGGATTTATTCTGAAGCAAAATTCCTCTCCAGCTGTGAACTTGTGAAACTGGACACATTATACGCATCCAAACTACAGTGGTGGGACAGGCATCGGACAGACAATCCCCTTTCAAAAGGGAGAAAAAGGAAAGGAGAAATGAATCACACGTCCCAAGCAAGTCTGAAACCTAGCAGGGCAGAGTCTATTAGATTTTAAAGCTCAAGAATAATCCACTTGGGTTTGACGCTTTGTCCTGGGGGCCTGTGAGAGTGATGGCTATGCCTGAGCTGTAGACTGGTCCCCTGGAACCAAAGAGGTGGCCCTGCCTTCTAAAACTGAGGAGGAGACAGCCGGTCTTACCTCCCAAACCTGTGCCCTCGGGGCCCAGGGGGGCAGTGTCCGCTCTGCCAATCTCCCAATCACCTTGAAGGTCATTCTTCCCCTTTCTTTGAAGGGCAAGGCATGTTCACTGCCAGACAGCTCTATTGTTTCATCCCGCAGGAGCCCAGAAATCTGGCAGTCTTCCTTGCTTTCATCCTATTTCTGTCCACTTAAGTCCAAATGAGCAGTGTTTCCGCTGGTATAACCCCATCTCTATTTCTGTCTTGGGTTGACATGGCTGATTCGATCCAGGAGTCACACCCATAATCTCTTTATCAAATGACTGCCCAGCCACACCTTTGGTGTTCTCTATGGAAGTGCTTGCTCATTTTTCGAAATACGGATAGGCTAAGAATTTTACAAATGCTCAAGTTCTGGTTTCTTTATGACAACACCTACTTTAATTTCTCTCTCTCTTTTTTTTTTTTAAGATTTTATTTATTTATTTGTCAGAGAGAGAGAAAGAGAGAGCGCACAAGCAGGGGGAGCAGCAGGCAGACGGAGAAGCAGGCTCTCGGCTGAGCAAGGAGCCCAATGCGAGGACTGGATCCCAGAACCCTGGGATCATGACCTGAGCCGAAGGCAGATGCTTAACCGACTGAGCCACCCAGGCATCTCAATTTAGCTCTCTCTGTTGGCATTTTGCTCTGAGCAACAGGCAAAAGCCAGGCTACACCTTCAACACTTCTCTTAGAAATTCACTCAACGAAACATCCAACTTCATTACTTACAAAATCTGTCTACCACGAAACCTTTAACATCTGTATTTCCACCAACTGTCTCTGCAAGGCAAGCTAGGCTTTTTCTAACATGTGCCAGGCTCTATCCATCACCCAGTTCTAAAGCCACATTCACATTTTTAGGCATTTGTTACAAACGGCAACCACTTCCCAATACCAAACTGTGTTAATCAGGGATCAATTGGAAACAGAATCAACAGGGCATGTGTGGTCCTGTTTTGACAGGTTTAAAATTGGCTCACATGATTATGGAGATTTGATAAGTCCGAAATCTGCAGGGAAGGCCAGCAGACTGGAGACCCAGGGAAAGTTGCAGTTTGAGTCTAAAGGCTATCTGCTGGCAGAATTCTTTCTTGCTTGGGGGGAATCAGCCTTTGTTCCATTAATGCCTTCAACTGATTTGATGTGGCCCACCCTTACTACAAGGTTAATCTGCTTAAAGTCTACCAGTTTAAATGTTAAACTCATCTCAAAAAACACCTTCACTGAAATATCAAGAATAATGTTCGACCAAATATCTGGGCACCATGGTCCAGCCATATCGACACATAAACTTACTCATGACACCAAGTATCATTTTAGTTTCATAAGGTATATGCATCGGGTGTAGTGCTGTGGTCCATTAGAAGAGGTTCCACAGACTCTGAAAATCTTTACCTTCTAAGAAGAGGAGTAACTAGACTGAAATCACATAAGGCATTGAGCGTAACCAAATCATGTACTAAATCTCAGTTATAACATTATGTATGACCTGAGGCTGGATAGTGTAGTCTAGGATCCTGCCACTGTCTAGTGCAAGAGTCCTGGGCTGAGAGTCTCAAGACTCAGGGTCTAACCTTATGAGCAGTTACTTGTAGGACCACATCTCCCAGTGTTGGCTCCTTAAATGCTCGGTCAGAGGGTCCATGAGAAGCTAGGGATTCTTCCATGCCTACCATGACAACACTCAGGAGAGCCTCTCCAAAGAGCTCAGGGAATATCCCTGGACAGACTGGCAACAGGTGACACCTGCATATGGACAATAAAGAAAATGAATTCACTGAAGTAAGGGGGTAGATTTTTTTTTTATATGTTTTTCGCATTTTTTTCTAGTTTTAAAGATATTATTTAATCAGATTTCTCTACCTGATTCCCTCATGACAAATGAGACATTCTGACTAACTGGCTTCCATCTCAGGTAGCAAACCAGCCAGTGATGATTAAAACAAAACCAAGTGAATAATGTTATACTTTGACTCTACGTTGGGATGTTTTTCAGATTCAAATCCTTATTAAGTGTCCCAAAGAGTAGGAAAGGTCAAACACCATTTTCGTGTTTATCAGATACGGATGGAGATCTCAAATGTCTCGTTGCCTCCCGCCCCCTCCCCAGTCGGCACCTGAACTTCTAGCCCACCGTCCTCCAGCTGGGCACTAGGTTACGTGTTTAGGGGACAGATCAATTAGACAGCGTGTGCCGGATGAATCACCCCTGCAGAGGGAACTGAACCACACGTATGCGTTACAGGAGTAAGAACGCTCCTCAGAGCTCAGCAAATGGCTTTTATATCTACTCACGCTAATTAGGAAATTACTGAAAATATTTCCCATATTTAAAACAGCAGCACTCCTCATTGATATGCCACTCTGTCCTTATATGGCAACCCTGGTATGAATCAAAGCTGAATAATAATCCATCACTGTCAAAGGTAAATTACCGCCTAGGAAAAGCAGCAGTAGGACATTTAAAGCATTGAGAAATAGGCAGCCAGTCCCCCGAGCGATCCCCAAGCCGCAGAAAGGGGCACGAGTGACATGGGCAGCACCAAGGACCAGAGCCGAGGAAGGCCAAGTGCAACTCAGCCCGGAGACAACACGGCCCACAACGGAGACCGTGGTAAGGAGACACCCTTTGATCACCTCCCCTGCGTCTACCGTGGTTTTACACACACGCTATTTCATTTCATTCTTGGAACAACTCTCAGGTTCTAATCGTCACTGGATACATCAGAAACCTCGGCCACTGCAACGTTAAAACTGTGCTCCGGGTCTCGCTGCTAGGAAAAGCCGGGACCAGGACTGACAAGCAAAGTCGGTCTGTCTTCGACACCTTTGTTATTTTTGCTGGTCCTGCTGCTGTGTTACTCAAGAGATCAGCAGTATTTGGGGGCGGGGGGTAGCACCACAAAGCAACAGGGCAATTGGGTTCCCACAGTGGATATTAATATAAGTTCTAGAATATAAAATTATCTAGGGACGCCTAGGTGGTTCAGTGGGTTAAGTGTCCAACCCTTGATCTCAGCTCCAGTCTTGATCTCAGGATCCTGAGACCAAGCCCCGTGTTGGGCTCCCGCTGGGCATGAAGCTTTCCACCTTAATAATTAATTAATTAATTAATTACCTACAGCTTTCCACATATCAGACTGCACTGGCAGATGATGGTATAATAGTTCCCTACCTTACAGTATGGACATTAAAGGAGATGTTCTTCCCATAAAGCCACGGTGTGTGAACACGCACCCTGTAAAAGCATGAGACACCAGAAGGTTTCTTCTTACTCCTCACTCTAAATTCTGAAACTAGCGGCAAATTGAAGGAAAATATGTACCAGTCATCTTGTCCATCTCTCAGTAAAGTTATGTTGAAGCTTTTCTGGAAACAAATATTGGCTCAGCCCTAAGGATGTGGGAGGAATTGTTGTTATTGCCAGGTTCACAACCACCAAAATGAACGTTAAGACAGAGAGTAAAGTAGATGGTATGACACTTTCAGTCCCCCGTCACCACCTACCCTCTTTTCTGTGCATTTCGCCTGTCAGGCTTTGTCTCTTTTGAATTGATGGAGTTCTCGGTCGTGCAGGAGAGTGACGCAAAGAAATTAGAGGAAATATCGTGTGGTGACGTAGAATGTTACTACCACACCATCCTTGCATCAGTGAAAATAAAACAGTTTAAAGGGGAGGCTCTTTATTTACGGCAAATATATGTATTAGAGTTAAGATATGGAGAACTGGAGTCCGAGCACCTGACTATAAGCCAGGACCCGCTAGCTACATTGACACCGGGCGCGCTGTCCCTCTTCTGTCAGCCTGAGCTTCTCCACGGAGGACGGGGATAATAACACCATCTGCAAAGGGGTGTTATAAAGCACGCGAAGCACTTGGCATGACGGACACACACAGTATCTGCTGGATACGTTTTTGTTCTTGGAATGCTGGAGTCCATGTCAATCAAGTCAAGGAAAGCCATTAAGAGTGCCGAGATGATCTTTGCCCAAATCATGCTGTACTGGCACCAGCCATCCATAAAGCAGGCCTGGGTGAACACGCAGCACATGGCATCCGCATAAGAACATACTAGAATTGTGAGGTCCCTGGGTGACTCAGTCAGTTAGGCATCTAACTTCGGCTCAGATCATGATCCTGGGGTCCTGGATGGAGGCCCACATTGGGCTCACCGATCAGTGGGGAGTCTGCTTCTCCCTCTCCCTCTGCCCCTACCCCCACTCACTCGTGCTCTAATAAATAAAATCTTTAAAAAAAAAAAAAAAAGGTACTAGAATTGCACTATATATATCCTGAGGCAGAAAACAAAAGAGCCCTGCTTTCTCATAGGGGTATACCAGTCTTCCCTCTTGCTCCAACCTGTAGATAAGGGCACAGAAAGACTACTTCAGCGGTACTGCTTACCAATAAATATTTATTTATTGAGCACTAGCGCTCAGGCACTAGGATAGGTGCTTGGGAAACCAACGATGAACAAGACTGGCATGGTCCCTGATCTCGTGAAATATATATTCTACCATGGGAGAAAGACCAAAACAAAAGTAGATAAAAAAATGGTTATTTTGTGATATATGGCTTGAGGGAAACAAGAGAGAAAGATGCAAACAAGGAAAAGAATACTGGGAGGGACTATTTTAAATAGGCTGGTCAGGGTCACCTCTCTGAAATGGTGGCCTTTCATCTGAGAACAGCAAGATAGTGTGGGGGGAGATTGTTATGCACTGTAGGGAAGATTATGCAAAGCAGAGAAAAGGAGGTTCTGATCCTGAGGCAGGACAGAGAGTAGCATGTTCCAGGCCCTGAGAAACTACAGTGGGAAGGAAGGAGAATGACTCAAAAAGAGCCACAGAGCATGAGGAGAGCCCTTGAAGGCCCCATTTCACTGAAAGGTCAGTGGGAAGACACCAGAGGGTCTAAGCAGGGGAGAGGCGCCATCCAAGTTACTTCTAAGAAGATCATTCTTCCAGGTGAAGAATGACCCTCAATGTGCCAGCATGAGTGTAGGGAGACCAGTCATGGCGCCTAACGTCCGACATGGATAGTTCCCATGAAGGGAATAGAAATAGGTTTTCTAGCCTTAGTGATAAAATTCTCTGATGACAGATCAAGGTAGAGTGAGGAAAAGAGAAAACTGAGGAGTCGCTGGACATTCTGGCATACAGTGGCTGGCCAGCCCCAGGGGAAGCCCAGACAGTGAGCAGAAGCCACACCAAGCTTTGGCTCTTTGAGAAGGTTACACAAAAACAGAGCAAAAAGATTCTGTGGGGTTGCAAGGGTTGTTTTTTTTTCCCCCTTTCCCTCCCCACCCCCCCAACAGGCTTTTGACAAGGAGCTTGACATTGATGTCTTGGTGATTAAATATAAATATGCTTAATTCATTACAGGCAGAGATAAAGGAACTCAGCTTTCCCTTAAGGGTCATTATCTAGATATGATTATATTGTGAATTGAAGCCAGGCCTCTGGAGGCAGCTGATCGATGGGCCAGTTCACAAGTCCCCTCCCCATCTCCCCACATTTGGATGCCGCACAGATATCCTGCCTGGAATCTCTACTCCCAGCAGCCCCGTGTTCACTACACTCTGAGCCTCAGATGTCAAAAAGCAGTCTAAGTGACTGCCTAAGGAAGAAAATAATTAAAATGTTTTTATCTGTTCTCATGTCTCATCCTACACTAATATATTAATTCAACCACTGCTCTTACGAGTGGTGTTTTTTTAATCAATACCTTCTAGGACCCAAGGAGGTTGGGGTGGGTAAAAAAAAAAAAAGAGAAAAAAAAAAAAAAAAACCCTTGGTTTTCTTTGTGCCTAAACACCTCTCTATATATAACAGAGAAATAGAGAAATAACAGAGAAACACAGATTCTTGGGTCACTCTGTTAGGGAGTTCAACATTAGAGAAAGAACCATATTGCTATTGGGAAAGGAAACAAAATGCTCTAGTTCTTAGTAATTCTCTACCTTTCAAGCCAAATTTCTCTCAACAAAAGCCGCCTCTACGACATCAGCCAAAGCAACCTTTTTCATGACACATCTCCAAAGGCAAGAGAAGCAAAAGATATAATGAACTTGTGGGACTTCATCAAGATAAAAAGCTTCTGCACAGCCAGGGAAACAGTCAAAAAAACTAAGAGGCAGCCCACGGAATGGGAGAAGATATTTGCAAATGACACTACAGATAAAAGACTGGTATCCAAGATCTACAAAGAACTTCTCAAACTCAGTACGAGAGAAACAAATAAGTCATAAAATGGGCAGAAGATATGAACAGACACTTTTCCAATGAAGACATACAAATGGCTAACAGACACATGAAAAAATGTTCAAAATCATTAGCCATCAGGGAAATTCAAATCAAAACCACACTGAGATACCACCTTACACCAGTTAGAATGGCAAAAATTGACAAGGCAAGAAACAACAATTGTTGGAGAGGATGTGGAGAAAGGGGATCCCTCCTACATTGTTGGTGGGAATGCAAGTTGGTACAGCCACTCTGGAAAACAGTGTGGAGGTCCCGTAAAAAGTTAAAAATTGAGCTACCCTATGACCCAGCCATTGCACTACTGGGTGTTTACCCCAAAGATACAGACGTAGTGAAGAGAAGGGCCATATGCACCCCAATGTTCATAGCAGCATTGTCCACAATAGCTAAATCGTGGAAGGAGCCGAGATGCCCTTCAACAGATGACTGGATTAAGAAGTTGTGGTCCATATATACGATGGAATATTACTCAGCTATCAGAAAGAACGAGTTCTCAACATTTGCTACAACATGGACAGCACTGGAGGAGATAATGCTTAGTGAAATAAGTCAAGCAGAGAAAGACAATTATCATATGATTTTTCTCATCTATGAAACATAAGAACTAGGAAGATAGGTAGGAGAAGAAAGGGATAAAGAAGGGGGGGTAATCAGAACGGGGAATGAAGCAAAAGAGACTATGGACTCTGAGAAACAAACTGAGGGCTTCAGAGGGGAGGGGGATGGGGGAATGGGATAGGCTGGTGATGGGTAGTAAGGAGGGCACGTATTGCATGGTGCACTGGGTGTTATACGCAACTAATGAATCATCGAACTTTACATCAAAAACTAGGGATGTACTGTATGGTGACAAACATAATATAATAAAAATAAATAAATAAAAATAAAATAAAATAAAATAAAGAAAGAAAAGCCACCCTTACGCGTGACCCAACCTAATCTGTGCTTCAGGAAGATTAGTCTGGTGGCAGTATATGAACTAGAGAACGTGACCAACCTTTCTCTCTCTCTCTCTCTCTCTCTCTCTCTCTCTCTCACACACACACACACACACACACACACACACACACACCCCGTTCTGGTGATTTTAGGGATGTATACAGACTTTGTATCTTGAACCATTTACGGCAAGTAAACTTAGCAGATACACAAATTCCTCTAATTTGGCTACTGTGGGGGAAGAAAAGGAATTCTCCCTCTACCTTAACAAGTTCTTGGCTAGGACACCCTTGTAATAAAGAGATGAACAGGAGAAAAAGCAAAAACAACTTTAACAACATGTCTACCTCCTTTACGAATGGGAGACACCCAGGAAAACTGAGGGACTCTCCAACGGCCCAAGCTACGACCTTAATCAGTATCTCCAGCTAAAGAAAAAAGATGTTGGGGGTGGGGGATTACCAGGTTATGGGAGGTTACCAGGAAAAGCGCAGTAAACAAGAGTAAGGTCTTTGTAGAGATTTACGTCCTCGTCGTCTTCTCCACAGGTAAGAGTTTCTAGAGGTTTTCGGTCATTCTGCTCTTCCTCGTACAGAGAGGGAGACACCCTTACAAAATGGAGATTTCCCTTGTAAATCCAAACGTCTCTTACAAAAAAGTAACTTCTCCATTTTCAGTGCTGTCTGATTTCTTACAAAGAGCCTAAAGTAATCTTAGGCCCAAAAGGCCTATTTTGGGGTAACAAACTCTGTTCCCCTTCACCACCACCAGCAGATAGCTCCTAGAGCTGGTGGTGAGAGGTCATTCTGAACTCAGGAAGGAGGAATCTTTTTGACCCTACTTAGTTCGTGATGAGAGAAGCTATGGGTCTAAGACCTGGAGGCCGGCCCGCCAAGCTCTAAAACTCCTGATGAGCACTGACTGCCTCCTATTTCTTATGGGACTGAACAGCAGCACTAAAAAATTAGAAGGATCTCTTTAATGACAACTGTCATTACTTTGCAGATTATATACATTTTAAGATTTAATGTTTATATTTGCGGTCTCTCGTAAGTTTCATGAGGTTAGTATTTGTGTCTCTTTTACTACTTACGTAGCACGTTGAATCCGCACGAAGTAAGTATTGTTAAATACAAGACAACAGGCCTACAATGGAGTCACTATGCTAAGCCTGAGACTTAATTAGTTTCGGTTCTCCCAGAAAGAACATCTTAAACCAAACAAGAATCCTCTAGTTAGGTAGACCTAAGGGACAGGTTGATAGGCCCCTCCTATCCCCTAAAGAAAAGTGACCTTGCATTAACCAACTAACTTTTTTTTGTCTAGTATCATTTCCTTAGTCCCTCTCCCTTCTGCCTAATATCTTTCATTTTGTACAGCTCCCCAGGGCCCCTTTGTATCTGCTAAATCGGACACTGGCGGACTCATGAATCTTTGAATAAAGACAACAAGATCTTAAAAATTTACTCAACTGAATTTTGCTTTTTAACAATATTTAAACAAATACTATAAATTAATGAATTCTTTCTCATGTAGACAACTGTTTTCAATTCTAAGGTCCATATTTTAAGAGGATTTTTACTGTGTCCAGAATAGGCTGACCAAGATGGCAAAGGAACTAGAAAGTTTGAGCAACATAGGTCAGAACCGGCAGCCAGGAATGGGATGGAGATATAATAGTAGTCTTTGTGGACGTGAAAATTATGTTTCAGAGAAATTAGACTTCTTCTGGAATTTCAAAAGGCAAAATTAAGAAAAATGCGTGGAAAGCAATGGAAGGCAAACTTAACTCAAGTTTAGGAAGAACATGCTTACAATCTAAATTATCTAAAACTTAAGCATCTCCCCTGGGAAGAAGAGCAGATCTCACTATCAGATGTATCCAAACCACTACTTAAAGACCACAGCCACCTGGAATCCTACAGAGCAGATGCCTTGACCTGGGGTAATGTCCCTTCCTCCGAAAAGGTCAGGATTTGGTGACTTTCAATCTGTAGATTAAAAAGTGCCTTTTGTGGGGCGCCTGGGTGGCACAGCGGTTAAGTGTCTGCCTTCGGCTCAGGGCGTGATCCCGGCGTTACGGGATCGAGCCCCACATCAGGCTCCTCTGCTATGAGCCTGCTTCTTCCTCTCCCGCTCCCCCTGCTTGTGTTCCCTCTCTCGCTGGCTGTCTCTCTCTGTCAAATAAATAAATAAAATCATTAAAAAAAAAAAAAGTTTAAAAAAAAAAGTGCCTTTTGTTATACGCAAACAATGAATCATGGAACACTACATCAAAAACTAAGGACAAACATAATAAAAACATTGTTTTAATTAAATAAAGTAAAATTCCCTCAATAAAATAAAATAAAATAAAGGTGCCTTTTGGCTTATATTAGATAGAAAGTGATGTATAAAAAGCACGTTCTAGCATCTTAATTTGGTATATGGTAAGATATATTTGACAGGACAAAGACAAAGGCATTTGATTAGGCTTGAAATCATAACTATTTAATTAGGATGATAAAAAGAAGGCTAAACAGGGGGAAAAAAGTATTTCAGGGATATGGAAGCCATCCAATCCATGAATTCTTGTGATTAACTGGACATGGAAGTGAAGGCATTAAAAAGGTACAGGATGATAATTTCAAGGCACAAATGGGTAAAGGAATATTTGTAATATTGATCCTATTCTTTTTTCATGTGGGCGGGAACGAGCTTTGGAAGCACAACTCGATTTTGATTTTCAAATCAAAAGTTTAGAGGAAAGCATCACAAGTATATGGAAATCGGCATCGTAAGGTCCGACACTGATCTCAAATTCAAGGGGAAGCTTAAGACTCAGAAGCATTATAGCTGTTACGGAAGGAGGAAAGCAAGAGAGAGGTAAGGGGGAAGACGAAAGTTCTAATAACCGTGTTAGAGTGCTGGGCTCTAGCACTATGTACATCGCATCTGTCTGTAAGAGCAGCTAGCGTTTACCGTGAGCTTGCTCTGTGCCACAGACCACATAAAGTGCTTCGTGAGCCCCGTAGTCAGCCCAAAACAAGTACAATTATCTCAACTGTCCATCTACAGATGAACTAAAAACTAGGATACATTAGTCACATGAAACATTGTGTGGATATTAAAAACAATGATTACACCCGTATCTACAGACCTGGAAAGATACTCACCATTGAATGTACCTACAGACAAATGTGTGTAGTAGCATCCTAAAAGGACCAGGCATTATATATGCACTCCGTGTATTTCTATCACACTTCAGATCCAGTTTTTTGTTAAATTCTTTCGACATACTCTTTAATAGATACCAAACACATAAAGGTAGAGAGATCTAATTGTCAGCCTGTTCACACCGGTTGCCTAGGAAATCAGAGCGTGTTGGAACGGGGTATCTAAAACCAAACCAAACCAAAAACAAAACCCAAGTGAACAAAGATTCGAGCATATTATGAAGTTAAATGAAAACTAAAAATATAAAATTCTATCCATGTTAGCATAACATCCAATTTTTACATATGCTTATGGACCATAATTAGAAAGTTAAATTTCTTTTTGAAGAGAGTGGGCACACAAGTTGGGGGGGAGGGCAGCAGGGGCACAGGGAAAGGGGAAGAAAGAGTTTTTTTTTTTTTTAGATTTTATTTATTCATTCGACAGAGATAGAGACAGCCAGCGAGAGAGGGAACACAGCAGGGGAGTGGGAGAGGAAGAAGCAGGCTCATAGCGGAGGAGCCTGATGTGGGGCTCGATCCCATAACGCCGGGATCACGCCCTGAGCCGAAGGCAGACGCTTAACCGCTGTGCCACCCAGGCGCCCCGAAGAAAAAGAATCTTAAGCAGGCTCCCTACCCAGCGTGGAGGCTGACGACATAGGGCTTGATCTCACAACCCTGAGATCATGACCTGAGCCAGAATCAAAAGTGGGACACTTAACTGACTGAGCCACCCACGTGTCCCTAAAAGGTAACATTTTTTTAAAGAAGCCACTGACTTGAGGAAACTATGAGATTGTGGGGAGTTTCAGTTTTAGGTTATCAGTTGTTTTAACCCTCTTTCAATATTACACTTTTTACAAAACGAACCTTATACCTGAATTCAGAGGTCGACAAGAATGTATGCTCAGTGAAGGATATCTGTTCGTACTTATTCTAGAGTTCAATACTGGACAACACAGAAAAACAAGTATGTCCTCGAGCGTTAAGTGTGTGGGGGCTAGAGAGCCAATACAAATCTACTGTATACGATGAGGTCTGGTTTGAAGTTTCATATATTTTTTGTGGTTGTTATCCATTCACTAATTGCCCTGCTGAGAGCAAATGCACTCTGCTTCAGCGCTGATAAGAGCAGGAATGATATCACCTTTCTGCCTTTTGCGCTCTAATCCCTGCCCATCAGATGGGCCGTGAGCCCTTCATTCAATGTTAAAGGTCAAGTGTTTCCTCTGGCTGGATATGTTTGCTTGATAGAGTATGTGCCCAGCTTTACATGCTAAAAAGCAAATAAAGTCCGTTAGCTTGACCAATGATTACTTCATCCACAGAATCAACTACGTGCGGGGGCCACAGAGCCCCTTTGCAAGCACCTGTTACCTTCTCAGTGTCTCACTTAGTTCACGAATTGCAGGGGTTTAGATGCAACTTCACATCTTGACTTGGCATCTCTCCACTTAGGAGCCTTAACTTCATCTTGTAAAGGACACACATCCAAAACTGAAATCCCTACCTCCTACCCATTCTCGCCAAACTCTCCTCAGTCTTACGGAAGGACCAGTTTCATCTTAAGGTAGCCAGACCGAGAAGACCAGAGTCATTGTTGATAGACTGTCACATCCCAAATCCAATTTATCAGGAAATCTTGTTGGTCCTCCCTTCAAGGTATACCCAGATTAGTCCTGTTTCTTACCATATCCACTGCTACTAGAATGGCCGAAGCAAATATAATAGCATGCTTAGACAAATACTCGTACTAGCCTCACAACTAGTCCTACTGCTTTCTCCTTAGGCTCTAAAAATCCGACCGAAGACAGAGTGATGGCTTGGAAAAGGTAAGTCACATCATTTCACGCCTTGCCCAAAGCCCTCAAATGACTCTTTATTCCCATGGAGTTCCCCTGTCAAATGTACATGCATTCTCCTACAACCCCGCTGGCTTCTCCCACTCGAGAGGGTTCACTTGGGCTTTTCCTTCTGCCTGGAATGTTATTTGACATCATAGTGGTGCAAGGTAGGCCACCCCCAAATGTGCCATGATGGCATATTGTTTTTAATTAAAGGTACTTAAGAAACAGCCAGTGTGGGAAGAATACTCTGACACTCCTTTGTTTGCAGAAAGCAGGAAATAAATCTCCCATGTCAGAAGTACCCCCCTGAACCAGGAGGTAGAGACATCCTAATTGTCAAAAATAGGGAATTCAGGGCCCAAGAAGCCTATATAAACATTGTTACTTTTTCGTTACTATTTGAAGCCCCTGAATATAAGTTTTCTTTGTCCCCTCAATTCCTTACAGATTTATGTTTCTTTATCTAAAGTGTATAAAAGCTGCATACCTTAGTCATGTCTTTGGGTCTACAACTTTATTACTGGGTCCCCAAATGCGTGCAATTAAACTCCCCCGCCCCGTCCCGTTAATCTATTTCAAGTCAATTTAATTCTTAGACCAGACAGAAGAATCTTGAAGGGGAGAGTAAAATTTTTCCTCCCTAACAGTAGCTAATATGCTAACTTCCCTTTTTAATTTCAAAGGCTATCTTTTCAATAAAGGCCACCCTAACAAGTCCAAATAAATGGCAACCTCTCCTGATCTCCTTTATCTTACTATTCCCCCCATCATGGCACTCATCACCTTCTAGCTTTCTATTGAATTCACTTAGATAAGAGGTTTATTATATATTTCTTGTCCTGACTCTGCCAGACCTTAAACCCTACAGGAACAGAGAGCTGTATCTCTCCCAATTACTGATGTACCCCAACAAGCTAGAATAGACGCTCGCATATAGTAGGCCCTCGGTAAATATTTTGTTTTGTTTTACCATTCCAAACTGAACTGAACAACAAATATTTTGTCTTTATCCCTCTCTACCAAGGAGTCTCTTTAAGATTCTTCAGGAACTCCAAAGAAAAAAGTATCAGATGCCTAAAACAAAATAATTTGCAAAATATAGTGAGTTCTTAATCTCATTGACAACTCTTCCAATAAAACAAAGCCTAGATATTCCAAAATTCCAAAACAGTTTTGTTTAGTTTCATTTTTTTTCTTATACCTTAGGTTTTGTTTTGGTTTTTAAGTTTAGTGTATATTGCTATTTATGACTTTTGTTTCCCTTTGGAAGAATGGCATTATGATAGTGCAATCACATACATTTAAGAGCATTAAGGAGAGCACGTGATGTGAGGAGCAGTGGGTGTTATATGCAACTAACGAATCAATGACCACTACATCAGAAACTACTGATAACATGTTGCCTAACTGAATTTAAATTTAAAAATTTTTTTAAATACTATATTTTCCAAAACAAGACAACAAGAGCAAATAGAGAAATCTACCATCAATAAAGGCCATGTGCTCAATATTCTACATCTAAATCACTACTTTATTACCGAAACACAACACAACAAAATGGAGACTAAAGTAATCTTGAATAGCCTTTTAGCATTTCACTGCTAACTTAGAGAGATCACAGTTTGTCATGGGATGATCACCATTAGAACCGCAAGGTAGAGATACAGGAGTACGGCGTTCCAAAGGACAGAGTGATGGATTCCCCCAATTTTAATGCATATATTATTAATGAAGGGCTCCACAGTCCTAGGACGGACACTTTTGCCCCAGGAATCAGATGCTCAGCACAGCAGTTACCGATTGTAATTCCTTTCTATTTCTTCTCTAATCAAAGAAAATAAAGAATCAAAGCCTCTCAAAGCCTAACAAATAATTAGAAATTCTAGGTGGGTGACTTTCTCCCCCAAGTTTGAGGCAACACAGACTTACTAGCTCTCTGTGTGTCCGCACCATCAAAAGGCAGGGCTACGGCTCGTCAAAGCCTCCCAAAGCAAACAGTATGGGGAGACACAAAAAACAAAGCAACCCGGTACTGAACGTGATGCTCTGAACTACCTTCCTATTTCTGAGCTCCAAAGACAAATGACTTTTCTCTAAGTCTTTCAGTCTAAAAAGACATCATGCTCTCCAAAGAGTTGTCCTTTATTTCACTCTGAAAATTTCCTAAACCCTCTTCTATAATGACTAGTTTGAAATGTAATTTAAATAAACTCAATAGCTAAGAGTGAGGAGCTGCCGTGTAATTCAACCAATCGAGCCTTAAATCCCTAATGACCTAATTAAAAGCAGGTTAAAGGATGTTGTACTTGACTTTTTGCTTCCTCCGATACCTGACACTTGATCAAATAGCATAGAATGTTTAATGTTATCAACACATTTCAATACCATCAGCTTCAGATCTGATATTCAAAACCATTTAAAATAAAACCAAAATTAAGGATCAGAATTCAGTGTGGATTTCTCCCACCAGAGACAGATAGGTAAAGCGTGGTCTTCTGCTTGAAATTTGATTCCATTATGAACAAGTAACTTTAGTACCAAGCATGAGGGTTGGTGCAACAGGATTTTTGAAATATGAACCTTAGTGACAAGAGATACTGAAAGCCAAGTTTGCATATATGTTTTTATCAGAATATTAGAGTGTAAGTTACAACTTTATAAGGACAAGTCACTTCCACAAAAGGTACTGAAGGAAGAAGAGCTTTTATGCATGTGCTTCTCATCTCTGGACTGTTGATGTCCAGTTCATTTTTGTCACCAATCTAAAAGAACAAAGTTAGTATGGGAACGTTTAAGCTAAGGTCACTCTGTTGGTTTTCTCAAGGGGGCTCACATAGGTTTGTCACATTTTTAAATACGCTAAATAAAAATTCAAACAACTTTTGAAGGCGCAAACCCATCTGTATTGATGAGTTTGGATTTTTATCTTATTTCACAACAGATTCTAAATATTGGCCTAACGTGTCAATATCTAAGGGCAACGGAAAGGTACGTTGATAATTGCAAGAATTCTACATCTGCCTACAATTTCTTAAAATGAAATAATCTGTTGATAAATATAAGGCCTTTTTATCCATCTGCATCAGTGATAATATTTCTCTGGCATAGAATTCAAAATTCTTTGTGAATATTTACTTTTATGTGCCAATGTTCAAAAAGTACCTTCCAACTTACACCACTAATTTTGGTAATAAAAATATAAGTAGAAACTCAATAGAAGTGGTTAATTACTTTTGTCTGTGTGATCACCAGTGCGCACTCAAGACATGGCAGGATTTTGTAATTTTTGTAAGTTGCACTGTGTATCCAGATGCAACCACTGCGCGTTGATTAATGAGTGTTTGGGAGACTGTGCAGAATAATAATGCAATGTTAAGTTTCCGGTCCACGAGGCTCTGGATGTAGCTAGTCCTTAGTTTTTACTATTGTTTTTCTTTCTGTGTTGCTTACTAGCCACACATAATGGTCTCTGATTGGATGTCAGAATAGTTTGTACCTAGCTCCGTTCAAATTTTCTCCACCCACACAAATTCAAGAATTTTTTTCTGGCACAAAAAACCAACACCATTAGCAGTGGCATCTCTCAACAATGAGCATCCTAAAAATCATCTTGAAGAGAAAAGAAGTTGATTTTCAACGATGTGATACAGACTTTGAAATCATGCAGGTAAATACCCAAATGATACGTAATGGATGGGAAAGAATAAAAAAAGAGAAAGACACAGAAAAGAAGATACAATACCATCATGAGTTCATGAGTGTCAGGCTTGTGTGCACAACGTGTACACTAGGAAGAATTATTATAAAAAATGAAAAGGAAATTCTTAAACTAATCAAAAGGAGAGAACGAAAAGACTACATTCTAAGTTTTGATTGCATTAAAATTAAACCCTGAAATAACTTCAAAATTAAGTGAAATGAATCTCAAAAGCAAGCAAATGTCTTTTAAAGTACAAAGAACATTACCTTAGAAGATTAGACAGAGGGACTTTTCAAGTGCAGCACATCAGATAAACCAGAAGGACCCACATGGGGGCCAGCTGCCTGGTAAATGCAATAGAGGTTGCTACACATTCAAATGCACGCCCGGCTAGAATGATCACAGAAGGAATGAGATGCAGACATTGGAGAGAGCGGCCCGATTCCAGGAGCAAGGGAAGGAGAACAGAATGGAAATCAGGATTAATGCCAGAATGGATGATCAAAGCATCGCAACTCAACATCCCGACCCTGGGCTGTGAAGCTTGAAAGAAATAAAAAGTTGCATATGAATAATCCTTCATTTATTTTTCCAGCCGGAGTTTGGAGGAGAAAAATAAACAGGAAACAATGTCTGTAGAGGGAGGCGGTCTTATTTTCAGCAGAGGTCTGAATCCCACTTGAGGCTAATCCAGGACAAATGGCCTTGCAGAAGGTAGGGCAGGAGATAACAGAGAAGGGAAACGTGGCTTGGAAATAAACTTCAGGAAGCTATTTGTCAGTGGTGGGGTTGAGGACAGACACTTACTGCTCTGAGCCCATATCGTGAGGGCCAAGTTAAGGCCAGAGAGCGTTCATGTTCTGTATCACAAAAGCTGTCGCTTCCTCTTATCGGTCTTCAGACACAACACCCAAACTACACCCCTGAGAACATGCAGATATGAATAAAAGAATTCAAATGGTAGAGCTGGGAGAAAGCTTTACAAGCATTTAGCAGCACACCTTTATAGCTCCATGAATAAACCAATACCCAGACAGGTGAAATGTCACAGCAGAGCCAGGCCTAGACCCCAGGCATCCGTCCCTCAAGGCTGGCATGTTGCTCTGCCAGCATGCTTGCAAGGGTCCATGGCCCAACTCACTGGTTCGTAAAACAGGTGTTTGCAGCAGAGTCATTTGGAGGCTTGTTAAAAGGTGATCCCAGGGACACTGGTCCTAACCCAATAACAAGAGTTGAGGGCAAGCAGGCCTGAGCCAGGAAGAATTTTTCCAGCTCTCACAACAGCACCACTACCTTAATTCCAACACAAGAGACATTCATTGATGTCTGTGTGCAAGGTACTGCCGGATGATGGAAAGTCAATGATGGCAAAACACTGCCCTCCAAAGAGTTTTCATTCATCCAGTTCCTGAACCACTTATTTCAGGCAAAGCACCCAGGGGGCGCTCTGTAGACAGAGTTGACAGTGAGGATGCTAGAACCTGTCAGCTGGTGATCAACAGATGCTCAAGAGTAAGAAGAAGTAATTCCTCTCCAAGTACACTATGGATGGCCAATTCCCCACGTATGCTCAGAACAGAAATGGCGATGGGTCACGATGGTCATTAAGCGTCAAACATATGTAACTGTGCCACAATTTTTAAAAATTCAAATTAGGACGCAGACTAATGTGCCCCCACCCTCGTGCTGAAACAAGATATGAAACAGAAGGGTTTGGGGACAAAAAATTCTCAAAGATGGAGCCAAATTTGCCCCCTCCCCCCTTCTCCTCCCACAAACCTGTTCACCAGGGGTCAGGTCTGAGCTATGGTAGGTTGGGTCCTTTGGGAACTCACTGGGAAGGGCTGCTCAAAGCTCCAGGCACAAGATCACCCCAAGGCACTTTGTAAGGCTGAATGTCCCAGGCACCTGTGTGGCTCAGCTGTTTGGGCATCTGACTCTTAATCTCAGTTCAGGTCTCAGTATCAAGGTCATGAGTTCAAGCCCCATGATGGGTGTGGAGCATACTTAAAAATAAAGTAAAATAAAATTAGAAAAAGAAAGAAAGAAAGAAAAAGAAGGCTAAAGGTTCAACAGATCAAGTGCAGAAGAACATCTTGCCCAAAGTTTAAGTCCCAGGACAGAGCCAACCCAGGGAAGAGGTGGCCAGTTCCTGGACGGTTGTGGTAGCTGCTTTTAAGTCACCTGTTGGGTCTGAATGTGACTGCTGTGTAGGCAAGTCCAGAAAAAAAGGGCAGGTGGAGAGAAAGAGACATGCAGAAATCCCAGGCTTGGCCCTCCTTTGCCTGTCTCATCGGGGTGGGTTTTGTTGTTGTTGTTGTTGTTTTTGTTTTTTTAAAGATTTTATTTATTTGACAGAGAGAGAGAGAGAGAGAGAGACAGCCAGCGAGAGAGGGAACACAAGCAGGGGGAGTGGGAGAGGAAGAAGCAGGCTCATAGCGGAGGAGTCTGATGTGGGGCTCGATCCCATAACGCCGGGATCACGCCCTGAGCCAAAGGCCGACGCTTAACGACTGAGCCACCCAGGCGCCCCCACTGGGGTGTTTTCATTTTGATTGTCACTAATCGGACTACGGATTTCCAAATTTAACTCCTCCTTGTTTAACATCTTTGTTAAAGTTTAAGAAAAATACAAGTAAAACAAAAGCAAAACCAATCAAGCAAACACCCTTCCCCTTACTCCTGGAATACTTTCCTAGTCCCGCAAGCAGATTAAGGCTTCCAGACCTCTCTGGGGAGGACGGTGAACTCAGTTGCTGC
Source organism: Ursus americanus (assembly GCF_024610735.1). Classification (NCBI taxonomy): domain Eukaryota; kingdom Metazoa; phylum Chordata; class Mammalia; order Carnivora; family Ursidae; genus Ursus; species Ursus americanus. The sequence continues at coordinate 13,159,388 of NC_142153.1, forward strand.
ATCCTGCTCACAATTCAATCCCCTGCATTTGAGTGATTTACATAATGAAGGATCTCACCTACTGAGGCTCCGATTATCAACCCCACCCCCCTAAGGAGAGCTTTATGATTCACTCCTCTGGTGGGCCTCCTTTCCACCACTATAAAGTGGTTCGGTTCACTAAAACCTTATATAAAACTTTATTAGGCAGGATAATTTAGCTGGTGCAACAAGCAATGAAATCTCAGTGGCTTGATACAAAAAAGGGTTATTCCTTGCTCACATAAAATCCAAAGCAGGTCAATGGCGGACCGCCTCCCTCCAAGACCCAAGGACCCATAATGCTGCCATCTTGTGATGTCACCATTTCAACATGTGGCCTTCAAGGTTGCCGAGGCAGGGAAGAGATGAGGCATCTCACTGCTTTTAACTACCTCCACCCAGAAGTAACGCATCACACTTCTGTTCAGTGGCCAGAATTCATCCCATGGCTTCACTCCACTCTCAAGAGGCCAGTAAAAATAAAGATGGTCATGAAATATGTGGTGTACACAATCTGTACCATGACAGCAATAAATATCATGTATATGCAACATTAGCATACGTGTCCTAGCTGGGAGGCCCCTTTTCCCCATACTCCCATACTCCACCTCTCAGAAGTTGTTTCCCTGCGTTTGAATGCTGGGAAACCTTCTGTTCCGGTGTGTTAAGGAAGTGGTTGAGTAAATTGAAAACCATTAAAAACAAACAAAACTAAAGTGTCAAACGAGAAATGGTTTTGGTTTTGCATATACTAAAGGAGCAGAGAGGAGACAAGGTCAAGAGTGAACTGTGGTAAGTCAGCAGGAAAGGGGTAAAGAAAACAAAGGGCAAAAGAATCATGACTGGTGATTGGCATTACCTCTGATGAACACAGTGATTTGCATCTGAATGTAAACTTCCTACGGTAGAAATATACAAGCATACACACCCTGCAAAACAGCACTGCTGGATCATCAGTTGCACTTGGACATTCCGCAAGTTTGTGATTCATGCTCCCAAGCAAATGAAGTCTAGGTATCATCCTGGCAGTTCCTACCTTCTAGCATTCAATGCCCCTGGTGGCCCGTGTTGATTTAACAGAAAGAGGAGATGCCTTCACATGGTTCTTAAAGATGCAGGGGGCTCTTGAACTTGTAAAGGGAATTCTTTCAACTTAAATAAAAAGTATTTTTAGGATGTACCTTTTTTTTTTTTTTCTTGAGAGAGGCGGGGGAGGAGCAGAAGGGAAGAATCTCAAGCAGGCTCCACGCTCAGCGCACAGCCCAACATGGGGTTTGATCTCATGACCCTGAGATCATGACGTGAGCCAAAATCAAGCTTAACTGACTGAGCCACCCAGTCGCCCCTAAGATGTATCTTTTAATGCAGGTGAGTACCAATTAATATGTAAAGGTTGGGGAAAAATTAGGTATCGGAGGGATATGTTCATCTTCCGAACATTCAACAAACACTGAATGCCTCACATGTCAGCCACTAAGTTTGAGGATAAAGCAGTGAATAGAGCTAACAAAAATTGGTGCCTTCATCGAACTCACCTTCCAGAATAAACTGCATTCTTTAGTTTCTAATGGTTTTTTTCTAGTTTTCTTCAGTCTTCCTTTTATTCCCCACCCCCCAAGATCAACCTGAATGGCCTACCTCCAGATTCTACATCCTCTCTCAGCGTACTCCCACATTGTCAACGGAGGTGGACACCTTCCCTGTAACACAGGTCATCCGCTCACTTGTTTCTTGGAAGTTCTGCCACTTACTGTCAGGGCAATCGAATTTAAAGAAACCTTACATTCTACAGTTGACCACTCGAATATTATTTTCACATTCGGTGTTGCCTGGTTCACTGCTCGGTCGGCCCGGTAGGACAACTCTGCTTTACCTCTCTGATGGGCTTTTGTGACTCCCACACCTGCGCCATTGAACCCCCGTGGAAAAGTCGGCTTCCATCATTCATTCCATCTTTACACACAAGGCTTTCCACCCCAAGTCTTTATTTTCCATCTCTCACCCTTTCTCATTATTCTTCAAGTCAGGACAAGTCACATATCATGGAAAGGTCCATTCTGAGAGGAAACGTGGGTCCTCTCCTGATCCTGACAACAAAATACTTCTTGGACTTTTAAGCAAGTCACTTTTCCTCTTCTGTGCTTCAAGAGGATGCTTGGTTCAGAGCTTCTGAGCACAGATCATTTCCCCCCATTTTATTTACCAAGGGGCTTTATGGTAATAGAGATTATATGGCCTATTTTTTTTTTTTTTCCTGGAATGGTCTCTATTTCCCACATCCTTTCCCATAAGTATGCTATCATTCTTGTCAGACCGTAGCTTAATTCCCATTAAAAACACAAGACTACAGTTCACCTGCTTGCTTACCAGGGCAATTCACATTCAGATCAAAAGCCTCACACTTTTCTCAAAAGTTTTTCCAAATAGCCCTTTTTCTAACTTCTTCCCACGCCATCATTTATCTCAACTTAAGACCACGTATCAACCTCCTACTCATGCTGCCAACCCACTCTTGGCTCCAGGAATCACTCATCATCCCCGCTCTTTGTGGGCTGCTCTCCTAAACCAGGGTGCACCAAACCCTCCTCTCCCTCTCTCCAGTGCAGGTTACACTCCTGCTGCTCACTCCTGAGTGGGCACCGTTCCCCTGACTACGCCCCAAACCCCAGCACAGACATTCTCCTCCACCAGGAAGTTTTTCCTGACCTACAGGGCTAGGTAAGTGCGGTTTTGAGTAGCCCTTGTCTGACTATACAAATCTCAAGGCTCCTTTTGCTTTCCTATAATGGATGCAATCCCTAGTTTCTGCCTAAGTGGAAAACTTCATTCCAACTCTATGTACTCGAAGGCTGTCTTGTCTCTTTTCAGTTCATTCTATTTTGAGAATAGTGGACAGTGGTTTCAGATTTACAACACAGTGATTCAATAACTGTGTTGGGATAGTCTCACAAGTGTCGCTACCATCTGTCACCATGCAGCACTATTACAATACCATTGACTATGTTCCCCATGCTGTGCCCTTTATTCCCATGACTTATTCATTCCTTAACTGGAAGTGTATCTCCGACTCCCCTTCATCCATTCTGCCCATTTCCCCATTGCCCTCCCCTCTGGCAACCATCAGCTTGTTCTCCATATTTATGGGTCTGATTCTGCTTTGTGTTTATTCATTTTATTCTTGTTGTCTTAATTCCTTAGACAGGGACTAAGAAAATTCAACAGTTTTACTCATCCAGCACTGAACCACAAAGCAAACACTGAAGTGTTTGCTTGTTTTGTTTTGTTTTAATTTATGTAGCCATTAACTGGTTGGCAGTAATCCACAATAAAGCATCAATATATCTCCTTGTAATGGCAGCTTCCTCTTTTAATAACTCAATGGATCTTTAAATACTCACCAAACGCCACATTCTACAATAGCCATCAGGCAAAAGATGTGCCTACCAGAATGTGTTTGTTTAATTCATTCAGTAAAACATTAAAAAAAAGTAGTTGTGGTCTACTGCATCACGAAAACATTACCAGATCCCAGAATATTAATTAAGTCATACTTACGAAGAACAAGGATATACACTAACAAGAGAAAGACGTAATACAATAGGATATGCTAAAGCAACAGTTGGAGTTTTTACTACTTTTCTTTTGGTATTAATTGCTTTAAAGTCCACTACGGAACTTGAATTAACAACAACAACAATCAGTTTTTTCCCCCAACGTTTTCTAGGTTGGTTTGCAAGGTGTTGCAAATCACTGTAATTATAAGAGCCTTCAAGGAAGGCTTAGCTAAAATAGGAGGAGTTTTTGCAGTGCCTTCTAGTTGCAGGGATGGGGAAGACAGGGAAGTGTTTGGTCTAATTCCTCAATTCTCTATTCTTTGTGAAATCTCTTATTAAACCTTCTACAGCATATATCAATAGAGATAGTTACTTCAGGACTCTCAGACTGGTTATTCCCTGGATATTGGGGGTTTTGAATAAATGTTGAGGTGAAGAAGGTGTTTGTGGGTAAACATTTGTCACCCCTAGTTGCACAGCAAGGTCATCAAATTGTTCTTTTCAAGCAACGGTTCTGAACGAGAGGTGGGGTGGGCAGACAGCTAGGATCAAGGAATCAGTTTCAAGATACCAGAATCAGGAAATCTAGGTTCAAGTGCTAGAACGTGTAATGGTATAGGAACTGAAGTCCATCCTTTAAACCTGAGTCAGTTTTTATGGTTACAAGACAGGAAGTCAACCTCAAAGCATTGTTATAAAGATTAAGTGAGATGATCTCTAGGAACACATTAATACACATAATAAAAATTCAAGGCCTCAGTGGAGATGGAGGGTGGGCGGCAGGTCACCCACTGACGCCACGTTGTGCTTTCCAGTCAATGGCAAGGCAATCCTACGTTAATTCTTCACACTAAGTGTGTATGTGTAGGTCTTCCTTCCCCAACTAGACCATAACCTCCAGAATGTCAGGATGCACAATTTCCCCACAAACCAACTGAGTGCCAGGACCAGAAGATGTTCAATACATGTTTGTTATATTAATGAATAAATTACACAGAATTGTATCACGTTAGGCTAGGGCCACAAAAGCTATTTCATAGGGGAGAGTCTTTCCCTACAATCCCCCACACCATCCCGTGGTGTTTCCACCATTTTAAGCAAACCTACATCAGTACAGGTCTCAGTTAATTAGAATTATTTACAGATGTCTTGTCTCCTCAATTACTGGTGTATTTACTTTTTAATCCTCAGCTCTTAGCTGATATTGTTCATGATTCTACTTAACCTTCTGCTGGGAAGTCCTTCCAAAGTCAAATCTCAAGAGTATTTACCAGGACCAGTGTTTAGCCCAATACCATGCTTACAATGTCCTTCACCAATGGGACCCAAAAGACAAGAAAGGAGTGGCTTAGTCATTATGCGGTGTCCATCAGACATTCAAGAAGGACAAAGAGTTCCAACATTCTTTCCCTCACTCTCATACTCACACCCCCCCCAAAAAAAGCCTTTGCCATATACCCAAGTCTCTATCCCATTTTGAGATTTCCCCTTCTCTTAAAGTATAAAAACTGATGTATGTCAGGCATAAATGTAATAATGTGGTCAGGAGATCTGATTTTGAGCTGAAAAGCTCATACTGATCACTCAGATCTTCTTGGGGAAATGCATTACAGTTTCCTTCAAATACCCTTCTTTGGTCCGATGAAAATACAGTGTAGATTCATAATATCTACCTTTGAGGCTTCTCTGTGAGAAAGGGGCAGTTAGTGCTATCAAGCTGTGGGAGTGGTCGGGAAATGAAGGCGTAGATGTGTTCATTAAATAGGTATTCTGAAGCAAAAGGAGTTATTAAACTCAAGGCTGCAGAGTGTCCTACCCCCTCCCCGACCCCAAATATATGCACGGGATCCAGGCCATTCTAGGAAAGGGTGACCATGTGTTTGGTAATGTCTACATTCTTTAGCTTGGGTCCTGAAAATAATATTTAATTCTAATTACTGAATACTGCCTATGAACGGATGGTAGCCTAAGTGCCTTCTATGCGTTCTATCATTTGCTTTAACCTGCAAGATAATGTGATTAGGCAAGCATTATTATGCACACTTTAAAGCTGAAGAAAATGAGCCTCGTGGAGCCTAAATGAACTAAGTTTAAGTCGAATCTAGTTGGCTCCAAATTTTAAATAAGTGCATGTCCTCCTGATAATTAGGAGCTTTTACCTATGCTGGTCTGATAACAAATGTCATCGGTAAAACTTGCTCTCTCTCTGATCAGAATGGGCTAATAGCTCCTGTCACATCACTAGAATATTTTTAACTTGCTGAGAAAGGTGTAAAAATGAATTATTTCCTATTATCAGCTACCACCCTCTCCAACTCCCACGTGCCACACAGCATGGATAGTTTCTTTCTGCAGAGGCTTCTCTGGCTACTTCTCTCTGGTTTCTAATGCCAATTAACAAGGGCTCCCGCATTTCCCAAGCACTCCCACACCCTCAAGTTTTTTTCTAACCCACCTATTAATGCAGCACACGCTAAAGAGAAGAATCCTAATTAAAAAGTCATCCGCACCACCTCATGGAAATCACACCTTCTTTGCCAGGAGGTGTTCAGGGACAGCAAAATGGGACTCCAGTCATTCTGCAAGATTCAGACTCCCAGAGCAATTTGCTGCCATTGGCCAGGTGATAATCCAGTTAGTGCTGGAAGCCATCCAGGCTGTGACAGAATTTGCAAGAACAGAGAATCTTGACCGCCCATAAACACAATCCCTCAAGGAGACAAAGACCCTACCAACATGGGGGTCAGAGCTGTGCAAAGGAGAGCTCAGGATTTGATAGCCAACACTGACAACTCATTCTTTCTTCATAGGAAAAAAAAGAGAGGAGACAGCACATTGAAATACAACTTTCACTGCAATGAGCTATTCCACGCAACCTGAAGGAGAATTCTGGTATTCCAAAGAGTGCAGGCAAAGCAGAGAAGTATCAGCTGGTAGGAAGAGCTGGTCATCTTTGGTTTATGAAGCTCAAAAGCACTTTCCTATCCCTATTTATCTGAGGCTTCATTTCACATGTTCCCAGTGACGATCACTCTAGCACTGGCCAACCCTACACCAGAAGGGTGCTTCCAGATTAAGTTAGTTCCATCAACCACTGCATTGGGAGCGCCATCTTCATTCATCTGACTGAAGTCAATAGCCACTGAAGTCTGTTCTAGTGATCATTCTAATTCGGGTTATTATTTCTTTTAAAGAAACTTACAAAACTCATACAGAGAGTGGGTGTGTGTGTAGGTGTCCTTTTGATAACAGACTTTAAGGTTTGGTAGGAAAAAAAAATCATGAAGGACATCCAATATCAGCTCCCACCTGACCTTTCCCTAAAAAGTGATCCTCTAGCCTTTGGGTGAAAGCCTTAGGTTACTGTAAGTGCACTGCATGCTTACGCAGCTCTTGGAAGATGGGGCTTCGGAACAATGGCTGAACTCTACCTCCCCCCAACATCTGCCCATAAGTTCCGGCTTTGCCCTATATGCCACACTAAAGGAGATCATTTTCTTCCTTATCTTCAAGTCCTTTAAATATTTGGAGACGGTTATTGACAGGTTACTCAAACAAGCCTGATTTTTTTTTTTCCCCAGTCATAGTGTCATAATGGCTGGGATGCTTTCAGATGTAAAATAATGGCCCTGGATTACTCTGAACATTAATGCTGGATACCTAAGGGGATGAATCCGACAATCTCATGTATTTCCATGGAATTTAAATTATCTTCAACCCTGCCTTCATAGCTCAACTTGTGCTTTCAAACTGTCAATCCACCCACTTTGAAACCAACTCACTCAGCATGTCCACACACCCTCCCACACTTCTTCTCATCTTCCCAGAGCACAGTTCCAGGATGAATTTGGCATTGGAAAGAGAACAGGTAGCTTCAGCTGAGTTCTCAGAAAAGGACATTAGACATTAGAAACTAGCCATCCGTTGCTTAACATAAAGGCAAATGCTACGGAGGGAGGGGTAAGTTCCAAGGAGGACATCTTAAAGAAGAACTGATGAGGGCATAGGAATTTCTGAGCTTAACCATTTCTGAACTTAACCATCCAAATCCTGCCTGTCAGAAGCAGCTTCAGAAGACATGCTAAGCGTCTTCACATTCTCATCTTATTATAGCCATAGATGTTCACACAACCTGGAACGCTGCCCCTTGTCAGAGTCTCTAGGAGAGAGCTTCTTTGACTTTGATTTGTATTCCAAGAGAAAAAACAAAACTAAGTTGTAGTAAGTGAGACAACGTCCTCATTTTCTCCTGACCTCTTCCTAAAGAGAGCACAGGACCCGTACTATAAAATACCACCACGGTCACGAGACAGTCCGCTGTCCGCCCACGCGGCGCTTGCGACCGGGCCGTTGCTCTGTTTACCAGAGGCCTCCAAGGCAACTCGATTTAATTCTGACATACGCATACCAACCTTCATTGTGAAACGGTCAATGAAATTTAAGTCCTGAGTTACCATTACAAGCACAAGACTTGAAATTCCAACGCTCTCACTTTCAACTAAAAAGCAATGAGTTTCTGTTTTCAAAAGGGGTCAAAGAGAAATGGTCTCGTGGGATAAGGAAATTATTTTTTTAAGGAAATATCTCCATCTTGTGGGCATTTAGGACTCAGGTTTAGCACCATATACAACGTGTTGCATTTTTACAATTTGATTCAAAAAAGCATTGGCTTGTATAAAGCTTCTGTGAGGGGCTACACAAGTAATATACGAAAACTATTTTCTGGGCGTTCACAATCCAACGTGAGAGAGACACACACATGTATCTAATAAAAGAGAGAAAGCGCTGACACAGGACACAAGGTTTGAGGCAAGCGCGGAAGGATTACAGACGTGAATTTGGACAGCAAGTTCTGGAAGCAAGTCCTGGAGCAAGTGAGATTTACACTGGACCCTGACAATTACCTGATTTCAATAAGTCAGAGGGAAGGAGAAGCTTGCCCTCCACATTAAAATCAGCTTGAGAAGAAGCAGAGGCGGGTATGTTAGTTTCCTATCGCTGCTGTAACACATTATTTACTACAAGCATCGTGGCTGAAAACACAAGTTCATTATCTTACAGCTCTGGAGAAGTCTGACACGGGTCTCACCAGGCTAACGCCAAGTCTGATGCTCCTTTCTGGAGGCCCTAGGGCAGATTCTGTGTCTTTGCCCTTTCCAGCTTCTGGAAGCTACTCACATGCCTTGACTCAGGGCATCTTCCTCCATCTTCGAAGCCCGCAACAGCAGATAGAGTTCATGTCACCTGTCATCATGCACATCTTCTTCCAAGGTCACGTCCCCCCTCGGACTCTCCCCTCTGCCCTCCTCTTCCACTTTTAAGGACGCTTGTGATTACACTACGCCCACCTGAGTCATCCACGAGGCTCGCCCTATTTTAAGGTCAGCTGATTAGCATCCTCAATCCCTCTGCAATCTTAATTCCCCTTTTCCATGCATCCTAACATCTTCCCAGGTTCTAGGGATTAGAACAGGGGTGGGGCGGCATTATTCAACCTATCATGGTGGGAGAAGAACACAGTAAGAGACGGTGAGTAGACTGGGTTTCAGGTAAAGAAACAAAGGCATACGGGAAGGATATAAGGGGAGATAAAGTTGGAAATGAGAGAACTGAGACTCCCCTTTGGCTTCCGAGCATGGAAAACTATTATTTGATCTTGTTGGGAAGAGCACAACTCTGGCCGCACCATGACAGGAGGATGAGGACGTACCTGCTGGAGGCGGGAGACCAATGAGAAGAGCCCAGGGGGTTATGATAAGGGTCTGAACTGATACGGTGATTGTGTGAATAACAGATGTGAAGAACACTGTGTAAGAAAGAATAGGCACGACTCTGATGACCATTAGGGTTCTGGAGAAGACAATGAAAGATTCCACCACCACTCAAGTCTCAAATGAGAGAAAAATACAGCTTTGTTATCAGAGCTTGGGAACACAGTAGATATTATGCAAGTTTTGGGGGGGGGGGAGTTGTCATGATTTAGGAGTTGGTCAGGGATAGGGATAAAGGGAGCTTTACTTAAAGTGACAGGAGTCTGTAAGATTGGCCAGGAAGCCTAGATGAAAAAATAAAGTCGAGAATTGAACTTCAGAGACTTCCTTCACATAAAGGGTGCACAAAGAAAGACAAGAGAAAAAAGGCTAAGACAGAGTGAAGGAAGACTAAAGGACAAGAGAGATGAAAGGGGGGGAAAAAACCCACACAGTGAAAAATGAAAGCTGCACGTAGGCTGAACAGAATAAGAAAGAAGACCTACAAACCCAGGAAATTGAAACTAACCTGGGAACCCAAGTGCTGGAGTAATTCAGCTTTACCAAGGGTTTTCCCCAGGTGAAAGTAATCGCACTTAGCACAAATCAATAGAGGTATGAAACTGGCGCACGGGAATCATCAGCCAACTATTTCCTGATCGATCGACGCGAGATTCGAAATCTGCAAGGGACGGCAAGCAAGCTGTCACCGAAACATAATCATCGACAACTTTTGTTGGAACTTTCCGACCTGCCAGTCACTGTTGGAAGTGCTTCACATTTAGTTCAAGGAACAGATATAATATCCAGGCACTGTTGCAGGTGCTGAACCGACGCAACCGTTGGTCTTCATGAGGCTTCTGTTCTCGTGGATTTCAGACACTCAACAGTCCTCTGAGGCGGGTCTTGCCCCTATTGCTTTTTAGATGAGGACCTGAAGCAGGCATTGCCAACACAGCCGGGAGACATAGAGCTGGGGGCAAAGCCAGGTGATCTGCTTTCAGAGTAACCACAGCAGGTCCCGCCTCTCCGGACAGAATTAGTACCCGATGTGAAGAAGTGATACCTAACAGATTTTTTAAAATAGCTGCATTTCCCATTAGCATTAGTGACTTTCCAGATTTGTATAAATGCTTCTATTTGCCTTCTCACTTTTTCTCTTATAACTAATATTAAAATTCAGAGCTATATCAATAAAGGAAACACATCCTGGGCTTCGGCGAGCAGCAGTATAGTGGGGGATATGCTATGTGGGAGAAATGGGACGTGGTTTCAGTCTGTGGGAACACATTCAGGCAATGCTGTGACATATGCAAATCCAACTGGAAATGCTTTTAATATCTACCTAAACAAGTTGTAGTCCTGCCAAGAAGAAAACATTTGTTGAGAATACAGATCCAACATGTATCCAACCCAATGGGAAGGCTTACGTAAGGGCGTGAGGCTGCAGAGGGGAAGACATCCCATGGCTTAAAGTACGAAGACTGAAAAACCCGCCTGTGTTAGCTACATGTCTAGAGATGGTTGCAACTTTGTGAGGGGAGAGTGAAGTTCTGACGTTACTTAAACTGGAGGTTAGAGCTATGAGATCAAATCCCTTTTCAAGTTCAACTTTGGTACACGCATCATTAGGGCACTGTCTTTGGCAAAAACCAAGTTGTTTGTTTCACCCTATCATTTTGGGTCTGTAACTCACCGATGCGAGGACAAGGACCCCATTCCCTCTTGGTATGACATTCTCTTCCTCCTGTTTGGTGCAAGTGTCATTGAATCCCAGAGAAATTTAGAAAAAAAGTACAAAAATTATGAAGTCAATCAGTCCCAGCCTATGATTATTTTTGTTAAATTTAAGAATATTCTGGGTACAACTGATGTTTTAAGTACACTGTTTGTATCGTTTAAGAGAATTCAATACACAATACCTAAGAAATCATCTTTATGGTTCAAGTTTTAAATGAGGCATAATTGAATAACTTTTGTCTTCTTTTTTTTTGTAAGTAGGTGCCACACCCAACATGGGGCCTGAACTCTTGACCCTGGGATCAAGAGTCGCCCGCTCTACCGACTGAGCCAACCAGGTGCCCCTAACTTTTAAAACTGTAAATTTAAGTTGGTAGCTATAAGAAAAATTAGGTCCTGAAGTTGTAAATAATCTTGTAACATACAGAAGAATTAAAATCCACCATATTTCCAACTTGAATGTATGAGATTTACAAGTGTTATTTAAGCATGTGAGAAAGTTTATTTGTTAGACAATTTAAGTACTTAAAAAGAAAATCGAGTGTCTTAAGCTTATAAGTGCAGTTTAAAATATTTAAGTGATTTAATTCACTAGGTTGTAAAAAAATAAAAAAACCTTTTAAAAGTGATTGCTAAAGTTGCCAGATTTAGTAAAATAATTAGATTTGTAAATTGAAATTAAAGCTTAAGAAAGAACCCAGTTTTTGAATTTGTAATTTTAATAAAGTTAATATTACTATCCCACATGAAAGTAGCCCTTCAATAATCTAAGGATGAAAATCGCAGTTAAGAACATGGAAAAGCTCACCCAGATATCATGTGACTATCCAGGGTACCTGTCACATCCTGGGTTATGAAAGCTTGGGGTAAAGAACCTCTAGCATCCTGGCGAGTTCCTTCTAAAGGGCTGAAGGTCTTGTACCCGACCTGCTGGGGAGTTTGTTATTCATTATTGGTCACATTTATCGTCTCCTCCAAAGGGCGACTGGGTCAAATTTCAGTTCTTGTCCGAGAAGCACAGTTAGGACCTCAGGTAGCAAGTTGTTTCCCACCCTCACACCCAAGAAGCAGACTGCCCAGCCCCTGCTCCCTGGGGTGCCATGCGGACTAAGGAAGCGGTGCTGCTTCATTTCGGGTAGAGGCTTCATCTCACCCAAACATGTTTATAACAACTCTCTACTCTCTTGTTTGCCCTGAAAATGCTAAAAGGTGTATGCGGACAACATGCAAAGAGTGGGATGAATGCACCTCTTTCCCAGCTGGAACGGAATCGCTAGTATTATGTGTTACGACCCATTAACGGCCGTGTGCATGGGATTTTTTTCACCTCCTCCAGGTGATGGATGGGCTCTCCACCACCTTGCACAGCTCCACGTTGCTTCTGCTCATGGACTCTTTCCAGACGCAACCCTGAGCCTTCCTCTTTTCATCAGAATATAGCACAGAAGTAGGAGCTTTGGAACGTAAGCAATGCAGAAGCGTGAGATATAAACGCAGAAATAGCTCTGGAACTGAAAGGCCCCAGCCCACCTACAGTAACAATGGAACAGAGAATCTGTCAACAAATACCCTTCATTAAATGTCCCTTCTCTACCCAACGCCCCCATCGCCTCTCCTGTCAAAGAGTCCAATGCACTGTAACTTTCTTCTAACTATCCAGGGAACTACCTCATCATGCCATCTCCAACCCGGTGACTTTACTCTCAGAACCACCCCCATCTCGTGCTCAAAACAGGGTCACATCCAGCAATCCCAAGCACCGGGACCTAGTCCGCTTCACTTGCCTAAATGCAAGAGCGGAATAATAAGGTACGGCTCTGCTCATGAACCAACCACGGGAACCATCCTGACCACATGTCCTAGTTTGCTTTCCACAGAAACAGACCACGGGATGGACAAAGTCCGAAAAATATAAATAGAATGAATCACTACTGCTGGTGGCGAGGACAGGCGAGCCTTCTAAATGTGCTGAATTAAAGGACAGGGCGATCCAAATTAGCCTGAAGGACAAATGCACAGAACAGAGCAAGAAACAAGAGAAAAACAGCTTTAAGAGAACGATAAGGAAAATTGTCTCCAACAGGCGAGCAAAGGCTTCAAGCAGCTTGCAAAACTTGAAGGGCCTCCGCATCACTCCAAACAAAGAGGGGGAAGGATGCGGACATGATAAATAAAACATACCCTCAAAAATCAATGAATAAAAATTAATTGGCATTGTGGTTTAGCACTGGAGTTGTTGCATTTCCTTGGCTGAAACCCTACCTACCCAGGGGATTTCGAGTAAGTTGATGAACCCATGTGTGTTTCAGAGGTTTTGTGGTCCTGGTGTAATTTCAAGTTAACAAGTTCAGACTTTGCATTTCATGTTACAGCATCTGGACCATTTCCTGATGTGGATGGAGTTCGTTTTAACCTACATTTCCATGCGGTATCTTGAGTTGCTCCACTCCCGTGTCTCTCAAGCTGTCAAGACAGCTCTCCCTGAGGAGATGATAACCTCTTTTAGGGAAAGGAGGCTTCAGGAATGTTTTGAAGAAGAGAATGTCCCCTCTCTGTTGCTCAGAAAACAGCAGGGCCAGCATTTGCCATCTGACAGCCCAGGACAGAGTCTTTTAATGTTCTGGGAATAAAGAAATTTTGACAATGCCAGTTTTCTCAGTTGATGCCCAAATGAGCTTATTTTTCCTTTGCTTTCACTCCAAACTTCCAGATCATTTAGGGATCAGCTCTCCTGCCCAAAGGAGCTGGCTGACCTCACCAGTTGCTCTCACCCCTTCCAGCATGTATGGAGCTGAAATCTTGCAGGAGAGAACTCTGCAGTTCGGTTACATTCTGTAAAGGCCACAGCAGATCTAAAAATACTTAATGAGCCATGTTCATGCAAATGTTTGCCAGTTATAGACGGACTGTCCAATGGCATAAAAGCAACCTAAAAATATATGCAATAACATGTTAGAAATCAAAGCAGAAGGCTCATTAGTGTAACAGGAAGGGTCTACATTTAAAATAAGATGCTTTCTTATTCGACAGTACCAGTGCAGGTCACTCACCCCCATAACTAAGCCCTGTTAAAAAAAAAAAAAAAAAAAAGATAGCATTTCCTTCACCTAATCTGATAAATAATGCATTGATGATGGTGACAGGTTTGTAAAGACTGTGCAAGAGATCATGGGGGCTATGTATCTTCTTAATTCTTCCCTGTCTAATACACGCCACGACCTTCAGCTTTGTGATTTGAACATTTGGCCTCAAATGTCAAAAGGCTTATGCAGTGAGCCGGTGAGTTCAGCTATGTGTGATTGGATTCACCACAAATTCCAGAATTAATGTGTGTTCAACAAGCAGTTATACTTCAATAACATTTCAGCATGAAAGAAAAATGGGGCCAAGAATGTAAAAATTGAAATGTTATTAGCCTGCTTCTCCTTGTTATTGGCAATACTATCATTTCTGGTTAAAGGCTTAGCATTGCTGCTTGAAATTCTCTAGCCTCGCCTAACTGATTGAGACGTGCCAAAGGAATGAATGCGACAGTCTCTCGTCTGCACCAGGCCACCAGAGGCTGTCATCAACAGGGACCCGGGACTACTCCTGAAATCCGATGAATTAGCCTGTCCGATATTCCCCTCCTTCTCCTCACACCACACCCTGAAAAAGACCTAGGGAAAATTAATTACCAATGCATCAATCCATGACTTCCACTGAGATATCTACTAGCTCACAGACCTCCTGAAATGTTTTAACCACACACGCAGGGCAGTGGAGACCAAAAGAGGGAAAAAGGGGGAGGGAGTGGGGAGAAAGAGGGGGGAGGGGAGAGAAGTGGTTTGCATACTTAATGAAGATACTACTCATTCGGATAAAAATAAGAAATAACAGGAAAGCCCCAAACGTCTGAAGCTTGCCTAAGGTATGTTGGCCTTAAAAAGGCTACTCGTAATGTTTCATTTCATTGCTTTCCTTTTGGAGCATGTCTCTGACCCTGGACATGTACCAACAATTTCCAGTATCCCTGGGCTCTGCTCCTGGTGCACCTGTTTTCATCCATCCGGAAGTGTCTCATTATTTGAAATCAGCGTCTTGGTTTTCCTTAGCGGCAAACGTGAGGGTTTTCCATGCCGGCCTTGTTCTCTTATTTGTTTTCCTTTAGATGCTATTAATTAAAGATTCTTTGTTGGAGTAAAGAGGGACTGAATCCCATGGCCAGCAGGTCAGTGCTGGTGGCCTCAGAAAATGGTAGCACTATTCAACTACCAATCACTGTAAGCCGACGGCAGCAAGCAAGCGACAGGGTCAGGAACCACCATTAGCAGTGCTTCTCTGTGGAACGTATCCTGGCGATCATTTGTACTAAATTACAGAACTCGTCTCTGGGTTCATTACAAGGTAGGAAAAGGTATTGGTAGGCATTTTTGTGCCAGAAAACACAATCTCCCCAGAAGAGCAGTGAGTTTCGTCCTTTGCGCAATGAGGGGACTGCCCTGGGCCATCTCCAAGGAACTGCTCTAACATTCTGCTCTGTACGAGTGGGGACAGTCGGGCTGCCACATGATTAAGGTGCGAAGCAGCCCACCAAAGAGCTGAAAACTAATAGTTTCACAGGGTCTTCATAGGGTGCTCCATGCTTTACAGCCAATTTGAATAAGCCTTTTAAAAAGTTGCTTGCCAACCTTTCATGAGATTCTTGCATGACTTGGGATTCTTTTATTCAAAAAAAACAGTGATGGAGCCCATCCTATGCGGACACTGTGCCCAGCACCAGGAATAAGAGTAAATAAGACCCAGTGACCTCAAACAGATTCTTCCCATTAGGTTTCTAAGGGACTCAGGGAATAGGTGGCCTGGGAAATTAGAAAAACATCAGAGAACTGCCCTCAGACATGTCCGTTCCTCATGGATTTGGGGCATTCGACACCGTTCTGACCTTTCTCGCCCCACTTAGAATCAGGCTCCATATCCCTGCCTGCAGGGAGCACCCATGCCAAAAGTACCTATCAGACGCCAAAAGTACCTATCAGACGTGTAAAGACACATTCAAAGTTGCTACCTTGGGGATGATAAACAGCCTGGTAAGAATGAATCAGCTGGAAGGGCACCTGGATGGCTCAGTCCGTTAAGCATCTGTCTTCGGCTCAAAACAAAATCCCAGGGTCCCAGGATGGAGCCCCACATCGGGCTCCCTGCTCAGTGGAGAGCCTGCTTCTCCCTCTCCCCCCCTGCTTGGGCTCTCTCTCTCTCTCTCTCTCTGTTGCTCTCGCTCTCTTTCTCTCAAATAAATAAAATTATTATTTTTTTTAAAAAAGAATGAATCAGCTGGAGACAGTGAGACCCTGGCCATTGCCATCCTGTTCAGACACAGCAGAAGAGACTTTCCACAAAGGGAGCAGGCGGTCAGAATTGGAAGTTTACCAGTCTTTATCTGGGACGCTTCCTGAGTCTTAAAGAACACCGAAACATCATGAGACCAAAAAATCTTTCCAATTATGTCTGAAATCAGGAGATTTCAATTAATTTTTAAAATTTTTAATATTAAGCAAATGACATAAAAAGAAAGGGAAAGAATGAAGTATTTATTACATGCCAGTCATTTCACAAGCTATAGGATTTAATCTTCGAAGTAAACCTAATTAAGGCGAGGTATTATTATCCCCTTAGCAGAGGAGGAAACGTGGCCCAGTTGGAAACAATAAGAAAATGCGCTCGAGGGCATACATTAATAAATTTCTGAGCCAAGACAAAATCTTGTCTAAATGCATTAGAAGTAAAATAGGTAACGGCATGTGTATTACCTTATGTCTTATGTAGACCAGAGCTGCTAAGAAAGTGAAGTGAGAGACACACGCTAAGGGAGTGTGATCTCGGAACACCTGAGAGAATGACCCAATACCCACCCCCTAAACTGTGCCTCCCATCGTCCTTTCTTAACAAGCCAGAGAACATTACTAAGAACTACAGCATGAAGACCCAGATTCCTATGTAATGAAGGGAAGGACTCTTGAATTTAACAACTCTTGACTTTTAACAAATATTCTGACACATAAGGTCAATTACATCAATAACTCTTTCTCCCGTGGCCCATTATGGTCAGGCAGGTCCTGCCTCACCAAGCACATTTCTACTTTTAAGCACCGTGATGCTGTGAAAAGCCACACCGAAAACGAAAGCTTTTGGGGGGTGGGGAAGCACCCCCACCCCATTCTTGCAGTGCATTAAGGATGCAATACTGAATTGTCAGGTACACGTGACCATCGGCAACTGTCCACTGAACATCCACAAAGGGGGGTGAATCTCACCCAAACTTCCCTAATTTTTGTGACCCGTTGTGTCCTTGAGTCGTGGATGTCAAGGTGTGCTCGCTCCCATGACAAGCGGCACCAGCAGCTCCTAGAAATGCAGATTCTGGGCCCCACCCCAGACCTGC
The DNA here is from genome assembly GCF_024610735.1 of Ursus americanus. Lineage (NCBI taxonomy): Eukaryota > Metazoa > Chordata > Mammalia > Carnivora > Ursidae > Ursus > Ursus americanus. The sequence continues at coordinate 13,176,874 of NC_142153.1, forward strand.
AGAATCAAAATCTGAAGTTTACCAACCTTTAGCCTGGAAGGGCCTCCAACAAGAGGCTTGAAAAAACTACATCAAGCCTGGAGGTGGACCCAACCAATCTGTGTTTTCACTTACAAGAAGCCCTCCAGGTGACTTACATACTCATTCAAGGTTAGAATGACTTGGCCTAAAGAGAACACCAGCCTAGTAACCCAGGTTCTAAGTAAGAGGGAAAGGGGGTGTTTGGGTGGCTTAGTCAGTTGAGCATCGGGCTTGGTTTTGGCTCAGGTCATGATCTCCAGGTCATGAGACTGACTTCTGCCTTGGGTTCTGAGCTCAGTGGAGTCCACTTGACAGTCTGTCTCTCCCTCTGCTTCTGCCCCGGCTTCTGCGCGCACGATCTCTCTCAAAATAAATAAATAAAATCTAAATAAGAGGGAAAGAATCAGAAGCTCCAACCAATTACAATGATAGGTAATATTCTAATGAAACTCCTTACAGAGTGTAAAATCAGAAATATGCTTGCCTGTTTTGATAAATGGATGCTCTTCCTTAAAATAAAAGTAACATTTAAATTATGTAGGCCATTAGGTTTACCTTGCTAGAAAGCACGTGTCTAAATTCCTGGATGTTTTGTATATTTATTTCACAACGGTCATCTGTGGTTTTTACACGATATTAGAATATCCATTTCTAATTAGAAGTTTTTTTAATTTAAATTTTTCAATTTTTAAAACTTTATTTTATGATGGTTAGGGAGGTGAAACATGTAGTACTACCTTATAAAATACAGTTTATATCTGAAATCACAAGGATATAAATAGATGGAGTGAAAGATAGATGGATGGCTGATTAATAAATGATAGATTGGTAGATAGCATGGTATCTTCTAACTATATGGTGATTTTCACTGGAGCAAATCTACTCTCTACAGAGCCTGAAAAGTCATCTCTGCTAGGGGCACCTGGGTGGCTCAGTCGTTAAGCGTCTGCCTTGGGCCCAGGGTGTGATCCCGGAGTTCTGGGATCGAGCCCCGCATCCGGCTCCTCTGCTGGAAGCCTGCTTCTTCCTCTCCCACTTCCCCGGCTTGTGTTCCTTCTCTCGCTGGCTGTCTCTCTCCGTCAAATAAATAAATAAAATTTTTTAAAAATGTCATCTCTGCTAGATTATCAACCACATGAGAGCAAGAAGTAAGCCTCACTAATGAAAGTGCTCAATAAAGTATTTGTCAGATAAAAGGAGTAAATTCACGGCATAGGGTATTTTTCCTTTGAAACTCCGAGTTATAAATGCGCTCTAGAGAAGTTTTTCTGAGTCCAGAAGGAAAAGCTGCCAAACAAGAAACAGTTCTTCCCCAATGTAGGGGAGGATAAACTCTTCCTCTACACTCTTCAGGTGTGTCCCTGAGGTTGGCGAATTAAACTGACAAAAAGCCAGACTAACAGGAAAAAAGGCATATACATTCTAGTGATGTTTTTCATTTTTATGGGGCCGGGGGCTTCACAGAAAACAAGCGAAACACCAATTAAATCGGTCGGCTTGAGAACTTATATTTTAAGAAAGGGTGATAAATTGCAGAGAAGTGACTAGACAAAGGAAAAGGGGTTCGAGCTTCTATGAGCAGTAAACTGAGAAAGTGAATATCCTCGGAAACTCATGAAAGATAAGGGTCATTTTAGTAACATGAGTTTGTGTGGACTTCTCTCAGGGCAAACTTCCCATCTCTGCTGCTCACGGGTGTTCTCTTCCTCCTGGTATATGAGAAGGAACGAGGGTACATTCACAACAAAAAGCGGATGCCCTGCTTTTGGGCCAAGAAGGGGAAAGCAGAGAGTTCTTCCTGGGTTTGCTTTTTCTCAATGCCTTTGGCTCGAAATAATCCTGATGACAAAGAGGCATATTTTGGGGTGGGATATTCTGATCCCCTTCACCAGTAACTCCCAAATCTCTGAGTCAGTGAAGAAAAATACCTCTGCTTGCTGGTTCTTTTCCTCTGGGGTACTCTTTTTTTTTTTTTTTTTTTTTATTTATTTGACAGAGATAGAGACAGCCAGCGAGAGAGAGAACACAGCAGGGGGAGTGGGAGAGGAAGAAGCAGGCTCATAGTGGAGGAGCCTGATGTGGGGCTCGATCCCATAGTGCCGGGATCACACCCTGAACCGAAGGCAGATGCTTAACCGCTGTGCCACCCAGGCGCCCCTTCTCTGGTGTACTCTTATACATGTGACCTCCTTTAGGCTCTGGATCCCTACCCATCCTGGCAAAGAGGTTTAAGAATCACGACGGCAACAGTGATAGCCATGGGCTATTTTCCCCTTTCCACTTGTTTCTTTCTTTCTTTCTTGTTTTTTGAATTATGTTCAGTTAGCCAGCATATAGTACATCATTAGTTTCTGATGCAGTGTTCAACTATTCATTAGTTGTGTATAACACCCAGTGCTCATCACAACACGTGCCCTCCTTAATACCCCTCACCCAGTTCCTATATAACAAGAAGGAACTCCTGGCAAGAGAGGGAAGGGAAGGTTGATCAGGTTGGCAGATCATTCGGTGAGTCATAAACCCAAGATCCAAGCACCCTGGGCCAATCTAATATGCTATGCAATGGAAACAGCCCAGTATCAAGATCTTTTTTTCTTAACGCTTTCATCGACTTCTCTGCTTCTGTATTTTTCTGCCATTAGGAGAAACAGGGTGTGGGGGGCTGGGGGAAGGGATGGCTTACAAAAAAACAAAGCCAACCCCTTCTCCTGAGTGTGGGCTGAAGGTTAATTTTACACTCCAGCTAAAGCAAGATGAGGAATGTCCTGGTAGGCAGGAGAGTGGGTGGGTGGCAGATGTCTCACTCTGCCTTTTAGAAACCCACGTTTTAAAAGTGGAGTCCTGAATATGCAACCCCCTTGAGAAGCAAAGCAGCCAAGAGCCCTGCATGGAGGGAACACAGACAAAAAAAGAACTAGGCCAAACAGCAATTAGGAGGAGACATTAACCGGGAAAATGCCAGAGGACTTTTCTCCTCTCTTCTCTATTCTCCCAGATACAAATTTAAAACTCACTGTTAAAAAAAACCCAGAATATTCTGTTATTTGATTTGCTTTACTCTTAACTGCTCTGAGGACTGTCATCAGGGTGGACCCTGTACATCCCTCACATTATAACCATGGAGATCTGTGTGACCCGGAGTCGCCAGAAATTTGAACTTGCAGAGTTCATGCCTCCCACTTCCAAGTTCACTTTGCCTTCGATAAACTTTTTAATGCATCTATTTTTCAAGGCCGTCAAAAAACAATGCATTCACTTCATCAATCGTAACTCTCCATTTTGATGGAGATGGTGCAGAGAATGGGCACCATGGGTAACGACTACAGGAAAATTCTGGAATTTGAGGATGAGCATTCACTTTTCTCAGGGTCAGCAAATGCTACTGGAGACAGCAGCAGAAATTCCAAGGTAGAAGGGCAACTTCATCCTCATGCCATTCATCTGAGGTCAGTAATTAAATAATTTCCTCGCATTCCAATGAAGACATCTGACATTCCAAAAAGAGGCTGTGGGTATTCTAGCGATTTTGCATAAGTGTGAGAGCCAGAAGCCTGCAGGACAAATGCATTATTTAATTTTCTACTATCACACACTAAACAGGTTTTTTGGACTCTAGACATCAATTTGTTCCAATACTAAAGGCCCCAGTGGTAAAAAGATATGAAAATATTCAAAGTAAACTAATGCCTCTGAAACTCTTGGATCAGAATACTAATGCCTCCATCTGAAAAGGCCTTTAGTCTGTTATCTTTCCATTAGAAACCTTTCACATAAGTCCATTTGGACAATAAATACCTGCGGCTCATGGAGCGCTAGTCGGTAATATCCATTTATTTTTCTGTGTAATGCCCTTCCTTGTCTGCATGCCGTGTGCAAATTCATCAGCGGCACCGTTTTTGTATTTTAAATCCTCAAGCATTCAAGAAAGCAGGTCTCTCCTGTGTCTCTTTTTAGCTAACTTTGGGTGGCAACTAGGATAGCATCGTGCGCTTTTGGTGCTTGATAACATTTGTTAATGAAGGAAATTAGAATTCTCGCTTCTCCGCGCATGCGTGCGCGCATAATTACGCTCCGAAGATCGAAGCCGTTGACAAATCTGTAGGGTGCGCTGTGACTCACATCAATTCACACACTACCTCATTAAGAATTTGTTAGGTGGTTGCTCTGTGCCAGGCCCTGAGTACTGTCCTTCGAATTGGGCAGAGACTGCTTGGCCATAAACAGCTCGCCAAATACAGAGCCGTGATGTATGCAACTCTCTCATTCAACAAACGTGTCGAAGGACAGCTCACTGCCTGGGTGGCTGTGGGGAGTGAGGATAGGGGATTCACAGGAAGTGTGGGTGCTTCGCTGGAGAAGGCTCTAGTTTAGGGTTCCTTCCCGACGGGACGAGGCTTTCCCTTATCATAGGAACGTCACACTTCTTCCCTTATTATCACAGTGTGCAGAACAGAATGAACTTGGAGAGAGAACTCCACTAACCATCAGAAAGGCCCGAGGCACAACCCTCCGTGTTCGAGCTAACAGACTTTCAGCAACACGTGCCGATGAAAAATGACCTATATTCAGTAATAAGAGGCAAACAGCTTCCTAGCAGGGCCCACGCACATCCTTTGGGACACACAGACAGGAACACGGAAGTGCCCAAGTTAGGACATGGCATCCCAATTAAGAGTGTGAAAAAATGAAGACGCCTGAACACTTCTTCTGGAGTTGAAACCTGAGCTCAATCACCCATGTGACCTTGGTTGGGCACGTCTTACCTCTTTCTGTACTTGTGTTTTTTCATTTGTAAAATTAAGATAGTAAGAGTTCCAACCACGTTGGACCAGGGTAGAGGACTATACATCTTAACATATATAAGAAACTTAAAATCATACTTGGTACCTAGTCAAGCGTTTTATAAGGATTTGCTAACAAATGAATGATTCAATTACTCACGTTTCTTATTGAGGGAGACGCCGATTGCTTTCAGAAGCACTGTAGTTAATCTTCATTTGTGAGCATACTTTATAAACAGTACATAGCTCTCCCTATATGACGTAGATGACAGTCCCTGTGTCATAAGGTGTCACATGAATTATTACTTTATCATTAGGTAAATTCAAAAGCACTTTTGCCTTCCTAAGTCCCAGGGTAAAGAACCAATCTACATATTACTATAGCGCTCCATGTTATTAATAAATAAGAGTAGGCCAGAATAGGAAAACCCAGGGAAGCATATGGCTGGCTCTCTTACTGAGGGTATTTTCTTTATTGGTAGAGGACAGTAATAACCTGCTCTGGGCCAGGCACAGGACATGTAAGCTCATGGTCACTAGAAGTGACGAGGATGGAATTTTAGTGAGCCATTAGAGTGCATTAGCATGCATTTCATCAATCCAGATGTATTCTGCACTCATGGACAAGACATCTTACTAAGTGCTAAACAGGTTACATTTGCATTTTTGGCCTTCGAGGAGTTTAAAATTTAGCTGAGGTATCACGTCTAGTATAATATAAACTTAACAAAAATGTGTCACTGTTTTCTGGAAACAGTTCCAGAAAAATCCAGAAAAGAGTATTTTATAAGAAATCATTATGGGTCAAAATGGTCTAAAAAGGCTTTGTGGAAAAGGAAGATAAATGGTAAGACTCTGGGACCAGATCTGATGCCTGTGGGGTTTTCTTCCATACCACCGAGCAATTCTGCCAAAGGAACTGCTGGGTGCTCTACAATACAGCTCAATTCCTACTCTATCGACCTGGAGGGCTCAGTCCCACCAGGCTGTCCCCACTTCAGATGCCAATCGAAAGTTCAGGGTGTTACCTGGGCTTCTGTCCACTGAGCTATAAATGAGAGGTACCCATAATCATCTTCTTAGGTTCAATTAATTTGCTAGAGAGGCTCACAGAACTCCAGAAAGCACCTTACTCCCTAGATTACCATTTTGTTACAAAGGACATTAAAGCATCCCAATCAACAGCCAGATGCAGACTTACATAAGGTGAGGCAGTGAATGAAGGAGCTTCTGTCCTCCTGGGAGTCCTCAGCCCAGCATGGTGGCACATTTCAGAAGGTCTCTGGTTCACCAACCTAGAAGCTCCCTGTACTCTGTCCTTTTGGGGTTTTTAATGGAGGCTTCATTACTTAGGCACGAATGATTGAACTATTTGCTCCTTAGCAATTGTTCTAACCCTCAGCCCCTCTTGTGGGGAGGGGGCCTGAAAGTTCCAACCCTCCAATCATATGATGGATTCTCCAGGCAACCAGCCCACCAGCTTGGTGCTTTCTGAAAGTCACCTCATTAACATAACAAAAACACCTTTCTGGCTCTCAGCTCCGGAAATTCCAAGGGTTTTAGGAGTTCTGGTGCCAGGAAAGGGGTCAAAGACTAAGTATATGTTACTTACTATAAATCACAATATCACACTTGGGAACTGACTCTTGAAAGACAGAAATGCATAGAACAGATAAAAAGGTCATGCTGAATAGATCAACATTGTAGGCAAAAGGTCAAAGACTGGAGATTGCAACGCACAGCAGTCAGTGTTAGAGTAAGTTTAGTTATAATACAGAGAGGTCCTTAATGGAACTAAAATACACTGAACCACTACTGTGTATAAGGAACAGGCAGGATGCCAGGGGTAGCAAGCTAAAAGACAGGCACGCGATCTCATGGAGTTTCACTACAGTTAAATACATAAAAAAAGGAAAAATACTGACAACATGATGTGAAATGAGTTAATTACATAAGATTCTAGTTCCCAAGCACAGAAAATACAAGCTCCGTGAGGGCAGGAACCAAATCTGTTCTCTTGTTATTTGGGCAAAGCAGATGCTCAGGAAATATTTGTTTAATGAAGAAACATCAAAGAGATTTAAAATATTCTAGACAAAAGTGGGATACAGACCAGTATTATGGAAAGGGAGTTCGAGAGTCAGGAAATGCTTCATGAATGAGTTGCTATGGGCACTGAGTCATGAACAATGGGCAGATTTCCATGATAGCGCAGAATGGAGATGTAATGTTTCGGGGAAAAGGCCCTAGACACCTAGCTTGGGGTTGGGACGGAGGAACTGGAGTTTGGTCCAGGAATGATAATGTCCACTAATGATGACCATTATCATCAACTTGGAAAAAGAAAGTTTGAGTCTCCCTTCTGATAGATGCTAATCACTAGGACTTGAAGGGGAACAGAATATGTCACCCCAAAATATGCCACTTCGGCATATCAATTATCTTGAAGAGAGGGTATTTAACAAAGGGCCTGTGCAAGAAGGACCCTCTGACCTTCCTTTGTCGCCCTGAAATAAATCTCCCATGTGAAATGTACCTTCCCCGTACCAATCATATCCAAAAACTGTTGCCAAGACCAACGTCCATAAGCTTATTGCCTATATTTTCTTCTAGGAGCTTTACAGTTTCAGGTTTTGCATTCAAGTCTTCAACGCATTTTGAGTTAATTTTTGTGGAGGGTATAAAATAGGGGTCTAATTTTATTCTTTTGCATGTGAATATTCAGTTTTCCCGCCATTACTTATTGAAAAGACTATCCTTTCTCCATTGGGTATTCTTGGTCCGCTTGTCAAATATTAGTTGATTGTGTATGTACGGCTTTACTTCTGGGCTCCCGTTCCATTCCATTGATTGATGTAGACACATATTTATGCTAGCACCACACTGATTCCGTAACTATAGATTTGTAGTCTAGTTTGGACCCAAGAAGCGTGATGCTTTCCACTATGTTCTTCTTTCTCAAGATTGCTTTGGCTATTCAGGATCTTTTTGTGGTTCCATTTGAATTCTTGGATCATTTGTTCTATTTTGTGAAAAATGCTATTGAAATTTTCATAGGGATTGCACCCAATCTATGGATGGCTTTGAGTAGTAGAGACAGCTTAACAATATTAATTCTACTGATGCATGAACACAAAATATCTTTCCTCTTGTTGTACCTTCTTTAACTTCTTTCATGCAAGTCAGTTTTCAGTGCTCAGATCTTTCCCTGGTTAAATGTATTTCTAAATATTTTATGGTTTTGGATGCTATTGTAAATAAGATCATTTTCTTTATTTCTTTTTCAGATATTTCATTGTTCACGTATGGAAATGCAACTTATTTTTGTATGTCAATTTGGTATCTTGCAAGTTTACTGAATTTATTAGTTCTGAGGATTTGAATTTCTAATAGCTTCCAGGTGCTGCTAATGCTGTCTGCTCTCCCTCCACAATTTAAGTAGCACTGATCTAAAGGGGATGAACTTAAAGAGCAAGGAATTTGGGTCAAGCGAAGTCTATCTCGGAAAGTAATTAGGGCTGAGGGAAAAGCATTTACTAAGGAACAATAAGACATTATTTTTCAGCTTTCCTAACATCCTGTCATCACCACCACCATTACCACCATATTTAAGGCAAATAAACTAATCCTTCACTTAAATCCTCTCCTTAAGACAATCTTTAAAATATTCTTTTAATAGTCCCAAAAATACAATAACAAAACTCCAGTGGTCAAAAAGCGTACGGAACACCACCAGCCTAAACCGAAGGGTTATGAAATTGCCCTTTAGCAATGGCCATTGTTTTCCTTTCCTTCCTTCCTTCTTTACTCTAGACCAGCCTGTTTATTAAAAGAGATTAATTTCAAATTGATGACAACATGTATCGTTGCTGCAGCTAAAAATTCTACAAGGAGCAAGAGGGGAGGTGGAGGGAGGGGGAGATTTTGGAAAATGCTGGAAAAGAGCCTCAAAAAAAAAAAATGGCAGGATTTTTGGAGGGAAAATTTCAGAACCTTTCAGACAGAGGAATATTATTTCCTGATAGAATATTGTTGAATTTCCAGACCTCCTGTAGTTCTCCTGTGACTGGTGTAAGGCTGTAATTATGGCAACAGACTCTGAAGAAGCAGATGCAGAGGAAAGACTTGGAGATAGATTTGCGGAAATTCTCCCCTACGTGGGGAGGAGAGAATAAGTCCTCCAAGGTAATGCTTCCTCTCCATGCAATGGCAGTACCTTATGGAACACAAGTTAGCTCACCCAAACGATCTTCTGTTTTCACGGCAACTGCCCATGTATTGGGCACATTGCCTAACAGACACGTTTTTAAGTACTTTAAATGTCATTTAAACCTCAAAAGATGTCCTAGAAAAATATTGTATTTTTTCCACTTCACGGATAAGGTAAGAGGCTCAGAAAGGCTAAATGACTTGAAGGTCAAAAAGTCATACATGTTAGTAGAAGGATTCAAACGGTTTCAAAGCCTGGACTCTCACACCTGTGCTCTCCTGGGCCCATTCCTATACGCAGCTGATGAGAAGTATGTAATCACAACCTCCCAGCTGTAATGAGACCCTCCTGCAGCTCTCCACCAAATGGCTGGTGATTTGTCCCTGGGCAAATACCCTGACCTCCTGGAATGCCACATTCTTCCTATGTAAAATGGAATTTTATCAATTCAATAAGCATTTCGTAGGTATTTAGTAGGTTCTTTGATAAGTGTTTTACCAGTGAACACTCAGCAATTCCACTTCTCGGCCACAGAACCTTAGGCAACTTTCTTCCCCTCTGTGCCATGGTGACAAATAAGAGTATTTACTTCCCAGAATTTTTATACAAACTAAATGAGCTATTCCACAGAGACCACTTAGAACAGCCTGGCTGGTACAAAGTAATCATGGTAAAGATGAAGATAGTGATGTCACTGTGCTACGCGTTATCCATACCTGCCCCCAAACCTCCCCCAGTCTCCACATATAGCTACAAGAGATTCATGCTGCTGAAAGCATGAGCTGGAGCAGTCCACAGATATTAGTTCCCACAGAGTCATTCAGAACCTTGCAAGAATTATGTTTACTGGAAGCTGGGTAGTGGATGGGGAAGAAAAGCCAACTGAGTCTGGACTTACGAAGTGCTGGACGGAGGTCCAGGGATAGGGAGCTGGGGAGCTGTGCTCTGAAGCAAATGGAAAAAGCGGATAAGGGTCGATGTATACATTACTTAGTCAGGTGAGATGCTGTACATTTAAATGATACAATTTGACCCCAGGATAAAAACATCACCCATAGCTAGACTGCCTCTGTAATTTCTCATCCAAAATGAGACACTTTAAATGTGAACAGAGGGAGATAACATTATTACAATGGACCAAAAAGTATAAATGAGACTTCTAGTCACATTGCCGCCCTTCCTTTGATATCAAAATTACTAAATTGAAATAATCCTTTTCCTAGAGTCAACGAAGATCATTCTCATCAGATTTGGATTACCCTGGGGACTTGGAATTCAAATACAGTTCTAGAAGAAAGCATGATGTAGTTGAAAGAACAGAAACCTGGAAGACAAAGAGCCCTAAATTCAAGATGGTTCACTCCAGAAACGTCTATCCTATAATTTCTGTTGCTGTTGACCCTCCTAAGGCTAGGATGATTTTAGCAGATGAATGGATTTGGGAAAACTCTGTGTGTGTGTGTGTGCGCGCGTGTGTGCGTGTGTGTGTGTGTGTGTGTGTTCATCATCACATACACGTGCATTACAAACACACACACACACACACACACACACACACACACTCACTCAATGTGTTACATCAAAGGGGAAAAGAAAATCAAGTCCTTCTACTAAGACCAGGGAAAAATCTGCAACAGACTGATTACTTTCCAGGAGGTAAACATTCTCTAAACATTTCGAGTAATCTCAGATTGAATGTGCTTCCACACTGAAATTAGCCAAGTCCCCCAAAGAGTTTATCACTTGGTTTAGGAGGAAGAACTAACAATGTACAAAGGGTACAAAGAGAAGCATAAAAGCAAGGACTAACACATACACGCTTCAACAGGACAGAAAGGAGAATAGGGAACTTGATATTTGTTCCCTAATGACTGCAAACAAAGTCACCTTCTGTTGGGAGAATGAACATTCAGAGATAGGTCAAGAAAAGGTCCCTTCCAGAAGTGGAGTTATCGTGTGTCATGGTGAGCTGTTCATAATGTATGTAATTGTTGAGTCACTATTTTATAAGCCTGAAACTACTATGTCAACTAAACTTCAATTAAAAATAAAGACAAATTGGGGGCACCTGGGTGGCACAGCGGTTAAGCGTCTGCCTTCAGCTCAGGGCGTGATCCTGGTGTTGTGGGATGGAGCCCCACATCAGGCTCCTCTGCTAGGAGCCTGCTTCTTCCTCTCCCACTCCCCCTGCTTGTGTTCCCTCTCTCGCTGGCTGTCTCTCTGTCAAATAAATAAATAAAATCTTTAAAAAAATAAAAATAAATTAAAAAAATAGAAAAATTGCCTTTGAACAGTGGATAAGGATACCAAATTATCTTATTAGACTATATTAAATAATTTCATTTTTTCAACCAAAATACCTGCTTTAAAAGGAGTCAGAAAAAGCACATAGAAAAATAAATATCATAAGCTTCCATATTAGAAGCAGTGAAGAAAGGGGCCCTTTCTTATGTGCCTCTTCTAAGAGGATCATCATAGAACTTACAAGTCCTGCTTCGGTTCCCGTGATGAAAGCTACTTCTGCCTGATACATCACCGTCAGATACATTAACATACAGACTTCCGTATGTAAATCTAATTCTGTATTACATCCCAGGTCTTCAATTTATGGCACCAATCAGACCTGAAGGGAATGATTTCAGAAAGCACCACTTCATTAAAAAGAAATCTTAACGCCCTTAACCACAGTTTGTTAGAAAAAAGAATTCTTTCTAGTGTGAAGCTATAACCATCAGCAGGAAAGGATCTGGAGCAGAAATAATACAGTGCCTTTCTTCTTGATTAGAACTAGATATTCATCACATTCTCATTGGAATCCATAATCTACCTTCTGAGAATCACCAAAGAACTAAAGCCACCAAACAACATTTACCCCAAGCTGCATCGAGACGGAGTCAGAACATGCCTCCTCTATTCAGTATCTGGCTGGGAACTTTTTCCCATTTGTTCCCATCTGAGCATGCCAGCTTCTGTGGTAGACTTCCCCCTGCCAGCAGTAATTTAGGGATCTGCTGAGACTAACTCCTGCTGAATCATCTCCACGCCCCTCCCCTGGATACTGTCGCTCATTGTCATGCACAGCAAATTGACTCAAGGCAAGGAAGTCGCTTTGTGCTCCAAGAAAGAAACTGCCATAGGTACATATTTTACAGGCATCCGTAGCATTTCCTTCTCAGTACCAAGGAATACATCATGCTTAGTCAAATAAATAGGGGTATTCGGTTTTTAGCACCCACCGACAGAAAAAACTCAGGAGGTAGGGTATGGTACAAAGAACATGTATGGATATGTAGTCTAAGGCCACGTGGGGTCAATTCTTTCTGTTCCCAGTTACTAGTTTTAAATTCAGAGGCCAGTTAACCAACCTCTTTGAGCCTAATGGTCCTTGTTATAAAATGGTGTCATGATGTCTGTAATAGATATTAAGATACTTAAGCATCGTGGTACGTGTGTGTGTGTGTGTGTGTGTGTTAATATGTGATAAACAGAGCTTTAATTTACAATCAAGGGTCTTTACTTGTCTGAATTGGGTTGGTTCTCATATAATCTAAAGGATACAGTAGCTACTAAAACACTCGTTATCTTTATCTCTGATCAGCAAAAGAGATTTTTATTAAATAGCATCAAAGATTTTTGAAATGGGGTTTCATTGGCAAATTTGGTGGTGCAAGTTCAAAGTGTGTGGATAGGCTAGAAATGTTATCCATTTCCTTACACGAACTTGTTATACAAAGTCTTTACCTTTGAAATGGGATGTGAGATTTGGTTTTTAAACAGCCTTGAATCTCACCACTATTACATAAGATTCTGATTATGAAGGCCAATTATAATATTAAACAATTCTTGCCTCTAGAATAACTGTTGTGTTTGCTGCAATCAATTTTTTTTATACAACCTGTGGGTAGAACTCTTAAAAGAACAGACCTCCGGATGTTGTTCAGCTAACATGACTGGGGCTAATTTCATACTTTCATTCTAACAAATATTTGAATTTGTAGCAAGGTCTGCATCAAACTATACTTTAGCATATGACAGCAAGGCTATCAAGGAAGATACGTGTAACTGTCCCTACCTCCGTTGACTGTTCATTAAAAAACAAAGCAGAACAACAATAAAATAGCACCAAAAACACTTGAATGTGAAAAACCAAATTTGGTTCCATCAATTTACAAAGCATAGAGAAATAAGTAAAAATAATAACCGTGTATTTTACTGGGATCCACAGGCTTCAGTAAGGACAAACAGGTAATGTTATGTACCTGGTACTTAGGCAACAGTAAAGGAGTAGTACTCTAACGATGAGGGAACAGAAGGCAAGCTGAGGACAAAGCAGAAACTGACACCCCGCAAACACCCCCCCCCCCCCCCCCCCCCCGCCAAGGGATGTACCTGACATCCCTCAGGCACTCCTGGCCACCCTGAAGGACAAAGAAATAGTTAACCTATAGAAACCACAATCCTGCAAGACTTAAGTCTCCCTCAGTTTACAAATGTCTTAGCAGTTTACAAGAACGAAGCATTTCGATCAATAACCTAGCTTCCGGAAGGGAATGTAGATACGATTAAAGGTCCTTATAATCTGCAGCCTCCAGGAAGTTGCCAAACATCTTAATGTTAACGCCTTGCTAGAGGGAACAACAACCTTAACTTGACAATAGCAAGGCCTCCAGTATCCTGCGAATCTTCTTTAACATATGAAACTAGTATTTTCTCAACCTCCCTTTTTCCTTACCTCCCCCAATCCCACAGTATATAATCAGCCACCCCTCACAACCCGGGAAAGCAGTTCTTTCTGCCCACAGGTCCTGTCCCTGTGCTTTAATAAACCACCAGTTTTGCACCAAAGACGCCTCAAGAATTCTTTCTTGGTCGTCGACTCTGGACTCCATCACACTGAACCTCACCTATATTCTATGACCTCATCACTATTATTGTGAAAATCAAATAGGTCCTAGAATCAGAATTTTATTGGCACAAAGCTGGGTCCCTAATTGAAGAATCTCTCCTTCTTGTTGTTTCCTTCTTGGTCTTAGATGAGTGATTATGATTCATGATCAAAAACTGGATTCTGTTGAATACAGCATTGATTCTCCTTTGCCTCTCATAGGCAATACCTAGGATACACTTTTCAGTCAGCATCTCTCATTAACCTAGTCTGTTGCCCTATACTGGCCAAACAGGTGCCCCACTTTATACTTCAGTATAAAACATGCTGGGGGCGCCTGGGTGGCTCAGTCCTTAAGCATGCATCAGCCTTTGGCCCAGGGCGTGATCCCGGCATTCTGGGATCGAGCCCCACATCAGGCTCCTCCACTGGAAGCCTGCTACTTCCTCTCCCACTCCCCCTGCTGTGTTCCCTCTCTCGCTGGCTGTCTCTGTCAAATAAATAAATAAAATCTTAAAAAAATAATAATAATAATAAAACATGCTGAAATGTGAAAATATGTAAATTGTGACATCAATATAAAAAACAAGATAAATTGTGGCATCAATAACATAAAATGTGGGAAAGTAGAGTATAAAAATGAAGTAGTCACATAGGAATGAAGTTAAGTAGTTGTCATATTAAAATAGACTATTATATCTTACGTAACTCTCATGATAATTGCAAAGAAAAAAAAACCTGTAGGAGATACACAAAACGGAAAGAAAAAAATCAGAGCCAACTACCACAAAAATATTACCAAATCTTTACTCAACACAGTATGGAAAGTAATAGTCACAAGCAATCAAACAAGAAAAGGCTATAAAAGGCACCCGATTGGTAAGAATGAAATAAAACTTACTATTTGTAGATGACATGATACCATACAAAGAAAAACCTGAAGACTCTATGAAAAAACTATTAGAACTAAAGAATGAATTCAGTAAAATTGCAGAATACAAAATTGATAGAGAAATCTGTTGTTTCTATACACTACTGATGAACTATCAGAAAGAGAAATTAAGAAAACAATCCCATTTACGAATGCTTCAAAAAGAATAAAATACTTAGGAATATATTTAACCACGGAGGTGAAACATCTGTACTCTGAAAACTATCAAACACGGAAGAAAGAAATTGAAGATGACACAAATAAACAGAAAGATCTTGCTCATGGATTATAGAAAATATTGTTAAAATGCCATATTACCCAAGGCAATTTACAGATCCAATGTAATCCCTATCAAAATACCAATGACTAGAATAATCTTTCTTTTTTTTAAAATTTTATTTATTTATTTGACAGAGAGAGAGAGGCAGCGAGAGAGGGAACACAAACAGGGGAAGTGGGAGAGGGAGAAGCAGGCTTCCCCCTGAGCAGGGAGCCTGATGAGGGGCTCAATCCCAGAACACTGGGATCATGACCCGAACCAAAGGCAGACGCTTAACGACTGAGCCACCCAGGTGCCTCTGACTAAAATAATCTTAAAATATATAGAGAACCACGAAGACCCCAAATATCCAAAGCAATCTTGAGGAAGAACAAACCTAGAGATATCATGTTCCCAGATTTCAAACGATACTACAAAGCTATAGTAATTAAAACAATTTGGCACTGGCACAGAAGGAGACACACAGATCAGTGGAGCAAAAAAGAGAACGAAGAAACTCCTACTTAGTTAATCAATGACAAAGGAGCAGGCAGGAACATATAATGAAGAAAAGACAGTCTCTTCAATAAATGACCTTAGAGAAACTGGACAGCTACAAGAAAAGGGATGGAACCGGACCACTTTCTAACACCATATACAAAAATAAACTCAAAATGGAGTAAAGACCTAAATGGAAGCAAGACCTGAAACCATAAAACTCCTAAGACCTTACATAAAACTCCTAAAAGAAAACATAGGTAGGAAACCCTTGGACAAAAGTTTTAGCAATGTGTTTTGGGGACTGTCTCTGCAGGCAAGGGCAACAACAGCAAAAGTAAACAACTGGGACTACATCAAACTAAAGCAGCTTTTAAATAAGAGATAAACCATCCACAAAACAAAAGCAACCTATTGAATGGGAGGAGATATAGAATAGCCAAATATATAAAGAATAACTCATAGAACTCAACACCCAAACACTCAAAAATTGATTAAAAAATGGACAGAAGACCTAAACAGACATTTTGCCAAAGACCTCCAGATGGCCAGCAGACACATGAAAGCATGCTCAGTATCAGCAATCATCAGGGAAATGCAAGTCGAAACCATAATGAGAGATCACCTAACACCTGTCAGAACGGCTGGTATCCAAAAGACAAGAAATAATAAGTGTTGGTAAGGATGTGGAGAAAAGGAAACCCTTGTGCACTGTTAGTGGAAAAGTAAATTGGTATAGTCATTATGGAAAATAGTATGGAAGTTACTCAAAAAATTTAAAATAGAAGTATTATATAATCTAGCAATTCCGCTTCTAGGTATTTATTCAAAGAAAATAAAAACACTAACTGAGAAGATATATGCACCTTTATGTTCACTGCAGCATTATTTACAATAGTCAAGATGAGAAAGTAAACTAAGTGTCCATCAAGAGATGAATGGATAAAAACGTGATATATACAAACACCGGAATATTACTCAGCCACAAAAAAGGATGAAATACTTCATTTTGCCGCAACATGGATGGATCTAGAGAAGGTATTATACTAAGTGAAATAGACTGAGAAAGGCAAATACCCTTACATATAGAATCTAAAAAATAAAAAAAAATTAAAAAATGGAAACAAACTTAAAAACACAGAGAACAAACTGGTGGTTGCTAGAGGAAAAGAGGTTGGAAAATGGGTGAAACAGGTGAAGGGGATTGAGAGGTAAAAACTTTCAGTTACAAAACAAATAATTCTCGGGGATGTTAAGTATAGTACACGGAATAAAGACAATAATATTGCAATAACTTTGTATGGTGACAGATGGTAACTAGTTTTATTTTGGTGATCATTTTGTAATGTAATTAAATGTCAAATCACTACGTTGCACACCTTAACAAGACTTCACCCCACTTTCAACAATGGATAGATCATCCAGACAGGAAGTTAGTAAGAGTGCACTTAACACGACCCGACAGATAGAACATTCCTTTTTTTTTTTTTTTAGATTTTATTTATTTATTGGGCGGGGCAGAGAGAGGGAGGGAGAAACAGACTCCCCACTGAGCAGGTAGCCCAACATCAAGTCCAATCCTAGGACCTTGGGATCATGATTTGACCCGAAGGCAGGCACCTAACTGACTGAGCCACCCAGGTGCCCCAGAACATTCCTTCAAATAGCAGCAAAGTACATTTTTTTTCCTAAAATGCACAAGGAATATTCTCTAGGACATATCATACATTAGGATACAAAAAAGTCTTAAATTTAAAAGATCAAAATCAGATCAAACATCTTTTTCCCATCACAATGGTATGAAAGTTGAATTCAAGAGCAGGAGGAAAAATTGGAAAATCCATAAATATGCATAAATTAAACACACTCTTGAACAACCAACAGATGAAACAAGAAATCAAAAGGGAAATCAAAAAATATCTTAATACAAACAAAAATGGAAACACAACGTACCAAAACATACAGGATGCAGCAAAAGCTCTTCCTGAGGGAAGTGTATAGTAATAAACAACTGCATTAATATTAAAGAATGATCTCGAACACCCTAACTCTGTACCACAAAGAAATAGAAATAAAAGAATAAGCAAAACCCACATTTAGCAAAGGAAATAAAATAGAGATAAGAAAGTAACAGAAAATATTAAGAAATCTAGGAGTTTTTTTTTTTTTAAAGGATAAACAAAACTGGTAAACACTTTTTTTTAAAGATTTTATTTACTTATTTGACAGAGAGAGACAGAACAAGCAGGGAGAGCAGCAGAGGGAGAGGGAGAATCAGATTCCCCGCTGAGCAGAGACTCCAACATGGGGCTCAATCCCAGGATCCTCGGATCAAGACCTGAGCCAAAGGCAGACACTTAACTGACTGAGCCACCCAGGTGCCCCAATATTGATAAAACTCTGAAGTATACTAAGAAAAATGAGGGTAAAAAATTAAGTAAAATTATAAATGAAAGAGGAGACATTATACCACAAATAGAGTTAGATAACTTAGAAGAAATGGATAAAGTCCTAGAAATATAAAACTTACCAAGACTGAATCATGAAGTAACAGATAATCTAAACTGATAAATGAGAAAGAAAATTGAATCGGTAATCAAAAATCTCCCCACAAAGTACAAACAAATAAACAAACAAAAAACAGGAGCAGATGGCTTCACAAATGAATCCTACCAAACACTGAAAGAAGAATGAATGCCAATCTTGCTCAAACTTTTCCAAAAATTGAAGAGGAATGACACAGTCACACTCATTCTATTAAGCCAGCATTACCCTGATACCAAAGTCATACAAAGACATTGCAAGAAAAGAAAATTATAGGCCGATTTCTCTAATGAACATATATACAAACACCCTCAACAAAATGCTAGGGCACCAAGTTCAAAAGTTCATTAAAAGGATCACATAAAATTATCAACTGGCATTTATCCCTGGAATGCTAGGATGGTTTAACACACACAAATCCATAAATGTGATACACCACATTAATAGAATGAAAAAGAAAAATCATATGATTACATCAATAGATAGAAAAAAAGCATTTGACAAAATAAAACATCTTTTCATACTAAAAACTCTCAATAAATTAGATCTAGAAGAAATGTACTCAAACATACTAAAGGTTATCATGACAAGCCCATAGATAATATCCTACTCTAAGGTAAAGAGCTGAAAGGTTTTCCTACAAAATCAAGACAAGAATGCCCACTCTTAGCACTTGTATTCAACATAGTAGTGGAAATCCTAGCCAGTGCAATTAGGCAAGAATAATAAACAAAATACACTAAAACCAGGAAGGAAGTCTTTGCTCACAGATGACATGGTTTTTTATATAGAAAACCCTGAAGATTCCATCAAAAAACTTTTTAAGCTAATAATTGAATTCAGGAAAGTTGTGGGATACAAGATCAACACGCAAAAATCAGTTGTTTTTATACACTAACAATGAACCATTTGAAAAAGACATTAAGAAAACAATCCTGTTTATAATGCAATAGAAAAAAGTAAAATACTTAGGCATAAATTTAGCCAAGGCGGTGAAAGATCTGTACACTGAAAACCACAAAACATCAATGAAAGAAACTGAACAAGACACAAATAAATGGAGAAATAGCTCATATACATAAATTGGAAAAATTAGTATTGTTAAAATGTCCATACTCTCCAAAGCGTTCTGTAGATTCAAGGCAATTCCTATCAAAATTTCAATGGCATTTTTCATAGTAAGAGAAAAAAACAATCCTACAAGAACACAAATATCTAAAGCAATTCTGAGCAAGAAGAAACAAAGTCGGAGGCATCACATTTCCTGAGTTCAAATTATATTACAAAGCTTCAAGACCTACTTAAGAGATATTGTAGGCTCTGTTCTGGACCACTGCAATAAAGTGACTCAATTGAATTTTCTGGTCTCCCAGTGCATATATAATTTATGTTTAGACTATACCGTAGGTCTATTAGGTATGTAATAACATTATTTCTAAAAAAAAAAATGTGTATACCTTTATTAAAAATATTTAATTGATAAAAAATGTTAACCGTCATCTGAGCTTTCAGCAAGTTATAATTACCCATCGTGGAGCATCATGATAAATATAATAATTAAAAAGTTTAAAATATTGGAGAATTACCAAATGTCATACACGAACACACAAAAGTGAGCAAGTGTTATTGGAAAAATGGTGCTGATAGACTTGCTTGATGCCAGGTTGCTGCAGACCTTCAGTCTGTAAGAGTGCAGTATCTTAAGACCAATAAAACAAAGTACAATAAAATGAGGTTTGCCTATAGCAATCCAAACAGTACGGTATTGGAATAAAAATAGACATATCGACCAGTGGAACACAATAGAGAGCCCAGAAATAAACCCATGCTTTCATGCTCAATTAGTTTGGTTAGAGAGTCCAAAAATATACAATGGAGAAAGGACTCTCTCTTCAGTAAATGTTACTGAGAAAACTAGACATCCACATGCAAAAGAATGAATGGGCCTCCTATTTTACACCATACACAACAATCGACTCAAAGTGGATTAAAGACTTAATGTAAGACTTGAAACTGTAAAACGCCTAGAGGAAAACCTAAGGGAAAGGCTCCTTGACATTGGCTGTGGCAATGATTTTTTGGATCTAACACCCAAAGCACAGACAACAACAAAAATGAGAAGTGGCACTACATCGAGCAAAAAAACCTCTTCATAGCAAAGGAAATAATCAACAGAATAAAAAGTCAACCAATGGGATGGGAGGAAATATTTGCAAGCCATATGTATCTGATAAGAGATTAATATCCAAAACATATAAGGAACTCGTCCAACTCGACAGCAAAAAACAAATAATCCAATTAACAAATAAGAAGAGAATCTGAATAGACATTTCTTCAAAGAAGACATACAAACGGCCATTTGCATACAAAAGGGTGTTCGAGATCATTAATCATCAGGAAAATGCAATTCAAAACCATAGTGAGATATCACCTCACACCTATTAGGATGGCTATTATTAAAAAAATCAAAACATATCAAGAATGGGCAAGGATGTGGAGAAAACCACATCCTGCGTATTGCTGGTGGGAATGTAAATTAGTCCAGCTATTACAGAAATCAGCACGGTGATTACTCAACAGAACTAACATGGGATTCACCAATCTCATTTTTGATTATTTATCCCAAGGAATTGAAATCAGGATCTGAAAGAGGTGTCTGCACTGCCAGGCCCATTGTTGTGTTATTCACAACAGCCAAGATCAGCCTACATGTCCACTGAAGGATGAACGGATAAAGAAAATGTGGTCTATACATGCAATAGAATATTACTCAGGCCTAAAAAAGAAGAAAATCCTGCCATATGCAACAGACTGAATGGACATGGAGGATCTTACACTATATGAAGTAAGCCAGACATAAAAGGGCAAATACTGTATGATCTCCTGTATATGTGAAATCTAAAATAGTTAAACTCATAGAAGCAGTTTTACCAGTTACTGAGGCGAGGGGAAAATAGGGAAATGATGGTCAAAGGGCACAGAGTCTCAGTTATGCAAGATAAATAATGGGTAGCCACTATTCAGCATCGTGCCCATGACTATGGACTACTGGAATAAAAATTAAAAATTGCAAGGTGAGTAGATCCTATGTTGAGATGAACGTTCAATGGGGCACCTGGGTGGTCCCCATTGAACGTCTGACTCTTGGTTTTGGCTCAGGTCATGATCTCAGGTCCTGGGACTGAGCCCATCAGGCTCCCAGCTCAGCGGCGAGTCTCCTGGAGATTCTCTCTCTCTCTTTCCGTCTCCCTCTGCCTCTCTCCCCACTCTGTCTCTCTCTGTCTCAAATAAATAAATCTTGAAAAAAAAATATGCACACTCAAACTCACATATATATTAATAATAATGAAGGGATGCAAGGATACAGTCGTGATGAGTATGTCTGTGGCCTTGCTGTCAGTGTTGGTTTCACAGGTTGGTTTCATCATCAGTGATGATAGTTACTCCACACACGTCAGGTTTACACATAAAATATGCACAGCCTTCTTTACATGTTACTCACACCTCAATAAGGTGGTTGAAAAATATAAAGATCGTTTGGTACAAGAAAACCAAACCTCATGGCAGAGAATGGGGAGTTAGGCACACTAACAGGAAATTGCATGCCCCGAAGACCTGCAAATCTTCCACCGGCCAACATCCTAGAAAACATCGAAACAGCAGACCTTTATTAAACATAGTTAAGGGAACAGATAATATCTGTTCCTCGCCTTCATCTTAGAACATTAATAGTCTGCTCATGGAGATAAGATCACCATGTATGAATCACCGAACAATATATTTGAAAACACATGAATCAGGGACAGTATTAGGAAGACAAAAATAGCACTCATTAATCAAAGAATACATACAAATTAATTTGTGACAAATGTTTTATGTGGCAGAGTTGTTTAGGGAAGATAAAAATTGGCAACAGCAACTAACATTTGCATAGCACTTCCACGTGCATTAATATTCCTTGTCTTTAATCAAGACAAGAGCAGCCGAGGAAGGCTGTGCGGAAAAAGGGAGATTCGAAGAGCTCTGAAGTTCAGTGTGGTTCAAGTGTAACAAAAGGACCTGAATGCATCAGAAAGTCCCAACGGAAGTAGGCACTACACGATGTGTCCATCTGGACACAAGCTTAAATTTAAACACACACATTCACACACCAGAAAACACAAAAATCTTGAGATTCAGGCTTTAATTTTTTTTCCCGATACGGCATGCTTCATGAAAAGTACATGATCCCAGAAGTGGATGTATTTTCTGATAGACACGGGCTGACTGAGTTTGGAAGAATGCACTCTAACAGTGATTTGTGTTCCTGTGATGGGCTCCAATCATGCACTAGGGACTCTACAATGAGACCATCAACACACACTCAGAGGGCTTTTAGGATCTCAGATAAGCCCAGATGGCGATGCTAGTTTCTTACCTATGAAGAAACATTTCTCCAAAACAAAAGGATGGAGTTAGTGAGAGCCACCAGGGGCCCATTGCTAGTGCTCAGCAGTACAGGTCACCAGAGTGATAAGAGTTGAACTGGCGGACAGTTGTGGGAAGGAAACAGGGAGGATCAGTGAGCACACTGGGGTCGGGGTGGGGGGGAAGTATTCATCTGAGCGTACCTGCTTGGTGACCTTTCGATCCCTATGGAGTACAACTGAACACATCTTCTTATAACTGCAAATAATTTTCCCATCTCCTTTCATTTACCTTTAAAACATGAATGATGCCAGCTGGAGAGATTTTTTGATACTTTGATTCAAGCAGGAAGTCAGTAAAGGGGGTAGATTATTCCTCTCTTCGGCACAGCAAAGTGTCCTAGGAAAAGATACTTTCCATAGCTACAAAATGACACTCTTCCTGGGAATGCCAGGGAACTCAGACAGAGTTTTGCCCAACTACTCCTTTGTAGGTAACAAAAGGGAAGCCTGAGAAATTAGGAAGTGGCAGTTTCATGGTCTTAAGAGACTTCTGCTAAAACAAGCATTCACAAAGTCAGAGAGCGTTCTAAACCTGACATTGGTTCTTAAACTTGTCCAAGTAGTGAAACACTTGGAATTTGTTGATTTCGGAAGAACAGCATGAAATATTGATACAGCTCACTCATTGTTTTGTCATCTGTTGCGGCCCACTGGCAGACAAGGAGCAGTAAACACCAAAGGGTGAAAACATCGATCTCAGACAAACTGTCCATTGAGAATATCCCAAACGTACTCAAGTTTCCTGCAAATTAAAAAAAGGCTACTCTCATGCTATTTTATTAACAGTGGCACATGCTGGACCTGCTTGCAGAAGGCAGCCACGTAGCGGGGGCACAATGACAATTAATATTTACCGGGAGCCTATAGGACAGGTGGCGATCTGTGAGGCAGATATTGTTATCCACATTATAAGATCTAGAAAGAGGGCTCTCATCGTTTTAAAAACTTGCCTTCACTCACTCAGCTTGGCAAAATGAATATTTGGACCAGAGCTGTCTAATACATCAGGCAGATTTCCAGCCTCTGTATCTGTCTCGCCCTCCACAGAGGTCCCTTTATCTGCATATATTTTTATCCCTGTTCTCTCTGAAGTCAGATCTGTACCTGACATTTCCCTCTAACTTCAGGCCCTAATTATGGTAAATGGGCTTCTGATAACCGTAAGCTGATATTCCAGATTCTCTAGCCCTGGTTTTCTACCTCGCAATTCTTGATCGTTCATTCACTGGAGTTTTAAACCTCAACTTCAACCGTTTATTTTGCTTCCTGCAACTTGCTGCCGATTTTGTCAAAGCAAATTATGTGAAAGCCAGGATCAACGCAAATCTTCCACTACAGGTGGTTTGTCTTATGTTACGTAGTCTTTGATAAACACACACCCCCACATATATATACATACATACATATAGAGACACATATATATACATATAATATCACTGAATATAGTAATTGTTGAAAGCATCTGTGAATGTAAAGGCATTTATAGTTTCCCATATACAAGGTGACCATACATCTTTATCTAGACCAGACCTGGTTTCATGTTGATTGTCCTGTATAATTAGTAATATGCTCCCATTTAACTCTCAACGCAGTCTGTTTGAATGATAAACTTCAAGGTTATCCCAATCATGTGCGCTCTTGAGACATTGTGAGGGCACTCCTCAAACAACTTCATTTTACTTTTCCATGAGTTTGAAAATGTAGCTAACCTTATTCCCATTATATGAGTGAGCTAAATGAAAATTAGCTTAAAATATCTCAATCAAAGACAGATGGTTAACTCAACGGAGGGAAAATTCAAACCCCAGTCTGTGAAGTGAGGCTCCAGGCAGTCCGCTTCTCTATCATATTGTTCTCCAGCAGGTTTTCCTAACAGCCTCTAGAACACCTGCTTGTCTGTCTGCCTGTCCAACAGTCCATGTATTTTTCTGCCTTTTCCAACATAGATGGAAAGGAGCTTACAATTAGACGTAAAATATACCAAGATAACATAAATCTGAAGAAATGGGAATACAAATACTAGAAAACAGAGACTTAAAATGGAGCCAGATAAAACTATATTATCGAATTATTTAACATATAATAAATAGTTGAGAGACAAAGGTAATCAGTTTATAAACCAAGTATCAATAAGAACAGAAAAAAAAAATCAGCTGATGTGAAGAAACCTGTTGCTGGTACCAAGTCCAGAAAGCAGCAAACCAATTCACCTTAGGAGCATTCATAAAAGGGACATTGTATCCCCTGAACAAAAATCACAACATCTTTAAGATAAACCTAAAAAATGTTTAAAGGTCTCTTTTCTATAGCGTCCTCTGCTACTGGCTCATGGTACCACTCCAAAGCATAATTCACGAGAGAGGGAGTGAGGGTGGAGAAGACAGACTGATTTTACAGGAAGTTTACAATACAATTCAGGTATGTGAATGTTATAGTTGCACTTAATTCTGGACTAGACATTAGCACATTGAACGGGTATTCATCAGGCAATTGTCTACAGATGTTGTTTCATTCAGCGTAACATTGACAGATACAGGACGAAATGTCCATGTCTTGCCAGAAGAGAAATTTGCTGACCACTCTACACAGATCAAAGGGCTTATATTTTTTTCATTGTAGCTTTAGACCACATACGCATCATCTACTCATTCCATGCTATGGAGAAAATTTAATACATTGAGAAATCAAGAAGTCAATGATATGGGCAAAATATGATGATGGTTTTCAAGGAAATACTACTAGTCATACCATATGTTTGGATTTTTATAATGAAAATGATAAATGCAATATCCATCCTAAGAACATGAGAGAATACTTTGTCCCTCAGAATTACCAAACATGAAAATGAGATGTTTTAATGAAGTTTTATTATAGTAGTAAATTGAGCAATCCTGTATTGCTATTAAAGATGCATTTGAAATAGTTTGCAGATACTTTCTTTTATTTCCCAATGTGGAAACATATACCAATTAGCACCAAATGTTTCATTTTTTAAAAGGCTCAAAAAAAAGCCTAGACCCTCTTCAAACTGGACCATGGGGAATTCTGACTCTAAGGTGTTATTCAAGGGATAGTTCCCAATGAGTTCAGGAGTTACCACGAAACTTTGCCTCCTGACCAAATGAACACATTCTGATTCTCTCCGATTATGACTCCTAAATAGAGTTTTTATTAGTATTTATATGGTAAAATCCAATGTTAGTTCCAAAGACTTCTTGGATGAGTTTGTCAGTCAACAAAACTGAATGCCAATTGCTGAAAATACCAGAAACTTTCTCAGCTAAATATATGGGTTTTGGTGTTCTCAAGAGTAGTTTTTGAGTACAGAAAAGTCTATTCAGAGCTTTTCTTTAGTTTCTGTTACAAAATTCAGTTTTTAAAAAATGTATAAGTTCAAACTCTCCCTTAAATTTTTAAACTAAACGAATCAATTTGCTATTTACAAATCTAATAAACTTATTTTAAGGGTGCTATGAATAATGTTGGCTTTCATTATAAATTTAAACATCTTTAAACATTTGAAACTGCATTCATACATTTAAAATTTTGTAATATAGGCCTTAGTGAGTAATTAAATTACTGTTAGAATCAATATATTTAAACTATAATGTGAAGAAATGCAAAATTTATAAATTAAGTGTTCCAACAATGTTTACAAGCTTACTAGGACTCAATTTAAAATCACGGTTCTAAATTATAAATTATTAAATTATAAATTTGAATCATTAAATTAGAATTGGAGTTACAGGCAAATCTATTTTTCTATTAGTTCAAATATTCTTAAATATTGTAACTGCAAGTTTTTATAAACCTGTTTTTGGATAAATATTAATACAATACGATCAATGCTCTCTTTACTTCATGTTAAAACTTTTTTAAGACTTTAACAAATGCTCACTCCCAAAGAAATAAGTATTTCAGAGCGCCCCCCCCCCCCCCCCCGCCAAGGTGCCTGGGTGGCTCAGTCATTAGGCGTCTGCCTTCGGCTCAGGGCATCATCCCAGGGTCCTGGGATCTAGCCCCACATCGGGCTCCATGCTCCACTGGGAACCTGCTTCTTCCTCTCCCACTCCCCCTGCTTGTGTTCCCTCTCTCACTGGCTGTCTCTCTCTCTGTCAAATAAATAAAATAAAATCTTAAAAAAAAAAAAGTATTTCAGCCCCCACAATGTAACCTTCCAAAGTAACTTTGGAGTTAATTTCTCAGTGTTCTACAACTCCCAAAAAGACCAGAAATGCAAGCTAAGCGGCTGACTGTATTTTCAACAGTTATCCTTAGAGGAAAGTCTGAATACTATTCATAGGTTCCATAGTCAATAACCGAAAAAATGTGGGTTCCAACATCTGAAATTCAAGTTTTACAGTATATCTTCCCACCCACAACTAACTTAGGTATCTCAGTAGACTGGATTTTATATTTCTTTGGCCCTTAAGACAAATTTTCACTTAAGCTCCAAAGAAGGTTTTTTCTCTCATATAGATTTTTGCACTGTTTCATATGCTTGGAAAATTATAATGATATATCTAATTGGATTATGGTTAGCACATGGCTCTGTTGTACTATCTGCCTACAACTTTCATGGTCATTCTACCTATAATCTCCAGTTCTCAGAAAGTGGAGGATTTCTGTATTATCAAATCAGTCACGTTTCAGATGGCAAGGTATTTTTTCCAGTTTTCCCCAGAAATAAGTGGAAGAAATCACCAAATTGAAGAATGAAGACAGAGAATGTTTTCATGCTATGATGAAGTTATACCATAGCTTCTCCTCTTATTCCTGAGGTGAAGTGCAATCCTTAATGCCGCTTTAGTATATGGATCATACTTAATTCTTCATGCGTATTCTTGACTTAATCTGTTTAATGTGTTAAGATATTCCAAAACAAATTGCAGACGGTCATATATGGAATAAAGAAGAAATGATTTGAAGAAACTCCCACACAATCAAATAAAAGATCATTGTTTTCAACCCCCTTTGAATCACTGAACCTTTCAGAAAAATCATAGTCCACAGTCATTCTAGTCTTAGAAGGTGCTATTAAAAACAAAACAACCAAAAACACTAGCTAATGTAAAAAAATCTCTCTCTCTCACTCACACACACACACACACGAACACAAACACACACACACACACACCTTGAATAATAACAGACCAAGGGCTGATTCCCATCCTTTCATTAATAATCGACAGAATCATTGCTCTGGGTCTATCTTTTGCCAGAGAATATATTTTGACTGTTAGAATATAAATTATAGTCCTTGTTGTTTTTTTAATGAAACTTGATCTAGCAAAGAACTTTCATGACAGTTTTCAGGCATCCAACTTGCTCTTGAATTTTGGTATCTTTAGAAATACAATCTGCCTAATGAATGGTATAGGAGCTACTTCTAAATTAAATGTAAAACTGTAATAGTCACACAAGATTTATAGTAACTGAATAATAAATATGTAAGGAGGAAGAGGAGGGAGAAATGAAGAGGGGGAAGAAAAATGCTAATTTTATTTCGGGGAAGCAGTTTCTTCTTCTTTTGTTTAAGATTTTATTTATTCATTTGAGAGAGAGCACAAGCAGGGAGAGGCGGAGAGAAAGAGAGAAGCAGACTCCCCACTGAGCTGGGAGCCTGAGAAGGGGCTGGATCCCAGGACCCTGAGATCATGACCCAGAGCTGAAGGTAGATGCTTAACCAACTGAGCCCCCCAGGTGCCCCTCCGGAAAACAGTTTCTTATCAAAGCCGTTAATACTGTGTAAAAGTTGAAAGCAAATATTCTACATTTCCGTGTCAGAACTTAAAAAGAGATTGTTTCTGTTGTTACATAGCTATTACTTAAAATCAAAATAATTTTAAAACCATTCCCTCTTCCAACATCACCCCCAATTTAAAAAAATCTTCATTTCAGAGCAATTCTAAGGCAGCAACTGATACTTTTTAAAATCCAAAATTAAACCACTGGTTCTTATTAGTAGAACTTCCTGTATTTCTACTAAAATGTTACCAAATTTATTTCTGTATTTCAGTATTATGGATGAACTAATACATAAAAATCCATAAGAAATCGATTAGATTTAATTTAATGTCAAGTCCATCATAAGATTTCATAAAATTCACCATATCGATAAAGGCTAAAATTCTCACTTTCCTCAATCAAGTAATAGATTTTAGTGTTTTATCCCAAGACTTACTTTGTTACATATTCTAACTCCTTAATGAAAAAAAAATGTTACTTTAAAAAGTAAATTATATTTTAAACAAGGTAGGAATAATAAAACATACTGTAAGCATATATCACAAAATAGACTAGGAATCAGAAAAAGATAGCTTGCTAATATCATCCCTGAACTGATAACATTTCACTGATATAAAGTAGAACATGGGGTGATTATCATGTGATTATCAGTGAAAATGGTCCTCTTCATTAACATGAAGCTAAGAATTATTTTACATTATAATATTTACAATAGTACTCTTTCTTCATTCTTATGTCTTTGAATACTGATGGTTTATAAACCAATTAAAAAGATATAAAAAATAAATATAAATATCCTGTCCATGAATATTCTATTCATTTATGTTCACATTTATGCCAGTAAAATATACCACTATTTTTAACAGCAGTCTTTTTCACAACAGAATTAAGCAGACTTTTATGATTATGTTTTTGTTGGGGGAAGATTGATAGAAATTAGTCCATTTAAACTCATATAAACTACTCTTGCTTTCTTTAGGAGTTAGTGTTTTTTCTTGTATATTATTCCCACTATAAACTAAGAAAGAAATTTTAGAAAATTCATACAGAGAATATTCCATATAATTTCAAACTTAATATATTCTCAGTAAATGGACCAAGGAAATAAAGATTTTGAGATGAAAATGGAGATTCCTAGGTACCTGTGAACATTACACACCAGATGGATCCTTATCATCCTGGACCCTAGCCACTGCATTATTCATCCTATAATTTGATTCTTGCTATTTTTAGAGAAATCTGGCAAACCAATAGAAATTTATCATCTAAGTCTTCATGCAAAACATGATAGTCAGTGAAGATAAATTTTAGCTTTCAGACTCAGCCTTGGAAATCAGGTAAGTATTCAATGCAATTACATAAGTATTTATGCGCCTAATATGTGTCAACACTATTAACTGTCAAGGACATAATGTTGTATATAACATAGACCTTGACCTCCAGAAATCTCAAGAGTTGTTTCTGAATATCCTTTCTGTTTGTTTAACTAGAAATTCACTGTTTACCTGTGCAACTAAATAAAACACACTTTATTAGAATCTCAAGAAATTAATTGTTCCTGGCACTAGACAAAGTTCCCTTGGCCTTGAAAGTGATTGTGGATCAAAAGTACTCAGGCAGGACAACCAACTATTTGGCAAACTGAATTGAGAAATTGGAAACCTTTACTCTTATGCAAATATGAAAAATACACAAAATGTGATTTCAGTGCAAGTGAGATAAGGGACGGTTTGTTATTTAACTGACAAGCAAGCAACCCACTTTCCCAAGTCTTTCCATCATCAAACACTTTTCTCCTGCTTTTCTGCCGAGCAGACAACATTAATTTCATAGAATTATGCACTAACCTTGATGCTATAGCCCAAGTGATTCTAGTTAGAATTAAAATATTCAGTATGAAGGGTAATAGTAACAGTAAAAATGGATGGGCCTTTTCAGCACCTTGGACAGTACCACAAAGCCAGAAAGGGAGGAAATATTTCATAAAATAAGACAATGAAAATTGGAGATCTTTCAGCAGAGCATTTCCAAAGTTTTTCTGATTCACTGAACTGTGTCATAATAATATCCTATATTTTCAAAACTTGGAGGATTAAAAAACTACTTGGAGGAGGGATGATAATGTAATAATAATTAATAATAGTAAAGATCTTTCTATGTGCTTGATACGATTTTAAGTATTTTCTGTGCTGAAGCTGGTTAACCCTCACAATAACAGTATGATGTAGTTTAGCATTACTTCCCGTTTTATAAATAATTACACTGAGATTAAATAACTTCTCCCAAGGTCACTCAGCCAGTACATTACAGAACCAGCATTCCAAGACAAATAACTTGACTGCAGAGCCCGTGCTCTTAATCATTTTTCTGTGACATTATAAAGAAGAAAGTTTAAGTTAAAGTCAATATGTTTTTAAGTATTATAACATAAAGTTCCTGGTAACACTCTACTTAAAATTAATCCTAACTTACACAGAAAGTTGTTTACTTCCTTCCATTGAACAAGTGGCCCATGCTACTTCTTTTATTTCAAGAATAATTTATTATTTACTATTATTATTTGAGACAAAGCACAATTTATAAATTACTTTTAGTTAACTACTACATTGTATTAGATTCAGAAACCAAACACACTACGAAAATGGAGAGTGAAAAATGGAGAGTGATATGGTATCAAAACTGTACAACATGTCTTTCATTATCTAATGCTTAGACTTTTTAGATTTTATTCATAAAAAATATTTGGCATAAATATATAATGTTTGTGTTTTATTTCTAAATGATGACATAACAGTCTTTATACCTCCCAAATAAAAAGCCAAACTGAATATAATTTTTACTCTATTTTTCATTCTACCACTGTTTGCCAAAAGCAAAAAAAAAAAAAAAAAAAAAAAACAACTAGATGTGGAAATTTTAAAAGGTATTTCTAGGACAGATGCAAACAAAATATTAGACTCTACAAAGACAAAAAATATAAGATCAGTAGTTGTCATAGGCTGGGGGCTGGGACAGCGACAGACCACAAAGGAATATTAAGCAACTTTTGGAAGTGATGGAAATGTTCTGTATCTTAATTAGGAAGGTGTCAAAACTCATCAAAGAGTACCCTTAAAATGGACATAGTTTATTACAAATAAATTGCACTGTGATGACATAAAATGTACTGTGATGTGGGAGAAAACATTATTTTATACCTTGTAGAATACGCTTATGAAACTCATTTGCCCAAGGAATATGTTCAACCCGAAAGGTTAAATAATAACAATAATATAAAATATACTGAACATGAAATATTCAAAAAGAATGTGGATGCAAGACATCAGAGATGTTGTGGCATACATATCTAGAGTTTTGAGATCAACATCGTAAATAAACAGATGTGGTTGAACAAACCCACCTTGGTTTCTACCAGAGATAAACCACTAAGTTCGTGATACTCTATCTACTGAAATATTCATATGGGAAAATAGGTCACATGTAAAAAAAAATCTAATCAACTGCTTATTTTATGACCTCAGTTCATTGCTATCTGTGTGAAAAATCTACAGTAAAAATCACTTGCACAACTCTCCTTGACCTTTCAAAGACACTAATGGCCACTGCACCTCCTTCTGTGTTATCAAAAACGTAAGATTTAAAAAGGGAACGAATGCAGCTTTTGAAAAGCACAGTCCGTATTCGTGTTGACAATCAACTATGATGTGTGTTTTATACAATGTAAATGAAGCATAAAATAGCCAACAGATTTCACTTTCATTGCTACCATATTTTCCATTTAACTAGCAAACTGGGGCAAAGAGATGGATTTACTCCAGCTTAGCAACATCTCCCATTCTTTCAATGACTAATCAATTACCATATTAAATTTCTTTGTAAATTGCCTACTTTTCCAATGATTATTTACTGTTTATTTGAAGGCTGTAAAGCCTTTAACAAAAAGCAAAAAATGGTTGGGAGAGCAACCACTTTCCCCACCCCAGCCCCATGAGGGTTTGTTTGCTGTTTTTCATTAGCGAGCTATCTCTTCCTCACTGCTGCAGAACTTCTTCCCCCAAGTGAAGCTATGATAGAAAGCTCTGAGAGATGAGTCCTTGCTGGTCAAGAGTTCAACACTAACTTGTTAATTAATCTCAGGTACTCATTAAGATAATGGATATCCAATGAGAATTATAGTGTGTGTGTTTGTGTGTGCATACGTTTATGTTCTATGTGTTTGTGTGTCACAGTTTCTGAACACAAGCAGAGTGACCTTATGTTGCACAACGCAAAATGCATCCTAAATGGGGCAGAAGAGAGCGAGGAAGGAGCACCATCCATTATTTTGCAAGAAGTAGGCTTAAAAATGTGAAGTGACATACCCCTGAGTCCCTAAGACTCCTGTCAGTGAATGAGAGAGAGGCCACATGGGCAAGGCTGTCAGCCTCTACTAGTGTCTCTGGACTCTCCATCCTCAGTTCAACCTGAGAACTACATCATTTATCTATATCAAATATTGGGCTTTCAGAAAAGGGTCAGTTTGAAAAAAAAAACTGGCTGTTGAAAGTGTTTGCAAACTACAACTTCGTAACACTCACCAAACGTTTCCACTGCATCAATGAGTTTTAGATACACAGGCTCTGCGTTGCCCTGACACAGACTGACTTGCTATTTTAGTAGCAGAAAACAGCAAATATGCCCCAGAAGCCTATGACATATAAATGAGCTTTCCAGAGAAAACCTTAATCTGATCAGGTTGACTTCATCCTGGAGATTATCAGTGAGGGCAAAATTGTCCAAGAGAACCAAAAATAACTTAGTCTAGCCTGGTCCGTGTACAAAAAAAGGACAGGGATTAAAAGCTACTCTCCCAGGATCACAGAGCAGAAAATATCCTAACTGAAATAACCCACGATCCACAGTTTCTCCCTATTTCTCCCAAACTCCATCACCACTCTATCTAATACCTAGATCTACCCATTCTTCAAAGAGCAGCATGTCTCTCAAGGCTCATGGTGGACAAAGATATCAAACTCTGTTTGGCATCCATCCTGCAAAAACTCATGAGAAAGTCTTTGATCACAGAAGCAGTTCAGCAAGTAGAATTTCATACAGCAGTAATGTGAAAAGTCTCTGCACTTCTCGTTCTGTTTTCTGATCTGGATGGATGCTGCCCTAGGTAGCCACAGGTGGGTTGTTGAAGGTCTGTGTTCACCTGTGCGTGTGTGTATATGTATGTGTGTGAGTGTGCGTGCTCACCTATGTGCATGTGAACATGCAGTGGAAGGAGAGAAAGAAGGGACTTAGGTAAGCAGAGGTGAAGAGAGGCACTGAATCCCAGGCATGTCTCCATCTCTTTATGAGTGATTTCATCTAACAGGCTTGACGGAATCATTCAAAAGGAGAAAAACAAAACAAAGCAAAACAAACAAACAAAAAAAAGCAATCCTGAATTCTACGTACCGTATCCAGCTAGAGCTGGATATCCTCCAATTCCACCAAAAGCTGTTTTGTCAATGCAAGAGGAATAAATCAAGGAAGATGTTTTTCACCTTTAGTGGAGCCAAGTGATTGCAAGAATCAATTCGTTCATCATCTTCCATCAGCGAGAAATTTAGTAAATACTAGCAGAATAGGAGTCGATAGATGTGCTTAAATAATACCTTGGCTTTTACTTGCTGTGCTTTTAATTTGGTAAATAAACGCCTTCCACTGGGCGCACACCCTAGAGTCCAGGCAGTGACGTGGATTAAGTACTCTGTTAGTTCTGCAAAGCTGAATGCATCTCAGAGGTCTAGCTAACTATAATGGCCCTGGAACATTCCACCTAAATCTCCCTGCTGTTTAATTTCAAACACTAAAAGGGGGCATGAGGGGGCAACAAAACTCTGAAGTTAAAAATACCACCTTTTTAATAGTTTTAAGTCTGCCAACGTAAAAGTAAGAGACACGTGCTTTTAAGAAATGAGAGTATATAGATGCCTATGGAAGATTATCACAAGCTATTATTACTAATTATATTAAGTTACCCTCAAAACAACTCTCCTAGTGTAATACTAGAAAGGAATACTTAGCGAAGGAAAGACGCCCACTGTTCTCCTACTTGGTTTCACAAAAGTAATGCAAGAAGTGGAATGCACGATTATTTTCTAAACTGTGAATTCTGTGATTATTCAGAAGAGAGAAGAAAACCTTGACATCGCTTTCTGTTGCTCCTTTATTTTCCTTATTTCTCCCACCTTTTCTGAATCTGTGTTTGTCAGATTATATTCAAAGTACCATATTAAATGCATAGCCCTTGAAGTCCATCCAGAGGAGAATAAGGAAACTTAGAACCATGTTTATGAGCAACACTCAAAAGAACTCAGGATTACTCAGCCCAAAAAGGGAAAGGCAGGAAGAATACATTGATGGAGGGGTGAGGAATCATAGCCAAAATCCTTATTTTCAAATACTTGAAGGGTTGTTGTACTTAGCTGTCCTACATAGCTTCAAAGGAGAGAAGTTACAGGGATGAATATTTCCGTTGAAGTAACGGGGAGAATGAGCTCTTGCTCACGACACGGATGCCTTAGGAGGTCGTGAACTTCCCATCATTGGCGTTGTTAAAAAATAGAGGGGAAAATGTCAGGATGTGAAAAGGGATATTCAAAAATCATATAAAGGATTAAACCAGATTGCTTTTAGGTTTCTTCTAACCCTGAGAGGGCTAGAAAACAGGTCATTGTTACGTCACCAAAACACAAACCCTCACAAACTCAAAGCCTGCCAATCTATCCCTTAGAAGTAGGGAGCAGGGGCAGGGCAGGTAGAGAAGCCAGGTGATTTGAGCAGTAAATAGGAGAAAGTCAATTGGCTCTGAGAGAGGAGAATCAGAGCCCTTGAGAAATGTATTGTCCTTGAGCAAGTCAATCTGACCTTCTGAAGTACAGCTTTGTTCAAATTTCTATAAACACTCACTTAACTTACGGGCATGCTGTGTAGCTTACCATAATCCTAAGGTGACACGGTATACTGAGCACAGCAGTGTTTTAACCTGGGGGTCTCCGAGGGCTGATACATCAGCATTTACCACATTTTGTGGCTGGATAAACAGAAGCATCAAGAAGCTAAAAGGGTAGCTAAGAGAATAATGCATTTAGCCAGGGGCTGAAATAGAACCTTCCCAGATTTTTGCCTTTTCACTGACTCACTCTCTACACAGAGCGCTAACAAGTAATGGGCATCTGAGCCAGGCTAAGAACAGAGTGCAGACAACTTCCCCAGCACTCACCTTGGCGAGAAAAGGGACAGCTACAACTCCGTACTTGCCCCCCCCACACTAAACAAATAGCCCCACGACTATCCCACAACCAGGGGTGAAAGAGAGAAGGTTAACATTCCTGTACGAGTCACTACTTGAGAATCAGCCTCCAATGAGCTCATCCCTTGCTTACATAAGGACGAAGATGTTAGATGCTGATTACCTTTTGCAAAGCAGAGCCATCAGAACTGAACAGAGGGCGGAGGCCTGAGTCCACCCTAGGGAGGTTAGGGTCAGGAACTAAACCGGAGTCACCTCGAAATCACCTAAAGGGCATCGACAACAGATGCAGAGGCCTCACCCCAACTTACCAAGTCAATACCTCTAGGAACAGCGTCTAGGACACCTTATTTTTTTAAAGCCTGATAGAGAATTTTGCAGCTCACGAAAGAACCCCCGGGTTTGTGGATCGTTCCTACATTG
This sequence comes from Ursus americanus, assembly GCF_024610735.1. NCBI lineage: Eukaryota > Metazoa > Chordata > Mammalia > Carnivora > Ursidae > Ursus > Ursus americanus. The sequence continues at coordinate 13,212,925 of NC_142153.1, forward strand.
CTACCCCAGATCCGGCTTGTCTGCTATGGGAACCCCATGAGCTGCTAAGCGCTTGAAACATGCCTCATCCAAACTGAGCGGAGCTGAGAGGACACACCAGATTCCTAAAACTTAGGACCAAAAAAAAAACTGTAAAAAAACTGATGCCGTTTCAAATGATAATATTTTGGATATATCGTGTTAAATAAGATATATCATTAAAAATACTTCCTCTTGTTCCCTTTTTTTAATGTGGTAAATAAAATGTTAAAAATTACATAAGTACTGCAGTAATTACGTCTTCTATGTCTATAGATTGTCTCATTTTCAACGCATGCGCTTCCCCATACACTGTCTCCTACAAATGCTCCACTGAAGGAAATCATTCGAGCTCAGTCGGAACTATACTCTTTATTAACATCTTTCAGTTTATAGACCTATTACGGCTATTTCAATGTCTTAACTAACTCCGGCTTCTTTTGAGCCCTTTGGTTTCAATTACTGTCAGCAGTAGTCACCCTTCTTACTTCTGTAGAAGCGATGCTATCTTTACTTTTCCATCCTTCAGGAGATAATTTTCCAATGACTATCTTCTAAACTTGGCACCTATCCAAAATTGTAGTCACATTACGTATTTGGTGATCGATGGTCACATGCCAAAAGGGGTGATGGCTCAAGTATTTGTCGCTTTCCTATTTACTAAGTGTAATCATTGAAAAACTGAGTAAATGTCTATGACCATGTGTCTATTAATCAACTGAGGGAAAAAAGTAAAATAAGGTGTATGGTTTTTAGCCTGAAGAAAATTAGTCTCATCAGGGACTACTACCACTCATGTGTGTCTATCATCCGCTCCTGGAGTAGGAACAGCTGACTTGGCAGGGAAAGAGAGACCTTTAAGAGAGGAGAAACACCACGAGTGAAGGTCTGAAGACTGCCATGAGGACGGCATCTGGAGGGCACATCATGGCCAACATGGCTCCCGTGAAGATGCTTAAAGACCCGTGTGGTGACAGAGACTCGTGATGTGTGTGAGGGGGTTAAGTTCTGAGGAGGGGCCCTGTACTCAATACAATCATCTTCCCTGTTCTCACCTCACCAGCTGAACTACGAACACCGCTGCCCATGCAAGTGGAATAACGTCATGCCATATTGGCCATCAAACCACTGGCTAAGTTGCATTATTTCTGTTCCTCAAAAGCAAAAGGGTAATTTCCACTTGACAAAGATCAGTATGGAAGGACGAGTGACAAGACCTGGATTCCAGAGTCAGCTCCTCAAGTAGTAACTGTATGATCTACAGCAAATCACTCAAGTATGGGGCTTTGCTCCTCTTCTGTGAGATATTTATTGGAGAGCCTCATATGAGATATAAGATATCTGCACCCTTTCGCACTTTTAATTTCCTGTGATCACAACATGGTAGATCAGAGGAAGCATGGATTTCGGAGAGAGACTATTAATATTTCTCAACCCCAGTTTTGGAATTTTAAAGGAGAGAAAATACCACACATCTCACACAGTTGTTACAAAAAGTAAATGGGATTAGTTATATAAAGCACCTGGCACATAGTAGGAGTTCAATAAATGATAGGGGTGTTCTCCCCATTATTACTATTTCAAGCGATGTCGAGCCACATTCAAATTTTTATGCACAAAAAATCGGGAATGGTTTTAGCCAAACACAAAACAAAAATTCTCTTTGTGCATGGATACTGAAATTTATGGGCAAATGGAACTGCAGTGTTCATGGGAAGACATGTCACCTTTTGTCATTTTATAGTGTGGAAGCAATTTTTCCACTCATTAATGCCTGAATCCAATGACTGGTCTCCTGCTAGGGATGGCAACTGCTTCTAGACCTTCATCGACAATGAAAGAATATTGTTTCTTCAGAGAACAATCAAACCCTCTCTCACACCAGGACTGATTCAAACACCCTCTGTTCGGCAAAACAAAGGCTAAATGAGAGAACGGTCTCCCACTGAAACTCACTCCTCTCCAACTTCTTTCTACGCAGACACATTTTTATTAGCACCTTTTTCCGTGCTGCTGTTTCCACAGAGTGCCATGAACAGCAGTCCAACTGTTGCTGTTACCGTGTGCCATAAGCTCACAGGAAAAGGGCCATATTGAGGTCTGCGATGACTGGCAGCAACTTGGGGAGCATAAGGGTCTCTGCGTTCTTGAAACAGCTCCAGCAACCCCAGTGCATATATAATCAGCTGATAACCACACGCGAATCATTACTTCCGAGTTAAAATTGTCAAAACGTCATGGTTGAAAAAGTGTTCCATTACTGGACATGAAGAAGGCAGAAGGTGTATTACACCCTGCTCAGAGTTCAGTTTGTCTCTTGTGTCTTTCAGGGGGACATCGATGAAAATTTATTTACTCAGAAAGGCCCACTACAGAATATGTGGCTATAGAGCTGTTGAGTTTAAGTTTGGCTTTTCACTATTTTTAAAAAGCTAAATTATGGTATAAAGAGAAGTATAGATCAGTCAAAAGAAATCTAAAACTGAAGGGTGGGGTTATTTGGATACATACACACACATACATATACACATATATTTGATATATAAATATTTTACGGCTTTAAAAACATAAGCTCATAAGAAAAGAAACTAAGGCAATCAATACGAAGTGTATAAATTATAACACTACTTTACACACAATGCTATTGTCAAGTAACAAATGGATAAATTACACAATTCCCATTATTTTTTTTTTAAAGATTTTATTTATTTATTTGACAGAGAGAGAAACAGCCAGCGAGAGAGGGAACACAAGCAGGGGGGTGGGAGAGGAAGAAGCAGGCTCCCAGCGGAGGAGCCTGATGTGGGGCTCGATCCCATAACGCCGGGATCACGCCCTGAGACGAAGGCAGACGCTTAACTGCTGTGCCACCCAGGTGCCCCTACACAATCCCCATTATTAAAGCATAATTTAAAAGTCTCTAAAAACAGGAGCTGTACTTACTCACCGAATCTCTTCAATGGGGATTTGATACATATGTGTCAACACTATAAATGCCTTCCTTCCTAAATTATGCTTATTCCACGGTACTAATAATTCTCTTCTCCCCTTTCCAATACAGTTATTAGGTAAGGTCTTGAGGCCAATGCCAAGGCTGACTCGGCAGCGAAGGCTGATGGAGTGGGGACAAGTCTCACCAAGTAGAGGGCTTGCTGAGATCGCACTTCAGTCTGTGCCATCTCAGTGGTGCGAAGAAGCCACGCCTGGCCCCCAAATGACACAGGTCTCTCACCTACTCTGACTGTGCATCTGAGAGAACTGACATATACTCAGATTAAGATTCATGTCATAACCCTTCTTGAAAAAGGACTTTGGGGGCCGGGGGAGGTGGAAGAAGTAGCACTTGGAGTCACTGAGTTCCTAAATGGGGGAAAAGAGGCAAAGGAAGAAGGACACGACGCAGCGCGGGGAAAGGTGACACTTTATACCTTCACAATGTAGCGTCGGCCCAGCCTTGCAAAGAAGATAGTGGCAACCAAGCTATAACTTAAGTCAAAGTCTCTGGTAATGCCAGAACAAAGGAGTCACACATCATTTCTGACCTGTATCCTACTTGACTTGTCAGACACTTTATATAATGGTGATTTTTATAGCTCTCCGGGGTCTACCTTCTCTGTACTCAGGCATGAGAGAAATATACACACTCCCTTCCAACCTATTGAAATAGCAGTCTCTCCAGAAAAACCCACGGTATTAATGCTGTTAATTAGTATGGCATCGGTATGACTTTTCCAGTCACTTACCTCCTAAACTGTAGACTATTAAGGGAGGAAGAGAAGGACAGGAAGCACATCTGGCTCCCTACGGGGGAACTGGTGTCTTCACAATGCATCCGCTACTCTATTCTTGAGTTGTGCCTTCCAAAGACTCCAGAATAACTGTAATCAAATTAATGGAAGTAGCCAGCACTTTATCGTGAGCTCCGTTCTCCTGACTTCGGGATACATCACCAGGCAGCTCCTACAGTGCGACATTGGCAACTATCTTTACAAACAGTGAGAAACGCATCGTGCAGGGGAAATCAATGAAAAGAGAAAAGGCTATGTTAGTTGACTCTAATGAGAAGTTTCCTAGAAGGTCAGATCTTGTTCTTAAAATCTCCAATCAAGAAGATGTTTATTAAATTATAAATATATTAATAAAAGCTTTACAGCTTCTATAAGGGGGCTCTTTAATTTTTATTCTTTTCTTATTTAAAAAAAAAAAAGAGGAAAAATAGTTGCTCAAATGATTCTTTTTTTTTTTTTTTAAGATTTTATTTATTTATTCGACAGAGATAGAGACAGCCAGCGAGAGAGGGAACACAAGCAGGGGGAGTGGGAGAGGAAGAAGCAGGCTCATAGCAGAGGAGCCTGATGTGGGGCTCGATCCCGTAACGCCGGGATCACGCCCTGAGCCGAAGGCAGACGCTTAACCGCTGTGCCACCCAGGCGCCCCTCAAATGATTCTTCATTAGCTGGCCAGAGATGCAAGGATTCCTCCCTGAAAGAAGTCCACTGAGCTGGTTAATTAGCATGACTTGTGATGCTAGAGTATTCTTGCTACACAGAAATCCACATGCAGTCTGTATCCTACTTCCTGCAAGGCAGTCATGCCGCTTACAAAGTGCAGTGGTTTAAAAGTGGGTGCTAATGAGCCACTTCGTCATGATACCCATGGCTGTATTTTGGGAACCACCTAGAATTGTGAATTTTTCTACTAATAAGTGATTCTTGAAGATTTCTGGCTGCTTCTGCCACCCGAACTAACAGTGTGCCCCATTTCCAAAGTCCCAATGCCCAGCTGAAGTCGGGGACCATCCCATGGACTCTTGGGCTGTTTGCCCACAAAACCTACACCGTTCCATCCTTCCAACCCCCAAAACACATCCCTGATTCAACAGGGAAGGTTCTAGGGATTTGTGCTGGACGGTTTTGGCCACAACTTTTAAGATACTGTAGAGACAGAGGGAAGAGTTCAATGTGCCAGAGTTTGCTGGGGAGAAGAAGCCTATTGTACCACGTTGGTTTTAAGTAGAACATGATATTCTTAATGAGATGTGGAGTAGTGATGGGGTGGGGCTTTCTTTTACAGGGTCCTCCCAATTCATTTCCACCTTTTCTTGTTGTTTTGTTTTGTTCTGCTTTCTGCATCACAATCAGGACTCTGACAGGACTATGAAAGACATCCTGACACATTCTGAAGACAGGAGAGCAAATGCCTTAGCACGCGTCCGATTCCACAGGGGTACTTCTGTGTTTCATCAGCCTGGAACAGGGGTCTAGAGCATGTGGAAGAGCGGGGAGGCAATAAGGGCTTTAAAATCATCATTAATGTACAACAACACGCCCCAAACGCCTTTACACATCAACTAGGAAGTAAGCTTCTGGCACCTGCAGATGGAAGGACAAGGAAATCAAGTGTTGGCAACAACCCCACAGCCCTGCGAGGGAACAGGGTGAGTGTCTGGTAACAGCGGCTCCCTGGAGGCTGTGAGGTTGCTGTGAGCAAAGCCAGGGAGGCAAAGGATACCATAACCAAGCGCCCAGATGATGGCTGAACACCACTGACACAGGCCCTGGGCAGTAAGACACAAAAAGGAACGGGGCAGAATTTTTTTAATTAAATAAAAATAACATTTAAAGCTGATTAGCTCCCAGGTGGTTCTAGTCCCATCTCTATTTTCAAAACTCAGCCCTTGCTCTGGACAGCGGGCTCAGGGCCTGGAAGGAGGGTTGCTCATGGCTTGCAACGGGAAATGAATGCACTCGCCAGATTTAAACTGTCTCACCTAAGCATTGGTCAGTGGAGTCGAAAATGGGCATAGTTAAAATCCGGAAATCGAAGTCAGAAGTCCCATTGTCTTCACTCCACTGATTTATTGTGTGACACAAATACTCTGCCTTGGATGTTTCGCGTCTGTGAATCTGGGATAATGATTCTTTTGTTGGTCTGCCTAGAAGTATGGAAGCAGAAGTATAACATGCCCGGGGTCTCTTTGGCAGTCACTTTAAAAATGAAAAGACAGTTCCCATTTCAACAGGGAAATTCAATAACCAAAAGGTAAGTACATGTCATAATAAATAAGCAAATGAAAAGGCATTCGCATGTTTAAAGGAGAAGAATTTGTGTAACACCTAGATTTGTGTCGTTTAAAAAAAATCTATATGTTTGACCTGTTACTTCAAGCAAAATCAGAATGGAGTGTTGTACTGGCTGATTCATTCCATGTTATATTGCTTTTCTGCACACTAACTTTTTTCAAATGGCTCTGTTGGAGAAAATAAATCATTTGTACAATCCATTCCTTAGCCACATCAATCCTACTTAAAATGTATATCCAAACGTAATGCAAGTAGCCAAACTCACCTTGCCCCACTGAATCTGATATAAAAATCACTCCACACATCCTTTCTTGACCAAGTTCTAGACGTTAACTCTTGAGAGCAGACCCCACATTCAAATCGTTCACTTTAAACAACCCTCAGACTGCCAAGTTCCATCTCAATGATAACTGAACTTGCAGTCGGGCCACGGACACCAAAAGCCACACAATTATCATCATACGTTTATCAGCTGCCTTTCAAATGAAGTTGTCTGCAACAGAGGCAAAACTCTACGTGGCATGTTATCGTTTAGTAAATCAAGGTCACACACACTTTCTTCTCTCCCAGATGGAAAAATGACAACAGTTACTGCTGACTTGAGTCTTATTTTGAGAAAGGAAATGCCATCAATGCAAATACAACACGAAAAAAGTAGACGGTGAGGCCGCCTGTGTTCTCTTCACACGTGTATCCAATTAGATATTGTTAGGGCTATCTTCAACTTCCCCTCGTACAACTGGCTAAAAATTGTTGATATTTACATTGTCCAAGCTTTTATAGAGCAACTGGTTCATGAAATACTGATGAAAATGAACGTTACATTTAAATGTACTCTGAATTAGTCCTTTTTAAGTGAAAACAAAACAGCAAAAATCAGTGCAGCACAATACGAAAGGGTTTTGCTGTTGTTGTTTGTTTTTTTGGCTGAGCTATCTGCTTTTTTTTTTTTTTTTTTTAATCTTAATCCCTACATCTCCTTTCTGTACTCAAAATCTGGTTCTCCTTTTCTAATTTAGTGATTAATTTAACCAAGAAGCCAGCAGGTGCAATCCCTCGACAAAGACGATCGTCCTGTGGTTATGCCCGACCCTTCCTGGTACCTTGGAATCTTGCACCATATAAAGGAGACAGCAACAGTAGAAGCAATAACAGAACTTTACTTTGTTCAGTACTTTACAGTGTGCAAGGTGCATTACCAGAGGAAATTAAATCCAGATCTTTTAATAGAAACTCCGTTATCTTCCTAATCCACTGTGGTTCACTTTTCTGATGCACAAAAAAATTCCAAATTTTATATAGTTTACACAGTCAACCACAGAAAAGTAGGGAGCATAAAAGGGGAGCTACCATGGGCTTCATAACTGTTGGTGTAACTTTTGAAATACTCCATGCTACAAAAGATGTAACTAAAAGTGGACACAAAAATCAGGAAAGTAGCAGAAACAGCGGATGACCGGAAATTGAAAAGAATGACCTGGATAATTCTCCATTAGCAAGTGGGAGGGCACCACATGCACCCTCCACGGCCAATGTATAAGAGCGATGTACAGCTACCTAGTTGGAAAGGAGTCAGACGGAGAATATCCCAAAAACCGAAGAGTGATGTTTTTTGGGAGGTAGGGGAAAACGAAGTGGCCAGGGGACAGAAGGGTAGAATACTCTCTCCTCTCTGTCTCACCCTGAATAGCTTTTAAATAATTCAAGATGTGCATTTATAGTTATGTAATATATAAATTAAATAAAAAAGAAAAGAAGCCAGATGGATTGCATTGTCATAGACGGTCTGGAAATCTGCTTTTCAACCTTAACTTCACATCGGAATTATTGAGTCATACTGAGTCACTTAGTTACTCATTTAGAAAACAATAAAGCAAGATCTTGAGATTTGTCAGACCCTAAACACACACAATTATGTCAAGATCAGTTATAAATTTAGAAACAAATACAAACTATAAAATGACTAGCAGAAAACCTACAATGAATTTTTGTAATGATATTGGGTGGGACAGGTAAAATTTTATAAGCACAATCTCCTAATTTTGTTTTAATACGGTCATCTAGCTCCCAGGCCTTGCCTTCCCCAAGCACAATTCTGATTTAGTGGGTTTGAGATGAGGTCCAGCCATTTATGTACCTTACAGAAATTCCCTAGATGTGGATTCGCACTGCTAGTTGAGTGTTCTATTAAACACGGTGGTAGTGATTAGAGGATATTTTCTAATAAATGACAAGAGAGAGAGCAAAATAATGAGTCTTCCTATTCAAGGCCCAGTGTGCATTTCCATGTTCACCGACTTAGGGAAAAAAGATCAGGTTTATTATGATTTCGAAAACTGACCCATGAAGAGTTGAAGGAAAACTATGAGTGAATGGAACAACCATTGCAACAGACAGAATTTCTTCAAAAGTAAATCCTAAAGCCTCCCGCCCACATCACAATTTGCATCGGTCCGTGGTAAAATGTGACAAGGAGACAATATATTTTTTGTTTCAAGAAGCTCAACTTTCTCCAAAGTTTTCTTCAACTTCCTCTGAAAACTGTGTCCTTTTTAATATTTTGGTTCTCAATCCTCTCTTTTCAAAAATGCAATTATCCTGATAGTAAATCATAGCTTTTGTTTTCATTGCGGAGTTTTAGATTGGTAAATAAGGAGCTGCAAGACCTATATTAGACTAAGAACTGGGCTAAAAGATTTTTTAATTAAGTAAGACAGATGAAGATTGTAAGAAGAGTATATCAAAGGTAGAAAAAGAAGAAAAGACACCATGTGTTAGAGCTACATGAGAACAGGTAATCGCCATAAATCTTAAACTTTAATGATCATAAAATCCTGCAGTAAGACACACAAGATGAACAGTCAAGAGGACATGAAGAAGACATCAGAAAGACAGAGTTCCTGCCCTTGAGTGACTTATCATCACTCAAGGGTCCTTGGATTTCTTTTAGATTTCCATGAAAATCTTGACTGCAGACCTTACAGTAAGATTAATATAATAGAGCTGGGTGGGGTGGGAAATTGAGCTAGAAGGATCAATCAATGCTACGACAGGTGGCTCTCAGTGTTAACGGCACTTTAAAACAACTCAGAGAACGTTACAAACAAGCAACACATTGATAGTTGGGTCCCATTCCAATCAAGAATCCGAGGGTGGCTCCAGGACACAGGTGTCTTTTAAAAGCTCTCGAGATGATTCTAACGTGCAGCCCGCATTAAGACCCATGTCGACTCGACCCTCTTGAAATTCTATATGACAGAACATTTGTAGACCTATTCTGCTGGGGGGAAAAAAAAAACACTCTTCTGCTACCAATTTAAGAGATGGATTCGAGCAGCTCCTCTTTCCTCCACTTTTTGTGATTTCTCAGGCGAGCCTCACCACTTTCACAGGGCATTTGAAAAGATCTCAGCCATTCTTTGAGTTGAATGGATGATTGGAGGAATTTGAAATTAAGTATTTTGGGCTTTGCACATTATTACAAGCTCCCTGGGTAGACAGACCCTTTCATCAAGATCAGATTGTCTCCTTTTACATCCTGTCACACGACTTAGATGATGGCAGAAAGTCAAAGGGCAATCATGATCCCACCTGCCACCACCCTCCTCCTCTTCACCACCCCATTTAGCGCCTGCGGGCTGTAGGGCGGGAGCTGCTATATTCACATTTAGAATGCAGCAGTAAAAGGCTCCTGGTAGCATCAGGCTTCTGGCTATATTCTTAATGAGTTTAAGAGGGGAGAGAACAAACAGCTGAATGTTTTGTTTTGTTGCAGAGTCTGTTAAAACCCAAGCTACCAGATGTCCATCTCCAATTTGCCTAGGACTGCAAAGAAGTGGGGGGTGGGGGGTGGAATCAAAATCCCTCCTTAGAAAACCTGAGAGGGGTGTCTTTAGAAATCTAAAATGCAGGGAGATGGGACACAGCTCATGCAGATTCTTTCTGCACTGCCTGCACAGTGTAATTCACAGTTGTCCTTGGAAGTAAACAGACCAACACTGGCAAACTTTGTATGCAGCTCCGAGCGTTAATCCACTACATGGTGTGCTCAGAGCCACTCAGTGTAAACAAAAAACTACCTTAACAGTGGAATTCAATAGAACCAGGTCATTTTATATGCTGAAAAGGAAGCCAGAGAGACCCACACGTGGGTTATGAAGCTCTTTTCTGTATACACTGCCCACCCTCCTCCCTCTCGAAAGAATTTTCTGCAGCTCCCCACGGAATTAGAATTTGGTTCTGTTTCTAGATGACTAATCCTGGGAGCTGGAATAAGCACCTAACTAGTTGTGCATGATAAACAGGTATGCCCCAGGGCGGCACCCCATATCTGATAACAAGCAGTCCACCCAGCGGAAAAGGCTCATCACGACAAGGAGCTGAATGACAAATCCGCCACTGTCTTATCTTATTGTGAGCATTTCCTTTCCGAAAGGCTGAGCACTTGATTTACATGTACTGATTCATTTTTTAAGATCCCCATTCCTAAAAAGGAAGACATCATTTTGTCCCGATAACCATGATAAAACCAGGGCAGAGAGAGGTTAAGGACTCTGCCTGAGGTCAGACAGAAACCCTACAGGATTTGAGATTAGAAGTCACCTCTTTCAGATCTGTGGTTCCTGTTTCTTTCCGTCATTACATACAAAAAGCAAAGGACCTCGGCAATGCAAACAGAGAGCATCCTTAGCCCAAGGGAACATCTCTGAAGTTTCTGCCAAATCATTTGTTTCCACTTAACCCAATACTGTACATATTTTTAGCGTAAGATTGGATCAGAAGAGCCAATACAACTAAACTATGTGGAACACTTTATCCCTATTACTGTCAGTGTGGACAATTTAAGGGCGTTCCTAACTGATGCCCATTGGAGGGTTCTAAAAATAGGATGAGTGGCAGGAGCTCAGAGAACCTAACTGCCAGTACTGCTTTCAAGATACACACGAAGCCTTCACAGGGAAGGAGATGTAAAGGAGAACAACAGACTTGACCCGAGAAAGTTCAGTCACCAATAAATAACAAAGGGATAAAACCCACCAGGAAAACCAAGGAGGTCCACTACAGCAGACAGCAAACCTTTTTCAATAAAAGATACTCTGTTCATTGTGAGAGCCCCTCCTCTCTTTGATATGTCCCTAGTGTCACAGGGGCAGGATAGGACATAAGGTGACATGTGATCTATTCTTTCATTTTTTTTATTCTTTCATTTTTAATAGGATTATTAAAAGTAGGTAAGAATCATTTTATTCATTCAGTCAAGGAACACCTATGGAACACTTTTTAATACAATACACAACGTACCATACTGGGTACTATGGAGATACACCGGGAAACAGAGCAAACACCATCTTTGCCATCCTGGAAATTACATTCAAGAGGAAGGGAGAGGAAATAAGTATATATATAATATAATGCTAGCGCTATTTATGAGATTTTTTTTTAGTGTTCAATGATTCATTAGTTGCATATAACACCCAGTGCTCATAACAACATGTGCCCTCCTTAATACCCATCACCCATTACTGAATCCCCCCACCCCTCTGCCCTCTGAAACCCTCAGCTTGTTTCTTGGGGTCCATAGTCTCTCATGGTTCTTCTCCCTCTCTGATTTTTCCACCTTTAGTTTTTCCTCCCTTCCCCTATGGTCCTCCATGCTATTGCTTAGAAAAAAGGGGTGCCTGGGTGGCTCCGTTGGTTAAGCGTCTGACTTCAGCTCAGGTCATGATCTCGGGGTCCTGGGATTGAGCCCTGTGTCAGGCTCCTTGCTCATTAGAGTGTTTGCTTCTCTCTCCTCCTCTGCCCCCTCCCCCGCCTCGTGCACTCGCTTGCGCTCTCTCTCTCTCTTTCAAATAAATTAATAAAATCTTTTTTAAAAAGGAAAAAAAGTTGGCTAATGCAATCAAGAGTGACAGGGGCTGTGTACACAGGTAAGGTGGTCAGAGTGGACTTCTCAAGCGACATTCAACTTGAGATCTAAATGAGAAGTATTTCACTCACCCAGTCATTCATAAAAAAATGGGTCCGCGTCTACAATGTGCCCAGCATTGTTCTGGGTTAGAAAACGGCATTCACAAAGCCTCTGCTCTGTGAGAATGGTTTACCGGTAGGAAAAGAAAGATGTAATAATGTCACTTTGAAAGGAGGAATAGTATTTGTAGTTTTATAGATGACTCGTGCAATTTACGTTCTAGTTTACCTGTTTCTTCTTCAACTATCAAGCAAATCAAATTCACAGAATATTGCATATTTAAGTGCAACAGGTTTAAACAGCTTAACTGGCAAAGCTCAGGATGGACTTCATGTATTCTGAGACTGCAAGAGGCATTTTACTCCAAGGTGAGTACAAACTTTTGAGGCCCAGAAGCACCTGAATGATTCATGTGCCATGAATAACCCATGTGCCATGGGTCACGGCTGGAAAACCAACTGTCCTGTGCCAGGAAGCCTCATTAAACTAAGCTGACACCTAGTTTCTGGTGATCTCTCTCTCAAGCCTGTCCGTGTTTTCCCCCTGGATTACAGGAATAACATAAAGTAATGAAATCCTGATGGCGAGACTTAGCTACCGAATAGGTCTCCTACTGTGGGGGAGGGGCCTCGAGACATCCTTCTCTCAAATCAAACATTGAAGCTAAGATCAAGTCCAGTCACATTTCTGACTACAGCGTACAAAGGAAACAAAAAAACAGAGTTTCCATAGAAACAAAGAACCCAGCTTGAGGAAAATCTGAAAAGGCAGTCATTCGGGGCTTTGTCCTAAGAATCAGGAGATGGGAACTCTATTTATGCTTTTGCAACAATGTGTTGTGCAACCTTGGGCAAGTTACATAATCTCTTTGAGGCTCGCTTTTGCTCATCACTGCATTAATCATAGGAGGCTTTCAAATCTCTCTGCCGAGTCCGGTTCAACCTGAGCAGCTCTGCTTTTATCTATTTCGACTGTATTTCTGAGTAAGATTTCATTTGAAATGTATATGTCCTGATGAAAAAAAAAAAAAAAAGAAAGAAAGAAAAACAATGTGATAATCACTGGAAGAGATGTTCTCTGAAGCTTATTTCTACCCTGCGGAACCAGGAATACTAACACCTCTCAGACTTGGGGTCAGAGCTGCGCAGAGGAGGGGGAACCTTTCTGAAAAACAAACTCAGACCCTGCCTGACACTCGCTACCTTCTAATTTTCAAGGGTAGGTGAAGGTACCACCACGATACCACCAAAATTTCATCTGGCAACTAAGCACAGTAACTGCGGCCGTGAGTGACCTGAAGGCTTCTTCCCCCACCCCCCCAAAATGCATAGTTTCCTTTACCCCTAAAGGTTTCCCTTGAATAAAAGGAATGAGGAGAAAAGACAAAATCAACAGCATCTCTGCTAAGCGGCTGCTTTATCCAATAAATATTTATTGAATGCTTACTACGTCCCAGATACTAGTTGCTCTTGGGAGTTTTAGAGCACAATCCTCAGTGAAATATAAATCCCAGACCTAAACAAATGGAGTTACTCGTGCTCATGGATTGGAATACCCGTTGTTGTTAAAATGTCAATTCTTTCCCACCAGTTTTATTTATAGATTCAACAAAATCCCAATCCCAGCAACTTGTTCGTAGACATGGACAAGCTGACGCTGAAAGTTATATGGAAAGGCAAAGGCGTTACGTGGCAAAAATTCTGAAGAACAACAAAGCCGGAGGACACACAACGCAGTTTCAAGACTTCCAATAAAATGACAGTAATCGAGAGAAGGCAGTGGGATTAGGTTTGCAGTTACGGAATGAGTAAGTGGTGGGAATAAAAGGTATAGCGAAAGGAACATAGTCAGTGATATTGTAAGAGGGATGTACCGGGACAGATGGTAGGTTCACTTGCGGTGAACAGAGCATAGTGTACAAACTTGTTGCATCACTATATTGCACAAGGTGAAACTAATATAACACTGAGTGTCAACTCTACTCAAATTTAAAGAGAGAGAGAAGAGAAGACAGTACTGGTGTAAACATAGAGATACAAAGCCACGGAACATGAAAGAGATCCAAAAAACAGGATCCCACAAATACGTCTTTCAACAAATGGTGCTTTAACAGCTGAATATTCTATGTTAAAAAAAAAAAAAAAAAAAAAAAAAAAAAAAAAAAAAACCTGGGGCACCTGGGTGGCTGAGTGGGTTAAGTGTCTGACTCTTGACTTTGGCTCAGGTCATGATCTCAGGGTCGTGAGATCGAGCCCTGCATCAGGCTCTGCGCTCGGCATGGAGCCTGCTTCAGATTCTCTCTCTCCTTCTCCCTCTGTCCCTGCAGCCCCACTCCCCCAAAGAAAAAGGAACCTAAAAATAAAAATTATACTTCATACAAAAATTAATTCAAAATAGATTATAGCCTTACACATAAAATGTAAAAGTATAACATTTTAGAAAAAAAAAACAGGAGAAACTCCCTATGGCCTCAGGTTGTTGATGCTGGTCTTGATGTTAGTTATGACATCAAAAGCTTGATCCCCAAAAAAGAACTTGATAAATGAGGCTTCTTCAAAATTAAGAATTTTTGCTTCGTTAAACACAGAGAAAATAAAGACGAGACACCGACTAGGAGAAAATGTTTTCATATCACATACTCCGTTAAAAAAAAAAATTTGAATACTGTGTGTGTGTATATGCAAATATACACACACACACACACACACATATATGTATGTATGTATATTTAGAACTCTCAAAACTCAACAAGAAAACAAAATTCCCACTTTAAAACTGGGCAAAAGATGTGAACAGACACATCACCAAAGAAAATCTACGTATTTCAAAACAGCATTGAGAATAACATAAAACCATAACAAGATACCAGCTTCTACCTGTCGGGAGGCTAAGAGTAAAAGAAACAACAGAAGCTGGCAAGAGCAAGGATGTGGAGAGGCACTAGAACGCTCACACACCGCTGGGACGAATGCAAACTGCCAGAGAGCTATACAGCTTTGAAAAGAGTCTGGAAGTTTTTGGGGTCTTGGTTTAGGTTTCAAATAAAGTTAATATATACTGACCATATGACGTAGCATTCCCGCTTCTAGGTAGACAGCCACGAAAAATTAACTTAGGTCCACCCAAAACGCTGTGGGAGAATTTTTAAAGCATCCTTATTCACAACTGCCCCAAAGTATACACAATTCAAGTAGCCCTCCCCTGGGGACTGGAGAAGCCCACGGCAGGACATCCCTGTGGCAGGACACCACTCAGAAACGAAAAGGAAGAAACTACGGGTACACGCAACAATATGGGTGAAACACGAAGGCACGAAGCCAAGTGAAATAAACGAGGCTTAAAAGGCTGCATGTTCTATTTATTGGAGATTTTGGAGAATGCAAAACTATAGGGATCAGTGGCTGACAACAGCTCAGGGGGGAGTGTTTCACTACAAAGTGGTGGCAGGAGGAAGATGGGGGATAACAGAAGTTCTCTGGCTCTTGAATGTTATGGTGATTACAGGACTAGACGTTTGTCAAGATTCACGGAACCATGCATTTCACTGTTTGTAAATTAAAAATATATTTGAACCAACTTAAATACATGGGCATCTATGACAGATATAGATACAGGTACAGGTTTCTCTACCTCTGTCTTAAATCTCTGTCTACTTACCTAGGAATCTAAATGTGAGATTACATTGTGGGGTTCTTTTTCTGAAATCTTACCGGGGAATATGAGTTTTAAATTGTGCTGGTATTGAAGCGTGTAATATTTATGAACACACTTGATTTCATACAGGAAACATTCCTTCTGCAACCCCACCCGTTAAATAATACATCTTAGCCACGCTCTGACAGCCATGTAAATGAACAGCCAAATATTAGTAGAAAGCAGTATCACTGGAGCTAACTGTCCGGATTTGGCTCCCCATGTAATCAAACTTCAACACAACATAAAAACTACACATAGACACATACACACAAACACACACACACACACACAAACACACACACAGGTAAGCAGTTACTCTAATGGACCTTTATATTCTGTGCTTTTCATTTTGCCTAATGTGAGTTGAGACCCTATCAGTATTAAAATAAGGATGTTTATTCGTATGTCATAATTAAAAAATAAAATAGCAAAGAATTTTCAGGAAAACAAGCAATTACAAAGAAGGAATATGAACCAAAGAGCCCTTTAGTCTTTAAATGCTGAGTCAACTAAAACAATAACAAACAACTGAAAACAAACGATTACCATGTGAACATGTTTAAAATGAAATCTTTAGGTTTCTTTACAAATATTAATAATTTTATAAAATATTTTTATAAAAAGTACATGTCTGAAATGATATGAGTGATCACAAACTTTCCTGAACAGAGAGCTGATACCAAATGGTCTAAAAGTGGAAAAATAACTGTAGTTCATTCTTCTGTTTTAAAACTTACCTTTCTGTAATATGGTCTTTGAGATTTTTTCAGAAAGTCATCAAATTCAAAAAAAAAAAAAGAAAAAGAGAGAGAGAGAGAAAGCGGTCAAATTCAATGTAATGGTGTGCATGTTTCTGTCTGAAAGTTTATTACTGGACAATCAAAAATATCTTATGCTCAGGGCACCTGGGTGGCTCAGTCCATTAAGTGTCTGCTTTCAGCTCAGGTCATGATCCAGGGGTCCTGGGTCTTCAGGCTCCCTGCATAGCAGGGAATCTACTTCTTCTCCCCCTGATCCTGCTCGCTCTCTCTCTCTCTCAATCTCAAATAAATAAAATCTTTAAAAAATAGTTTATACCCAAAAGTATTTTTATCAAGTGTTTTTTACCTATACATACAAACACATACATACTTCTTACTTAAACCTATATGTACACATATCCATGGTAGTTCAAACACACATATACATACATATACCCTACATTCCATATATATGTAATTCTGGATGTTTGGGTTTGGGTGCAATGAATATATTACTGGAATACAAGACCAGTGTAGTAGGATACTATAATCTTAACTGTGGGATCTTGGGAAAGAGATGTGTTTTTCCTTATCCTTTAGTTTCCTAAATCTAGAAGGTCATTTCAAGTTCGAAAATTCTATCAAAGTCCTAAGGAAGACCTTTATGGGAACTTAAGTACTTCCTGTTTCTTTCTCCCGCCCGGCCTCTCTTCCCCTTCCCTCAGTACCGAAGTCGCTCAGGGAAATACAGTCTTTGAAGTCGAGGCTGATCGTATCTTTCACTATTAAAACATTTTTACAGCAAATGACTGTCTACTCTGATCTTTCACAACCAGCCTGTTATGATTGTGATAACACACAATCTTGGAAAATTAAAGTATCTAAGTTTTAGCAAGGTAAAGGTATCCTTGAAAGCAACATTACTCGTAAATCCTAAAACTATGTGTAACTTGTCAATACCTCAGTATGCAATGTAAAAATAATTAAGGCTTCTCAATTATTATCATCTTTAGGTATGGCACTCAACTGATACCATGGGAGAAGATTCAGTTACTGGTTTTGATTTTTTCCGATTTTATTTGAGAAGCGTGTGCATGAGCAGGGGGAGGGGCAGAGGGAGAGAGAATCTTAAGCAGACTCCCCACTGAGCACAGAGGCCCACTTGGGACTTGATCTCACAAGCTCGAGATCATGACCTGAGCCGAAAACAAGAGTCCCATGTTTAATGGATTGAGCCACCCATGCACCCGTTACTGCCTTTTTTTTTTTTTTTTTGAACAATAAAAGGTAATTAGGGGTGCCTGGGTGGCTCAGTTGGTTAAGCCTCCAACTCTTGATCTCTGGGTCGAGAGTTCAAGCCCTGCGACAGGCTCCACACCTCCAACTACTTAATTAAAACAAAACAAAACAAAAAAAGTAATTATAACGTGGCGAACCTAAGTTTATTATCTCTAGTCCATCTCACTTGCACTGTTTCACCATCAAGCCTGAAATACGATAAAATGGAAGGAGGTGTGAGATCTCACAAAACACACTGCATTATTTGTACTCCATAATTATTCTGAATTAATGTCATATTAATAAATACAGAGAGCTCAGAAACATGTACGTTTTCATTTCCCTTCCTTTTAGCCCATTTAAATCTACAAAGCCAGACTGCAGCTCAGTCTTTGAGTTACATATGTCAGGATTCTAAATTCGGCAAATTATATTCATATAGATATTATTTTTACATACTCCCGTTCAGCACACCAAAAGGAAATATATAGTCACATGTAATAATATTTTCCTACGAGAAAGAAGTGCTAAAAGCTGGTCAGAGTCGTAACTAGAAATGAAGTTGAAAATTAGAAAATGAATCAACTGTGATAATGTGATTTCAGAACCTATAAAAAAAAGTTGTGAATAGAGAATGTCAACTCCTGAAAACAGTTTAACATTAGAGGAAACTTCATTACCAAATGAACATGCATTTTTATGAAAATAAAGAATGGGGATTATTTTTAACTGCTCCTTTCGTATTTAACAGGGGCTAAATATTTTCAATTATCATCAAATATATAATACCGTCACCAGGTCAGCTTTCTATGCAATTTTAAGCCAGTTGGTCAAATCTGACACAAGGCACTATGTGAACCACAGGCTCAGCTTGAATTCACAAGTATCTCCAAAGTTTTATCTACTGGATCTCTAGAATTTCAGAATACTGTAACAGATTAATTAAAGTATAGGGTTCACTTTCAGTGGGAGCCAATATACATCCCCAACAGCCCAATATACTACCCCCAACCTTGACCTCCAACTGTTCCTACTTTCTCCAACGTCTAGGTAAAAACAGCTACAATCATGTGGGCTGGAACTGCTGCTGTTATTAAAAATGAGATTTTTTTGTACAGTGTCTGTAAACTCTTGATGGCTCTCTGTTTACATATTATTCTTAAAACGAACGTTTTCATAAGTACTTTCAAATATATAATTATTTTTTTAAATATTTACAATAGTGAGATAGCTACTAAAAATCCCCACTTTGTAGATAAGTATACTGAAACACTAAAAGCCTAATATTAGCAGTTATTAGTAAAACCAGTGCTTATGAAACATGAATTTGCCTACGAATCATCTGAGAAACAAGATATGGGTGCCCACTCTCACCACTATTATTCAACACAGTACTAGAAGTTCTAGCTAGAGTAATGAGGCAAGAAAAATAAATAAAAGGTATTAAACTTGAAAGGGAAGAAGTAAAGTTGTTTCTATCTGCAGGTAATATTTTTTTTTTCATATAGAAAATCCTAATGAGGGGCGCCTGGGTGGCACAGCAGTTAAGCGTCTGCCTTCGGCTCAGGGCGTGATCCCGGCGTTGTGGGATCGAGCCCCACATCAGGCTCTTCCGCTGGGAGTCTGCTTCTTCCTCTCCCACTCCCCCTGCTTGTGTTCCCTCTCTCGCTGGCTGTCTCTATCTCTGTCGAATAAATAAATAAAATCTTTAAAAAAAAATAAAAAAAATAAAAAAAATAAAAGAAAATCCTAATGACTACATCAAAAAGCTGTTAGGTCTAATCAGTGAGCTCAATAAACTTGCAAGATACAAAACTAACATACAAAAATCAGTAGCATTTACACACACTAATAACACATTTTCTGAAAAAAAAAATTGATTCCAAACAATAAATACTTAAGAATAAGTTTACTAAGGAGGTAAAAGACCTCTACTCTGAAAACTACAAGGAACTGATGACAGAAACTGAAGAAGACACAAATAAATGGAAAGGTATCCCCAGTTCATGGATTAGAAAAATTAATATTGTTAAAATGTCAATACTACCAAAAGCCATCCACAGATTCGATGCCATCCCTATCAAGATTCTAACAGCATTTTTTACAGAAGTAGAAAAAACACTCTGAAAATATATTTGAAGCCACAGAAGTCCCCAAATAGCCAAAGAAATGCTGAAAATAAAGAACAGTTCAGGAGGCATCACATTTCCTGATTTCAAGCTATACTATAAAGCTATAGTTCTCAAAACAGTAGGGTACTGACATTAAAAAAGACAAACTGACCAATGGGACAGAAGTAAGAGGTCAGAAATAAACCTAAGCATATACGGTCAGCTAATATTTGACAAAGGAGTCGAGAACACCCAATGGAAAAAAAAAAAAACAGTCTTCATTAAATGCTGCTGGGATAATTGGATACTCACATGTAAAAGAATCAAACTGGACATATATCTTACACCACTTCTAAAAATTAACTTGAACTAAAGACTTAAATATGAGACTTGAAACCATGAAATGCCTAGAAGAAAACATTGGAATAAAGCTTATTGACAGGATTCTTAGTAATGATTTTTTGGACAGGACACCTAAAGCATAAGCAACAAAATAAAAAGTAAACAAGTGGGACTACAACAAACTAAAAAAGTTTCTGTACAGCAAAAGAAACCACCAACAAAGTGAAAAGACAACCTACAGAATGGGGAAAATATTCACGAACCATGTATCTAAAATATATAAAGAACACATACATCTCAATAGCAAAATAAAGACAATAATTACTCAACTCAGAAACGGGAAAAGCACCTGAATAGACATTGCTCCAAAGAAGACATACCAAAGGCCAAGACGAACATGAAAAGATGCTCAACATCACTAGTCATTAGGGAAATGCAAATTAAAACCACAATGAGATATCACCTCATACCTGTTAGAACAAGCAGCACCCGAAAGACAGGAGATAACAAATGCTGGTGTGGCTACAGAAAAAGGGAACCCGTACGCCCTGTTGGTGGGACTGTAAATCGGGACACACTATGAAACCTGTATGGAATTCAGGTATTCTGTGGTATACAGGATCCCCCACCACCACCACCACCAAACGTAAAAACAAAATGACCACAGGATCCAGCAATTCCACTTCTAGGAATACATCCAAAGGAAATGAAAATACTAACTCAAGAAAACAAAAACACCCACATCTGTACATGCATGTCCACAGCAGTAGCATTTATAATCGCCAAGACACGGAAACAATCTAAGTGACGACTGACAGATAAACGGATCAAGAAGTTGTCTCTCACACACACACAGATGCACACACAGAATGTAATATTATTCAGCCTTAAAAAATGAGGAAATCCTACCATTTGCAACAACATGAATGGACTTTGAAGGCATTATGCTAAATGAAATAAGACAGAAAAACACAAAGAGTGTATGATCTCACATGCGGAATCTAAAAAACAAACAAAAAAACTTCATAGAAAAAACGGTCACATTAGTGGTCACCAAAAGTGGCAGGTAAAGGGAAGTGGAATTGGAGAAAGGTGGTCAAAAGGCACAAACTTCTAGTTAGAAAATAAGTTAAGTACCAGGGATGTGGTGTACAGTATGATGACGACGATAGCTAACACTGCTGTGCGATACACTGGAACGTCGTTAGAGAAACTCCTAAGAGTTCTCATCACAGGAGAATTTTCCCCCCTTTTTCCTTTCTTTCCTTTTCATTCTATCTATACAAGAAGACGGATATTAGCTGAACCTACTGTGGTAATCATTTCATACTACATATAAATCAAACCACTCTGCTGTACGCATTTTTTTCTGCTTCTTTAAAGATTTTATTTATTTGAGAGAGCGAGCGCGCACGCACGTGCAAACAAGTGGGGGGAGGGGCAGAGGGAGAGGGACAAACAGACTCCATGCTGAGTGTGGAGCCTGACTCGGGGCTCCATCTCAGCACCCCAAGATCACGACCTGAGCCAAAACCAAGAGTTGGATGCTCAACTGACCGAGCCAACCAGATGTCACTCATACTTACATGGTATATGTATACAGTAATGGATGCCAAGTATTTCTCAATAAAACTGGGGGAGAAGAAAGAGAATCACTGGGAAATCTTGTTAAAATGCAGACTCTAATTTGATACAGTTCTGGGGTGGGGCCCAATTACCCGCAGTTCTAAGCATCTCCCAAATGATGTCAACTCTGCTGTTCTCAGGTCATACGTGGAGGAGCAAAAGTATATACAACATCTGAAACCCAGTTCTCTTCAGAGCCCAAGCACCCCAGAACCTCACTGTCTTTATAAATAATATCTACTTCTTCTCTACCTCTTCAAACCAACTGCTGGGCATCAGGAAGGCAGAATGCATCTCACATAGGGGTCTCAATCTTGAATGACTCTCCTGGACTCTTCCCAAACCATGAAGAGGCCTATTCCTCCAGAGATGTCTAACCACACTGGGCAAAGCTTCTCTTCCATCCTATTACCACATGTTCTTGTGTTTTCTAATAGACCCATCAAGTTACCATTTATCAGAATGACTGTCTTCTTGTTTTCAATACTACAGGGACTAGAGGCTCTTGACGTACTCTAGCAGACTGCCTCAGGCCCCCAGGGCGGCGAGGCTGGAGAAGGGAACGCTATCTGCAGGACCTCAGGCTAGCAGAACACGAGCAGACGGCACGTGACAACACCCACACTGTGATCGCCACACAAGAGTGACCAGCTGGATTTCGATCATCTAGTCAGAGGACGCTTGAAGGAGATCATGAGGATTATTCCTTTCTGCGCTAATCCTCCACAGCAGCAGCAGAATGTTCTCACCACAAGTGAACTCAGGGCACTGAGGTATTTACCCTTTCTTCCTCTTCACGTACCTCTCAAGACTGTGTACGTGCCCAGTGCCTAGTTCAGCATCCTCCACACAGTAGAAGCAACATGGCGGCTCTTGGAATGGTCAAGAGGCCTATGGCACTCAGGCTAGATATAATACCATCCTCCTCCAGGTGTCCTGACCATCAGAATAGGCAGCAACACAAAGGTGTTCACACACAGCGTCTTCTCTGAGGAGGTGAATGCGCTATAACAAACGTGACACGGGACCGGAGACTGCTGGCCAGGTGAGATCACTACCAATGGCTTATGCTTTCACTTCCATGATTTACACTGTGTAATGGGATGGCTGAGCCTGATTAATAAGTACAGGGGGCGGGGAGCAGAACAGCAAAAAGTGGAAAATGTTAACTCACGCACTCCCTGACTTTCAGGACCTAATAATGCTTCTTTTTCAACGACCTGGCAGGACATGACTATGCCGCCTGAAGAAAAGAACAAGTCTCTGAGGGAAAATGAATGTTTATGCAGGTATGGCTTTCAAAGATGAAGGTAGCACTGGAAGTGAAGCCTGGACCATTAGAACCCCAGGGTCTACAAATATGAGGAACCCCTAAATGAATGAAGCATTGGGTAATTGGAGGGGCATCAAACTGTCCCCAGTCCCTTGAGGGTCACAGTGTTCAATTGCTTACTATTATTTTGGGACTAATAGGGAAGACAGCATAAGGATAATAAACATGTTCAGAAGAGTAATAGTAGTGAGAAAGGTAATCAAGCTCCTAATGGAAAGTCCTAATGCCTCCTCCATTGGTGGGTCAAGGTGAGAAGCCACTGTCAAACAGCTTATTTGGTCACCAAGTTGGTGAATGGGCCAAAGAAACCAATCTCCTCATATCTCATGAGAATACAGAGTTTGCATAAATTTCGAATTCCTACTTAGGAGGATAGGAAATAATGACAGACACATCAGCTAGAGATTCAGATTTCTATAAGCCACTCAACAGAACATAAACCAACCAAACTCCTTGCAGGTTAGATTTAACATTCAGAAATGCAGGACCTTTCAGTGACCCATCTAGAGCATGAATAATGGAGCAGAAAAGCAATCATACAAAGGCTGATCAAAGAGCGCATGGGTATGCAAGTGAGCAAAAGCTTTCCAGGTTAAATCCATTATTCACGAGGCCAAATAAAGATCAATATTAATTAATTAAGCCAATTATTAATGAAGCTAATATTTCTCTCCCAGCTTCCTTCCCTCATTTTTTTTTTTTAGCAGTATCTTTGTCATGGTTAATGGACCTTGTTCATTCTACACTATGAGTATGTTATCTTCTTTTATAAGAAGTGTATAGCCCAGGATACCCACATGGCTCTGTGGGTGAAGCGTCTGCCTTCGGCTCAGGTCATGATCCCAGGGTCCTGGAATCAAGTCCCACATCGGGTCCCTTGCTTAGCGGGGAGACCGCTTCTCTCTCTGCCTGCTGCCTCCCCTTCTTGTACTCGCTCTTTCCCTGGCAAATGAATAAATGAAATTTAAAAAAAAAAAAAGAAGAAGAAGAAGTGTAAAGCTCATCAGGGTGGATGTTCTTAAGATCATGTAAACCTACTGCTTATTTCTGGTAATTCTAGAGAATATTATGGATGTAAACTGTGTTACTGGTGCCAAGATAACAGTGAGGATGACTGCTTCCTGGAAATTCTTCTAGTGCTGACAAACGGGTATTATGTATCGGAGATAGATAGATAGATAGATAGATAGATAGATAAGATAGATAGATAGGTATCTCCCCCTCCACTGTGCATACACACATTACTCAGTAAGACAAATAATTGAACTAAGGGCAACAAATGACAGACTTTCTAATTCCACTTCTACCTCTCCCTCACAGATGAACTGAGCAGGGAGGGAGGAGTGGTAAACGATTATAACTGAAGTCAATTATGAGTGTGGGGGAGAGGGTGATGGTGGTGGAATGTCTACAAAACGTTGTCAAAATGTATCACTTTCCAAAACCTGGTCTAGAAGGTTTTCATCAACTAGTCAACACCTGTGTGGATAAAAACCAATGCACCACCACGCTGGTATCTTTGTTGCTCTAATGACTGAAAAAACACAGGAGAGATGAAGGTAGGGTTTTGTTTTATTAATGGAAAAAAAGGTTAAACCATAGGCCTCTGAGGAACAGAAAAGGCCAGTAAAGGAGTGTCTTGCTAACAAAATTTTGCCCTAATTGTTAATATAATCCAGGATAATGAACAGCTTGATTGTTAAGCCTAGTGGTAAAATATCTATTGCCTAAATTCAGGTACTGACTAAAGTATTTCACCAACACACACACACACACACACACACACACTTCAAATGGGTATCTTAAAGGTAAATTTGAATTTTTAAATTAATTTTCCCAGTGTATTGACAAGTGTTTTTTTTCTTTCTTTCTTTTCTTTTTTTTTAAGAAACAGAATCTCATCTAAAAATGGCTTAAATTGCAAGGACATGTATTATCTCACACGCATAAGTTTTAGGGGTCACCTGGTGCTTCCAAGGTTGCTGCAAATACCCAATGGTGTCATTAGAGAGACACATCTCTTTTCTTCTTTCCACCTGGCCAAAAGATGGTCAAAAGATGGCTGCCATTGCTCCAGGCATCACATCCTTATTAACTTTATCCAAAGGCAAAAAAATAATAATAATAATAATTAAGAAAAAGAAAAAAAGAAAAGAAAAGGCAGTTTCTCCACACAAAGCTGTTTTTAATCATGAGGGAAACATTCCCAGGAGTTCCCAAGCTGACTACACTCATACCCTACTTCCTACTGTCAGACTTCTCCTCTGGTCTCACTGGTGCCATTTGCCTACTTCCTGGCTGCTGGGGCTTCACGAAAAGTGGGCATTATATCTTTTAGCCCTATAGCTGAAGACAGCTCTGCTGGCAAAGAGGAACCCTACCGAGTAGGCAGTCAACTGTGTCCAGAGCCAGCTTTCACAATTAAAATTTAAACTATTGTATTGAATTAAGATCAATGAAAAGCCTTTATTCTGTAATTAAAGCAGTCTCAATTCCAATTCTCAATTTTTTCTTGTCCCTTAAAGAGACACAGATGTTAAGTATACTAACTTTTGACATATATATGCATGGAAATTTGTGATGGCCAGATGTATAAATCAGTGTATAAACAAATTCCCAGAGATAGTGGAAAGTACGTGGCTTGAAAATTGATAAACCCTTTGCTTTGGGTTGAATCTGAAACAAAATAAAAGCTCTCACTCTAGAGAATAAGGTATCAAAACAGCAGGATGACAGCAGCTATGCCAAATTTCTAATTCTACCCACAACTGTATACCTATTTGACCTGTTCAGACCTTTGAAGAAAAAGAAGAAACCATTGCCTGGATCACCACCTAAAAGGTTGGGAAATGCCGGGGTCTTCCTAGCATTTGCAGTACACTGCTTTGTTCATAGAAATCAATTTTGTGCTTGACCAGTTCCAGGAGATCAAAGCAAATTCACACCTACAAGGGCGAGATGAATTGATTGATGTAAAGACAACCGTGTTGTTGCTGTTTTTTTTAATGAATAGTATTCCTGTTTAAAAAAGTGAATGAAATGAAAGTTGCAGCGTGCCCATTTGAAATGCACACACATCACGAGCAAACCAATATGCCTGCGAGTTTCTGCAGAGGTGAAACGTCAACAAGGAGCCAAATTAATCCGTTTACGTAGTCAGGAAGACAAAAACTGGAAGAAAAATCCAAGAAGTTAATGAAGAGCTCCCCAAATACAAGTTCGGTGGGAGAAAAACCAAAGCAAGAGGAATAAAGAAAAGACAGATTCAAAAAAAAAAAAAGCCTGTTTGGAAGCACGGCCATTATCTAATTGTGAATTTAGGGGCTATTTATAAAACATCTCCTGGCACCGCTGCTGGTTGCTGGCTATAATAATGCCCATGAACTTGTGAAGCTTCACAGCACAGTAGAGATAAAAGATGTTAAACAAATCATCACATAAATTGGTACCTAATGATTATGACATGAGTGTTGTAAAGGAAAATGACAGGTTGTTACAGAGAGGAAGACAGTCATCCAATTTAGAGGGACGGGGTCAAGAAAGGGCTCTCCAAGGGAGGGACTGATTCCCAGGATGACGACATTGCCAAGATTACACCTGTTGACCTGGAAGAATTACAAGTAACACTCCCTTTTACGCTAAACAGTGTCCTGGTTTGGATGATAAATTACGTGGTTGTCCTACCTTTAAAGTAAACAGCAGGTGGTAGCCTAGCAATAAGAAAGCAAACTAGCCTTCCAGGTCTCTGAATGAGCTTGTGTGATGCCGAGGGATAGAGACAGACTGGGACAGCAGGAAAGGCCAGTGTCGCTGCAAAATAAGAGGAAGAATGGTCCTGGATGGTGCTGGATGAGTCAGGGAGAGCTGATGTCACAGACTTTGCAATTCATCTTAAGAATAATGTGAGCTCGTGGCAAAACTTTAAGTAAAGGAGTAACGTTAATCAGCTTTAAGAAACAATCTCGGCTGCTCTGTGGCATGTGGAAGCCGGCTTGGTGGCCTCTGCAACGGTCTCAATCAAGAGATGAGTGGCTTTAACTAGGACAGGGCAAAAGAAAGAAAGTGGGTGGACTCTGGATCTATTTTAGGCGCAGAGGACACAGAACTTGGCAGAGGACTGTGCTGGCATGGGGGAAAGGGGAAGCAAAGTACCTACTAAGTGTTCAGCCAAAAAAAAAAAGTTAGATACCAGAGTTTTCAACACATGCCTACTCTGTATAAAGTTTCAAAACGTCAGGTAAAAAGGTTGAGAAGATTGTAGGTTAATATACAGATTGTGCAGAAAAGGGATAACACAGCAGACCAGATGGCTATCCTTTCAAGGGCCTGTGTAGAGTTGGTCCTTAACTGGCCTCTGCGAACTTGGATTTCGAGAGGGCTCCCACCCTTCCCAGAACTGGTAAGAATGATGCCTCGTGACCAAACTGCTTACATGAGCAACATGCTTTATGCGGAACATCTGCTTGCTTTATGGGAGTCTGGAATTTTGGTTCCTGCCAGGCAGGGGGTGCCTGCCTTACCAGCCCCCAACGAAAACCTGGGCGGAGTCCCTAATGAGCTCCCCTGATCGGTGGCACCTCACGTGTATTGTGACGGTTTGGGTTTTGGAGAGAGAAGTACCTCCTATGTGACTCCATTGAGAAAGGGCCTTTGCATCCTTGAGTCTTACCTTCCTCCGATTTCGCCCTGCGCACCGCTTCCCTCTGTGAACTTTGCTTTGTACCTTTGGCTCTCGCACATCATGGCCCTGAGTCCTCCTAGCGAACCACCAAACCTGAGGGTAACCTCGGACACGAGGATCAAAGGCCAAAACGGAGATTTCAGCATTAACATATAAAAGAAGATACAGAAGGAAGAGCAGACAGTGTAGGGTAAGCACCTCAGGGATAGGACTTCCCGAACTACTTAGTCTAATAATACTAAATGCGCTCCAGACTGATGTTTACACAGCCCACGCTCTGGGGCTTCTCCTTCCTTTCTTCAGGGAGATAAAGTCACCATAGCAAGAAAAGAAATTACTGATAACAGTGTTTTCTTGACATTCAGGTTAAATTTTCCAGTATCCCGGTGCCCGGGCTCTCCCGGTGCTGAAGAATCGGGTTTAAATTCTGCACCTGCAGGGCCACACAGAGCCCTTGGGGATTGTGACAGAGGGGAGATGGGGGCTTGATGATGTCTGAAGAAAATAATGTCAGGGGCTGAGGAAGTGCCTGTGGATTTTTTTGCCCCCCTGAATAAGAGGTGCTTTCCTATCTTGCGAAAATACAGAATTAGCCATTGCCGACCTACTCTGGATGGACGGGGACAGGCACTAAACATAGAGATGTGAATTCTGGGCAGGTTTGGTGCTGGTATAGTGATTATTCATGACTTCTCCAAGCATTTGAAATTACTTACTCTCTAGTATTACATCTAAAAATAAGTTCTTGAGAGAAAAGCTTCTTTAAATACAAAATAACAATTCTAGCAATACAGGCAAAAGAGAATCCAAATAAACGTTAGGATAATTATAACATTAACTCTACCCCACAGTCTCTTCTGGCTAGTTTTCCCTTTTTGCTTCTTTTAAATGATACTGAGAAGGCTGCTCAGATGAGTGTTGCTCTTTCCTCTATCACGTGTGCAAATACCTTATCTGGTTAGGCCCTCTATTTTCCTAGTCATGTGTTTAGGGTAAAACAACATTTACCTCTACTTCATTTTTATAATTAAGTAGCTTTATCAACTGTCCAATATTCAAGTTACAGTACTAGATATGGACGGAAAGTAAGAAACACAGGGACAGTCCTTGCTCTTGAAGATTCTAGCACTGGCCCACTACTGCTTGGAATAAAAGGTCTCCCTTCTGACCTGACATTCCCGAAGCACCCAATACACATTATCCATTGCAATTTCCCACCAGTGTCATGAAGAAAAAGGAGTAGCCCTATGATTTTGGATTTTTGGGGGGTTTGTTTTTGTTTTTAATTTTTGTACACATCAATACTTAAGGCACTTTTACAAAGGGAAAACAAATAACTATTTGCCAAAGAAAGGTAAGGTAGGCTGAGGTATTCCCACTGCTCTATCCATCTATTCATCCCACAAATGTATTTGGCAACAAGTACCAGTTCTCTGCTAGATTCTGGAGATTAAGAAAAGAGTATGAAACCCAATTTACATTACCCTTGATCAAAAGATTGGCCCTTCTGCCTTTCTCACTACGAGTGTGACCAGAGAATTATAATGACAAGATTTCTGGCAATACAAGAAATAATACCTCTTTATATATACATAGACACTCTTATCCTATTTTCTTAATTTTCACGCTATCTGGAGGACACAGAAGCTGGTAATGGTTTGCCTTATTTTTTTTGTATTTAGTAGTGTCTTATAGTTTTTACTTTTCCGTTTGCTTTAAACAGTGTTACTAAGCTGTGTTATATACCATATATTCACCAGTCTCCTTAATTTTTCTTTCTTTAGACAGTAAATATAAATGCTGATCATAAATTCCAAGCTATCCAGATGCATATGAAGCAGGAAGTAAAAATCCCAGCACGACTCTAATCCTGTTATTAATACAGCCTTCCACATGCTCCGATCCCAGCATATAGATACATTGTTATTAATAGTATTAAAATAGGGGCGCCTGGGTGGCACAGCGGTTAAGCGTCTGCCTTCGGCTCAGGGCGTGATCCTGGCGTTATGGGATCGAGCCCCACATCAGGCTCCTCCGCTATGAGCCTGCTTCTTCCTCTCCCACTCCCCTTGCTTGTGTTCCCTCTCTCGCTGGCTGTCTCTATCTCTGTCGAATAAATAAATAAAATCTTTAAAAAAAATAAAAATAAAAAAATAAAATAAAATAAAATAAAATAAAATATACACGGAAGTTCACATATCACTGCTGCATACACTCTCTATTTTCATCCCTCTGTAACTATTTCCCAGATAAAGAGACATCGTAAATATACCACAAATGGGATTCTACTGTCTGCAACTTTCCACGTCAGCAAATATTCACTAATACTGCATTGCTTTCCTAAATTATTTAACTTAACTCTATTTGATAGGCATTTGGGTAATTTCCAATTTTTCGTCATGTGAAGAATCACATAATGAATATTCTTGTGCACGCAAGTCTCTTCTGCTTGTAAGGAACTCCTTCTGTAACACAAACCTCGTCGGGTCCGTGACAGAATGGTCAGGTGGTGCACTTAAAATATATGTCATTTGAAGTCCCAGGGCTGAGAACCGAAAGAGAGAGGGGACAAAACGAGAGAGAGAGGAGAAAGGAAAAAGAGAAGGGGAAAGGGGAAAAGAGCAGGAAGAAGAGGGACAGAAAGAAATTCCTACACCAGCTCTGTATTTACTCCCATGTTTCATTAGCCACACAAAAGTTTAAAACTGAGATTATCTTGGTTTGAGCTCTACACTGGATTATTCCAATCTAATTTCAAACTACCATTAAAAAAAAAAAAAGGGCCAGGGGCGCCTGGGTGGCTCAGTTGGCTAAGCGTCCAACTATTGGTTTCAGCTCAGGTCATGATCTCAGGGTCCAGAGACTGAGCCCCACATTGGGCTCCGTGCTCAGCGGAGACTCCACTTGAGATTCTCTCTCTCCCTCTCCCTCTGCCCTTCCCCCTGCGAGCTCTCTCTCCCTCTCTGTCTCTAAAAATAAATAAATAAATATTTTTTAAAAAAGGCGCTTGAACCATGAGAGACTGTGGACTCTGGGAAACAAACTGAGGGCTTCAGAGAGGAGGGGGGTGGGAGACTGCCATAGGCCGGTGATGGGTATTAAGGAGGGCACATATTGCATGGTGCACTGGGTGTTATATGCAAATAATGAATCATGGAACATTGCATCAACAACTGGGGGTGTACTGTATGGTGACTAATATAACAAACTAAATTAAAAAAATAAAAATAAAAAATAAAAAAGAATAGATGAAGGGAAAAAAAATAAAAAGGCGCATTTTGACAGTTTAACAAAGCAAGTTCTTTCCCCTTTCCTTAAAACATACTTCACAGAAGAGTCACAGGGTAGTCATGAGATGGCTTGAGGCTTAATGAGAATACCTTCCATGGCTGCAAGACCTTATGGTAACGCAAGGGGAAAAAGGAAAGAGTCTTCCCTGTGCTTTACATTTTCAGTAACAAAAGTAGGGCACTCAAATCTATGGGTGCCACTGGTGCTTTTCAAATGAGGCAAAATCTGCACTGTTGATGTCTTTAATTGGGGGAATACTCTCCGCACTGTGTCTTGAAGAAAGGAGGGTTCCTGATTTATGTAAAACGATACTGAGAATGATCTAGATCACGGTGTGATATAAAAAGCTAAATGCAAGTCATCTCTCACTGAAGATAATTTGAAATAGTCTTGTATCAAGGGAGTCACTAGATTACAGAGGATAAAATGTAGCAAGAGGTATTCAGATATTTAGCTACATTTGCATAATCATCTGAAGTAGGTATCCCATGTTCCCCTGGGGCTAACTAGCACACAAAGAACAGAATGGCAGTTTCCTCTAAAAGACACCATAGAAAAGATTTTTTAAAAAGCACAGAATGTATGGATGTTATCAACTAGCTCTCACTGACACCCATCTGATTACAGGAAGCTCTACAATTCTTGCTTTATATGAACATAAATAAATGCTCCAAAAATGATCAAAGAATTATCTGTACCATGAAGTCATTCTGGTAGCCAAAGGCTGCAGGAGGATCAAGTTTTCCCAATTTCCGGGGGAATCTATCATCCATGCAGTAAATAATGTAACCTCCCCACTCCTCACGATGTCCTCATCCTCATCTCCAGAACCTGTAAATGTGTCATCTTACATGGCAAAAGAGACTTTGAAGATGTGACTTTGCAGTGGAGGGAGTATCTTGGATCATCCAAGTGGATCCAGTGCAATCACAAGGGTCCTTAAAAGTGGAAGATGAACACGTAACTTTAAGAAGGGCCAGAGAGATGCAAGTTTGCTGGCTTGGAAGATCGGAGGAAGGGGCCACTAGTAAGGCATCTGGGCAACCTCTGGACGCTGAGAAGTTCAAGGACACAGACTTTCCCTGGAAAACGTCTAGGAAGGAATGTAGCTCTACCGATACCATGAATGGAGCCCAGTGAGACCCATGTGGGAACTCTTACCTCTAGAACAGTAAATTAATACACGTGTTGTTTGAAGACACTGAAATTTTGGTAAATTATGACAGCAGTGGGACACTAATATATACCATTTCTCCGTCAATTTGAGAATTGAAACCATCAGACACACCAGCTCCTGTGGTAAGAAATACTGGAATTGGGCAAAAGGAAATGGTTGGTTGGTGGGTGGGTGGGTCTTGTCTCTGGAAGCTAAGACCCTAAACTTGGTAAAATGGGTGACATATTGACAAGACTAACAGTGGGCCAATGATCCCGATCTCATTGTACCATCCAGACCAGTTTTTATACAAAGCACTCCCAATCCTAACCAGTTCCTCATTTGCGAGACCTGCCCCAAACTCACTCACCCAGGCTTTTTACCTCATAAACAGCTCCCCTCATTTTCCTCCTTTTGTGAGACTCCTAAGACGCCTCAAATTGCTATTTTTCTTTACTGCAATAAGTCTACTACACTTCTGCTTAATCAACAGTGTTTCCTATTTGAGGGGAGGTCACAACACAACATGGGACATTTCTTCCATTGGCACAACTGAAAATTTCTTTGCGTAACTATAAAGGCACAAGCCTACAGACCCAAAGTATAGTTTTGACTGAGATGTCACAAGAGAATGATAGAAACGAAAACGTACAGTGAAGACAATTCTCCATTTGTTTGTGTTTATTTCTTTAAATGCTACGCCCAAACTTTACATGTCATAAAAATTTTACATGGAGGTGGGGTAAGTCGGTCTCCAACAGCTCATTAGCTTGGCTCGTGTTACACAGAACTGAGGAATTCCATCTGGAGCTGAGGAACGATGATGGGAAGGAAGAGGTCTGCTCATCCACCCAAGGAAAGCAAACGGAATGGCTTTTCCCCACTCCGTAACCACGTAATCCATAACATGAAGATGGAACAAATGCCTCGCCTCAACAGAATCAGTCCAGGCACATGTTTCTTCAAAAAGATCCTTCCACCTATGCCTAGGGCACAGGACGTTCAGCTTTTACCCTCCCCCCCCCACAACCCCCAGCACACGCCCAGTTCCCCAGCTGTAGTCGAAAGGTCTGAGACTCAGCTCCCACAAGCTCCAACATCACACAAAACAGAAAGGCTCATCAATGCCTTGAAGCATTCCAACATTATCACTAAAAGCAACTGCCTTTTGGCAAGTGGAATTGAGCTTTTGTTCTTGTTCTTACTGTTTTTTAACTCTCTCAGAACAATAAAGAGAGTAGACTGGCAGGTTGGTTTAATCAGTTCAAATGACAATGAAGAAGAGCTCTAATCCATTACAACCAAATTACATCCGTCTCTTGGAACGGGGTGCTCACTAGTGAACATAAACATTTAATCCATAAAGGGGAACTAATGAGATGTTTGAAAATGGAACACATGCATCAGTAAATTTAGAGAGACTTTGCCTGGATTAATGACTTGCCAGAGTATTATCAATGAACAGGAAAAATATTTCTTGAGGATGTTTACTTAACAAAAAAAAGCACTTTTGCTCTTTTTATCCTGAAGTTGTTATATTTCGGGTTTTATCTTGCCCCTTAAAGATTTTAATTCTCAGAATTTTTCTTTTTAGAATTCTTCTTCTTCTTCTTATATCATAACCAATACTGAGAGAGTTCTCTTAAAAGGACCTTATGAAAAAGGAGCATTGCCACCAGTGATGATAACGTTAACAACAAGAATGATGGCCATAACTACTATTTGCTGAGAATTTACTGCGTGTGCCAAGAGTTTCAAACCTATTTTAAATTAATGCTCTTAACAGGTGGGTATAACCAGGAGGTATTTTCTCTTAATAGGCAATGATGATTATAATTATGTAGCTATAACTGTATCTGGATATCCACGTACATATTCTTTCTCATTTCCTTTTAACTTCTCATTACTTCTATATACTGCCCCAAAAGACTGACTTTTTTATCAGTCAGAACATTAACTTCTAGAATTCCATTAAGGAGGTGAACCGTGGTTGCAAAATCCTTTCTATACTGCAAAGTCATTTTCAGGCTCGGTAATATACATTTAATCATGTAAAGAAAGAAAGGGCAAGTTATTTAGAAAGTCATAATATTCTTTTCCATTGTTATAAAACGGGAAGGGAAAGAACACGGGATTCAGGACTGTCATAATTAGAGCCACGGTATAGTATCGTTTTTTTAAGGTGTATTTCATGATCTAGTTCTTTACTACTCAAGGTGTGGGCTGAAAACGTAGAGCGTCTGCATCACCCCCAACTTCTCAGAAATGCAGAGGACCAGGCTCTACCCCAACTGGACAAAATGCCCAAGTGATCTGCATGCCCATTAAAATTTGAGAGCAATGACCTAGATTTGTTTCTCTTATAGCTTGAGAAAGCCTGTGCCAGGAATCAGGAATAATGCAGGGCTTCTCTCCTAGCCTCAGCAATCAGACAAGAAAAAGAAATAAAAGGCATCCAAATGGGCAAAGAAGTCAAACTTTCACTCTTCACAGAGGACATGATACTCCATGTAGAAAACCTGCAAGACTCCACCAAAAAATTGCTAGAAGTGATGCAGGCATTCAGTAAAGTCGCAGGATATAAAATCAATGCCCAGAAGTCAGTTGCATCTTTATACACTGCTGATGATGAAGAAGAAAGAGAAATCAAGGAATCGATCCCATTTACAAGTGCACCAACAGCCATAAGATACCTAGGAATAAACCTAACCAAAGGGGTAAAGGCCATGTACTCTGAAAAGTACAGAACACGTATAAAAGAAATTGAGGAAGACACAGAGAAATGGAAAAACATTCCACGCTCATGGACTGGAGGAACAAATATTGTTAAAATGTCTACACTACCCAAAGCAATCTACACGTTCAATGCAATCCCTATCAAAATACCATCGACATTTTTCAGAGCTGGAACAAACAATCCTAAAATTTGTATGGAACCAGAAAAGACCCTGAATATCCAAAGGAATGTTGAAAAAGAAAACGAAAGCTGGAGGCATCACAATTCTGGACTTTAAGCTGTATTGCAAAGCTGTCATCATCAAGACAGTATGGTACCGGCACAAAAACAGACATAGATCAATGGAACAAAAGAGAGAACCCAGAAATGGAACCTCAACTCTATGGTCAACTAATCTTTGACAAAGCCGGAAAGAATTTCCAATGGAAAAGAGACAGTCTCTTCAACAAATGATGTTGGGAAAATTGGACAGCCACGAGCAGAAGAAAGAAACTGGACCACTTTTCTTACACCCTACACAAAAATAGACCCAAAATGGATGAAAGAGGGGTGCCTGGGTGGCTCAGTCGGTTAAACGTCTCCCTTCAACTCAGTTGTGATCCCAGGGTCCTGGGACTGAGCCCGCGTCAGGCTCCCTGCTCAGCAGGGAGGTCTGCTTCTCCCTCTTCCTTTGCCTCTCCCCCAACTTATGCTCGCTAGCTCTCTCACTCGCTCGCTCTCTCTTAAATAAATAAATAAATAAAATCTTAAATAAAAATGGATGAAAGACCTAAATGTGAGACAGGAATCCATCAAAATCCTAGAGAAGAACACAGGCAGCAACCTCTGTGACCTCGGCCGCAGCAACTTCTTGCTATACATCCATGTGTCTCTAAACCCAAGGGAAAGAAAGTAAAAATGAACCACCGGGACTCTATCAGGATAAAACATTTTTGCACAGACAAGGAAACAGTTGACAAAACTAAAAGGCAACCTACAGAATGGAAGGAGGTATCTGCAAATGTCTGTTCAGATAAAGGGCTAGTATCCAAAGTCTATAAAGAACTTACTAAACTCAACACCCAAAAAACAAAAAATCCAGTCAAGAAATGGGCAGAAGACATGAACAGACAGTTCTCCAAAGAAGACCTACAAATGGCTAACAGCCACATGAA
This sequence comes from Ursus americanus, assembly GCF_024610735.1. Classification (NCBI taxonomy): domain Eukaryota; kingdom Metazoa; phylum Chordata; class Mammalia; order Carnivora; family Ursidae; genus Ursus; species Ursus americanus. Next base: position 13,249,139 of record NC_142153.1, read on the forward strand.
AAGATGCTCAACATCACTCAGCATCAGGGACATGCAAATCAAAACCACGATGAGATATTACCTCACACCTGTCAGAATGACTGAAATGAACAACTCAGGAAATGACATGTTGGCGAGGATATGAAGAAAGGGGAACCCTCTTACACTGTTGGTGGGAATGCAAGCTGGTGCAGCCACTCAGGAAAACAGTATGGAGGTTCTTCAAAAAGGTAAAAATAGAGCTACCCTATGACCCAGCAATTCACTATTAGGTATTTATCCAAAGGATACAAACGTAGTTATTTGAAGGGACACATGCACCCCAATATTTATAGCAGCAATGTCCACAATAGCCAAAGCCCAAAGTACGGAAAGAGCCCAGATGTTCATCAACAGATAAATGGATAAAGAAGTGGTGTGTGTGTGTGTGTGTGTGTGTGTGTGTGTGTGTGTGTTTGTAATATTAGTCAGCCATCAAAAAGAATGAAATCTTCCATATGCAATGACGTGGATGGAACTAGAGGGCATCATGCTAAGCGAAATAAGTCAATCAGAGAAAGACAATTATCATATGATTTCATTCATATGTGGAATTTAAGAAACAAAACAGATGAACATAGGGTAAGGGAGGGAAAAATAAAGTAAGATGCAATAAGAGGGGAGACAAACCATAAGATACTCTTAACTATGGGAAACAAACTGAGGGCTGCTGGAGGGGAGGTGGATGGGGGATGGGGTAACTGGGTGATGGGCATTAAGGAGGGCACTTGATGTAATCAGTACTGGGTGTTATAATGCAACTGATCAATCACTAAATTCTACCTCTGAAACATTAATAATACACTATATGTTAATTAAATTGAATTTAAATTAAAAAAAAAAATGCCGGGCTCCTCAACCCTAGCTGTCTATTAGACACCAGGATAGGATATGACCTACAAAGACAGAATCTCCAGAAATAGACTCCAAGTTTCCGTATTTTTAAAGAAAACTGGACACAGGTGTTTGTGATGTAGAGTCAGTGTTGAAAACCACAGGTAAAAGTTTAAAGAATCTTACTTCCCGCCAGTTAAGAACTTGCACCCCCTCCAAACATTCCTCAGTCTGTTTGTCAACTCTGAAGCGTAGGAAAGTTACATTTTAAAAAGCAACACAATGAACTCTGAATGGATTCAGTGAAAAGAACCACTCCATTCACTCCAAGATATGCTGAAGTCGCTTGGGGGAAAAAAAAAAAAGAAAGAAAAAGAAAAAACCACTCGTTTTACTAACCTGAGAAATCTTCATATACAGGAGCTGCATTTTTTCATATCTAAATGTTGACTTCCTTATCAATGCTCCCATTTCACCTCAAAAGAACATTAATTCAAATACATTCTGGAACATATCAGTGCCTCTCAATTCAAAAACCAGAAAAACAAAAGAGAACGGCCATTTAGGAAAATACCGTGTCAGAATCTCGATAACTGGACTCTCTTCCATACCGGTTTATATCCATAGCCTGGAGCATGGGGATCACACGGAATGTTCACAGCTAACGGAACTGACCGAAAACATGCCTATAGATTGGAAACATGCCTATAGGTTTCCTCACTGAAAAACTATAGTCATGCCACACACTTGCCAGTGATCTTTCTGACTTTAAACCCTTTTATTTTGGTGAGTTTTACAATACTGTAGAATGTCCAGATTTAAATCCTTGATGCAGTGGAAACAAGAAAACACACTGCCTTTATAAGAACATGGGGGACATGCTCAAAGTGTGGTGGACTGAGCATTTGGTGTGCTGTGACGTACGGAAAAGAAGGCAATTTAAGGGGCTCCGGATTTGGGGTGCCTGGGTGACTCAGTCAGTTAAGCCTCTGACTCTTGATTTCAGGGTCATGATCTCAGGGTCGTGAGATTGAGCCCCGTACCAGGCATGGAATCTACTTGGGATTCCCTCTCTCCCTCTCCCTCTTTCCCTCCCCCTCCCCTAAAAAAATAAAATCTAAATTTAAAAAAAAATTTAAAGACTGAAGGGCTCTGGATTAGCGTCTGTTTTCAAATCTTCCCTTGTAATAAAAAGCGGATCCCTGAACAGGACCTAAGGAAATACCTCCTCGGTAAAACTCTTTACCCATTCTTGATCCTTTCCTCATAGGTTTGGAAATCTGGTATTATTTCTCTTAACTGTTCATCCCATCAAAGGCTGCTCCCAGAAAACAACCAGATAGCATTCATTCACACATTATCATGATACCAGATACATAGATCACCTCTTCCAAAATTATTTGTATTGTTGGTCATAGTTAAAATAATAGATAATTTTTACTCCATGCTTACTAGGTCCCAGGCACCATCTCTAAACATATGTACTCACAAAATCTGTTCAGACGGATAATACAATGATCCCTGTATCATCCCTATCCTACCCATGGGGACACTGAAGATCAAAGAGGTTAAGAAAATGGTTCATGGTGGCACAGCAACCAAGTGGCCAAACTAGGATTCAAATACAGACAGCCAGCTCAAGGGCCTTCACACTGGATCCCAATCCTGTTTGTCTTTTATTATTTTTTTTGGAGAGAAAGAGAGCTGTGGGGAGGGGAGGAGCAGAGGGAGACAGAGAGAGAATCTTAAGCAGACTCCACACGCGGCAGGGAGCCCGGCGTGGGGCTCGATCTCACAACCCAAGATCCTGACCTGAGCCGCATTCAAGAGTTGGGCACTTAACCAACGGAGGCCACCTGGGTGCCCCAATCCTGTTTGTCTCTTGGCTACCTTTCATTTCTTCAGTGTTAAAGAACTCTGCTCCATTAGCCAACAGAGAAGTATTTTGAGCCGGTAAAGCAAGTAATTTGCAAACTAGAGAAGAAAGGGCTCATCTATGAAAACTGCTTGGACCCAAGGTCTCATACTTGAGACCAGGGTCTAATACTTGAGTGTGTCTCTGATCCATGCTGCCACTATGGGGGGAGGGAGGATGGCGGGGCAGGCAGAGTCTTTCTCACCATTCAACATCTGCAAATTATGCTCATCACATTTCCTAAGTCACTTTTCATTTTCAATCTTGGACTCCCCCTCATTATCACCTTCAGAAGAGAGTTCCCGTTTTAAAGAGGAAAAAAAAAGTAAGCCCTGCGTATATCATTTTCTACCAGAGCTTTCACAAAAAGGTAAACTCAAATCGTCCTTTCCCATAGTCACAAATTTAGCCACTTCCTGAGTTTGAATTTAATGTGGAAAGCCTCCTGCATGCCACTTTTGATAACAAATAACTCCGGATACTCTTCAATGCCATTTCTTCAATTATATTTTCTTTACTGCTCCAACAAGATAAATGGGGGATTCCAAACAATTTTCATAGGTCAGAGATTCAGTGCACCTGATGCAGCTGGAGTCTGGCTAACAATACGGCGATAGCTCTTCTAAAATTATAACTTAGACATGTTTTCCCTCCTCGAGCATTTCATGGGTTTCCCTTTCACAGCACTGAGGCTCCTTGTGCAAAAAAATAATTAACAGAAGAAATCACTCAATCTTTCAGTTCAAAAACAATGAGGCATTGTTAAAAAGGCAAGCAATTGATTTATAGGTCTCGGGGTTGAGTGATTTCCTTATGTAAATTGCTGCACGTGTGTGTGTTGTGTGTGTATGTATCCCTTTAAAGAAACTATACCATATTGCTACTCTTAGCTAATAATTTTAATAGTTCCTGATTGAAAAGTCCATCTTTAACTTGAGCACATGGCGCTCTTACAAAGTTTGGGTCACGGGGCTTGAAAAGAAGTGAGAGCTGACTTTATTCCTCTTCTTCACCTCAGAAATGTTTCCTAAAGAAAGAGAAACGGAGGGAGAGGGAAAGAAGTTTAAAAAAAATCAAATTCGGCATGAATGTTGACATTTCAAATAGAGAATAACCTCCTTTATAATTCTGAGTAACTATAATAATTGTTCCATGCCACGAGACACGCCTACGAGCTGAACTGGCAAATAATTACGGAGAACACCGATCACAGAAGTGAAACTGAAGGCTGTCTACTACCACCACAGACAGAACCATTGCCTGCAGGTGGCTGGACATGTCGGAAATGGTCGTGAAACATGAGAGAAACGTTCGGCTACAAAGCGAATCCCCTTTTTATTGGCTAAACGTCTGTGCAATTCTGAAGAGGGTGCCTCCACTGTCGTCTTTGTTGAGAAGAGGAAGGCAGAAGGATGTGAACACAAAGCCACACGAGCGCGACCTTCTCTAATAGAGTAACCAACCCATTGAAAAATTGGCGGCATGCAGGTTTCAGGGGGCGCAAGAATCTTAACGAGGAGCTGCACGAGTCTGTGTGCAGAATGACAGCCTGAACAAATCAAAAGAAATTCACCACTGGGAAGGATCAATACCTTATCACTTGCGTCAGTTCAAAGTGGACTGGACAAAGAACTTGAGACTCAACTGTCAGGAACAATCCCCAGTCCAGGGAAGAGGGAAGGAGTGGAGGACATGGAAGGGACCACTCCCATCTGCATTTCTATGGCTTCACGGCACTAGCCAAGCCAAGGGAATTTCACTAAGGAAGTAGTGTGCTTCGAGCACCGGCTTCTTGCCAAGGCTCCTCTGACTTTGCGCTCACATTCTCAGACCACCTGGGGTACACTTTCAACGCGTGGCTTGGAGGCTCTAGACTTTGTTCACCACCTCTACTTCAGTGCCTGTTCCCAAGAAGCTCCAAAGTCATTGACCACCCTTTCAGGCCAACTCCAAAGCTAAGTCCCATGTCTTTCAGGGTTCCTGGACACTCCCACGCGGCCGCCAGACTGCTGTAAACCCCAGCCCCCAAAATGTAAACCTTTAGTCCTATCGGTCTCCAGGGCTGCACTTAACGGTAGGTAGATAAACCTTTCTTGTGGGGGGCAGAAGCTCCCCTCAGCCGGTCATACTGAAAACTGAGAATGAAATAAACTACACCCTTCACCTGCTAATTAATTAGCACAATCTGTAAATGTGGGTCAACTGCTTACCTCTTTCTTCTCTTCCGCCCCAGTTTGGGTTTGTGCAAGTGCCACCACTTAACTTGGATTAAGAGTCTGGCACTATTATTAAGCGGCCAGAAGTACTGAGGGGAACAAGCCAACGCATTTGGAAGCGAAGTTCCACCAAAGAAACAGGCATTCACAACAGAAGGCCCTTTAGAGGGTTGACTCTGTCGGTGTGGATTCGAAAGATACGAACTACTTCCAACTTAAATGGGGAAGAACGAGAGAGAAACTAGAACACAAGGCAAGGCGTGTTGGAAGGTACATATACGTACACGCCCACATTTATCGTGCATTCACGTGGCAAATCCAGTCTTCCCTGAGCCTCTATTCCACGTGCACTACCTACTCTAAATACTTTGAGACAGAGTTAATTCATAAATATACCAATAATTTTCTAAGATCACCCTATTCTAATCGGAGTTTTTTTTACTGCTGTCATATGCACATTTATGTGCAATGAACTTAGCTTTATTTAAAAATTAAGGACATTTCAACTACCAAACAAGGTCAAAAACCGGAAACTAAGCTTTAGTCTGTAATTTATTTTGAACGGCACCTGTTCAGCCTCACTCGCTACCATCTCTTCCGAAGCTCAACCACGAACCACGCCCATTCACACCGCCATGTTTCTGCCTACGCTGTGCCCCCTCCCTCAGATGCTCTTTACCTTCTTCCTTATCCTTCAAGCCCAAATGGAAAGATCTTTCCTCCTGGAAATCTCTCAGATAACGTCAGTCAGGTCCCCTATGAACTCAAAGGAATGGGTCTCTAATTATCTAACTTTAATAGCGCTTCTCAACTTGCCTTGCAACGTTCACTCCCTCCATGTGCCTGGGCTCCTCAAGGGCGTGATCTATTTACTGTAATATGCACACAGACATTCTCAACACTTAACTGGGATGTTTAACTGGAACACGTTTGTGACAGGTGCTGCAGGAAATGACACAGATCGGTGAAAGCAAGTGGCGCTCTGAATTAAAAAGTTCTGGGTGCCAGCCAGGGCGATGGTTTTACCAGTGGTGAGTTTCTGGACAAACGGTTCAGTGTCACTGTGATGAAGGTGCCTTACCCGCAAAATCAGGAAGGGAAATTGCCCAACCGTTGAATTGCTTAACCCTGATCACTGATATAAAAGTGTTCTTTACCTTAGAACGGGTTGTCAAATCACCACTCGGTATGATGCAGGTTTTTCTCTCCTACTTCTCAGCGGGGAGTGTGTTAAGCCAGGTTCCGTCAAACAGCTAACGTGTCCTGAGCCTGGGCAGGCTTCTAGCACAGAATTCCGGGGACTTTCAACGGGCGGTCCATGAGGAAAGTATTAACAAAATGACAGTAACATCTACGAATGGGAGAAGTGATGATGATCAAGGATGTAAACGGGCGGCACACATTTTCACCGAAGCCTCAAAGCCACGGTCACAGTCGGGGGACACAAACCCCCTCACCACACGCTGAGCTCCATAGACAAGTGATGTTAAACGGGTGCGTGCGGATGTCCTCCTGAGATGTGAGTGCAGACACAGTCACTGTAAATCTCCAAAGCAAAAATCTGCTTTGCAATTCCTATTCATCTTTTGGAATTTATCACCAATGAAATATTAAAGCTTAGCCGCAAGACAATACAAAAGACAGAGTACTTTAGCCAGTAAATTCGAAAGTGAATAAAAAACTGTATTTTTTAAAATAAATAAAATATCTGTAAACTCCCAAATCAGCAAAAGGGAGCATTACATTTTTTTTTTAAGTCAAAAAATAAGAAGGGGCATCTCTGTTCACAGTGGTGTAAGCTAAGCACTCTGAACAGGTTTGGTTTTCCCTTAGAAAACGGGACTTGAGGCAATTCTAAAAATCTCTCCAGTGTTCTTTTCCTCTTCTGTTTGAGGACATCACAGACACGTAAAGGAGGATAAGAAATACAGTTGTCTGGCCCGAGTTACATATCAAAACATGTCATCAACTGCTGTGGGGGAAAACACAGAACCTCACACTCCAGGCTTCTGGATGCCTTTCAATTCACCTTGACAGATCTTTATCTTCATCTGGGCAGAACTGTGAAGAACTCCTCAAGGTTATCGGAGATTGCTTTGTGGTGGGTCTACCGTGCCAAGGTTTTCAGGTGCTTGTTACTTAAAAAATGTATTTGCACTGAAATAATCCATAATTACAAAGTTACTTTCAAATCCCAAAAGGCAGACGAATTCTTTCAAAACGCTGCAACGCTCACTTTTGAGATCACGTCCACCCTTCAAACAGGTGATCCTGGCACTATTGCTGTACGAACACCCACTTACCTTTTAAGTTAATGAAGATGTAGTATGAAATGCAAACTCTGGCACAAAACAAAAGCAGCAGAGATCTGTGACAAGAAAGCACGAAGAGGAGACGAAGCAGGGGCTCTGTTAAATCAAACCCAGGCCAGTGTGCAAAGCACAAGGCAACTATATGCTTTGTGATAAGGCTTTCTGCTAGAATCAAAGGAGCAAAACTTCAATATTTCATGTTACCATAGTGGCTTGGCAGGGCTAAAAATTTAATAAGTGCTATCTAAACTAATGGCAGTGCTTCCGAATGGAAAAAAAAAAAAAAGCTGCATGAGATTAAGCATTCTAATGACTACTTAATGAAACTTAAAAGAATATAGATCATCTTTTCTTGAATTAAATTACTCACTCTAAATAATAACAGTTAAGAAACATAATAACGGCCCATAGCTGAGTGCTGCCCACGATCAGGGAGCAGAGCTGGTGGTTACTGTAGGATCTCAGTAAAGCCAAATCCCTGCATGGGGGGGGGGGGGGGGGGGGCGGCTTGTGGAATGCTTAGCTACAAGGGATCTGTTAACACAGGCTTAGCTAGCCCAGCTTCTCTCCAGTGTGCACGGCTACAGTTATAAATCACCCAGGATTCGGGGCCCTGGAATAGATAGAGGTAAAAAGAACAAGATAAATTCTTTGCACTGTACAGGCAAAATTTAAGTATCATTTGCTCCGTAAAAGTTTTCACGATCACGGCAGTCAACCCGCAGAAATCTCATTCAAATTCCTAGGCGCTCCCTCTTCCACTCCTCTGGAACACTTAGGAAGCTGATTTTCCATGCTGATTATCATATTAATTTGACTACCTTATATATTTAACTAGATCAATAATTCTTCCTGATAGAATTCTCTCTCTCTCATGCACACACACACACACACGCACGTGCACACGCACACAGCCTTCTGTCTATCCACAGGGCCTGACACAATACCCATTCTACTGATTATCCGGTGAATATTTTCGGGACAATTAGAAGGATAACAGCTAGAGCAACGGGCTGGGAAGCAGAGTCCCAGAAAACATGATGTTAGACCAAGTACTTTATTTTCAGGGCTTCTTTATTTCTCTCGAGAGCAGATGTAAAAACTGCTATAGGTTTAACATAAGAACTATGACTCAAATACACACACCCTATCAGTTTCCACACAATAGACCCAGATTGACATAGTGCTGTAATTAGTGTATGTCTTTCCTAACTGTGTAAGATCCCAAATCTTCCCTCTTCAGCGAATTTATAATCCTATAGTAAACTGTTTTGTTTCCTCTGCTTTATGAGATCAAGGTCAAAGAAGCCTTTCTTTCAGCTTCCTACTCTGGAAGCCAGATTCTTAAAAGCATGAGATAATTAAAAAATACAATCAACATTCAAGGGAATCACACCCCAAAAACCCTTACATTGTATTCCTCACAAAAAGATTTCAACTTCCCCTAAAAAGATCATGCCTCAGATGCAACATCACTCTTTCCAGCCGTAACTCATGGGCCCATACCTATAATATATTCAAATATATTCATACACATTTGTGTTTGTGTATGTGTGTATATTAAGTGTATGCAAGTATATAATACAAATATATAAAAACGGCCGCATGACATGTCGAAGGGCACGCTGTTTGGGCTACGAGACAAGGAAAAGCCCAAACTTAAGGAAGCGCCACTCTTCCCTTTGTCTCTCCTCACAGAAGCCTTTGGGTAAATGTGGGTTGAGGTTCTTCCTTTCTCCTCATTAAGTCACTGGTTTTCCTAACTCGGGGTCCCAAATAGAAACACTAAGGCAACAGAGAGTCCAGGGGGGCTTGGGTAATAGGGGACAGAGAAGATAGATAGGTCTGTAGCCATGCATTTGCTTCATGGATCTGGCAGTGGGATTTTAGGGCAGGATACCCCAGAAAGTGAGGAAAACCCACTGCAATCACTAGTGGGATTGTTCTGGGGAAGAGTCATGTGCACTGAAGTGCCGGGTCCAGAGAAGACAAAGATAAGGAAGGAAGAGAACAGATAAGAACAGATGTAGAGATGGGAGAATCCACCAGACCTGGTGACTGACAGAGGTCAAGAGAAAGGGCAGAAAGGATGTGAAGGGCTTCCACTTGGAAGACTGAGGAGTTCGGTGTGATGCCATTGCATAGAGGGACGAGAAGGCGTGAGCTGTTGGTGGGAAATAAGCTGAAAATAAGGAAACGATGTGGACAGTGTCGGAGCAAATGGGAAGAACCCTGGAGAGGCAGAGCTCGGGCACCCTCGTGGAGCAGCGGTGACCTTGGCAGGACACGTAAATCACCCGGGGCTTCAGTTATCTCCTGTCAAATGAGCAGGCTGAATTAGATGACTTTTATTCTTCCCTCAGCTCTGGAGACTACAACTCTAGTGTTATCGCTCCTATTTCCCCAATCAGCAATATAGGAAATCAAAAGAAACATCTATTCTCCTTGGCATGGGCAGTAGCTATTTAAAAAAAAAAAAAAAAAGACCAGAGAATTTCCTGCTAACCTTCTTTGTGGGGCTCTCTCGATACCAAGGACACCTGCTGGGGCACCTCCATACCTGTGACCTGACATAACCAGGGACCTGGCCTCCTGTTTTTTTTTTTAGTGGCCCGAGAGCAGCACATTAAGAAGGCAACTGGATTGGAGCCACATAGGAATTCCTAGCCCTTCGCCACAATTGCAGGGCCCACCTGTTTCATTCTTCTTCCTTCCTTCCTTCCACGGTACCCTGTCACACCCCACAGGGCTCCCACAACCCAGGTGTTTAAGAGAAATACTCAGACTGGGGCGCTTGGGTGGCTCAGTCGGTTAAGTGTCCGACTCTTGTTTTTGGCTCTGGTCGTGATCTCAGGATCCTGAGATCGAGCCCTGCATGGGGCTTTGTACTCAGCAGGGAGTCTGCTTTGAGATTTTTTCTCTCCCTCTGCCCCTCCCCACTGCTTCTAAGAATAAGAAATACTCAGAAAGTTCAGCTCTGTCTGTGGCTTCCACTAGACAGTGAAGCAGAATGAGCTCAAAAACTAAGGGTCGGACGCTGAAGCACCATGTGCTGAGCGGCCACAGGGCTTCCCAGGAGAGGGGAGAACCAGAAACCAGGCCAGGATCAGGCAGGTGCAGCAGAAAACACGGGAGCGGTGCACCGTGGTTGAGGGAGGGTGCCTCACCCTCTTACACGCAGACGCACAGGGTAGGGTGAGGTCTTGGCGATGGGCCAAACTGGAGGAAGCAAACCTCTCGACACCACCTAGGCTTATACTTTGGAAGCAGGAGCAGGAATCCGTGTCAAACAGGAAGGCCAGGCCACAATCTGGGTCGAAGGGACCGTCGGGCAAGAGAACCTGGAACAAAGAGCACACAGCCGGGGCCTCGCTACTGATTCCAGAGGATAGGGGCTTCTGCTTCAAACGTGATCTGACGTGTCCTCTCCAGTCGGACATGGAACGGAAGGCTTGTCTGACCATTCAGAACCAGGGCAGGGTCCTCCAATGCTTTTGCTCTGCCTGGAACCCAGGAAGGAGGCTGGAGCTTCCAGGTTGAAATGCTACAAGAGCATAAGAAGGTTGAAGCCAAGGGAAAAGCGAGTCCGAGGTAAAATTTCCACTGTGGGCAGAAAACGGCTCTCGTACAGGTCTTCCTATCCGCCAGGAGATGTACTCAAGGAGCGCATGCTTATGCCCTTGGAGGAAGGGCTGTCATAAGACACAGCAGGCAAGGAGATAGGGCATAGGAGGAGGAAGCCCGCATGTTTATCCTCACGGTAGAATCTTAAAGACCACCAAAGTTTTGAGGGTGGCGATGGACAGGAGATACAGTAAGGAGACAACAGTAGCTACAAGGGACTCGTAACCACCTCATCACTGGACACCGAATGTCATACAAGCAGTTCTAGGGAGGATAACACAGGGGCAGCCAAAGCCTGGATGACAGTGGAAAGTCTGTAATACGGTAGGAGGATAGAGGCTGAACCTCATAAAAAGGAAAACAGAAATAAAGTATATATAATAGAAATGGACAACTTCTCTCAGGAGGAAAACTAACTGGAAGCTCAAAGCAAATGGATAGACGCAGAAGAAGAGCACATTAAAAAAAAAATAAAAGTGTTGATGCGACCCTTTTGCTAAATCCTTTGGAAAAGTGACCCAGGCTGTCCCAGGGAGCCAGCAGTATCCACATATAGGAATGTCTTCCCCACGGCTCACCTGGAGACTCCTCTAATATCTATCACCACCTCTCTATGTAAACACAGAGAAACGAGAGGGAAAAGGTCAGGCGAATCAAAGGCACTCGAGCTGTCCCTGCGCTCCTAGAGAGGTTTACGGATCTATTCCCGGGCTGCACAGCAGGCAGCTCGGGGCAGCAGACAAGGAGGTGACACGGGGAGCTTCCCCACTGCGCTGCACTTACAGAAACACTCCGCTTTAACAACCCCGAACCCAGAGCGTTTGCAGAGCGCCTGCAGAGACATGCCACTCACTCTCTCTGCCCTTGTGCGCCCCTGCGCCCTGCAGGAGGCTGTGCACCCCGGGGACCGGGTTCAGGGGCTCCTGGAAGATATTAAATGCAGAGAAGAGACCTATGCTCCGAGTTACAGCACGGTAGTCATACCACAGCTGAGCCAGGATGACGGTCTACCAGAAAGTGTCGCCCTGTGACAAAGGCGAGAAGGCTACCGGGCCCCCCATAGGTCGGACATCCGAAGGCCGTGTTGTCACGATCCAGACGGCCAAACAAAAAATATTTGCTGAGCAACAAGGCGCTCTGCGGTGTACGATCTGCGAAGGAGACAAAGTGAAATACCATGCGTGCTTTTGGAGAAAAGCCTCACATCCAACTGGAGAAGATGACATGTACGTAAAAGAAATAAATATAAAAGGAGAGGGAAGGACTCACAGATGGCGACCCAAGTTCACCAAAGGCAAGTAGAAAAGAGAGCAAGCGTTATGAGATGAGGTAGTCGAGGACATTTTTATGAGACAGTTAGGGTTTTTGCTGCCCAGAAGGATGGCAGGTATGTGGACGATGGCGGGCTGGGGTGATGGCTCCCGACTGGAGGAAAATCAAGAGCAGAGCGAGGAAGGAAGACCACGGCTGGTTACAGAGCAGAGACTTCACATCGGACAGCATGTGGGTGATGCAGAGGTAGGTAGGAGGCTCTGAACAGATCCCATCATCTGGTATGAGGAGCCACTGAAAGTTCTAGAGTTGGGACTGACTTCCAAGAAAAACCAAAGAAGTCACAGATTTGGAGGCTAGGCCTTGCCACATATTCTTATCAACTCTCTCTTTTTCTCAATGGCAATCACCAGCAAAAACGCATCTGCTTTCCCACCTTCCCTTCCAAACAGCTGTCTTATTCACATACGTACAACTTGAGTTGTTTAGCCCAGAGCCCTTCCCAGCCAAGCTGACCAGCCACCATTCCACAGATTGTCCTCACTCACCCATCGCACCCCGTACCTGTTCTGTCCCCCAAAGGACATCACGTAAGCCGACATCATTTTCTTTACCGAATATTTTACTGTGCAGAAATTCCTTCTGGCCTACTGTCCAAAGTTATGATAAGAAAAGCCTTTTAAGCAAAGGCCTTCGGGGAGCGGCTTAAAATTCCTACGTGCCTGTCTTTGCTTCTATCGCTGGCGTTTACCTGCTTGCTAGAGCAAGGGAAGGTGCGTGATACAAAGAACCCTTGTTGATAATCCACTGACCATTAAGTGTGAGTGTTCATTTCCCAACTATCCACTGCTTTCCACCAATCTGCTTCTCTATGCTAAACTGCCCTGCATTGGTCTTTGCATCAGTCACCAAGGAAATGCAGATCAGAACCACAGTGAGCTGGCCACTTCCCACCCACCAGGACGGCCAGAATCAAAAGGACACCCAACGTAAGTGTCCATAAGGAACACCAACTCAAAGGGCTACCCCCAGGAAGACAACACTCAGTGTGCTGCTTATGCTTCCGCCCCACGAGAGGACATTTAATCCATTTCTGAAACATCAACTTTACTAAAGATTGAAAGGGGTTAAGGTTTTCTGTGATTAAAAAAATACACAATATAAGAACTTCTTGAGCATAATGAGACGCAGGCTGCGGGTGGCAAAAACCAGATTCTGGGAATGTCTCACATTTCTTCTGAGATTCAGAAAGTACAAAAGTACGAAGAGGTGTTTTTACCTGGAATTTTCTTTCTTTCTTTGTTTTTTTTTTTAACGATTTATTTATGTATTTTAGAGAGAGTGTGCACAAGCGGGGGGAGGGGCAGAGGGAGAGGCAGAGAATCTCAAGCAGACTCTCCGTTGAGCAAGGAGCCAGACATGGGGCTCGATCTCAGGATCCTGAGATTGCGACCTGGGCCAAAACCAAGTCAGAGGCTTCCGCAATAGTGCCACCCAGGCGCCCCTACCTGGAATTTTCATATTGAAAGAATCTAAAAATGATCAGCATTGGGGAGTCCAAATACCACTCCGGGTTCCTATTCTAAAGGGATTAAAAATATAATTCCCCTTTTCAAAAAAGCAATTGAACTAATGGGACAAATTTAGTTGCCGGGCAAATCCTCTCTATAGCTTTAGGAACTGCAACTCCATGAAACCCGACTGAAATCAATAGTTTGGATTAGGGAAGAAAATTCTCAATGACCTTTATTTATTCTGTTGCTCCAAAATGTTAGTGATTTCTAACAAATGGAATTCCCATGGTCAAAATTAAATACAGATTGTAAAGCCACACTATTAATCTTATTTGTTACTCTTGTTATTGTACGAGGATTGGTTTGCCATCATTCACGTGGTAACTCAGTTATGTTTTGTGTGCCTGTTGTCTTTTTTATTAGATCAAAGCTCAGCTGCAGGAGGGGGCTTCTTTTCTTTTCTTTTTTATATTTTTATTTATTTATTTGACAGAGAGAGACAGCCAGCAAGAGAGGGAACACAGGCAGGGGGAGTGAGAGAGGAAGAAGCAGGCTCCCAGCAGAGGAGCCTGATGTGGGGCTCGATCCCAGGACTCTGGGATCACGCCCTGAGCCGAAGGCAGACGCTTAAGGACTGAGCCACCCAGGTGCCCCAGGAGAGGGCTTCTTAACCATCTCTAATTCCTACAGGTGGATTCTGTCATGCACACATTCTCTTTCTTCTCTCTCCTTCCCCAGTACTATGAAGTATGGCAATTATCAAGGTATGAACTCTTGAGGAAGGCATACTTCAGTAATTCACACTAAATATTTTGGTCCTTTAACAAAGCGTTGGCAACAGACATTTTTTTGCTTGAAATAATTTGTGGTTCTTCTGTGGACAAGAAAGCAAACTTAATAAGAGCTCTTCCCTCTCCTCCGCTTTCAATGTGAGAGAGATGACATGAACCCACATGTAAATAAAAGATTATTTTTTCCATTCTAGATTGCAGTTCACATATTTTCCTATATAAAAGAAGCTCACTACTTTCAACCATTTATTATAGTCTCTAATAATCTGCATATAATTCTTAGCTGAATTCCACCTTGACACTACACATGATTTTAAAAAACCATGCAAATAAATAACATGGAAAGGGTTGTAAAAAGAACATTTAGCTCCTTATAATAGAACAAATTTTCTCATTCTCAGAAGATTCATTTATATATGAAGATTTGATCTGCTAAAGCTAATTAAAACTAGACTTACCTCCTTATTAAAGCAGACCTTCAAAGAATCTCAGGCAAAACTGTGAGCATTGAGTTCTCAGTGTATTATTACACAGCAAGAAAATGGGCTTCAGTTTTTAAATTCTACAACCCAAACTTGCCATCAATTTCACTTTTCCCACAAAGGGTCTGACGATGACGATCCTGGATATACGTTTGTGACCTCTATTGGGAAGCAGAGGAAGATGAAGTAGAACTGAAATGAGTCTTCAGTGTGTGTGTTGGGGGAGGGGGGCGCTGGAGACAGTAATAAATAAGCATTTGGGAGCCTGCTGTTGTTCCACGGGGATATGAACGTGGGTGGAAGGGAGTGGGATGGGAGCAAGGAGGTTGCTAATTCCTAATAGCCTCCTTTGGGTTTGGTCTCTTTATGGACCCAACCTAGCTCCGCCATATTTAGGCCATTCTTTATACGCTAAAAGCTTTGTGCATTCTCTAAGTTATGATGCTATCTTCTTGTCACCCCTCAGGTGACTGTTTTCACAGCTTCTTATTCTGACCAGAAAGAGGTGAACACCCTTTGAAAAATCATTCTCACTAGTATTTCTTTCCTCCAACTTCTGTTGGACCAAAAGTGCAACTTTCAACCCTTACCATTACATCATCATCTTTGGACACCTGGCTGGGAACAGCAGACAAACTCTATTTAAAACATATACGTTCTGTCATCATTTAAGTGAATTACTTCTAGTGCTAAACAGCAAAAGAACAGTTTATGGTGAAAGCAAAGTAAAAGTACAGTGGTAATTTCTCCAACTGAAATGCAACATCATCAATACACATAGAAGCTGTATATAAAACTACCAGTATGTCACCAAAAAAAACATGATTTCTCTGCAAAGTTCATGGTCTTTTTTGCAGCTAATCCATTGTATAAAAAAATAGCCTTTTAAATGCACATCATTCACTCACTTGCTTATCCCTTCCCCCAAGACAAAATAGTTCCCAACCCATCTTGGAAAACAAAAGCACAGCAAAGAAAGACCAGTTTGATCTCCGGAACCCTGGTGCTCACCTGAGATAAGGAAGTGTCTGTACTGATGTATTCGTCAACATTTTTTTTTCTATGATGATACCAAAAAGTGAAGATGAGTTTAGACTCATGAATTTTGAGCTAACTCTGGGGTTTAAACGTTCACACAGCGTATAACCGCTGATCGCTGAGTCTGGCCTCTCCTCTCAATTCCCTATCCGCTTTCCAGGGTAAGCCGATCCTAAATGCATTGCTGATAAGTTCTCGAGACAGGGTAAATCCAAAATAACAACATCATCTGCCTTATCAGGGGGCCCCTTGGCTGCACAAACTGTCGCTTTATTGCACCAGAGATAGTAATTAAACCTTCACCATCTCACGCGGATGTCCCAGTGCGAGGAGAACAGGCATTCGGCTTCCTATTATGTGATGCTTATTAACTAGAAAATAAAAGCTGTGTTAAAAAAAAAAAAAAAAGTGCCTGACAGAAGAGAAGGATAAATATGGCCATGCTTTATTGCTACATGTATTTTTTAAAGAAATGCCTATTGTACCATGGAGTAGGTAACGTTTCCCAGTATGTTTGAAATCATTCACTGTAGCACCATATGGTGCGGTAATGTCACTGAACAGTGGGGCACAAATAACTCACAATTCATTTCACTTCGTACTCGTATTTGTTTAAAAAGTAAAACTATTTTGAGAACACCGCCATTTGGGGTCCTTCAGAATCAGGGAAGGCTGAGCACGAGTGAAGTTATTCTTTTTTACATATGAAGCCACTAGAAAAACGAGAGGAAAGGCTAGCCTTCTGGAGAGGATATCTAAATTGGCCAATGTGTGCGATGGGAGTGGACCAGGCGGAGAGAATGGAGATGCTGTTTACCTGGCATGCAAAATAAAGCAAACCACTGGCCCCGAAATTGAATCGTATTTCGGCGCTCGCTGAGCTGGACAAAAAGACGATTCGGTCAAAGGGAATGTGAATGGAATGAGTGAACTAAAATATTCAGACTGTCTGACCCATTATGAAATTGGGTGCCTATTCCCTTTCATTCGAAAGGTTCAGCTTCAAATACCAAACAATGGCTTTGTTCGATAAGCCAATCTGGTTCTTCTGCAAAAATATATTAACCCCTAAAAATATACAAGGTCGATGCAGTTTCAAAGGGCCCAAAACTAGTGAGGAACCAGATCAAGTAACACGTCTTCTCATGTCATTATCAAAGGTCAGTGTGAGAGTGGGGGAAGTGAAAGGAATAATGAGAGTCAGATCAGAGACTAAGATCAAAGAACCAAAGAGTAGATGACATATGTCACCATGACTCCTCCCAACCCACCCAATTAGACAACGGTTCATTTTCATACTTGTTTGATCTGTTCAACAGGACCAAAGCCCACAGGTCCTAACAAAGAAGAAAGATTGCAGAAGTGTCTTTAACTCTAAACACCCTACCCTAAACATCTAAGCATCTAAACTTCCCGATGGGACACTACGCAGAAACACTTAGGATAATACACAGTGAGACAAATAAAACTATAAACAAACAAAAAACCTCGAGAACTCAGAATTATAAAAGGATGTGCCAGGAGTGTCCAGAGATTCAGCCTTGGACCAAATTCTCTTTCCAGTATGAGTCTTGAGGAGTGCTGACAGCTATCAATACCTAAGAAACTGTAACACAATTCAAGATCCTCTTTCCAAAACAGAAAAGACAGACCTTCCATCAGCGGGGTCCCTTCTCATACCAGGCATGTACTAGACAAAGGCTTGACATCCAGCCATCATCCGCGATGAACATTTCATTCCTCCAACATCCTCTCTATTTTTTTAAAAAGGATCATGCCAGCCTAACATATGCCAAAACAGAGGACCTCCTCAAATGCAAGGGAGGGAAGTACTGAGTAAGTACTGGCCTGGAAGGAGCTTCATTTCTCTCTTCCGCGTTAAAGGGACCCGGTGTTACAAACATGACTAAGACGCAGGGATCCCATGACAAAGCAGCATGAGACCTCAGTCAGAACACGTCTTACCTACGCCCTCCACCGCAACTGCCTAATACACTTTTTGAAAACATTAAAAATAAGTTTTGTATGAAATGCTATAATAGGTACATAAGAAGGAATTCAATAGAAATTTTCCTCGGGTTTCTTTAAATGTGATTGACAAGGCTGTTTTATCACTCCCTTCATCCTTCATTTACTCTGACTCTCTCCATGAAGGGGGGCACCCCTGGTTATGCTACAACCATAATTTCTCACACTGTTAGAAAACTGTGCTGGTACTTGGCTCCATACCAACAAATAGAATGAATTCAATGGCCTCAGCATGGCTGTCATGTATGTTTCATTTTCACGACGAAAGTTACTTCTATTATTTGGTTCCATTTTTCTTTTTTCAGCTAACAGGAAATAAAGCAGAAGTTGACAGACTGTTAAAAAAATATACAACATTCTAAACAGCACAAATAAAAGTGAACCATAAAAATCTTGGGGAAATTGCTGTTTTTTTTCCCCCTCCAACGACAGTTTTAATTTTAAACATTTCAATATTCTTATGAAATCTTCTAGACACAATTACACTGAAAAGGCTTCATACATTTAAAAAGAATATGACAGAACACTTAGTTAAATGTTATATTAAAGATTCATTGTAAATTAAATATTAAAGTATTCAGCAGATCCAAGTGTGGTTCAAATCCATCTGTTACTACAGGCTATATTTTTTCTTTATCTTAGCATTGCCATATGCCATGGCAGAGCACCCAAGCTTTTTTTTTTTTTTTTTTAATTTTCCATTTGAAAACCCTCCTTAGAAATGAATAGCCATGGTTAATACCTGGCATTTATTCCGCACTATGGATTACCATGGAGTCATATTTCACTAGGTTCAAGTGCGAAAGACCATAGATAGAATTAATTAGAAAAAGCCTACCTCCCCACACCCCCCCCGCCCCACCAAAAGGTGTGTTAGCTTCTTAGGCACTCTGGAAAAAATGTTCATCACTAAATTGACCTCAAGGTATAAGAAAAATGAAGAAAGGGAAACACACCTAGAATACTTCTAAAAGTGGGAAACAAGAAAGTAGGAAGAAAAGAAATGCCACACACAAACCAAAAAGACAGAAAACTGCAACCCAGAAAACACGGGAGTGGCTTTAACTTTCCATTCCTTGTGCCACTCACAATATGATTATTGAATATACAGGGAAAGCAAAGGAGAGAAAGACCCAATAAAACCCTCACTGAACAAAAGCTCATGAGACACAGGTCTGCTCATGATAGTCTATTCTGAGGGATAATAAAGGAGACCAAAAAAATGGAGAGAAAACCTAGAATAGTCTACATACCATCCCAGAGCAGCCAACGGGCCTATTCCTAGGGGGCTGCTTGCAAACAAAGGCAACAAACCGGCAGAGAAGAAAGAACTCCACGGGCACATCTACGGTGCAGAGAGCCCATTAAACAAACTCAGTCCTACTGGACAAGGCAACAGACTGAAGCTGTTGAGACAGTAGATGTACCCACATGACATGGGTTAGAGCCTTCTCGGGCAGAGGCAAGAAAAATCTGAGCAAACAAGACCACCCGCCCAAACGCTCTTTATTTATTTGACAGAGAGAGAGACAGCCAGCGAGAGAGGGAACACAAGCAGGGGGAGTGGGAGAGGAAGAAGCAGGCTCCCAGCGGAGGAGCCTGATGTGGGGCTCGATCCCAGAACGCCAGGATCACGCCCTGAGCCGAAGGCAGACGCTTAACGACTGCGCCACCCAGGCGCCCCTGCCCAAACGCTCTTGATAAACAACCCCGTTAGTGTTTTCCACCCGAGCATAAAAGCACTATCACCAAGTGTATGTAAACTTGAGTTCTATTTCAGAGCCCCTAAAATCTGACCGTTGAAAGGAATATCATTCTACCCATTAACTGAAATAAAATGAATTCAAAGTACAGCTCCACTCATCAAGTTTTCTGCATTCTACTCAGCATTTTCTAGATGCTGAGAATACAAAGATGACTAGTACGTGAATCCCGAATTACGCCTGATCCTTGACCTTTAGAAGCTCACTCTTTAGGGACAGAGACAACAGGAGAGACGGTCTTGCCATTACCACATGTTAATCACCAACATCATTCTTTTGAATATTGAGTCCTCGCATTGCTAAAAAAAATGTGTTTAAAGTAGGATTAAGATATATTATCTTAAATATATCTACATTACATCATAATGTATTATACAACAATTGTAGAATGGCGTCTTAGCACCAGCTGCTGTAACGAAATACCACAGACTCGGCTTAAACAACCGAAATGTCTTTTCTCGGGGCGCCTGGGTGGCACAGCGGTTAAGCGTCTGCCTTCGGCTCAGGGCGTGATCCCAGCGTTACGGGATCGAGCCCCACATCAGGCTCTTCTGCTGATGAAGAGCACTCCCCCTGCTTGTGTTCCCTCTCTCGCTGGCTGTCTCTATCTCTGTCAAATAAATACATAAAATATTTAAAAAAAAAAAAAAAAGAAATTTCTTTTCTCACAGATCTGGACGCTGGTCCAAGATCAGGTTACCAGCAAGGTCAGGTTCTGCTGAGAGCTCACTACCTGGCTTGCACGAGGCCACCTTCTCGCTGTCTCCTCATATGGCCTTCCCTCAGCGCAAGCACTCGGATAGGGAGAACAAGCTCTCTATTGTCTTTTCTCACAAAGGCACTAATCCCAGCATAAGGGCCCCACTCTCATGACCTCATCTAACCCTCATTACCTCCCAAAGGCTCCACCTCCAAACACCATCACATTGGGGGTTAGGGCTTTAACCTGTGAATCTGGGGGAATATATTCAGTCCATAATAAATACATGATATAATACATATTATATACATAATATATAACACATGATCATATCATGTTATCTTAAGTTTATATTACATATTTTAACTTCTATTAAATAATTTTTTTAAGATTTATTTATTTTAGAGAGACTGAGCGAATGCGTGCACAAGCAAGGGGAGGGGGAAGGAGAGGGAGAGGGAAAGAATGTCAAGCAAGACTCCCTGCAAGGAGCAGAGCTGGACACAGGGCTGGATCCCAGAACCTGGAGACCATGAGCTAAGCTGAAATCAAGAATTGGATGCTTAACCAACTGAGCCACCCAGGTGCGCTTAAATAAATTTATATTAAATACTTAAATTTATATCAAGCATATGATACAATGCAATAGAATGCCTTTCTTTTTAGCAGGAAATATAAGCTGATGTATTCAGGAATTAACTGTAAACATTTCTGCAAATTTTTTTAAAATAGGTTCATTTAAAACTCTTTGTGTGGGTGTGTGAGAGAGAGAGAGAGAGAGAGAAAGCAAATGTTAGAAAATATTAGTCACTGGTCAATCTGAATGAGAACTCCACACAAGGGTATCTTCTGTTCTTTCAACTTCTCTATAGGTTTGAAATTTTTCAAAATAAAAACTGGGAAAATCACCAAGTTAACCAAAATGATGTTTCAAAACCTAAACAATACTATTTTAGCTCTACCAGCTTTAAGACCTCTTTCTTTTCCTAGGCGTTTGGAAATGTGTCACTTAACTGACATAAGTTGATCTGTGTTGCTCCCCCATGATAATGTTCTGCCACATTATTAAACCATTTCTTCCGATTAAAACCAAAAGCAGATTACACCTGTGTGCAAGAACACGCTTTAAAGGAAATCACTTTGTTAATAAATTTAAAATAGAGGTATAGAGAAGCATAAAAATTTGGAGAAGGGAGGGAAGAAAGAAGTAAGGCAGGGAGAAAGGAATGAGCAGAGGGTATTGTAAATGACTCACGTCCTGGCAACCTTTTTGTTATGCCCCACGCCACACAGAAGAACGAATGATGAACTGGTTTGACTCATCTGGTCAAACAAGCCTGTAAAAGGTTCTTGCAGCCTGAAGACCCACCATGATAAATTCACTCTTCTTGCCTATTTTGTTTTACGGATGTCTCTAATGAATGCCATGTTTTTTGTTTTAATGGCTGACATCACTATTTTTATATTTGCTATTTTATACTATTACAGATTCAGAATTGAAGTATTTCGGAGTGCGCATAGTTCTGATAAGCACGTTCAAGAGTTCCAGCATGTTCCCAATACTTAGAAATGTTTTCTCCCTCTGGGAAGATGTAAGGACACATTCTCCTGTCCACTCCTAACACACCGGTCCCCAACATGATTCACTCACAATCGGGCTATCATCTGGAGAAGGCACAGTTTCTGCTCTGGTGAGAAAGTCTAGTATGTCTGAACTCTTCCTTTCTTTTTTATATAGGGAAGAAGTGAGAAAATGAGAAAAACAAAAGACGTTTACTGGCAAACAGGAACCGTGGAAGATCAAGAAAGCAGGGCGAGAGAGAGGAAGTAAGAACATAATTATTCTTTTAATCGGTAGGTGGGGAGGGAGAGAAAGGGAAAGAGAATGAGAATCACTAGTTCTACGAGATGCTCCATTGTGGGGAGAAAGGAAAACTGTTCCACGATCGCTGTGGAAATGCCATACACGATGTCCTCCGTGAGAGTCACAACGAAGAGTAGTGTACATACGGCAGGCTCAGGACCCTGCACGGCCACAGAACTACTAGTCCCACTTTAGGGCAAGACACCTGCAGCCGGCTGTTAGTTCCACCAGCTAAATTATAGCCCAGTCCGAGATACCCTTCCCCAATTCTCCCGGTGTGGGCTAGCCCTGGGAAATTATTCCTGCCATCTTTGACCAGGAAGCTCTCAAACCCTTCATCTCCCCCTGGCTGTAAGTAATGACTGGTAACAGTTCACTGCTTTGTTACCCCTCACTCTGTTTTGGTTTTTTTTTTTTTTTTTGTATAGAAACTACAAGCTGAAGAGATAATCCTCCGCTGAGAGAATTTTGGACAAAGGGGTAGGGAAGAAATTTCATGAAGGCACATGATATAGGGACTTCCAGCGGGGACCTTCTCTTCAAGCTATTCTTTATGCACTTTTTTGTTTTAACTTAACAATATATCCTGGAATTATCTCCAAATCAGTCCATAGAGATTTTCATTTTTGTTACAGCTACATAGGCCAGCGCCAGTCTATGGATGTATAATATTTACGATAGTTAATGCAACCTTTCTCCTACGTGTGGACATTTAGGTTGTTCACAATATTTTGCCATTACAGACAATGCTGTAATAAACATATTTTCTACATACGCATTTCCTATTGCTGGGTATAGAAGAATGTATAAAAACTTCCATGTATCTGGCTCACTTGTATAAAATGAAACACAGAAAGCATATACTAGGTACTAAGGAGATTAGTTACACCCAAGGGATAAGTGGGAGCAGAATGGGAAAATGTATACATGGAACTGGGGTAGAAGGGACAGAAAGAACAACATTTCTCTGAGGATAACTTTTCATATATTTCTGACTTTAGAACTATGGTGAGGTTTTACATATTATATAATATGCAATTAAAATAAATAAATGTAGGGGTGCCAGGGTGGCTCAGTCAGTTAAGCATCTGCCTTCAGCTCCAGTCATGATCCCAGGGTCCTGAGACTGAGCCCACATCAGGCTCCCTGCTCAGCGGGGAGTCTGTCTCTCCCTCTGCCCCTCTCCTCGCTCGTGCTCTCTCTGTTTCTCAAATAAATAAAATCTTTAAAAAAATAAAATAAATAAATGTGGGAAGACGGAATACAAACACTAAGGAATAAAACACTAAGAAATAAAAATTAACTTCATTACAAATAAACAAATTACACTGAAGGGGGGGTAACTTCAGTAACCCTGGAAAATAATACACTGACTATATGATCTAAGGCTAAAGTCAAAAAAATGCACACAAATAGTAGGTGTATCTTCACAAGGGCATAGGTTAGCAATTTCAAAATGACCTCGTTTATACTAGGATTGAAGAAATAAGTATATCACTCATAACGGGAGCCAGTGTTCTCACTGGGAAAAAGGGAGTTATAAGTAAGCAAGAGGGAAAGGATGGACACCCCCTCTGTTGAACTAAAATTAAAGGTACTTGTAAGAATGTTAATATATACACTGACACATGCAGGCGCAAATGCACACACACGTGTGTGTGTGTGTGTGTGTGTGTGTGTGTGTGTGTTTACACTTAACGTGTATTTATTTTCCAGTTCGGTTCACTGACAAGGCATAAACCCTATGGTAGTCCAGTAACAACAGCATGCCTGTTTCCTCTCTTCACTGTTTTTTTTTTTTTTAAAGATTTTATTTATTTATTCGACAGAGATAGAGACAGCCAGCAAGAGAGGGAACACAAGCAGGGGGAGTGGGAGAGGAAGAAGCAGGCTCATAGCGGAGGAGCCTGATGTGGGGCTCGATCCCATAACGCCGGGATCACGCCCTGAGCCGAAGGCAGATGCTTAACCGCTGTGCCACCCAGGCGCCCCTCTCTTCACTGTTTCTAAACACCATTATTTAATAATATGAGTCAGCAGTCCTTAGAAAAATGCCCTGATTCCAGCGTGGGGGCAACCAAAGCACAAAATGAGCCTGGAACACCCCATGGTCCCATAACATAAGGAAGTGCTTCCAAATTGATGGGGACATTCGAAAGGATATAACAGCTAACCAGAGGGTCCTTCCAGCAGCCAAATCTGTGATGTTTCCAGAAACAAAATGAGGACAGCAACAGAACTTAGCCCAATGTACAAAGTAAGAATCCGTGAGCTCATACTAATATAAACAAACAGGGAATAAGGGAAAGCAGGTCCTTACAGTAAAATTCCAACTGATAAATGAAAAAGGAATAATGAAACTAAAAATGCACCTTTTGACAAACAATACAGTTATTCACTGTTTAAGGAAAGAAAATACAAACACTAAAATTAATGGGCAAACGGATGAATACAGACTCTCATACACATAGTCTCAAAGTATGATCATTGATCGCAAAGGAAAAAATAGTAACTTTTTAAAAAGATCTTTATTTTTAAGTAATGGCCACACCCAACGTGGGGCTCAAACTTGCAACCCTGAGATCAGGAGTCGCACTGAGCCAGCCAGACACCCTGTAATGTTTAAATTGAAAATGGAAAAGGAGTTAAGTGTACAGTGGAAAAATCTGGCAGATAACATGCCACCCAAATGACCCGTGTTAGCATCACCAATAATGGGATAAATAAGCAGTCTGCTTCCTGATGTAGGCCACAGAGAAGGTCACAGTATCATCTCTGTGCTATTCTTAACAAAAATGTACAATCCAAATATAACCATGAAGAGCTACCAGAAAAGCCCAAATTGACACACGAGCTACAAAATAACTGGCCAATATGCTTCAAAAGTTTTAACGTCACTAAATACAAAAGCAGACTGAAAAAATCAGGACATGTAACACGGGCCCTGGGATAGACTCTGGATATTAGCAGGAAACGGTATTAGCAGGAAAATGGACGCATTTTGAAAAAAAGGTCTTAGATTTCATAGGTTGGAAAATTAGGGCCAACTGGTCACCTATTTTTATTCCCAGAACATAGCCATTCCTATTCATGTCAGTATCATCTGAAGCTCTTCTTGCACTACGATGGGGATGAACAGTAGCGACCAAGACCTTACCTCCAACAATGCAAAAAATATTCACTCTGGCCCTTAACAGAAAAAGCATGCTCGTATCTGCATGAGAACATAGTATTGTATCAAGGTTGCTAATTTCATGATACTGGTCATTGCGCTGTGGTTCCTGAACATGTCAGTTTTGGGCATCTGAGAGAAGGGTTTATAAGAATTTCTGGTTTTTGCAACTGTTTCATAAGTCTGCAAATATTTCAAAATGAAAAATTCAAAAATAATCTATACCTTGGAGCCTAGTCATTTCCA
Source organism: Ursus americanus (assembly GCF_024610735.1). Classification (NCBI taxonomy): domain Eukaryota; kingdom Metazoa; phylum Chordata; class Mammalia; order Carnivora; family Ursidae; genus Ursus; species Ursus americanus. The sequence continues at coordinate 13,274,928 of NC_142153.1, forward strand.
TTGTCAGGGTGGTTCGGTCATTTGTGAGATGGATTCTTCCTTGACTTTAATACATTGAAGTTTGGCCCTTCATTGCCTCTGGTGAGAGACAGCTACTTTTACAGGGCGCTAAATATGGAAATGCAAAATCCATGCACTCAGCCAGAAAGTGCTCTTACCTAGAACGCACTTTATGGTTGCCATTTATTCTGTGTCAGGCTCTGGGCTAAGTGCTTAACACCTATTTTCTTGTAAAGAAGTGCATTTGCAAAAAGGAAAATCCATTTACTTAGAGATTTCTAATTCCATAAAAACACTCTTTACTAGACAGTAAAGTAAGCCAGCAAGAGCTACAGAGGAGTGGCATGAGATACTGACTCAACCATCAAGGACACCGCATGAAAGGGTTATTTTTAGCACAATTCCTCCATCCCAACATCTCCAACATATTAATGGAGGTTTTCTGTCTCTACATTAAGATGAATATTGTCTGAATAAAGAGACTCATACCCGTACCCTTCCTAGTAATACAGGTTGATCTCATAATCCATCCAATCTAAGATACCATTGATTTTAAGATACACCAATGTTTTACTGACCAAAGAGAAAAGGCTTTGCCAATTTTACTTAAATATGCCATCAATTATAAGTACTTCTAAATTCAAAAATAGTAAAACGTGTACCTTTGAATGAATTACAATATACAACACATACTCAATATGTGACCAATATATATTTTTGGAGGTACCTTCTACCAATTTGGATTGTTCTCTGTGGAATGATATTCCAGGTCGGCCTTAGCAAAGAAAGCAACAGCTGAAGCAGATGGCCAGTTAAAGCCGTTGCTAGGACTCACACTAATGGGAATGCTGGTCAACACTGGAAAATTTCAGCTCTGATGAACGAAAGAAGCTGCACAAGCGATTCTGAGAACCCAAATTACCTCCCGCACAGACTCTGCTGGCTGCAAACTAATGACCTTCTCACACATCTCTGCATTTCTATGAGTGCTCTGCTACTGGTATCCATGACAGTCAATATCCCACCTGAAAGAAATCAGTCCACTGTCCTTATTTCTAAACATTCCGAGCTGGCGTCTTGAAGACCCGGGGATAAGTGGCTACTTTTTTGTGACTTCAGTCCTGAATGTTTGTTGTTCTGGAGAGGTTGTACGGTCTGATAATTTAAGTTCAAACTACCCTATTTATATCCTTATTTATTTATTGTCCATGTTAAAATCAAGGGCAGCCTGGAGACTTCATAGTTGGGTCTTCAATACCATCTCGTCTTGCTCCTTTATTCCACAAACGAGGAGACAAAGGCAGAGAGGTGAGAATGTCTGCATAAACAAAGGCAGTAAGGGAGACTGGGGCAGAGCCCAGACCAGAGCCCAGGGTCCTCACTCCTGGTCCCGAAGCCCGTCCATTTCATCACACGGAGGACTGAACCTGATTCGGTATTTGCAACCACCCTGAAACTTCTCCACCCCCCACATGCCCATTATCCCAATCCTGGCAAACATGCTTGTTTTTATGTATTTTCACATCCATTAAACTTATTTTCCTTTTTAAAAATTGAGTCAAAATGTGCTTTTGATGTTTGAGGGTACATATTTTTTAAAATCTTTTTAAAAGCAAGTTGTATAAAAATAAAGCCATCTAAAGCAACAGCAATTTTGTAATAGTATTCCAATCACAACTCTCCCACCTGGGGAGACCAGCTGAAAAAACACAGTAGGAGTTTTAAACTATTGTCAGTAGCTGTAGTTTGACTTTAAAAAAAAAAAAATTGCCAATTTCATATCACCTCTTGGAATATGTATTCATATGAATATAGCCACACTTTACACCTACCACCATGCCCATCTAATCTTCCACACTCCTGAAATACGTACTCAGCGAGCAGAAATTAATAGACTGAATTCAGAAATGCACATACTTCACTTATATAGCACAGCTGCGGTTAAAATTCAGACACATGGAACAGAGAAGACAATTTTCTTTTCACGTAATGACTGGTAACCTATAGGCAGTGCACTCAACAAGACAGATTATGGAATCCTGGAACACACTCAGCATTCCGGAGAATACGCCGAGCAGCACGTCAAGCAGCTCAGCAAAGCCCAAGATCAGAGACCGACCGCATCTTCCATAACTCTGGTTTAATGAAGTTCACAAAAGCTGCTTTCAAGGGAGAAGGCTTGGACAAAATTGAGAGTACAGAGATTCTCTAATTGAACCACTCCGTACAGAAGAGATGCGTGAATTACAGGAACCCAACATGTTACGACCATTTGGAAGGGCTGTTCACATTCCCACGTGAGAGAAAACGAGAGACAACACTGATCTCAGAAGCATGATGAGCTAAGCACAATATCGGACCCAAACTTGATGAATGTGCTGCAGACAGAGCCTTCAAGGGCAGGGAGGGAAACCGAGAATGGCCCAGGGGACATGGAGGAAAAAAAAAAACCCAAAAAAACCCTAACACAAACCAAATTTCTAGTGCATTCTAAGTTAGCACACTAAGTACAATAATTTCAACGAATTCTGAACAAAATGGAAAGTGAGCACAGAGTCAGCTAATATACAGAAACTCTCCATTAACCCTCACTTCCAAGCTTTTATGGTAGAACGATAATTGGTATTCATAATTTTAGATCCTATACCACTCTCTGAATCATCATAGAAGATCATCGGAAACATCCGCTTAATGACTGCAACGCAGAGTATACTTTGAATAAGCTGCTGTACTTAGTGCTGCAGGACTGGCAGATCAAGGGTCATAATGTAGGCATTAAAAGGAAGGGGAATAACATATTTTGCAACACTAGGCAATCCACATATGGTATGAATGGTAATTTCACTAATCAGATATGCAATTAGCCAGAAAAGTACAGGCCAAAGAATCCGGAGTTCACGTGCATTGTCACATGAACCACAATCCTCTCACTCAAAGGAGACCTCAATAATATTGTCAATGTCCACAAATAAAAATATATGCAAAGGGAGATATATTCTAAAGGGGTGATGAAGTCTTCTCATCCCATGATTTGGCAATCGTACGGAACCTGGTAGCTGTGCGAAGAATTTCTGTTTTGAGAATGTTGACAGTGCATGTGCAAGAAGGAAAAGAAAACCACAGGGTCACAGAGATGTTCAGACTTTTGCTAAGTGTAAAAAGCAAGAATGTAAAACCAGTAAAATCTGCCAGTCCCAGCATTCTGGGATCGAGCCCCACATCAGGCTCCTCTGCTGGGAGCCTGCTTCTTCCTCTCCCACTCCCCCTGCTTGTGTTCCCTCTCTCACTGGCTGTCTCTGTCAAATAAATAAATAAATAATAAGAATGTAAAACCAATCAAAAATAGGTCCCTTCAAAAACAAATACCATTTCTCTGCAAAAAAAGACTTATAATCCCTAGGTCCATTTTTCACCTGTAGCTTATATATGAATAAGCGATCATGATTTTAAATAGGTTAATTTTTAACCTCTACATATAAAAATCCAGTTTCCAGTTAACCTAAGAAAGTCTCACAGTAGTATCAACTCCACAGGAATATCAAAGGATAGATACAGTCCTAGTCCCTAAAATTTTCTGAAGAGGGAAGTGTGAATAACTGTCACTGAACAGAAGTGTGTGTATCACAGATCTAAGAATGCTTCCTGAGCAAAGAGATAGCTGGAATGGAATTGCTCAAGGGTTAGAAGAGATCTCACGAAGAAGAGATGAATGTGGCACCATGACTGAAAACATGATATAGCAGGGGCGCCCGGGTGGTTCAGTTGCTTAAGTCTCTGCCTTCAGCTCAGGTCATGATCCCAGGGTCCTGGGATCAAGCCCCACATCATTGGGCTCCCTGCTCAGTGGGGAGTCTGCTTCACCCTCTCCCTCTGCCGTTCCCCCCTGCTTGGGTTCTCTACTGTCTCTGTCAAATAAATAAATAAAATCTTTAAAAAACAATTAAAAGGAAACATGATATAGCAGATACAGAACACAGAACTTGATCTAAAATATCTGGAGAGTAAGGAAAGATCTGGAGGCCAAAGAAGAATTTCCCAGAGCTCCAAATATGGAAAATGCTGTTATAAATTATAGTAACTTCCCACTCATCTGGAAGTCAATCATTTGGAAATTTCAACTGTCTGGACTAAAATAGAGAAAGAAAAGAAAAGAAAAAAGAAAAGAAAAGAAAAGAAAAGAAAAGAAAAGAGATAAGAAAGAAAGAAAGAGAGAGGGGAAAGAAAGAAAGAAAAGAAAAGAAAAGAAAAGAAAAGAAAAGAGAAGAGGGAGAAAGAGAGAAGGAGGGGAGGGCAGAGGAGAGGACAGGGGAAGAGAGCAGAGAGGAGAAGACAAGGGAGGGAAGGGGGAGGGAAGGAGGGGAAGGTAGAGGGGAGGAGGGGAGAGGAGAGGAGAAGAGGGAGGTGGGGGGAGAAAAGAAAAAAGAGAAGACAAAAGAGAAGGGAAGAGAAGAGAAAAAAGAAAAGAAAAGAGACACAAACTGGGTAGCTAGCTGGGTCAACCACAAGTATGCTGCCAGTAACAATGGGCAACAGTGCTTTACCCAAAGAACCACTGGCCAAAGCCTATTTACTACTAGCTTCACTTTTCTATGCAACTGATCTTTATGTGAGGCCTAGGACATACGAGGTACTGTTCAAAGAAGTGGCAATACAGCACTCAAAAAACTCCAGTCTCTTATACCTGAAACGAGCACAACACTGTGTGTCAATGATACTCCAATTAAACAAATAAAAAAACTCCAGTCTCCAGCCCCGCAAGTTTCCAGTCTAAGACAAGATACTAGACTAGCAAATGAGCAAAGCCAGCACAGGAACATGCAATGATATGTATCATGAGAAAATAAGAGGGTGAATTAGGAGCATATGCAGTGGAAACCTGGCCTCGGTGGATCGAGGAAGGCCCCTTGAAGGACCCGTGCTCCCATCTGAGACTTAAGAAGTAGGACAGTGAAGGAAAGAACAGGGAAGGGGAGAGGATGAGGGGGAGACACCATGCACACGGCTTGAAGTTAAGAACAAGCAAAGCGCACAAGGGCAACAAGAGCAGTTCACACAGTTGGAACATCAAGCTTACTTGGGAATGTGGGTCACGATGAAGCCTGAGGAAAGCAAGAACCAATCATTCAGAGCTATGTAAGTCATTTGACTTAAGTGGCAACAGAGCAGGGATATCACATCATTAGATTTTCACATTAGGATGAGGACCTCAGCTGCAATGTGAAAAATAAAACAGAAGGGAGACCAGACTGGTATCAGGAAAATCAACTGGGAGACTTCAAATGAATGAGATCTAGAATAGAAGCCAAAACAGAAGCAATAGTAAAGAGGAGAGATAAAACAGGTTGGGGGGCAAGGGGGTAGGTTCATGAAGTTTAAAGGGAGAATAAGTGCCTTATCACCATTCATTTACGTAGCTACACTAAGCACTGACCATACTCCTAGAGCCTCATGGTGCTGGGGAAACAGACACAAACAAGATGCTGAGCCTACTCCTACCTATTCCCCCAGTCCACAGCACTGGTTGAATGAGGAGAGCTGAAGAACTGGAAACAAGCCCCAGTGTCTTGTTAAAGGAGGCACTGCATAACATGGTTCTCGGCGGCGACTTCAACCTGCTTGACATACCAAGATGGAAGACCAAGAAAGCTATTTTTAAAAGGCTTTCATGGAAGAACGAATAAGCACAGCTTTGGGACGGAGGATCAGGTTACAGACTGCTAGGGTGAAGAGGAAGAACAGAGGCTGAATTCAATACTCACAACTCCCATCTAGCAGGTATTTCCTAATAAGGTCAAGAATACTAAGTTGCTTTGACTTGGCACAGAAGCACAGGCCAACTGCTAACAAGGAAGGAAGGTACACTGTGGAGTCTGAGCTGAATGAGGGCATTTTGAAACTTCCCAATAAAGTCCTTGACAAACCATAAGAGACTCTTAATCATAGGAAACGAACTGAGGGTTGCTGGAGAGGAGAGGGGGGTGGGGGGAGGGGCTAATGGGGTGAAGGACATTAAGGAGGGCACATAATGTAATGATCACTAGGTTTTATATAAGACCAATGAATCACTGAACTCTACCTCTGAAACTAATAATATACTATATGTTAATTACTGAATTTAAATTTTTTAAAAATAAAGAAAAAACATCAAAAAAAGGTCCTTAGGATCCTGTCCAAGTTCCTCAAAAAAAAATAATTAAAATTGTTCACAAATTCTTTGACATGCCTCCCATCAACAGGTTGGTCCATGTCCCCTCCCCCTGAACCTGAGTTGAGTGACTCTGAGACTGCACTGACTAAAGGAATAATGGCGGACGTGACTTGGCACTAGTTTCCAGCTCCATCCTAAAGAGACTGACGGCTCTCACTTCCTGTCTCTTGGAAAACTCACTCTAGGAAACCAGCTGCCACGGAAGCAGTGACTACCCTGATACCACTATACTGTGAACATCCCAAGTTACATAAGAAGGCCCTTGTAGGACAACATGCTGCGTGGACAGAGAAGCTACAGCGAATTGAGGCGCCTCACATTTGAGTGAAGACGCCATCTTGGAAATGGATCCTCTAACCCCAGCTACAGATGAAAACCAAATCACACTGTCGAACTCTTCCTAATATCTGTACCCAAAGGAAAGTAGTGAGCCACATAAAATGGCTGTACAAGTCTCTAAGTTTTGATGTAGTCTTTTATGCAGCAATTGTCCAAGGATAACTGGGATAAAATTATAAGTGAACTAAGAAAACAAGGCCACCTTTCCAGGATCCTAAATAAAAAACTGCTTCTTTGGTATCGAGAGAACCTCTCCCTCTCCTCAGTGAAAGTGTATTAGCAACATCAAGAGTGACCAGGCCAATGATGGTAGTTACTATGTAGACTAAGAAAAACAGAATAAATTATGCATAACAAAAAGGAAAAGCTCAGTCACCTTGAAAACACATGCATATGAAATAGCCCCAGTTGCACTGAAGCTCACTACACCCCTCTGTTAACATCTTGTAAGATGATAATGTTAAGTGCTTATTAACAAAGATGTCATAAACTCATAAAAATTCCCACAATGAACTTTCGCCATGACAAGCTGTCACTCATCTATCTGAGCATTGTCCCTGCTTTGCCTAATACATCAGAAGAAAGGAAAGACAAGAACAGGGACAAGTAAAAAGAATAAACATATGTCCCAAAAAGAAATGACCCACTTATTTCACCCTGGTTGAAGATGAAGACTTTTGAAAAAGGAAAAAGAGATAATAGCACTCAGTAATTCCAATAAATTTTCTTGTACTCAGTACAACCTTGTGAGTAATTACTGAACACACTTGAAACAAACTGTGGGTAGTCCTATTGATATCTTATTTATATTTAAATATATATGGGACGCCTGGATGACTCACCCAATTAAGTATCTGACTCTTCATTTTGGGCTAGGTCATGATCTCAGGGTCGTGAGATCAAGCCCCGAGTTGGGCTCTGCACTGGGCATGGTACCTGCTTAAGATTCTCTCTCTCTCTCTGCCCCTCCCCCCACTCTTGCGCGCACTCTCTCTCTCTAAAAAAAGAAAAAAAAAATATATATATATATATATTGCATTCGCTTTCAGGCCAAGTAACATATTTATATTATTCAAACTCTAACTTGGTAACGAGAATAGAAAGAAAAGTCACTCTCTCTACCCTATCTTCAGCCATGCAGCACCATTCCCTGGAGACAACAAATATATTCAGTTTCCTGTGCATATTTCTAGAAATATTTTATTCAATGAAAGTACATATGCTTTTATACAATTATATTAAATATGTAAAATGCACATTTTATATATAAATTTTATGTACTCTAGTATGAATCTGTAGATGTACATAAGTTTTTTCCCCTTTCCTACACATTCATTATACAATGTCCTAAACCTTCCCTTTTCCAATATGTTTTGGGGAGATTTTCTAATATTAATATATAGAGGTATCTTGCTCATCTCTGGTGTAATAATACATAACACACTGCTCTATATTTAATCAGAGCCCTTGATGAACATCAAATGCTGGCAGTCTTTGCACCTTGCCAGCAATGCTGTGATGAATGACCTCTTACATACATCCTTTGCTAGCAATATCTCTAGCATTTCCAGGATGTGAAGGTTCTGGGTGAAAAGGTACATACTGTTGACCTTTGAACACAGGTTTAAACTGTGTGGATCCACTTATCTGTGGATTTTTTCCCGATAAATAAAGTACAGTACTGTAAATGTATTTTCTCTTCCTTATGATTCTCTTAATATTTTTTTCTACAGATTACTTTATTGTAAGAATACAATATATAATACATGTAAAATACAAAATACGTGTTAATCAACTGTTTATGTTATCGGTAAGGCTTCTGGTCAACAGCAGGCTAGTAGTAGTAAAGGTTTTTGAGGGTATAAAGTTATACAAAGATTTTCAACTGCATGAATGGGCGGGTAGAATTGTTCAGGGATAAATCCCTTGTATATTTATAATTTGAATAATTACAGACAATTTGCCTACATAGAAACTGTATAGAGTTACAATCCCAAAAGCCATGGTTAATTATATCCACAGACATGACAACAGTCTTATTAAATGGTTAGATTTTTGCCATTTTGACAGGTGAAAAATCGGTATTTTGGTATGTTTTATTTTATAATTCTCCTGTTGATTATTTATCTATGACAGCTATTTGTGCTTTCTACTCTGTGAACCCTTAGCTCATATTCTTTTCTGTTTTCCTACCGAGTTACTAGTAGTCTTCCCATTGAGTTCTAGAAATTCATTAAAGAAATTAGCAGTTTAGGGGCGCATGAGTGGCTTAGTCAATAAGCGTCTGCCTTCGGCTCAAGGCGCGATCCCGGCGTTCTGGGATTGAGCCCCACATCAGGCTCCTCCGCTGGGAGCCTGCTTCTTCTTCTCCCACTCCCCCTGCTTGTGTTCCCTCTCTCGCTGGCTGTCTCTCTCTCTGTCAAATAAATAAATAATTTTTTAAAAAAGAAAGAAATTAGCAGTTTGGCTGTGATAAGAGTTCCAAAATATTATTTTCCCAAATTGTCCTTTGAATTTGCATATGAGGGTTTGCTATGAGAATTTTTTAAATGTGGTTGAATTTATCAAACTTTTCTCCGGTGGCTTCTGCATTTAGAGTCATAGTTGCAAAGACTACTTTTCTTGATTTATTTTGCTTTAATGACTCCACTATCCCACTCTACAAAAAGCAAATAGATATTAGTCAAATATCATTAAGAAATGTCATCATTGAGAACATTTTCATATAAAAAAATGTTTTCTCATCTCTTTATTAATGAATCCTTTCTTTCTAGCAACATTTGAATCAATACAATTATAGTATAATTTTTAAAAAAAACAATGGAGACAACTTCTTGGTTTTCACTAGACAACACAATTTTATATAATTTTTGATGTTGACAGTTTTTTACTTTTAAAATTATTGAGGAGGTCACACTAGCAAGATGGAGGGTTACAGGGTCCCAGAGCTCGTCTCTCCTACGAAAACAACAAATACACAACTACAAAGCAATGACAAATGGTTCTGGGAAAGCCTGGGACTACAATAAAGCAACAGAAACTCTGCAGAGCCCCAAACCGAGGATTCCTACAATGAAAAACATAGAAAGCACCTTCCCTGAATCACCCCATCCCAGAATCCAGAGCAATTTGTCACCAGAAGTGATCCCTTCAGAGGGATTTCACCCCATTGGGAAAGGAAGAGTAGGAGACACTCAGCAAGCTTTACTGCCATCAATGTTTGCAGCCCCTGCTACCAGAGACCCGGGGTCTTCACCCATACCAAACACAGCTGATGGCACCACCCAAAGGGCAGCCAATGCATCTCCTCCCCAGGACCAGAGATACTGCCGCACCCCACCCTCAAGGCCCACATTGGGCTTCTGACCCATCATACTCTGGCTGAACTGCTGCTACTCAGCATCCCTCCCTCTGGGTCCCAAGTCAGAGCTTGGACCCACAATAGCCAGGGTTTCCGAGACGCTGACTTGCAGCTGGACCCTAGATCCTAAATCACTGCTTTGACTTGTGATCATCGCTACCCTGCTCTTGCTGCTCTGCACTTGAACCTCCGGGGCCTGAGGGGTTAATGGGCCATCACCAGGGCCATGCCACCGCTCTTCTGCAACTGCCCACTGTGGGTACTCAATCTTGGCTTTGACCTCCCATCCCTGGGGTGCACTGCTGCAGCTCTGTGCCCCACCCCAATATTGCTGTGGCTTTGACCTGTCATTGCTGGAGAACACTGCTGCTGCTCTCTACCCCAAGACATACCTAACAGAAATGACAGGACTGAGGATATAATGAATCAAATGAAAACTGCAGAGAGCTACAATGGCAGGTTCAATCAAGCCGACGAAAAAACCTGAAACTGATCTCTCGATATTCATCAGGAGAAAAGAAATAAGAATGAAAGAGCGAGAAAAACCTGCACAAATTAAGGGACAGCATGAAAGAAAATAATATTAGCAATGTGGGAGTCCCAGGAAAAGAGAGAAAGGGATCAAAGACTTTTTTTAAAAAATCATGGTTGAAAACTTCCTAAATCTGGGGAGATGTATGGTCATCCAGGCACATGAAGCTCAAAGATCTCCAAACGGATTCAACCGAAGGAGACCTTCACCCAGACACATTATAATCAAACTTTCAAAAACTCACAGACAAATGAGAATTTTGAAGGCAGCAAGAGAAGAAAGACTAATCACATACGATGGAACCCTGATAAGGCTAACAGCAAATTTATCAGCATTAAATCATAACAAGAGACACAGAAGGTCATCATATAATGATAAAGGGGTTAATTTACCTAGAGGACATAACAATTGTAAATATATACACACCCAATACCAGAACACCTAAATACAGTGAATTATTATTAACAGATCTGCGAGTAGAAATAGACACCAGTGCGATAATAGTAAGGGACTTTAATACCCCCCGTTTCAACAACGGATAGATCATCCAGACAGAAAGTCAATAAGGAAATAATGGACTTGAAGTACACTTTAGCCCAGACGCACCTAGCAGACACATATAGACCATTCCATCTCACAGCAGAAGAACACACATTCTTCTCAAGCACACAGAGAACATTCTCCAGGACACACCATACGTTAGCTCACAAAGTAAGTCTTAATAAATTTAAAGAGATGGACAAAACCATAGTAAGTTTACACCTCACATCTGTTCACGTGGATCCTATCAAAAACAAACAAAAACAAGAAGTAACAAGTGCTGGTGAGGATGTGGAGGAAAGGAATCCTTGCGCCCCATTGGTGGGAATGCACACTGGGGCAGCTACTGGGGAAAACAGTGTGGAGGGTCCTCAAAAAAATTAAAAAATAGAACTACCAAATGATCCAGCAATTCCCCTCCTGGGTTTATATCTGAAGGAAATGAAATCAATAACTCAAAGAGATATCTGCACTCCCATGTCACTGCAGCATTATTCACGATAGTCAAAATAGGGAAACAACCTAAATTTCCTTTGATGGATGGATGGATGAAGAAAATGTGATATATATACATACACAAACACACATATTCCCAATGGAATGTGATTCACAGCCTTAAAAAAAAGAAAGAAATACTGACATTTGAAACATAGATGAACGTGATGGATGGTGCACTAAGTGAAATAAGGTAAAAGTAACACAAAATAATGTATATTATCACTTGTATCCAGATCTGAACAAATTCATTTTAAAAAACCCTAATTTCACAGAACTAGAGGATAAGTTGGCGGTTGTCAGGGGCTGGGCTGAGAGCAAAATGAGGTACGGTATAAAACTTTCAGTTATAAGAAGATTAAGTTCTGGGGCGCCTGGGTGGCACAGCAGTTAGGCGTCTGCCTTCGGCTCAGGGCGTGATCCCGGTGTTATGGGATCGAGCCCCACATCAGGCTCCTCCGCTATGAGCCTGCTTCTTCCTCTCCCACTCCCCTGCTTGTGTTCCCTCTCTCTCTGGCTGTCTCTATCTCTGTCGAATAAATAAATAAATAAAATCTTTTAAAAAAAAAAAAAAGATTAAGTTCTGAAGATCTGATGTACAGCACAGTGACTATAATTTAAAATATGGTATTGTATACTTGAAGTTGCCAAAGAGTAGATCTGAAGTGCTCTCAGCACAAAAAAATAAAGAGTTAACTACGTGAGGTGATAAAGGTGTTAATGATCTTTATATTGGGAGTCATCCCAAAATAGGTGTATGCGCCCATATGCTGCAAAAAATTAGAAACACAACAAATGATTGCTATAAAAAGCCTGGAAAGGGAGTATGGACCAAACAAATCAAGCCTGGAAAGGGAGTATGGACCAAACAAATCAAGCCAAAATTGTTGGACATCTCTCCATCGGAATAACAGCGGTTACTTATGTATACATCTTCCCTGCTTTGTTTCAGTGCACGTGTGTATGTAATTTTTAATAAAAAACTGAACCTGATTATTTCATTTAACATTGTAAGAGCATCTTTCTGTATCAATAACGTCAGAATCATACACGTATTTTAATGGTTATATAATACCCTCTAGATGTATATGTTTTTCCAACCCCCTAATGCTGGATTTAGCTTATTTTTCATTTTTGCAAATACTAAAAATATTTAGATGTGTCCTTACGCAAAAACATCTATGTATTTTCTGTTTCCTGGGAAAATTTCAAAAAAGGGAATATCTGAATCACTTTTAAGGAATTTTGATAATTAATGAGAACTTACCATCAAGATAATTGTCCAGTACCAATTTCTCCACGTACACATGTGCCCAATGCCCCTATCCATGCCAATACCAGCACCAGTTATCATCAAACTTTCAATCCTTTGTTAATCTTCAAAGGGGAAAGACAGTGCTTTCATATTTTAACTTGTATTTTTTAATTATCCGTCATTTTTAAAATAAAATTTTATTCTTTATAATTTCACTAACACAAACCATTTCTATATTACGGCAATTGCCTGATGAATGTCACCTAGGGACAATGAAATGAGTAAATTTCATTTTCTGGAGGTGGTAGTTATTTAAAAGCAATGAATTCTTTCCTTCCTGGGGATAATCGTTCTTAGTCTTCATGTGCTGAAGAGCAGCTGTTTGGTTCTGCAGTCTTCAAGAACACCATAGGTAGAAAGGCCCTGACGATAATTTAGCAAGGAAGATGCCATTCTGATGGTACCATTCTGATGGTACTTGCCACAATATAGGAGACTTGAAAAATATTTGCACTGGCAAATGTCAACCTGTCCAGCTTTATAAAATGTATAGATATATTTAATATTCTGAGCTCAGCTGCTTTAAACGCCACTATCAGGAATATTTTAGAAATGTCACTATAAGATCACCTCTAACTCTTAAAAGCTATAGCTATTTAAAAGTTACATGAGCCATGTGGGGACTGGGTGAATAAAGAACGAAAAAAAAAGAAAAGAATTTTCAATGATCTTTTAGGAAAAGAAAAAAAAATGTTTTCATGTCTTTGGAAATGTGGCCTCTGTTAAAAAGTACTTGCACACATCCATGGATTCCTGCAGCTAATTTTCAGCCATCAAAAGCGGACACAGACTCATGCCAGTGTTTTTAAGTTGGCTGTCTGTAAAGTTTAAATACAAAAAAATTAAATATATGTGTGCGCACACACACTCTGCTGTTTTTAAAACCAGTACAAAGAAATATCCCCCTCACCAGAATAACACGAAGCCTCACGACATAAGCTTCTATTTACAAGAACTTTTTAATTTTCAGAATCTACCATTCCCCATTAAATAAAATTGAACATCTTCTACTTCATGAATATAGGGAATATAGGACAACAACAAAAACAGCAGCAAATGCAGCAATCCGCAAGCACTTGACGGTCACAAAAGAAGAGGGTGCACAGAGTAGAAATCAAAACAAACACAAAAACAGAAAACAGCCTGTCTAACCCATGGTTCTAAACCGAATTCCCTCCATCCCCTGGCTTACTGAATGAACTCTAAACCTCATTCCGCCAAGACTTAGAAAGAAGATGGAGGATAGGATATTTGACTGTTTCTAATAATTATGCCAAAACAATCATTTGGAAAATAGGAACTCACTGTTCGAGTCCATTTCAAAGCTAGACTGAGTTTTGAAATCCCAAGTGGGGAGAGTTGAAGGAGCTTATTCCCACCGTGTTTCCTAAACATTGTATGGTTTAGTTTTGCACTCTCTTGAAATTTTATTAATGGAAATTATTGATTTGTTAAAAAATACTTAGTGAGTAGGGCACCAGGGTGGCTCAGTTGGCCAAGCATCGGACTCTTGATTTCGACTCAGGTCATGATCTCAGGGTCCTGGGATCGAGTCCCGCATCAAGCTCTGTGCTCAGCGGGGAGCCTGCTTCTTCCTTTGCCTGGTACCCCCCTTGCTTGTGCTCTGTCTCTTTCTCTGACAAATAAATAAAATCTTCAAAAAAATTTTTCTTAAAAAAAGATTCTCTCCCCCGCCCCCGTCCCTCCCCCTACTCATGCACATTCTCTCTTTCTCTCTAAAAAACAAAATCAAAAACTTATTGAGTGCCTGTTGTGTACTGGGCACTTTGACTTATTTTAAGATGCAACCGTGAGTGAAATAGACAATAATACCCACCTTCATGGAGATCACATCCGTCTGCTCTCATCTTTTTCACTTCTGTTTTTTTTTACCTAACATGTTCTAGAGATAGAACCCCATGCATGACTATACTAAACGTCTTTATCTATCCCCAAGTTAACGGGCACTGGAGTTATTTCTGAGTATTTTTCTACCGCAGACAACTGAACGGTAAATGTACTTGTACGTCTAGCTTGGTGAACATCTACAAGGTTTTCTAGGGCCATTATTGTCCAAACGTGGTCCACATGATGCCGGGGATTCCCAACACTCTTTCGAGGGATCCGGGAAGAATAAACGATTTCACTAATAATATTAAAATATGATTTTCTTCTTTCACTGCATTGACATTGCACTTACGATATACAGTCAATGGTGGTTTAAACTTCAAGCACCTTAGCAGAACTGAAACAGTGTCACCAAAGCCTACTGGTCATCACTGTGCTTTTTATTGTCACACCCTTGCGGCCAAAAAAGTGTCAACCTCAGGCTCTTGATAAAGCAGTAAAAGCCATTCATTTTATTAGGTCTCCACTCTTGAGAACATGTCTTTTTTTTTTTTTTAAAGATTTTATGTATTTATTCGACAGAGATAGAGACAGCCAGCGAGAGAGGGAACACAAGCAGGGGGAGTGGGAGAGGAAGAAGCAGGCTCATAGCGGAGGAGCCTGATGTGGGGCTCGATCCCATAACGCCGGGATCACGCCCTGAGCCAAAGGCAGACGCTTAACCGCTGTGCCACCCAGGCGCCCCCCGAGAACATGTCTTTTTAATAACAAAAGTGATGCATAGAGCCTTCCGCTGCGTACCAGACCAGGACACCAGTCTACAGGAACAGCCCGTGTGTAACTGAATAATAAACTAAACCAGGTTTTGTTGCTTTGCTTTGTGTTGTTTTTTGCATGGAACCCTATGGTCAACTTGAAAGAAAGATTGAAAAACTTATTATTCAAACTTGGGTATTTAGCAGAAATTTTCTCAAAAATAAACAGTGAGATTACCATTGAAAAAAACAAAACCAACAGTAGTCATTGCCAATAACACAATTTGTGCTTTCCTTTGAAAATGAGAATTTTTGAAAACTTTTACGTGTCACAGTGAACTTTACAGCTTCCTAATACTCAAGGACTCTTCAGGTGAAATCGGTAGTTATGTTAATGAAAGTGACTTTTATATTGCATTATGAAATGTGTCAACACTTACAAGATCTGCAGAACTCAGTGAGCCCATAGTTCCTAATTGATTAATATCTTCTATTTGTATTTCTATTCAATAATTTCTATTGACCAATATTTTCTAATTGACCATCACATAATGTTGCAAATTGATACAAGGCTAAAGGCTCGCTCGAACTGCAAGCTAACAGAATATAAACAGAGCATAAAAGTCCTTTGATACTGTGTCAGATTGCCACTAAATTTCACAAAAGTACCACCTGTCAAGTGTTGGTGTGATATCAAAAAGGATGCCCATAAATACTTGAAAAGCTGCTGAAAACACCCCTTCTTTTCAAGTATTTCAGCATTAGGCCAGATTTTCTTTATATACTGAACCCAAAACGACATGTCACAACAGATTGAATCCAGAAGCAGATGTGAGTTGTTTCCTATTAAGTCAAACAACAAAGAGATTTGCAAAAATATGAAATAACATCATGTTTTTTAGTAAATTTCTGTTTTGGAAAGCATGGCTATTTTTCATAAGAATATGCTATTTGTGATAATATGGAATGGACTTATTTTTATTATTTCTAAATATAATGATAGATATCTTAAAGTTGCCTAAAATTTAATAATTAATATTGGTTAAGAACAATAGATAAGGGGCGCCTGGGTGGCACAGCGGTTGAGCATCTGCCTTCGGCTTAGGGCGTGATCCCGGAGTTATGGGATCGAGACCCACATCAGGCTCCTCCGCTATGAGCCTACTTCTTCCTCTCCTACTCCCCCTGCTTGTGTTCCCTCTCTCGCTGGCTGTCTCTATCTCTGTCGAATAAATAAATAAAATCTTTAAAAAAAAAAATAGGCCTTTTTTAAAAAATTAAAAAAAAAAAAAGAACAATAGATAAAACCAATATAAACAAAAGCTTCCTTTGGGTTCTCCCTTCTTAAAACTCTAACGGGGTCCTGAGACAAACTATTTGAGAACCTCTGTTCCCAGGTACATTTCTAGTACGGAAATACCGGGTTTAGGACATACACACAGCTTCATCTTTATTTGAACATGAAAAAAACATTTTCCAATTTACACTCCCAGTCGTACGTATTAGTGCTCCTCTTCTCTATCTCCTTTCCAATATTTGGAATTATCAAAACGCTTAATGTTTGTCATTCTAATCACAGAGAAATATTATTTCACCGCTGGGTTAAAGTTCCTCTTCTCATGACCCCGTGAGAGCAACTCAGGATGGGAACTTGACACTGATTTTCACAGGCTGCTCTACAGCTCTTAATAGCATTTCTACATCTTTCAGTACTAGAAACAAAGAAGCTAATTTTTAGTGAATAATTAATAATTTGGTGTATCCATCTTACCCGATAGCATGCAGTAGACTTCGTAATTATCGAACTTGCTTCCCTCCCAACTGTACGTAACAATATCCCAGACTTTTGCTTTCCTGCTTGCATGTCTTGGGCTCACAACTTGGTCACGCCATGATGCATTTTTTAAAGAAAAATGCAAATTACACTAAAGTGTACACGATGATTTTATTTTAGTAAAACAATACCACCAATGAATTGGGAATTATATCTACCTTAATATATTGGTACAAGCAACTTAAAAAGGTGTAAGGAGAAACACCAAGCTGTAGAGCATTCCAGAGTTAAAATCATCGTACAAAAATCACAAATTAGGATGACAGTCAGTAATGTGCAAGGAGCACTGATCTTGAGGCCAGGTCACTTTCTCTACCTGTTTTGGAAAGCATGGCTATTGCTTTGTGTGACCATAGCAAGGCTACCTGTGACCACAGCAAGGCTCATAGGAGTGGACTTAGCTAGGAGGGATGTATTGGGAGTTTGAGCAATGCATGATGGCACTCAAATATCCTCCAACCAAACCCTAAAGGAATCACTTCACCTGTTTAAGAGAATGAGCTCTAAGTATACTGGGCAGGGGAGAATGACACCAATTATGACGATTCTAGAAAAAATTTTGCATCAGTATTCTTAAGAGAATTCTCACTTCATCCCAGAGAAAGCATATCAGCTGCAATTAAAGTGACCACATAAATGTAATTAGATTAAGCTGCGTTTAGACTAAAGACGACTGGTCACACAATATGACACAGAAGTTTGAGTCACAAAGCCTGGAGAGACAATGACTGAATACACACCCTACAAAACCTACCACGTGGGTAGATGATTAGCTCATGAGCCCCCACAGCTGCTGCTCATGGAATCAGCCTCTGTTCAGGCTCTTTGTGACAAAGAACCTATTTCTGGTCCAAATGAGTCAATTATTTTAACTTGTCAATTGGTGTGATCTGTTGACCACACTCACATTACAAGCCTCCAAAGCCATTTTCCAAAACATGAAGTTGTTCTTTGCTATCCTTTTAATGGTGGCAAGCATCCCTCTCTCTTATATTTGTTTAATTTCAGTTCCACTTCTGCCAAGCTTCAATTAACCCAGGGAAGAGCGGCTATTGTGCTCTAATGTATAAACTGTCTCGTCTACACTGATGTATTGTGCTACTCTGAAGAGCTCCAGGGTGGCTTTACAGAAACAAACACAAACAGAGAGAGAAAATCATTGCTGTGGATGCCCACACCTGACACATAGAATCATTAGGGGAAAAAAATTAAAAAGATGTGCAGGGGAAGGAAGGGTGAAGGTTTAATGACCCCTTGGAATAGTCACACTCGTTGTAATTAGGGTGGTGCCGCTCCACTATCTACAGTCCAGATGACCAGCTGAGTCCACTGTAGATTCCATACAAAATTTTCATCTGATTCTTTATTGTATTAAATACTTAATATTTAAGCTCAAAAAAGTCTTGGTTCTATGAAGATAAAATATATTTATACATATATACTATATATACTAATATCTATTTTTATATGTACTTTTATGTATATATACACGTGTATATATATATACACACATACGTGAATATATATAATATATACATATCTCTTTACTCCATGGTTTTATATTTTTCCTGAAGATGATGCCTGGAAATTCTTCTCTGCTATATTACCCCTCCAATTTCTTTTGACCATTAAGCCCGCTCCAACTACACAATGCATATGTTGTCCAACTCTATATTTTAAAAAAAGCAGCAAAATCACACTTAGGTTTAAAGAGGAAACACCTCGAATTCCGTATGTCACCAGGGTTTTAAGTTGATCCTTCAAATCTCTGCAGCCCTCATCAGTTTTCATTACTTTCTATATAAGTATATATTTAATTAGTCATTATCACTGGAAGTCTCTAATCAGATTTGCAATTCCACACAAAGACAAGGACTGTTTCCACACGGTCCCTCTGTCAGTTCCTGCTCGTCTAACTAATGATGATATCATGGCGGCCACTGACAGTTTCTCTCTACTTCATCCCAAGCTACAGTTCATTTCCTTTTTTCCCCAGGAGACTATACAAAACAGAAAGGGAGCATCAGATAGAGCAAAGTGGTTTTGAACTTACAGAATACTTTTTCTCTTTTAAGAATTTCCACAGGGTAAGAATGACTCGGAACTCTTCCACGGAAACTATGTACCATGACCCAAAAGGTCAGGGTAGACCATAGACACCGTAAAGACCGCCGGGAATTAAATGTGCAAATCTTCTTTCTCTTTCCACTCATGGGTGATACACCTCACAAAGAGATGACTCTGCTTTTTAACTTTTTTTTTTCTGTCAGGTCTGTATTAAAATCATAAAATCCTTGTTCCTTCCTTTGGACATTATCCATTTTATTAGGCACTTTCATGCATGAGTTTTTATTCAGTGTTGGAGGTAAAAAAAAAAAAAGATCTAATATGTGTTTCATATCCTCTAAATTTTTGTGAGCACACAGAAGAACATTTAAAATAAAAGTTTATAGCGAAGTCCCAGAGATATAAAGTTGGCATATTGTGTTTCTGAGCACACAGCTACGTTTACTTTTCTTCCCAAGCCTTACGCTGTGAAAGATGATGAAAATTACTTTCCCAAATAAAAGAAATCCTTCTCTTTAAATGAAAATGAAAATGGGAGTCAGAGGAAACTTACTAACATTGAGACGTGTTATTCAAATGTGCCTAAAGCGGAGCGCAGCACAGCTTTTGTTTCTAGAAATACTCCCCATGACAAGAACCACATAGTAGGAAAGCTCTCTCCGGGTTCCCTTGGGAAGATTTACGTGTCTTCTAGGAGGCATTTTTCTCTCACACTTCTGCTATTTTATAGCAACTTATTTTCTCTTCTCATGTAAGCAAAGGGGTCATGGAAAATTCTCAAAGAAACTCACGAAATGAAGATACAGCAGGTCAGGAATAAATGTAGGCATTAGGAAATGTAAACAGCACTGGCTACAATCAAATATAATTAGATTACAAGAATTCTTTCCGGCTCCTGCAAGCAGAGAAATATGCATTTTGAGGGAAATGCCTATGATTTAGCAAATTCAGAAGTTAATATATAGATTAAACTCTGCCATATTGGAAACATTAAATGTAATTGAGTTGCACTGTGTAACCCTTTTGGCATTTACTACTGCAAACACTTTATTCAATAGATTAGAGACATACGTACATCACCATTATGTTCTTTCTATACAAGCACACAAACCCACTTACATAAGTATCGCTATTTATCTAGGATACTAAACACTAACATGACATCATCTCATGTTTCCAAACTTGTGCTTCTTGCATAAATTTTGTAACAATTAACAATGCCATGTCCTGGCCAAAATGACAAACCCCTCCACCCCCAAGTAACATTTCTAAGCTTTTAAAAGATAAAACATGAATGGTTTGAAGCATCAGAGTACCAGATAACCATTCGGAAAAGCAAAAGATTCCGTGTAGTAAACCTCTTTATGAGACTGTAGTAGTTGGAGATGAAATTGTACATGGGGAAGGGTAGATTGCTTTGATTTAGAAAATTGTTACCATTAAACAGTTTACAAAGAGCCTACTGTTTCTGCATCATTATCCCCAATGTGTCAAAGTCAGCATTTTCACAATATTTAAAGCACTCCCAACTTCCTCATAAATATCATTTATATTCCTGCACAGCTATTCAGCATATCAAGGAATATCATTTACAGTCTTCTAAAGTTACACCGTATGGTTATCTGAGCCAACGCATGTGAACCCAAAATAAAGATAGAGAAGAAGCAAAATTCTCTCCGAGCAGAATCATGGAGATCATGTACTTTGGCTGCTAAGGTTGACCCAAGACTCAAGGCCATCATGTGCTATGCTTTGCTTGTGGAGTGTAGCCCAGGGCATCTGGCCTTTTGCCTGTAGCAGAATCTCGTTACTGGGCAACTCAGTTGTGGGTGGACAGCTGGCTCACGTATTGGCATTGCCATCTATTTTTATTTATTTGCTTTGTATTGGACGAGGTCTTTCTTGTATCAACCTTAAAAATAACAAACACAGTTATTTTATGAGCAAAATGAGTTTATTCTGGAATAGCAGAGGAATTGCATTTAGGGACATGCAAGCTATCGTGAACCGTAGGCAAGTCCAAAGAGACAAAGGAAGGATCAGATTTTATTGGGTTTTAGGAGGAAATCAAGGAAGGTTGTTTTAAGTTAAATTCACTGGATAAGAACAAGAGTTTGAGGTGGTGGTGGTGTCTCCCTGGAGGTGGTTAGTGTGTTGCTGGTGACGCAGGGAAGGATCTTCTTTCTTCTTCTTAAAAGCAGGGATGAAATTCCTTTGTGAAAAATGTCCTCCATTGTCAAGATAGGGTGTTTTGTTTTGTTTTGTTTTGTTTTGTTTTGTTTTGTTTTGTTAGCAGACTCCACGCCCGGATGGGGCCTGACTCGGGGCTCGATCTCAGGACCCTGAGATCATGACCTGAGCCAAAATCAAGAGTCAGATGCTTAACCGGCTGAGCCACCCAGGTAGCCCTGGTCAAGATAAGTCTTATCTTCTTTCTTTCTGCTGGTTTTGCAGGCTGCAATGCCTGAGTGGCACGTGCGTGAGAGCACCCCCTTCGGGGCCTCCCGACTCCATTCTAAAAGAGGTTTCCTTTATTTTCATACTTGCTGAAGAGAAAATAGAACCAGACTCAGAACGGCCTTCTCCTGCTGCTCTGCCTCTTGAGACCCCAACAGAGCCATTTCACGTCGCTGCCTCCATGAGAAGCGAC
This sequence comes from Ursus americanus, assembly GCF_024610735.1. Classification (NCBI taxonomy): domain Eukaryota; kingdom Metazoa; phylum Chordata; class Mammalia; order Carnivora; family Ursidae; genus Ursus; species Ursus americanus. The sequence continues at coordinate 13,296,872 of NC_142153.1, forward strand.
TGCTCCTGCTGACAATGGTCACCGCCTTCTCTCAAATCCTCTAGCACTTGTAACACCAATTTTGATGCGCAATCTAACATAACCTTCGGACGAATCCTTCAGGACATTCCTGTGTAAGCGAGTAACTGCAAGCCGTGAGAAGGAGAAAAGTAGTCTTTAAAGGGAATTTGCAAACAAATTCATTTCTGCTCGAAATAGCCATGCTACAGAATTATAAGTGCCTTCTGACGTCTGAGGCTCTGAAAAACAGACAGTGCCACCACAGATGACAAGGTGCCTCGGGGGCTGTGACTGTAGCCTGCAGCAGACACAAGGTAAAAGGGAGCCAGAGCAAAGGAGATCTTTAATTTGTTTATTAAAAGTATAACTCTTCAAGTAGCCAATATAAAAGCTTAACGTGCTAAAAAGAAAATGCCAAGGGCACCTGGGTGGCTGAGTCGTTGAAGCATGGGACTCTTGTTTCCGGCTCAGGTATGATCTCGTGGTCCTGAGACTGAGTCCTGCAATGGGCTCTGGGCTCTGCACTGAGCTGGGAGTCAGCTTCCCCTCTCCCTCTGCCTCTCCCCCCGCCCACTCCCCACTCGAGGGCACTCTCTCTCTCTTCATAAATAAATAATCTTTAAAAAAATAAACAGAAAATGCCTAAACTGGGAAATGTTTCCCAAAGAGATAACTTCTTTTATCTATTAAGCACTCCAACATAAAACACCGAGACTAACAACACCTCACCGAAAAAGGAAGCTCCAGATAGAAAAGCAATTTGCCCACTGAAAAGACAGTTTTCTAACGTGCAAAAAAAAAAAAAAAAAAGTATCAATATTGAGAGTGGTCACAAGAACAGATGCTTTACAAGATACTATTTATTGATTTATCTGTTATTTGCCTATCATATCGACAAAGACTAAGATAGAATGATGATCTCTTGGGTTTTTGGGGTCCTAGCAAAATCACCATAGCCCTGTACTGCCGGAAGATAAGTTGGCAACATAGATCGGAATATTTGAAAACTGCGATCTCCAACTTCATAATTCTACTTCTGCAAATGATTCTAAGGAAATTATCAAGTCAGGACATAATATGTACACAGCATAACTTATTAAAGGAGAAAAAATGGACATACCATACATGCCCAGTATGGAGACTGGAAAAATAAATTATAGTCTTTCATTGACTCTATGATAGAGTCTTTGATCGAATCTATGAAATCCAACAGTAGTGATGACCGTGCACACATAATTATTAAAAAGGAAAGTATTCACGCATCACTAAGTGAAAAAAAAACTGTCACAGAAAAATAAGTCATGCTATAAATGTGTAATAACACATTTTAGTAATCGATGAATGTCTTCAGATCACCCCAACCCCACCCAACCTGCTAAGAGAGACTGGGGATCTGTGTCCACAGTTACTTTCCTCCCAAGCTTTCTACGGAAGGACTCAGCTAGTCAGACATCTTCTTCAGGCTTCTTTTCCTTTTTTTTTTTTCTTTTAAAAGATTTATTTATTTTCGAGAGAGAGAGTGAGCGCTAGTGCACACGAACAGGGGGAGGGGCAGAGGGAGAGAGAATCCCAAGCAGATTCCCCGCTGAACAGGGAGCCTGATGTTGGGCTCCATCCCAGAACCTGAGATCACGGCCTGAGTCGAAACCGGTGTGAGATGCTCAACTGACAGAGCCACCCAGGTGCCCCCTCCTTCAGACTTCTAATATCATGTAAATTTAGGAACAAAAAAGATGGGAGTAGAGAATAATTGATACCAATCTGATTCTGGGTAGATTTGTGTGTGTGTGTGTGTGTGTGTGTGTGTGTGTGTGTGTGTGAGAGAGAGAGAGAGAGAGAGAGAGAGAGAATGAGAGAGAGAGTTTTACAAGAAGTTGTATTACTAAAAAGAAAAAAGTGCAGGAGCTGCCCTAGGATTTGATAGGTGCAGACAGAACAAAAGGATATGTTAGAAGTAAATTACCATGTTTCACATACTTAACCTTTAAACATTCCAAGAAATACAATTAAAGAATTTGTGCTACTTTAATTGCTTCTCCATTGATGGATGTGTTCCTTTGAACACAACACAGCTCTGAGACTAGACTCTGGGGGTCACGGTTAGGGGTACAAGATGGTACATGATTTGACCCCCACGTTCACCTCTGGATGCTATGTGACTTAAACTTTTAAGTTTTGCTACACGAAATTTCTAGTTCTTCTATAATGAACATTCATTGCTAATAAAATAAGTATACTTCACAAAGAGTTATTAAAAAACTGAGTTGCTACAGAAATGTTTTTTAGGTACTCATTCTACTTTCCAGGCATTATTTAAGTTTTGACTCCCCACACCCAAAGCAACCTATGAGGCAGGGATGTAAGTGAAAGTTGGTTTCTTTGGGATGTATTGCTAGGAAGCACTGGCATGTAAATGGATGATAGCAATGCCTGGAGGTATAGTGATCGAGGAAGCAGGGAAGGGAAGGAGGCCAATACAGGATATAGATCTGAGCAGGCTGGTCTGCACCAGGGGGCCCAATCCTGCTGGGAACCTCTGAGAGATGCTGTTAGAGGCTTTCAGAGCTGCCTCTGCCTCGAGGTATTTATCCACCAATTCTCTTCTACTAACTGCTTTGGCATTTCCATCTCCAGCAAACCCGCCTGCAGGTCCATCATGGTCAGCCAGAGAAGGCCCACCCGAGCAGGATCTGAGGCGTGGCCCTACTCGTTCTCTGGAAGGAAGCATCAGTTTCGTAGTGACAATGCCATACATTATTCTGCAAGTTTCCCTCCTTTCCTACACCCACCCCGGGGTAGTACCCAGACTGAATAAGAAGTGATACAGGGGCGGGGGCGCCTGGGTGGCACAGCGGTTAAGCGTCTGCCTTTGGCTCAGGGTGTGATCCCAGCGTTATGGGATCGAGCCCCACATCAGGCTCCTCCGCTGGGAGCCTGCTTCTTCCTCTCCCACTCCCCCTGCTTGTGTTCCCTCTCTCGCTGGCTATCTCTATCTCTGTCAAATAAAATAAAATAAAATCTTTTAAAAAAAAAAGAAAGAAGTGATACAGGGGCGCCTGGGTGGCTCAGTTGGGTAAGTGTCTGACCCCTGGTTTCGGCTCAGGTCATAACCCCAGGGTTCTGGGATCAAGCCCCGCATCAGGCTCCCTGCTTCTCCCTCTGCCCCTCCCCTCCCTCTGCTCATGCTCTCTCTCACTCTCTCTCAAATAAAATCTTAAAAAAAAAAAGAAGAAGAAGAAAAAGAAATGTTATAAGGTAACACTAACCCAATACATCTGGGGCCTATATCTAATGTCCTTAGAATGCACGCCCTTGGAGAGCAGCCTGCCCCAAGAACACCATCCACCCACCATACTTGGCCTTCATCTGTATTCTCACCCAGGATATTTGGTTCTTGGCTGATGAACTTAGTAAACAACAAACAAAAAAAGAACACGTGATGAGAATACAAATATATGGTATAAAGTATGACTCTATTCTCATCCAATTATAGAAATCAGAGGGAGGAAAGAAAAAGAAGAGGAAGTTGATAAACTGGACTAGAAACAAGTGTTTTGTTTTTATTTTTTTTTTTAACATTTATTTCTTTTTAGAGAGAGAAGACAGAGCACCAAGCACAAGCAGGGGGAGGGGCAGAGAGAGAGAACCTTTCAGCAGACTCCCCACTGAGCGAGCAGCCGGCTGCGGGGCTGGATCCCACAACACGGAGATCATGACCTGAGCTGAAACCAAGAGTCAGATACTTAACCAACTGAGCCACCCGGGCCCCCCTAAACAAGTGCTTTTTTGACTCCCCATTAAACACAATTTGTGTCTCGACACGCTACGACAGAGATTCTCCTCTCCCAGTGTCCCCAGAGCAGCCGTGTCGGTCTCCCCCAGGAGCTTGTTGGAACCACAAACTCCTAGTCCTCAGCCCAGACCCACTAAACTCGCCAGAAATGCTCTAACAAGACCTCTAGGAGATCCTGCTGCACGCTTAAGCCAGGGAAACCACTCCTCAGAAGACTGGTTTCAAATTGTAGCTTGTATCACGTCGCTGCAGAAACCTGCTTAAACTGTTGTGGCCCGACAGCAGTTAAAGATGACCCGTCACGTGGTCTGCAGTGGCCTTGCTACAACATCCCCTCTGCCTTAGATAGAAGAAGGGATACAAAGGGAATCTGGCAAATAGTAACAACTGCGGACCCTAATGCAGAGTACGTGACACACAGCCTTCCCAGAGATCGTGTTTGTTACAATAGGTCTGTGCTCAGGAATCTGGGTTTTTACCAAGCACCCCTGGTTTTCCTTAGGATGATGGCTTACATCGCTTTAAAAGAACATGGTTAAAAAAACACTGCTGTAGACACACTCCGTATTTCTTAGTAGATGATGGATTGGGCAGAGCAGTCGGCTACCCCACAAGATACAAGCAATTTATATTTGACAGACCAAACCTGTGGATGCTTTTATGGTGAGTTTCTCGACGTTCCCATTATCTGTAGGCAGTGGTCACCAACAACTTTCCGGATGGTTCCTATTTTCCTGGACCTATCACTGAAGATCATAATCGATGTGTTTTTTGGGTTTTTTTAATTTTTTTAATATGTTATGTTAGTCACCATACCATAATCAATGTGTTTTGAATCAGAAGGACACATAGCAAAACTCGCCACATGGCCACTCACTAGAAGACCAAGTCAGTCCCACACGATGAATTAGAACAAGGATCAATGGGTGCAAGAACAACCTTCCTTCTGTCTGTCCACAAGACAGAATCTGACCTACCTGGATTCTCAGGTCACAGGGGGGATAAATGCCCAAGGCAGGGACAGCTCTGAAAGCCTCTAACAGCATCTCTCAGAGGTTCCCAGCAGGACTGGGCCCCCTGGTGCAGACCAACCTGCTCAGATCTATATCCTGTATTGGCCTCCTTCCCTTCCCTGCTTCCTCGATCACTGTACCTCCAGGCATCGCTATCATCCATTTATGTGCAGTTACATCCCAAAGAAACCCACTTTCACTTACATATTATGTACAAGATTCCTATCTGTGAGCTCCACTGAGCCCTAAAAATTCCACGAAGGGCTTTGTTTAGACCACAAATCATCTTGGGAGAAATCACTTCAATAACTGCATCAGTGGTAAGTTACATTTTTCAGGATGTTACAAGGTTGCTAGCCGGGAGTCTTAAGGATGGGGGTGGGAGAAAAACCTATATTCTACGGTATTGATACTGTGAAGTATGCCATTTAAGGCTACTATAAAATTACGGTGCTTGACATTTTGCCCTATTCTTCAAAATACAGATAATTGGAAAAAAAAAAAAACAAAACCACATGCTACTGCATGAGCCATTTATATAACATCTTTTTAAATATGTTTGTCTCATAAAGCTGAATTAACTATGATTTTCTCATTTTAAAAATGTTAGCTGGCGGCTGCATGTTTCACTATTAATTCCATTTATATGAAATATTTGTCACATCACTGGCCACTTGTTAATAACATGTTTTGTTATTAGTTATTTCTCCTATCAAAGATGTGTCTGTTCTGCCTAATTTACATGATTATTAAGCATCTTGACTTTCTTCTGAGTACTTGTGTAAAGGTTATATCAAGATGACAAGCCAAAATGTTTTTAAAATGGTGTAAAATGTAAAAGAGGGAGAAAGTAAATCTAGTGCTGTTAGCACAGCCAAGGATCAGTTCAATCAACTTCATTCAAATCGGTCCCTTCTAGGAAAAAATGCTTCTCCCTGACACTCCTGCCCCAATTTTGGGTCTGGCTTGTCTGCTCACTACCTTTCTACCTGGAAGACTATCTGAGCAGTAAGTCAAGTCAGAACTAAAATCCATGCGACGCTGAACTCTACTCAAAGAGAACTGTTGTTTAGCTAAGCCCTGCCTTTTTTCCACTTTAGATATGCATCAAAAATCGAAGCCAAATGTCTTACATTTCACACATTTGAGTACTTATAAAAACCATTTCTAGATTCTAATGGGAAAAAATCTGAACTCTTTCAATATAATTTATATGGTAGAAAACTCTAGGGATTTTGCTCTGAAGGTTATAGCTCCCCAAAATTGGTATCTTGGTGATTTTGTTTTTTTTTGTTTTTTTTAAATTTTATTTATTTATTCGACAGAGATAGAGACAGCCAGCGAGAGAGGGAACACAAGCAGGGGGAGTGGGAGAGGAAGAAGCAGGCTCCCAGGGAGGAGCCTGATGTGGGGCTCGATCCCACAACGCCGGGATCACGCCCTGAGCCGAAGGCAGACGCTTAACCGCTGTGCCACCCAGGTGCCCCCTTGGTGATTTTGTTAACACAGAATACAGTAAGTGAATAATCACAGAGAACTGCTGTTACAATAGTCATAGGTCAGGGTATGTTCCTAAGTTCTGAAATCAACCATCACAGAGAACTGCTGTTACAATAGTCATAGGTCAGGGTATGTTCCTAAGTTCTGAAATCAACCATTTTTAAACTATGGAAGATTAGATTTAGAAAACCATTCTATTCTGGAAATATCCTGTACTCTCAGGAAAAAGATGGGTATCAAAGGAATAGATTTTTGACAAAAATACTTTTTACCCGCCTAACATCCGACTAGAAACATGTGGCCTCTGAGCTTCGAGGCTGGTAATCCACCAATCTCTTTGTCCCCTTGTGTGGCGACCACGTACATACCAACTCTAGGGTCACCAAGCCAGAATACTATTTGTTATCCGTGCTCTGTACACTGACATACACATATCCAGGTTTTCTCCCAGTGGTATATCCCATATGACCAAACGCACTGCGAAGAGGGGAGGAGAGAATTCTGGACATGGGTGCCAGAGACAACGCAGACAAAAATTCTCTGTAAGTTGCAAATGGAAGACTCCAAATCATCCCAATGACCACGAAGAGATACCCCCTTTCCCCAAACCTATCTGCTGCCTTATTGTTTTTATCTACACTTCATCATGCCCACGTAAACCCGCAAACACACCAAACCAGTGACCATATTGCAAGTAAAGCAATCCATCACTAAATAAAACCCCACAGAGTAAGAACAGCTCTGGTCCACACACAGCCATGTGCTAGGTTGATGTATCTTTCATTCAACAATTTACAATATTTTCCATAATCCTGTAAGGGTGTCCAATAAGGCGTTCTCAAGAATATCTGTATTTAGAAACATATATTCCTACAATCAGAGAAGTGTTTTGTACTATAGGGATAAACTGATTTTATGTCCTTTTGTGAGCATGGGGTGTGCAAGGATGCCTTTGAAAATTCTTTCACCAGTCCCTGTCCTCCTGCCTTGTTAAATGCATTCTGGATGGGGGAGCATGGGCCAGAAGAAAGGTAAACAGCAGGTGGCAAAGCAGTAAAGAAACTGGAGTGTTTATAAACAGTGAGGCAAGAAGAAAAGCATACTGAAGTCAGAGATGGGAACAGAACTTTTCCTCTGCCCCAGTGGCCCAAGGCCAACCCTGCAGTGGTCTCCAACAGAAATCTGAATATAAGTTATGCACCCACTGCTCTTTGGCTCAGTTGATTTGGTTCTTAAATCTACCCTAGGAAATCAAACATTGTTTTTTGGCAAAGCATCTCATGGGCCTTTCTTATGTTACACACACACACACACACACACACACATACACACAAACACATGAAGCAAAACTTGATGAAATGAATATTGCTGAAGGCATCACTGCATTTTAGACACAAATCTCTCCTGCCAATTGCTATTAGATGATCAACATTTAGAAACAAAGAAAAAAACCTTTAAGAATAGCAAATTTGAAAATTTGGACAAATCTCCCTTTTGGGAGACTGGCATTTGGCAGCCTATCCTGTGAGAAGAGGTTCTAGTGAAACTTCGACATTCTGCAGGAGAATATATTACCTTTATGTTAAATGATCATTTAATTCCCCAGAAATTAGGTTAAAAAAATAAAGACATTCAAGAAGATCAATGGATGAATGTAGAAAGGTTTCATTTTGAGTCTCCCTTTAAAACACTGAACACACTGATTATGAATACTGTACAACAATTTTAATATAATCATTTGCATTCTGCAAACATTTTAAAGCAATGAGAAAGCAAAAGGCAAATTAAATTTTTACTGCATGCCAATCAATTTGGATAATGCCAAAGTGAAAAAATATCACAAACACAGACCTTTAATAATTCATAACTTTGACAGTAATAACTAAAAGTATGATTACCACTTTGAACTGTTGAAATTAAACCAACAATGACTTTCTTGACTATCTGATTTGCTTTTTTTTTTTTTTTTTTTTTTTGCCCCAGAATAGGGAAAGATACTACAGTTTTTCCATATTTGCATAGAATGAGGCTTTGTATAGTTTTTCCAACAAAGATGATCAGAAGTTGAGTTTGTTTGAGAGAAAACATTCTAGCGATTTACTGAAGGGAACAAAACTCAATGTATGCTGTGTACCACACTGGAATGCTAAGAGGAACTACCCACAAATTGGGGCATATTCTCTGAATGCAATAGGAAAAGCTGACTGCTTTCTTGATGACTGGAAGCTGAAGTCAGTGCATGTGCTCAGTCCCAGCAGACCCACTGAAGAGGCTAAATGCATGAATAAAATGTCAGCAGTGGCCCAAAACATCACTTCCTTATGTCAGAATGGAAAGAAATCATTCTGTTTAAAAGCAAGCTCTAAAGAAGAGACTGCCAAATAAACTTCCCCTGCCTTTGAGGATTCCTCGAGGAAAGTAACCAGTTTTTAATTGAGGAGGTATTAGCAACAACCTTGGAAACGCCTATCAAAAATCCTCTCCCGCAGATGGCTGTGGTGGTCCTGCGGAGATGTGGGGGCAGGGAGGCTGAAATTTATTAGAGACACTGATGTCTCCTCAAGTGTGCATCTGAAAAAGACAGCATTAAGATCATTCTGCAGTTCCAGTCGGTGATATATTGTATCAGAATTTATAACCACTGCAGTATTTCTAAATCATTACACTCCGACAATGGGGTCAGCATTTTGAATATTACTCAGGGAAAAGCAGCTATACATATAAATAAATAAATATGAAAAATGCAAATAATCGTCCTGACAAAATAGTGCAGGGTGCTTATTGGTCATCAATTGCTCACTGGCATCTGTTCATCCAGCTGCTAGTTGAAAAGACAGACAGCAGGTGTCAATTTAAGTGCAGTGTTATGGTTAATTTCATATAAGGAGCTGCTGAAAAGAATATCCAAACAACAGCAAAACTAAAAATAAAGTAGAAGAAGAATCAGCGTTGCCTTGTGTGTCTCTGGGCTTTGTGTTGCAAAAACCACATCCTCAGAAGAGGGTCCTTCCTCCATGTACCGTATACCACGGTTGGGAGGAAAGAAAAATGTCTGCGCACCGCTCACGTCTAGGCGACTTCCAAGCAAACTTGGAGGGAGGGTGGCGGCCAGCTCTGACCCTCCGTCAGCGCTGATAAAACCTGAGAGCTCAGCTGGGTCTCCTGCGATACCTGGCTGGTTTTCAGCATGCAGACCACAAAGATAACAGCCCTGAATCTGGACACCCAGTGCAGACTCCTGCATAAATGCATTAATATCTACACCTCTCCTTAAGCAATCATAAAACTCTCCATAGGCATAATTAAAACATGATTGCAACTCAATGTTTAGATTTGAGGGAGTGCCAGGATGGTTAAAGAAGTATCTTGTCGTAGAATGTGTCACAGAATTGTAGATTTCTGAGCTGGAGGCTAATGCTTCTAAGTGGCGGAGAGGTTAAATGATGTCCCCAAAGCAACGCAGCTAATAAGGAAAGTGGATCCCCTCTCAATCTAGAGATGGCCCCTCAATTACTACACCAGAACTCGAGAAGCTGCAGAATTGCGTTTTTTTAATCTCAGCTTTTATCACCGACTTTTCATATGTAAATGGTTATTTATTATTAACCCTCATTAAACTGATTACTCATTCCGTGCATTTTAATATATGGATAGTCTTTTAGAAACTGAAATCTCTCATGTCAATCTATCCTTTCAAAGGTTGCCGGCCTGGTAAACATTCTATGTATTTCATTAGCTAATAACCATACACATACCTCCTGTTACAAGGAAACGTATCTTTTAAATAGAGTATTTATTAAATCTGCCATTATGCAGCATGATGGAATAATCCCTTTTCACGTGAATGAATTTTCCCGACAAATAAAGCTAAGAAATTTCAGCAATGAAATTTTCTAAAGTTTTAAAATATTTAAAGTAAAAAAAAATTACAGCTAAGATGATCAGTGCTTACTATATGCGAGGCCCAGTGCTAAACACTTCACCTGAATCATATGATCTAATCCTTCTAACAAACTTGTGCCTTATATACCAGAGATTCAATGACTAATGCAATGTCATAAACTCTAAGTGGTACAACAGAGATTTAAATCCCAGTAGTCAATGTACCTTTAGCTATGACCCAGCCATTTCCCTCCTAGGTATTTACCCAAGAGGTTGAACGCATGGCCATACAAAGGCTTGCAAATGAAGGCTCACAGCAGTTTTATTTGTAACCGCCAAGTAGTGGAAACTGTCTAAACATCATCATAGGTAAATGGATAAACTTTGCCACATGTACACACAATGGAATACTATTCACCAATAAAAAGGAACTACGAGATGCATGAATCTCAAAACAATGAAGCTGAGTGAGAATTTTGACCAGAAATAAAAATTGGAATATATATATATATGTATTTATTCCATTTATATACATTTCTAGAAAATGCAAACTAATCTACAGTAACACAAAGCCCATCAGTGAATGTCCGGAAGGGGAATGCAGAGTAGGCAGGGACAAATTTATAACGGGTGTGAGGAAATGTTGGAGGGTGACGGCTGAGTTTATTAATTGGAGTGACAGTTTCACATGGACCACATAGGTCAAAATTCATCAAACTGTGCCCTTTAAATATGTGCAGTTTATTGTACGTTAATTGCTACCTAAATGTAAAAAGCTAGCATTCCAACTCCAGAGCTTGTGACCTAGCGGACACAGCATACATAGCCTCAGATGTGATAAAATTTCTACGTAGCAGAAGCAGCGTACTGAGTTTAATTGGTTTTACTTAGGGCAACATCACTTATTTTCCTCTCTTTAACATATAAAGGGCTAATTGATGCCTGTTGTTCTCATGAGTGATTGGTACCTCCCTGCAAGTGAAATCCCTTGGGACAATCTCAGTTTTGATCAGTTCGCCCCCACCCTGAATGGCCCCACGCCGCTGCTCCGTTTTCAGAGGCAGCCTGTCTTTCCCAGCTTTGATCTCTACAGTTACGTTTTGCTTCTCTACGTGGGTCTTTTCTTTTCATTATTCTTTTCATCTATTTTCTTTGCTGTCTGCTATTCCAATCCCTGGGGTTGTGAAGTCACCTAAAAATGGTAAGCATACACTGCATATAAAATTAAGTGGAAAAAATCTTCAAACTGGATCTGTGCTGAAGGAGACGGTCTGCCACACGTCACCTACACAGGAAAATGCTGTTAGAGGCACTTCTATTGGTGTTGATGGCTAATTCCCTTAAGAGTACTTAGGTTTGAACCTGAAGCCCTCCCAAAGTTTCCCACAGCTGAACACTAGGTAACTGGTAAATGACACAAGTCACAGTATTATTTTAACATTTTAAAACACTGCAGTGTAAAGCACTCTATGTTCTAAACTTAACTCTGTAGTATAAGGTTTACCCCCAAATGAGGATTAAAACCAATACTCATTCCCCAGCTTCAGAGGGAGCTCAAAGTTACACAACTTGAGGGGGTTGCTTTAAGACTACAAAATACCAAATACAAAATTTTGTCAGGATGTGGAAACGGCCCCAAGCAAGTAAGAGATATAATGCTTCAATATCTTCAGCTACATGGGAAATCCACCTCTGTACTCAGAACAGCTTACTCATAAGGTGAATTAGGACCTGTTCCTCTCCCCAGTGGGACTGGGATACAGCAGCAAGTGCTTGATGAGAGCTGTAGGCTAACCCCACTCAGAACAGTGGTCAGGATCTGGGGCTCTAGTGGGAGCCTATGTGGGTTCAGGGAATGCTGGAGTGAGAACCAGGGGGTGGTAATGCTGCAGCTTCCCAGACCTCAGACTAACCGACTCCTCGGACCCCACTGCAATTACCGTGCAAGGTTGGCCCAGGGCGGGGGGGGGGGGGGGGGGGGGGCGGGGCGGGTGCATTTAGCACTCGTCAGTCGTGGCCCATTATCAGATTTCTTAGCCCAGAAATGAAACATCCAGAACTTGCTTGGTTCAGCAGGACTGGTCTGCCCCTATATAACTGAAAGTTGATTGTGTGAAATTATACTGTTTAATTACCAGTATTTTATATTTTAAAACCACATACCAGTCTTACTAACAATGCTCTGACCATTAGGGCTCGGCGTACCCTAACTGCAGCCACTAAAGTGAAAGAGCTGCTAAACTTCACAAGATTCCCGATGAAATCTTTGCATTTTGAAAAATACTTAAGGTTATTACTAAATAACAAAGGAGAGACACCTGCCTGGTGCTGGTGGTGACACTGTCATTATCCTCACTAGAACTCGGAAGGTTTGCATTTGGAAATATAAGACCAGGAACTTCGAGAGTGAGCTTTGGATAAGCCTGTTCTGTTGCATTACAGTAGAACAGTAAAGGCCTCCAAAATGGATGCAGACTGAACGCTACACCTGTACCTGACGTTATTGTATTTAAAAAAAAACTGCCAGGTGAGCACACTCCTAGCATCATACCCACCCTCCTGTTAGCCTGTTTGGGCCTGAATCAGCAAGCTTATGATTTTATCCCTCAACAGAGGGTCCTCACAGAGTCATCTGAAGTCTGAATCTGAAGGAGTTGATTCAACTGCGAGGCTTCCCTACGTTAAAAGAAGAGTTTGCTCCCTTCGGGCAAGAGACAGAACAAGTGCAAGCAAAATAATAATAATAATAATAATAATAATAATAATAATCACCACCACCACCACCACCACCACCACGAAATACTGAACCTATATGCAAGGAACTAAGCCTAATACGTACTGCACCCACCTCTCCCAAGATCTGGGCAAAGGAAACACTGCATTCCCCTTTCCCAACGCGGCACAGAGAGATAGAAGCACCTGGCAAATTTCCTTCGGAAGTGATAGAGGCAGGATGTAACGCTGAATCCAGAGCCCATTCTTATCTTGTATCAGGCAGTTGGACTGTGTTCACGTCAACTTCATTATCCTTCTTGGTGAGAACAACTGGTTCAGGATGGGAAGGAAACATTATAAAAGTCTGTATGTAAATGAGGCCTGACCTCACAGGTGGGTCCACTCGAAGACTGGTGAAACTGATCTGTAATTGAAACTGGAGTTGCTTTCTCTCTAGTTAGCTATGAACCATCAGACAAGCAGTGCAGATGGTAGAAGACGGGAGGATAAGACAGGTAGACACAGCTCCTATCTGCTGCACCCCGGTCTGCAGGCCCTCGTGAAGCTTTGGGGCCACTGCTACCTCCACGATGGGACAGTCTACCACATGAGAGGAGCAAAGGGCTCCCCATGGCACTGAGGCTGGGGAAGAGCAATGTCCATGCTCTCGGGTCTATGAACTGCTAGAGAAAGGTGCGGTCATCGTCATCAACTTTGGTTGTTTTAATTTCTTTGCATCATTGGACTTAAGGCAAGCCCAGTGGCCTCCCCAAGATATCAGCCCTGTGCCTTTGTATGGTTTCAAGTATCTATATACAGGCTTATGAATTAACATCTATTTCTCTCTCTCTCTGGTTCTTTTCTCTTTCTCTCAGCTCTTATCTTTCTCCATCTTGCTGCCTTTATTTCTCTGCCTCTCAACAAATCACCTTTGAGTAACAATTCCTTAAAAAAAAAAAAATTCCAAGACTAAGATTATCTTAACTTAGCCAACAACAAACCAACCAACCCATCAATGGCAACCCTAAGCAACCCAGAAAGCACTTAAAAGAAAGGAAATGAGGCTGCCTTACATTTTTGGTCTCCCTAGGGCAAAATGCTTTAGTGTGACAGTGCACTTCACCTATACGATCATTTTTAAACTCACTTATCACTTCATCCACATTTCATATAATGCAGCGAAAGAATACACTTGAAAGCCAAAGCATCCGCGCATTAAGGAGGCCTGTCATGGCTCATATCGAGTTCAATTTTATAGGTTTTTTTATTGCAGCCCCCAGCTATGCCACTATATGGTAATCAACGTCAGCCTCGTTCATATCATCTCATGTATATTTCAGATTTCCAAACTCAGGGTTAGAAGCCTAAATGTATTTTGTTTTTCAAACATTCTGAAAAATGATAGAGGCCCTGCAAAAACGTATCTAGATTGGATCTAAATGGAATTATACCATCACAGCTGAAGTGAAGACCAACTGGAAGAAAGCAATAGCTCTTTGCCCACTAACTGGTGCATCAGCGGGCGGGTCTGAATGATTTTCCTAGTCGCCACTTCTCATTTGATTCGTCAGAGTTTAGACGAGACCTCAGAGCTCATTTAACCCTTTCCGCCGCATTTTAAAACTGAAGAAAAGGGGGGTGCAGAGAGGTGATGTGAATTATGGGGGTCACAAAGCAAAAAGTGGCATAGATGCAATTCAGACCTTGACCTTCTAAGGATCAGCCCGTGGTTTGTCTGAACAGAATCCAGTCTCATTCTTCTCGATTCAAGAAGCCCTTCTGAGCAATGACTCTGTGACAAAGACACAGAGAATGGAAACCTAGTGCTAAGGACCGAGGCCATGGAGTTAGAAGAATGAAGATTTGGAAGCTGACTCGCCTTCCCGCTCTGTCTGTGACTCTGGGCAAATCACTTAGCACCTGTGAAACCTCAGACAGGGTACTAAATTTTCCCAATGTTATTCCACAGTTACCCTCTCCTTCGAGAGTGTGAACAATTAAATGAGGTAATGCAGCTCACATGTTGAGCACAGTGCCTGGAATTTATTAAAGGTGCACTTAAATGTTAGCTATTGTTATTACAAGGTGAAGAAAGCATTGCCCATACCTTCTCAAGGGCTATAAATACAAGTCTAGAGACCAGCAGAGAAACGGTGAATTAATAACGGGGTGAGTTCAGAACAGTCCTGGAGGCAAATGCAAAGGGCAAAGATGCCACCGAATCCAGTTAGGGTGAGGACCCCTCGGGCGCACTGGGCTGGGTCCCAGATACGGACTTCTTTAGTTTTATTACTGTTAGTTCTGGGGGTTTTGTTTTTACTGGTTCAACTTTATTGCAAACCCGACCGTACCCTAATATACATAAAGGAGTCAGGGAGAAGGAAATAACGAAACACAACCAAAATAATGAATGAGACGTTAGCCATTCTTAGCAGAAGTTAATAACGACAGTTCGGGTGCTTATCTAGTCTCTGGTCTCATTAGAACTCCAATCTAATTCATTGCTTTTGGGATTGACATCTAATTTTTCTTTTTTTTCCAGATATGTCCCCCGAATAAGAACCAGGAAATTGGGAATATTCCCTACTTACACTCCTTGCATATGCTGGACGATGCTTATCTTTTTCTTTTTTGATCAGGGATATGTAATCTTATGTGCAGAAAAAGGGCGGAAGCACTGGGGACTACAGCATGGAGAGAAAAAATGGACTTTGAAGGTAGGCCATTCCAAAATCGAATTTTGGCTCTGACTTCCAGCGAGTAATTTAACCTCTCTGAGCGCAATTTCCTGTACAAGACAGAAACCCTATCTATTTTACAGGTGCCAGGGATGAGTAGCAGGTATAATACACCTCAGAGATTAAGCAGACCAAACGCAGAACAAAACCAAAAGGCTATCTTCCACAAGATTAAAAAAAAAAAAAAAAAAAAAAACCGAGAAAAAGAGGACTTTATAAGTAAGGGAACTCGGCCAACACACTCACTCAGAGAATAAGGCTGAGATCATGAACTCATGCAGGAGTGTGTGTGTTTTAAAGCAGGAATGTGGGGCAAAGAGATGCAAAAAAAAAAAAAAAAAAAGAATCAGAGAAAGACAAATAGTGTGATGAGTATGTGTGTGTGACTGGGAAAGAAACAAAAATAGAATACTTCCAAAATGTATCATGAAAGAACCAGTTCATACCGGTAATACACTGAAAGACACCCCTGTGGCCTCAAAGAGTAAATGCCGCTCCTGATACAGACCGCCTTGGAAAGAGTGTACGCATTGGGCCAATCTGACTTCAGTGAGTTTATATGTGAGGTCTCAGCTGGCGTATTAAAATTTTCTCTCAAATGCAAGTCCTATCTGCCTCGGGGAGTGGCATCGGGAGGCCCGATACCAACGCAACTTTACAAGAAGGGAGACCCGCAGACATATTTTGGGAGTGTAATTTGCATAATTATTATAATGGGAAGAAAGAGAGAGTTTGAGCTTCTGCTGTGACTGGAGCGATTAGTTCACAAAAATAAACTGGGCCTAGGTCCCTGCCAGGAAATGAAGGTCAAAAGTCTTGCCCAAAGCCAATGCTTAGACAATTAAAAAACAAATAAACAAGCAAAAAACAGCATCACAAATAATGATTTAATTTTACTTCCCTGGGGAGGCTGAAAGTGCTCATTGTTTGAAGAGGACAACTGTCACAAACACTATGGTCTGTGATTAAAAAGGATTAGAACCAATGCTATGTGTGACTTTTCTAAACTTTTTAAAGATTTTATTTATTTATTTATTTGAGAGGGAACACACATAGGCACACGAGAGAGAGAGAGAGCGAGCATGAGCAGGGGCAGAGGAAGAGGGAGAACCAGACTCCCCACTGAACAGGGAACCCGATGTGGGGCTCGATCCCAGGACCCCAGGATCATGACCTGAGCAGAAAGCAGATGCACGCAGGCAGCTTACGTGTGTCTTTTCAAAGGGCTCATCAACTCACCATTAACGCAGCGTTAGGCACACACAAAAAAGTAAATTCTGCTTTAAAAATGACTTCCATGATATCTTTCCTTTCGGGTTTTACATTTCTCAACAAATACATACACAGACATTACATAAGGGTTACAGCAAATGAGACTTGGGGCACCCAAATCTTTGCTGGTGTTATTCCAGGCATAAGAAAGAAAGAAACCGCCCTGGCACTGAACCAGTAGAAATGTCCATGGAGACCTTTCCTTACCACAATTTCCCAATCACACTGACCAAAAATTAACAAATGAACTCACTGTTGTCTATCACAGACCGTCTTATCCTAATCTTCTGTGAGTTATTTCTCTAAGCTGTGTGTCTAACAGCTGTCACCCCAAACATCTAAATCTCTGGGTTCACACTTCTGATAAATGACTCTTGCAACATTGTACTTGTGAAATCAACCGGCCAGCTGGGAGCTCAGAACTTCAACTCAGCCTGTCACCTTCAATCCATCACTGCGGATCGGAAGGCAGTCATAGTTCCCAACCAACCTCAGAAAGAGCAAGTGTAGTCAGTTAAGCAGGTTAGGAACCAACTTTCCAGGTTCCCCCTACAAGAGAGAAGCATCCTGCTCAAAGGAGACATCGGGTCACTCAATGCAGAAGACAGAGTTCTGGCCAAAGAGCCCTGTCAATCCTTCCTTTGGAGTCACAGAATTTTGGAAGAAGGAAAATGGCCTTCCTGACAAAGAGGGACTATGTGGCATTTTCCAGTGGTTGGGAACTCTTTCTTAGACCATGGGAGGTGGGGATGAATGGACACCAGCTGTGGACAGGTCCCTGACGGGAGTCGGATCAGCAGACACACTGCCTGCGATGCACACACGCAGAAAATGCGTTCCAGAGCAAAGGGCGTTGCTATAATTATTTGAAAAGGCCATTTAGTCCACGTGAAAATTAACTGCTACAATTTACATAGTTTCAATAAGTGAGCTGTATGCTCATCGCTGAACTGTCCTTTGGGAAACATGATTTAGAAAATATCATTACGGCTCTATGTTTCAGAACTCCGTGGGCGTCTAATTTTCCTGTTCATCTTTCTGCCAAGACACTTGGGTAACGCGCCTTTGGGTGCTCGGCCCTTCATACAAGTACGTATCTGACCACTTCCACTAATTCAGACAAATGTCCCCCTCCATCCGTCAATCCAGTTGGGGGCAACGTTCATGACAACTCCACCGCAGCTGAACCTTAAAACAAAACGACACTACTCCTGGAAGTCAACCTATGTGTACTGTTGGGACCATTCAGGACCCCGTACTGCACCCACGCTGGTATAGCACCTGTCACTGGGGACTGTGGACTCTGAGGGACGTCACCTCTGAAGCAATGCTCTCTAGATGCAGGTGGCTTGTTTCTTTTTTTTTTTTTTTAAATAGATTTTATTTATTTATTTGACAGAGAGAGAGAGCACAAGCAGGGGGAGCAGCAGAGGGAGAGGGAGAAGGAGAAGTGAGCTCCCTGATGAGCATGGAGCCCGATGTAGGGCTTGATCCCGGAACCCCGGGATCATGACCTGAGCCTAAGGCAGACGCTTAACCGACTGAGCCACGCAGGTGCCCCGCTGATGGCTTGTTTCTTATTTCTTTTCCACATGAGACCTTGCTCCCTTGGGTCCTGTGGGCTACCATCTAGGCCCTCCCTGCCTTGCCTTTTAAACACGAGTTCTGGTTTCTCACTGTCTGCCTTGACCTGTCCCTTCTCTGCCTGCCTTCAGTTTCCCTCCTTCGTTTCCAATGTGCTAAGTACACTTCGACACTCAATCAACGCTCAGTCTGGGTTTATTCATAAAATCTGGAAGCACACACTTTCGGGGTTGGAAAGGATATTAAAGGACATCATCCACAACTGTCCCTAAAACATTCCCAGTTGAGGGGACATCCTGCTTTGGCCTGAGTAACTCCTTTCGCATATAAAAGCCTCTTGAATAGCAAGAGAATTTGGTAGAAAAGGATTCATTATGTTAATCTAAATCATTGTGAAAGTTTCTGTCATTGGTCTCATTTCTAACCCCTGAGGACAGAACAAAGTGGAGAATAAGGAAGATGGGCATCGAAGGCCAAAGTTGGGATCCTAGCTGGGATCGTGACAACACATGGTACTTCCGGTGCGAGCTCGTGCATCACACCCAACCTCTACGAGCCTCATTTCCTCAACTCCATACTGAGCAACCATGATTTTTTTTTTTTTGGTCAAGATTAATTGTGGTATCTTAGTCTCTAGTACGGGGCTGAGAACACAGGGGACAATGCACAAAGGTTCTTCCTTTTCTATCTCCCCTTCTCCCACATAAAAGCCAGTCTCTCAGACGTGTAAAGGGTCATCGGGCCTTCCTTGAACAGTCCCTTGGTTGCAAATCCCTTAATGCTAATGGAAACTTCCCCTTGCACGTGGTCTAGTTGATTATATGCTTCACGTGGTACCCAGAACGGAATGCATTACCTCCTGTGAGTTCAGGCCAGCACCGAGCAGAACTGTGGCTTCTTCGGTACCGACGCGACACTTCTAATGCACTCCTGGTTCCTTCCACTGACTCACATACCCTATGCCTTGGTCACTCAACACAGACACCTGCCCCCACCCACGCACCACATCACTCTGAGCTCCCTTCATCTTACTTTTCTGCCTGTATTCCTTGTCCTGGGGCTTATGGCCAGCTACCCATTACAAAACCAAGAATGACCCCCCACCATCTTCATTGGTAGTCTCGGGATTTTCAACCTAGAAATGTGTGGGGAGCATTATTATCAAGTTAGGGCTCTCTTAAAAGAATCACCAGAAAATTTGTGTTTGCGTCTCCAACCCCCGGCCTCTACGTCGTGGCTCTTAAAGATCTGTTTTGAAAATCAGTTGTTTAACCATTGACCCCAAAGCCCCAAATTCTTTATTCATTGATAAAGACTGCTTTGTCGTCTCCCTACTGGATTCCACTTGCCTGCCTTGGCCCTGAATCCAAGAGTCCCCCATCTCTTGGCCTTTAGAGGCATCCGTTTTTCACTGGCAGGGAAAAACTCACCTCATCTGGAACCCCCAGTCTCTCCACGATTTGCTTCTACTTTGAGAAACATAGTCATCTCAGGTTTAGTCATGCCCACAAGTGAGGTGACGAGTGGTATCACTCAACGCAGCTCCCGGCACACGACAACGACCCTCCCTGTCCTTTTCTCCTGCCGGTGCCAACAAAAAGAGGGCAAGAACAGTCCTTGCAGAACTGCGATTGCTTTACAAGCACTGTCCCAGGGCAGGGATGGGCTGCCTTCTTCAGAACAGAGAACTAATTAGCATTCATTTTCTGTAACAAGCAAGCTGCTAATTTGATAGGAAAATCCAAGTAAATTTGCAGCTTCCCTTCATCACATAATATGCATTTTCATTTAGCAACATGGCCATCTCATACTGAATATTAGTCCTGAAATTTTAATTGACTATGTGTCTTTTACTCAGGAACCACAAACACCAAGTTTAATCATTTGAATGGAATATAAGTGGAATTAATCAATGGCCAAAGTTTCCTATGAGAAGGGCACATGAGATGCTGGTGACTAAGACAAGCAATGAGAAAAATAAATCCTAATATTTGCACAGGGGTTTAGAACTGACGGAGTGCTCTTTATACATCTACATCACCCATTTTAAGTACTTCAAAACAGCAGGAAAACGAAAGATGGAAATGATGTAATGCACAGCTTAAACTCCGTATGAAATTGGGAAAATGCTTTTTATTACCCCTCTTTTTGGCTCCCAGTGTCTTGCATCGCACTTGGCTCATAGTAAATACTCAATAAACAGCCATCTAATGAATAGAGGGTGGAATGATTCGCCATTATTCTTATGCTTCCCCAGAACCCGTGTACACAGGCCATGCTCTCGAGAGCGTGGAACAGGGGACTTTTCCCAACAGAAGTGGCCAACTTGCCAACCCGTGAGCCGGAGGAAGGCAATGACTTTGTTATTGGTCACCTTTGCGCGAGTGGTGACATGTATATTGAATTTATTGAAAAGAAAATCACAGACTCAAAAGGCAGTCCCTTATGCCAGGCCACGTCACCAAACTGGGCTTCATCCCTAACCTCAATGCAGTTTCAACCTCCCCCCCAGAAATGGAGTTTCAACCAGTCAGGAATTCTCTGGTAGGCATCAATGCAGTAATCTGCCACGAGAACCCTCCAGAGCCCCCAGAGGATGATGACTTAATCTGCCTGATGAGATGTCCTGCTCACTCCCCGAGGGACAGTTACCTTGCCTGAAACAATCCTTTCTTCTCTTTTGCTCCTTGTTGCACCCACCTTCTAAAAATCTTTCGTTTTGTACAACTCCTAGGACCTTCTCTTAACTGGCTAAACGGGATGCTGCCGAATTCATGAATTGCTTAATAAAGCCAATGAGATCTTCAAATTTACCAGGCTGAATGCTAGTTTTTGACACGTTTAACAGGATAGATTCTACATCGGGACAGATTCAGCTCCACCCTGGAAAAGTAACAAGATTTCTGTCCTTCAATCTTTTCTTTGCTAATATGGGAATACTAATAGTCCCTGCCCCATGTGGGATGTTCCAAGAAAACTAGATTAATCTATGTAAAAACGCTTAAAGTTCTGTTCCACACACCATCGACCTCATCTGTGTCTGGAGTTCGCGATGGGAATACCTCGAGCGCCCAACACCGTGTTGGCCACAAAGAACTCCTCAAGTGATATTTGTTGAATCAATGAATGATCCTTCGGACCTGTTTCTACTTGGAAAACCTGTATCTTTCCATAGTTTATATGGCCTAGAATGACTCAAAAATAATAATGGGGGCGCCTGGGTGGCAGAGCGGTTAAGCGTCTGCCTTTGGCTCAGGGCGTGATCCCAGCGTTCTGGGATCGAGCCCCACATCAGGCTCTTCTGCTATGAGCCTGCTTCTTCCTCTCCCACTCCCCCTGCTTGTGTTCCCTCTCTCGCTGGCTGTCTCTATCTCTGTCGAATAAATAAATAAAATCTTTAAAAATAATAATAATAATAATAATAATGGACTAGAAGGTGGGCAGACAAGTCATTTTGCAACTTATTACAGACAGTACGCTGCATTTCCTTAGAACGCCAAGTGACCCAGAAGAAAGGCTGTGTCAAACACACTGAACAAAACACATAAAGATACCAATTAGGCAGCCGTACCCAGTCTGCGGAGGCAAAGATTAGTTAACTGGTTAGTTCCTCAAGATGCTTCCAGGTCTCACACTGTCTGAAGACAGGCTTTTCTACAGTTTAATTCATGTAAAAAAAAAAAAAAAAAAAAAGGAAAGGAGGAAGAAAAAACAGTAAAATGTCAAGCTGTTTTTCTTCTAATGTCAGAAATGGAAATGATGTAATGAATTAATATCTACTTTCTCTGATGGATAGTATTAGTTCGGCTTTCAGATTAAATATTGTGTGATTCTATTCTGATATATGTGAAGGTCAGATGAGCCCTACCGTTAAAACTGGATTGCCAAAGAAGACATGCCTGGGCTCAAAGCAAACAGCCTGAAGATGTATCAACCAGAAATACAGTTTGCTTAATGGAAGGACCTGCTACTATAACCAGATATTATGTAGCAAAAAAAGTACTGTGTGATTTGTCTCTTTAAACCTGTCAATCCGACCTCTTCGGAGAGTAGTAAACTCATCAAATCATTATAACGATTTAGAAAGATCATTTAAGAAATCGTAGTACTGAGCCAAAACCTTGCGCCATGATTAGGAAAAATTAGAAGCATTAAGTTACCTATAAATAGGAAATCAACATATTAACCTTTACTTTATTTAAAGAGGCAGACACAACATGCATTGCAAATGAGGGACATTCGCAGACTCGTATTCCCTATTCACATCGTGATTAAGTCCTCCTGAGGAGACAGGGTCAGAGAGGGGATTAAAGCACAATGCTTCCTTTAGTCTCCAGGGGGAAGCCAAAACTGGATTCCTGTGTGAAAGCAACAGACTGACACGGAGTATGTGACCACAAGCAAAGGGAGGTGCCCAAAGCAGATGTTAATCCCAAGAAGCTAAGAAGGTGAGTATGTACAATGAAGATTTACACATATTTTTGTCTTAGTTGATTCACGAGGTACTCCTGCAGGAGAAACACTGTCTTCTAATTTAAAGGAACTGAGACAGAGAGAAAGGAAGGAAAGGAGGAAGGAAGGAAAGAAGGAGGGAGGGAAAGAGGGAGGAAAGAGAAAACACTTATTTGTTTTCAATTCTTTATGTAAGGAATACGAACCATTAAGTATTTGAAATTCAGCATGTCTGAGAAATAGGCAGGTAATAAAATTAATATGTGCCATCTGAGGAAGGAAGGAAGGAAGGAAGGAAGGAAGGAAGGAAGGAAGGAAGGAAGGAAGGAAGGAAGGAAGGAAGGAAAGGGGAAATCCTTGACCCCTTCAGTGTAGCTAACTCTTTTTTTTTAAGATTTTATTTATTTATTTGACACAGAGCACACAAAAGCAGGGGGAGCAACAGGCAGAGGGAGAAGGAGAAGTAGGCTCCCTGCAGAGCGAGGAGCTGGATGTGGTCCCAGGACCTCAGGATCTTGACCAGAGCTGAAGGCAGACACTTAACTGACTGAGCCAGGCGCCCCTGTAGCTAACTAACTTTTAACACCAGAATCCGCTCATATGATGATGTTATGTACTACGTTCACAGCAATTGTTAAAAGTATTTTTCATCCTACAACCAATGACCGATCGCGTGGATAATAATAAAAGCTAGCATGTACTATGTTTAAGGCACGAGGCTGAGCATTTCACATATATGTTCCTCATGTATTCCTCTTAAGAAACCTATGAAATAGGTACGACGGGTTTTCGTTTCCTGCCTACAAGACAGAGAAAAATATCTACTTAGCAGTTCAAAAGACTTTCTTATAATTTGCACCACCGTGTTCGTTAATCTGTTTGAGGGGTGGTGAAATGAGATGTGATCACAGCACAGAAAGCCAACAGCCTCCTACCATCTGATAGGCAGCACACACAATATGAAATCCTGGTGACCCAGGGACCCCAACTTCAAGGGAGACTCTGGCCTCTGATCTGTTTATATAGTCGCCTGGCCCTATTATCTGTATTATCACTTGAACTTGCTCCAGAGTTAACCTTCCACGCCCTGATGCTTGCTGCAGTCATGAGGACAGAAGGTCCGGCAGGAGCTTACAGAAAGGCTGTATGATAGTTTGGGGCTGCCTCCTAACAGAAGTTTGTAAGACCTCCTATCATGATAGCCCACTGACCAAAAGCAAGTCGTGGTACAAAGAGTGCACAGTCCCCGCTTCTCCTTGGTCCCCGATGCTACTGATATTTCCCAAAAGGACATGAAAAATATGAAGGCATATGTTCTCTTTGGTCACTTTACAAAGTTTCAATCCTATCAGAAGCTTATGGCCAAAATTTAGTCTTGTTCTCTTCTGGCATCTTCGCTATATAAATTGAAATCAATTTATCTCAGTCTGGTGGTTCTCTTAGCTAACCACCATTTTAAAGGAGAAAAAGGCAGAGGCTCGTGGAAAGTGAGTTGATAGTGGAGTGGTCTTAACCAAAATACACATTTCAGAGAGACAAAAGCTATTCTATATCATAGGGAAATAGACAATCTTATTAAGGAATACAGATTAATCTGACCTTTATCCAAGTGCACACTGTATCAAGGACTCAGACAGCCTTCCACGCTGCCCTTAAAGGTTCTGGGCTGCTGCTTATGTAACAACAAAAACAAAATGTGGGCTGTTACTGACAAGCGGAGGAGCAAATTACAAATGTATGCTACAAACTGTAGCAAGTCAACACTGCTGAGGCCAGTGGGGGGCAGAGGGAGATATGTTCATGTCTTCATAAATGAGATGTTAAGTTGGCCTGAAGGGTATATTTTAATAGGAAGTTATAATGTGGTTGTATGCTTCATACAAGGGGGAAAAAAAATCCAGACTTTATGGCCACAACTTGTGCAGCTGAGCTCAAAGATGCCTTGTCAGCCAAGTACTAAACACAGACGACATATGGCTATGAAATGCTACCATGGGGGATCATCGAATCCTTTCTTTTTCTAAAGACCTGAAAGAATAGATGAGTATTGTTCAGGGAATGTTGATGAGGTCTTTCTCTAAGATTCTATGTGCTCGCGCAGATTGGCTGTTAAAGGAAACTCCTAAGTGAGGATTAATTTTTGTGTGTTCTAAGGATACCCTCTCAGATACATCTTGAATGGACAAGTTACAGCTATTCCAGAAACTCACATCTTTGCAGTTTAGGTATACAAAGCTCTCTGGTGAAAATTTATAGTCTTACTGTGAAAACTAAAACAGGGAAATCTCACTGAGATGGAGTTGGGAGGACAGAAGGGGAGCAGTCCCACTCAACATCAATTATAGAAAGAACTGTCCGTTACAGACCCCAACAGAAGACGCCTCAACAGGAAAGAATTGTCAATTACAGGACCCAACAGGAAAAGAGGCACGATTCCTACAAGAAATCGCCTACCCCTGCAACTCAGCCAATGAGAAACCATTACCACCCTGAACTCTTGCTTTTCTCCAGTGGACTTTCATTCAAAACCACCTGCCCATCTTCCACCCTCTTCTCCATAAAATAATGTTCCTCTCCTTTGTTGGACTTGCCTATGGTTTTGCTATAGCTTGCGTGTTCCAAATTGCAATTCTCTGCTGTTCTGGCATATACCCATTTTGCTGGTAAAATAAGAGTTTTATTTTTAAGGTTAACATCACTAAGAATGTGCTACCTTGAGCCATCACCTGATATGTGTTCAGGCTGCTCTGACTATGCTGAGGATAACAAAGTCTTTGCTGGAAAATACAGAATTTTAAGCATCTCTGTGGTAACCATATTAATAGAGCCTTCCATGTACAGAACTGCTTTAAATCTTGACAATCCTAAAAGGCAAGTATCAGTAAAATATTATGTATGAGGGGTGCCTGGGCAGCTCGGTTGGTTAAGCATCTGCCTTCGGCTCAGGTCATAATCTCTGGGTCCTGGAATTGAGCCCCACATCGAGCTGCCTGCTCAGCAGGGAGGCTGCTTCTCCCTCTCCCTCTGCCTCTCTGCCCCCCAAACCCACTCGTGCATACTTGCTCTCTTTCGCTCTCTCTCACTCTCTCTCAAATGAACAAACAAAATCTTTTTAAAAAAATAAAAATAAAATGTTATGCATGATCGAACAGGATCAGATGCAAAGATACCTGCCCCACGTCACTAAGTTGGTAAGAGGTGAGGCCTGCTTCAAACCCCATGTCTAATTTCCAAGTCCCTCTTTTTTGTTAGGGATTCACGTATTTCCAGTGTGCTTACTTTTTATCCTGCTTACAGGAAACAGAATCTGTCAGTTTCGTTACTATTAACAGGTGAATGAGAATTAGTACTTGGGGAGGTCTGCTGAGCACCAGGAAGAGAACTGCTCTTTACATATCAGTCCAGCTACACGCCTGGCAGAGTATGTCAACATTTACATAGAATCTGGACTCCAACCGAGGCAGGGCTAGAAGCAGAACTCAGAAATGACAATGAGGTGATGTGGAACCTTCCAAGAATTGGGAAGTAAAGGGAATTAGGTTGCCTTCCAAAAGTTAAATAGTAAAAGGAGATCAGAGACAGGTAAAGTCAGTCCCCTTTCAGAGGCCTAACAAGACTTGAAAAAGGATTAATGTATGTGGGTGGCTGGGGTGGGGCAGGAGAATCAACCAGGAAAGAGGACAGTCGGAACTTGAGTAAA
The DNA here is from genome assembly GCF_024610735.1 of Ursus americanus. Classification (NCBI taxonomy): domain Eukaryota; kingdom Metazoa; phylum Chordata; class Mammalia; order Carnivora; family Ursidae; genus Ursus; species Ursus americanus. The sequence goes on from NC_142153.1 coordinate 13,323,521, forward strand.
TGAGAACGTGCCATGGGAATAAGCTTTGGCCGTGCTAATCCTCATACCAACCAGAAGGTGTGTTATGCCTGCCTCCAAACCAACCTATCTTGTCCTGGCAGAAGGCAGTCCCACAGTGAACACGGATATAAGAGGCAATATTAGTTTGGGACTGTGAAGTACTTGCAATTATCAATATCTACTCTCAGTCTAACTCTGAGCTCGTCAAGTCATCTGGTTTCCCAGATCAGTGGCAGCAGGGGAGTGCACACGACAGGTCCAAAGAATGTCTTCGCTGCCTGATGTTTATGTCTCTCATTGTAATGCAATGAGCTGATGGGCACTCTGCTTTCTATGTGTCTTTCAAGTACTGTTAATGTGATGTAGCGTCCTTAGTCAAGCACATCCTGATATACTGTCATCATGTAATTCTGGGGCTGGCAAGGAAAAAATTATACCTTTGGCCATGACAAACTTACCCAGATACTGTTACAAGGTCCTTCACTGCCAGTGAAGTCAGCTAGCCAAAAGGACCCAAAGTGCCTTCTTCTAAACATCTTCAGAGCCCGTGTAACAATTCAAGAAGAGATGTTCTCTATCAGCAAATGGACAGAGTTCTTCGTTTTGGCAGGAAAAGGCACACATGATATTTGGGGATCAATTTAATCATAACTAAATGATAATGCATCGGATGAGAATTAGAAGGTTGGGGTATTTTCCTAACCAGGCTGCTAATTGGCAACATAACCTTGGAAGTGTTAGTTAACTTCTGAACCTCAGCATCTTTACCCACAAATGGAGATTTTGAATACGTGCTGTCCAAGGTCCCTTCCAACGCTCTAACGTTCTCTCACTTTAAGATGTTAGCTGATCCTCTAAAAGTCAGAGCATTTATTTTATGCTGAAATGACTTCATTTTCTTTCAAATATTGGCTCTCTGGCTGTTATGGCTGCTCTCGGTGATTAAATGACTGTCCTCTGGTGGCCCCTAATATTGCCAACCCATCTGACAGTATATTTCCTGAAAATGCAACAGAATATAAGCAATGAAGAAAACTAATCTCCATACTCTCTGCATTATCTCTGACCTTACTTACTCATCACACCAAAATGCAGCCTTGATAAAAATTTAACCTAAATAATTATACTCTCGATTAAATCTGTAATCATTTTCATTTGGGCTCACATGAACCATCCCAGAAATCAAGAGGCTACAAGTCACTAAATCAAATAAGATAATAAAATCCCTCTTTCATTCTTGAATAGTTAGGGCAATGTATCTGACTTTTCTAAGATGCTAAGTCAGTATTCTGTGAAAATATATGTTCACACCTTGTGAGTTAGTTTGGCGTATGGACAATCACAACGGAGTTTTGTGTTCACCGAGCAAGTGCCATCTATATGTTTCACTTATAGAGACAGAACGGCGACTGGCATCTTTACAAAGCCAATTAGCAAATGTATTCGTTAAAGTCCCTTCACACCTCTATTGTCAACTCCAATCATTTATTTATATCAACGAAAATCTTCTGCCTTGATTACTCATTATCAACTTACAAATGATAAAGTAATTGTACTTCCCTAAATGTGTTATAAACCCACAATTCCAGTTTTCCCAGGCTACTAATGGCCAGTCCATAGTGTCATACAGTTATGATCATTTTTAACACGGCATTTCCTTAATGCAGATAAAACGATATAGCTACCCAACTACTACTACCTTAAGTCAGTCCTCCATCAGCGTCCTGATTAATATAGTAAGGAGCTGGCTGATTGATTTTCAATATTGCCCTCCTAGAGTTCATTCTCCACCATGCAGCTCAAAACTGATCTTTCTGAGATATAAAGGTGATTGTGTTAGGCTTCTGATCGTCGTTCTTCCTTCAGGATAAAAGCCCACCTTCTCACAATACCATACATTGTTCTCCATAGTCTCGTACCTATCCTACCTCTTCCCTAAACTGCCAGCACAGCACAATGGGTAAGAATCAGGAAACAGACTGCCCTGTTGGAAAATCCCGGACCTACCACTTGATGCCTATGTGACCTTGACCAAGCTAAACGTTCCCCGTACCTCCGAGGTAACTGGGGTTGACAATAAAAGCACCTAGCCCCAAGGTGTGTTTTTAAGTTGTAGCAGATTACAAAATCGGTCACACATATTTTCACTCTTCTCGAGGTGCGGAGGCACATTTCTCGCACCCTTCAATCTGGTCTGACCCTGTGAACTTGCTTTGTTAGCAGAGGCTTTAATGTGCTCGAGCGTTGAGATAGGTCCTCCTGCTGATCTTAGAACCCTCTGTCACGTGAAGAGGTCTGGCTGACTCGCTGAATGGCCAGAGACACAGGGTCAAGTCTTTTCTACTGCCCCAAACAAAAGCAAAGCAACTGATACAGACGTGAGTGAGATCATTCTAGACCATCCAGATTAGATGAACCACCAGCTGAGCAGAGATGAAGATGCAAATCCAGCCAAGACGATCCAAGCCTCGCCCGTACCAGCAGTTACCCTGCTGAATCCTAAACTGACCAGCAACAGTAAGGGATTGTTTTAAGTCACTAAGTTGTGGGTTTATCATGCAGCAAAAACTACTGGCTCCAACACTGTTAAATGAGTTAGGAAAGTAAAACACTTTTACATGTACCAGACATACGTGAATATAAGCTATTAAAACCGGTGGTCTCTACCTCACATTCTATTGTTACTTGGACCACTGGTACATAGAATCCTGGAATACACACGTGCTCCCATCTCTGGCCCTTTCCATAGTTTATCAACCTAGAATACCAATGCCCCTACCCTAATTTCACAAACTCCTATCCCTCTGAGTTTAATCCTATCTTCTTTTGAGGATCATTTGCTGATACCATTATGTGGTGTTAAATGTCCTTTCTACGAATTTTCAAGAACACTACGCTTACCCCCCTCTGGTACTTCCATACCATACCATTTTTACTTATAGATTTGTTACCCACACTATTTTACAAGCTCCTGGAAGGTAGGGCCTATGTCACTATTGGGTATTAGTGACTGTTTTACTTGGGACTCCTTCTAACCACAGCACTTAATGCAACCTTATCTAACCAACCAGAGTTGACTCTCCAAAAGAAAACTGTTTGCATTTAAAGGTTCAAAGTGTTGTGTCCATTTAAGATTTTATTTATTCACTTGAGAGAGAGACAGAGAGAATACAAGTAGGAGAGGGGCAGAGAGGGAGGGAGAAGCAGACTCCCCATTGAGCTGGGAGCCCCACATGCGGCTCGATCCCAGGAAATACAGATCATGACCTGAGCTGAAGGCAGACGCCCAACCATATGAGCCACCCAGGCGCCCCAAGGTTCAGTGTTTTTAAATAAATTTCTATTAAGTCTAGACTGCTTTACTATTGTGAGTTTTTAAAAATAAATTAACGACTTTACATATGTTCCCATTAAACATCCCTTCATTTGTATCGACCACTGTTCTATTTTTTCTTTGAAACGTACATTTGTCATCGACATTAGCTACCTTTCCGAAATGTGTGTCGCTCACATGACGTGCATCTTTTCCAAGACTTCATGGAAACGAGGGATACGAATACTGAATGAAAGGGGTAAATAAACTGTACTTTTTTAAACTGAGCAACCTCCCGTGAGAATAACAGTCATTCTTGTGGGATTTTACCCACAAAAATAGTAACTCTATGTGAGTATGCTTATGTGTTTTTCGTTTTGATCAAAATACGAAATGAAAGCATCCATATACCTTGCAGAAATCCCAATAAGGCATCTCTTATTCCAACAATCCAGTAACTCTTTCCAAAAATGAGATTAGGCTAGTTTGAAATGACTTGCTTTTAATTAACACATTATGATGGTGGTGACCAGTTTTTTGTGAGCACTCACGAGCCATCTGTTTAGTAATTTCGACTAGAATTTTTCAAAGGAGAAACTGTAACAATCTATTATTTTCAGAATCCAAATGTTCCATCAATTTAGAAAATTAGAACATTTCCATTCTCCTGACACCTTTCTCGTGCTCAACGAAGCATCAGAAAGCTTAATAGTACTTAACTTCAACACATCAATTCATATTAACAAAAGTTATAATAATAATGGCTAAATTTACTGAGTTCTTACTGTGTGTCAGGCACAGCTCTAAGACAGGAAGAGACATAAACTCATTCAATCTTCAAAACAATCCTATGGGGTTGCACTATTAGGTCTATGTAACAGAGGGAGAACCTCACACATAAAAAGGTTGTAACTTGCCAAAAGCACACAGCTCGTAAGGGGCAGAGCCAGTATTTGGACCTGGGCAGCCCATCCTGTGTCCATCCTCTTAATTACAGTGGGGGCAACAAGCTAAGACAACTCGAATCAGCCCCTGATGACTGGTGTAATCAATCAGGCCTCCCACCTGCGTTACCTCATTGGGAAGACAGGTCATTGGAAGACCATCAAGAGTCTGCCTGCTGCTGGCGTGAAGGACTGTTGGATTTTCTTTCTGCAAATAATCACAAAACTCCCATGTAGAATGGGATAATTATAGTAATTTTCTATCACTTGGGACATGGCTCTATTTCATTTCATGGAAGAGAAAATCTGATGAGCAGTCTACAAGATGCTCCAATGTTTTCTGTGCCACATTTCCTCACAGTCGAACGCGGGATCACAGAAACAAAGCACCATGATATTAAAGAGCATTATTGTACTCAATGACAAAGCAAAGATTTCCGCAAACTATATCCTTCTAGATAAATATTTGAATGGATGCATCCTATATGCAATTTACAGGAGCCTGCCCTCCTTGTATGTGAAGAAAAGCACAGTCCATGCTAATGACACATCATGGGTGAACTCTAATAAAATAAATGTGGACTCGTATCTGTTCCGGTGGTGGCTGTCCTACTCCCTTTAAGTAGACATTTCCATTGAATTTGAACTGATTGTTCCTTTTAAAGGACCTGCTGAATTATTTTAATGTGGTTACCCAGCTGTTAGACGGAACTGTCTTGTCATCTGATACAAAATTGTCAACTGAGTGCATATTGATACAGTTAGGTCCTTTGCTGGTCCAGCAGGAGGCTGGCGAGGGGGCACTAATTTGATAATTTAGGTGATGAAGCCAAGGAGTAAATAAATGTTAGATAACAGTGACAATTCAGTGAGAGTTTATATTCGGGAATACTGTCCAAAGTCGAGACGCTGACTGCTAACACAGAAGGGAAATTTCAACACAAATTCAACACCTCCTTTGATTCCAGTAAATCTGTGCTATGATCTGACACCCTCCGCAGACAGCTGGTGTCACTACAGTCCATAAGTATTCTGAGATGCTAATCATTTGTTAGGAAGTCTATTGAACATGTCAAAATTCATTTTTAAATATTACCCGGTATGACAAACCCATCCTTATTCCCTTCCAAAGATCCTTGTATCCAATTTCCACATCTAATAATTCTTTGTCACACAGTCGGGGCTGGACAACCCTGCATTGTCCCCAAACTTGAAATGTAGTGTGAACGCACAGGAAGACACTTCTCGAAACACAGGACATTAAACTTTAAAGTCACCGCAGAGAAGTGATGCTTTCTTATTCTGTCAGAGGATGTATTCTGGACATATATTTAAACGTTCGACTTGCCTGTGGTAGTAATTTCTGACATTTTCAAATGCTAGTGAACGCTACAGGCAGTAAAAGCACAATTACATATTTGACAATTATGTCATCCTGGTTAAACATTTTGGATATTACTACAAGCTGTGTCAGATCTTGCCACGAGAGGTGCTTTCAGAAGCGGGGTGATGACAGCAAGGCATCACGGTGATTTATGGTGCTTGTGACAGCATTCAATTAAATTGTTCTTAACTGATTTTAATTAATTGAAAAACAATGTTAGTTTGGGAAACATGACTTTACCTCCGAGAATGAAATACTGATTGAATGGAGTACGGTGTGAGCATAAAAGTAAGGATTTAAAGAGAATGAGGGAATTAAAAAGAAAAAGAAGAAAAGAATGGGGGATTTTTCCCCCCATTGCTGTAGGGAACAGATGGAAATGTATTATGCCAATGTGGAGTCAGCAGTGTTCATACAAGGACTGCAGATCCGACAGATTAAAACATATCCCACTAATTCTTGAGGACCCGACTGAAGATTCTCTTCCTTGTACTGTTAAAATAGCTTTGATCTGTTCTCTTTGCCTCCGGTACCTCCCCCAATTCCTTCCTCAGTCAACTCCCCAAACTACTGGCCTTGAATGCAGGTGCTGACGGTGTGACAATGTATTTTAAATCCTATACCGTGTTCATCATTTTCATACTCTTAAACCCCGGCTAGAGCGCCAGGCCCAGCATACATATATTTGCAGAATGAAAAAAAAAAAAAAGATCTCCTCTCCAATCAGTGTTGAGTGCCGGCTGGAGGCAAGCACATTTTATGCATGCTCTCATTCACGTCTCAAAGCAGCCTCCTGAAGACGGGGAGGAGTTAGCCCTACTTTAGAGCTGAGGAATCTCCGGTTTTCCGAACTTAAGTTTAACTTACCCAACCAAGATCATACAAAACCCTGCACCGAAGTCTGAACTTCAGACCATTCCCACAGGATCTACAACCCGGCGATCACGTGACTTCCCTGCACAAAACGAATGCCTGTCATCCACGGTCCAAATCACCGGCACCGTGTCAAGACCTTTTCTAATGTTCTCTGAAATAACCTTTCAGCTTCATGCCCCGCTATTTCTCTGGACACTTTCTCACTTTTATCACTTCTATTTGTAGATGCTCAAATAAGCAACTCGTCTACCATTCACCCGGCTTCCGTTCACTGCCTCGCCCTCCTTTTACGAAACCGTATTCGGCTCCATAGACCGGTTTCAAGTATCATCCCTTCCACGAAGCTTTCCCCGCCAGGTCCTGTGACAACTTCGCTCTTCTCCAGGCTTTCAGAGGTTCCCCTTAAACTCATCACCTCAGATGCCTGGGTGGCTCAGTCAGTTAAGCATCTGCCTTCAGCTCAAGTCATGATCTCAAGGTCTTGGGATCGAGTCCCACATGGGGCTCCCTGCTCAGTGGGGAAGTCTGCCTCTCCCTCTCCCTCTGCTCCTCCCCACTGCTCATGCTCTCTCTCTCTCTCTCAAATAATCTTTTTTTAAAAACCACCTTATTGTCCATATTAAGGTAGTATGGTTCAATTAGCCCACCCAATCATGTATCTTAAAACCTGTAACTCTGTCTTCAAGCTCTTACCTTTACATTCACTCTGACACTGAACTGTGCCCACTCCCCCAAATTTCATGTTGAATTCCTTTTTTTTCCCCTAAAGATTTTATTTATTTATTTGTCAGAGAGAGAGAGAGCACAAGCAGGGGGAGCAGCAGGCAGAGGGAGAAGCAGGCTCCCTGCTGAGTAAGGAACCCCACACAGGACTTGATCCCAAGACCCTGGGATCATGACCCAAGCCTAAGGCAGATGCTTAACCGACTAAGCCACCCAGGCGTTCCTCATGTTGAATTCCTAACCCCCAATGTGACTGATTCAGAGATGGTGCCTTTCGGGAGGCAATTAAGATTAAGGGCGATCATAAGAGTGGGACCCTACGCAACCCATTTGCACTTCATAAGAAGAGAAGATCAGAAGACAGAGACACACTGGGGGTATGGGCCCACTGTGTGAAAACACAGTGGGAAGACAGCAGTCTGCAAGCTAAGGAGAGCAGCCTCCGGAGAAACCAACCCTGAAGGTATTTTGATCTTGAACTTTCAGTCTCCAAAATTTTGCAAAAACACACTTCAGGCTGTGGGGCTCTGTTCTGGCAGCAAACTAATGCATGCATGGTAGTTCGTCCCATACACAGTAGATACTTAAAAACGCTTGGTGAAATAAATTAGAAAGGAATTCATGCTATACTTCATATATAGCAAGAGCCAAGCTTCTATGCAAATACATTTGCAGTATATAACCATTCACTACTTTTCCTTCCTTTCCCTTTTTCTTTCTTGTGTCCTCTATTCCCTCTTTTCCTAAATGATTGTTAAAACACTGAGGAACACTGTTCTAACTGCTGTATCTATAACGCTTTCCCCGGAGATCTTTGTAAATTAGCTGTAAATTCCTGAAGGCCTAATGATTTCAGGAAATTTTAAGTAGAGTTCCCCCTTCATTCCACATCTTTCATTTATTGTATTTATTTTTGGGGAGATGTCTTTTAAAAAGACATAAAAACAAACAGAATTTCACATTCACATTGGATTATACATTAAAACACAAACAAGATTAAAAAGTTACATATTAACTGTTATGGCATTGTGTTCTTCCTAAAAAAAGACACTTATAACTTACAAGGAATATTTGAATAAAGTGCCTAGGCATAAAAATCGAGTTATCAGAATAGAGGCTGAGACATGAAGAATCTTGAATAGCACCAAACTAGAGAATCACTTATGTGTACTTTGTAATTCACAAATTTCTCAAAAACAATGACTCAAATTTGAAAGTAATCAGAATTCAAAATCAGCACACTTGGTTGAAGATTCCCAGAATGGCTTTTTGATTTTTTGTAACAGAACCACCTGGAATGCTGGTTGATCACTCAATGTCTTGGGCCCCACACCAGCACTACTCCTTAGCAATCTCTGAGGGCGGCAACCTTGAAATCTGCATCTTAAATAATCTCCCTAGGAAAAGCTTCTGTCCTCGAAAGTTTAAGAACATTCTACATATGAGGTAAAAACAGTACCTTGTATTGACAAAAACGTAAGCGAAATAATACATGGGAATCCTATATTTCAGGATGGAACAATGAAGCTTTGAAAGCCACTAACTATCCACAAATAACCTTTCGAATTAATACTTATATTGTAGCGTTCTGAGTTTGTTCCAAAGCAGACTCACACTTAAGCCATATTGACAAAAAAAAAAGTTCATTTTCCAGACACATATTTCCCATGTAACATCATCAAAGACCCACAAGAACTAAGAACTCGAACAAGCAAGTAGGCTGAAAGACTGGATATGAGGTGACTTCGGGCGTTGTCCTGAAGCCAATGCAGCTGTGACCGTGTCATCTAACCCTCAACTGAACTCCTCCACGCCTCAGTGTCACCTCTGAGTGGGCAGAGCTAGAAATCACTACGGTTCCTTCTTCTATGAGGATACCAAGTATTTGGGGGGGGGGGGTCATTCATTGGCCTCATGCTATAGTTTCTACACCAATACACTGAAACGGAGCTCTGTTCACTGGCAAACATCAGTGTTTGTCAATACCAAAATTGCGAGGGAAGTTGCCGAGCATCTGAAGGTTCCAAAACTGCTCACTGTTGAGGAATGACAAAGAACCCAGTGGAGCTGGGATCAGCTCTCAGCCAGAGTTCTTGTGGCTAGTGGTTTTTGTGGAAGGCGCCAAGTATAAAGCAAACGGGAAGCAGCATGGCCACCTTGCCATCACTACCCCCAGTGATGCTCAAGGCTGTCGTCTCTCCAACCCGGCGCTCTCCCTCCCCTTCTCCTGCCTTCAAGCAGTGAAACCACAGGTTTCATGTCCTCAAAGTTTTATAGCATAACAGTTCCTTCCTGTGAAAGACTAAAAACTTCCATGGCATGGAATGATCGTTACTGACTCACAAATCATGGCTATGTTGGTAATTCTAGTATAAACATTAACCATGCGTTCACTGAAGTCGAAACGATCCCTTCTCAGGAACTGTCATTTTGTATGTATAAATATTGATTGAGCTTTGGTTCCTAGTACCAGATGGCAGACCTGTGAAATTCTAATAGAGTAGAGGAGATTCAAACAGATTATCACTCACTGACAGGCACTGGAGACCATGGTGAAGGCCAAAGTTTTTATTTCAAAAATAAGTAATTAGAGTTGACAGCGGAAGCGTAAATAGGGCCCAAATGAATAAATTTGTTAATTGGACTTCCCCTTGGTAGTTGTTAACCCAGGACTGTTTGGTCATAAAACATGTTCGCATGTCCACAGCTTCCCTGTAAGAATGTCCTTGGATTCGTGTCACAGAATGGGGTCCCAGGTGAGAAGAGCATTGTATTCACCAGTAAAAATTTGGCTACTAATTGGTGTCTACTCCATGGAAAGCTCTGTTAATTACTTACTGACAGGACGTCCTTCTGACAGAGACCCCTGATACATAAAAATCACAGACGAGGGTAAAAGCTGCCCTCTCTCTAAGCGTCTGTTTCCATGTCTATCATTACATGGAAAAGGCTTAAGATAGGTAACTCAATGGCTTCTGTTGAAAACATTTCCTTCATTTTAGGAAGAAATAGATAAGACATAATCAAAGTGGTATGAGAAAGCTGCCTCTATAGCAAACGAGAAATGGATCATCACGGGCCTCAGCACGTATCCTCAAGATCTCCACATCAGTCAATAATGAGGGCTTTTGCACCTTCATACATTCCAAATGAAAATTTCAGGAGGATCCCCCCCATCGTCTTTTCCCTTGCAATCAATGTGGTGCTTCTGACATTGAATCAATATTAACTGTAAAGTCCCTGCATGGCATTTCCATATGCATGTGTAGGAAAGCAAGGTCAATTTTATCTCGGAGCACTCTCTCCTCACCTACCAAAAAGACCGCACAAGTGGGAATGCAAGGTTAACTAAACCAGGTACACTGCAAATGATGATGCATTGCCTTTTCCTTATGTTTCAAACTCTATCACTTCAATCTAAGGCAATTTAAATGATTTTGCACTAACTAAGGGGACTTCCCTTCCCCCAACTCATCCCTTCTCACTCTCTCCGGAATCTCTCCTCACTTAACCAAGGAATCACTTACAATTCTTCTCATCATCCCATTAGTAACTAGCACCAGGCAAACGACTGGGTCACAACCATCTCAGAGAATACCGAAGATTACCAGCTGCTTAGATTAACAATGCCACCTCACCTGAATCCCTTGGGAAAGGGCAGAAGGAGAGAACACCAGGCAGGTAAGAAACCTTAAGATGACCTGTAACCAGTGAGTAGTCATGCAAAGTACACGATTTATCTCAATGTAAGTCCTGTCCCTAGAACTTTAAGCTATGGTGTGGACTACTGTTTTCTATGTTCCCAACCGTGAATACCTTTTCCTAACAAAATTTGAGATTTGCCGAGCTGTCTTTCAACTGGAAATATCAAGTGACAAACTAAAAACAAAAGCACAATAGAGTGAATGGGATCAGCAGTATTTCAAATTTCCCATTAAACAAGTTTAAACTATTTCAAACTGAAATGGAACTTTGAACTTAGAAAAAAAATGTCTATTCACCCCAGAAGTGAGTTCCAACTTCAGTCAATACCCTTTGTAAAACAAAAAATAAAAAAATTTTTTTAAAAACTTTATATGTCAAATTTTAGAGATGATTCATGATGGTGATGATTTATTAGGGAAGGTCTCCTTCTTCTAATTCCCCTACATAAACCTAAACTAATCCCTTTCCAGAGGTAGTTCGTAAGTTTTACCAAGCTGGTTGGTAATCAAGAATTACCAAAATTTCACTAGGGATTTAAAAACCTAAGTAATTAAGAAGGCTCACTCAAAATAACCTCTTAGAAGGGATACGTATCCCTGTTTCACTGTGTCTCTGCCTCTCGTGCTCTGTGGATACATCTCAATAATTTTTCATGGTATTCAGATAAAATGACCCTGCTTACAGTATCTGTCCCTTTAAAAAGGAGTGATTTTAAAAATGACCAAGATTATGTCTGTAAAAGTGTATTTCAAACCTTAAAATATAACTGGTAACCTTGAGAAACTGAGAAAAATTAAGTGGATATTTTTAAGCCAGTGAGTCAAAAGGTGATCATCAGGTGAGAACACACTGAAAACATCGTATAAATGAAAATAATTTTTAAAAAGGCACATGGGAAAAAATCTGCCACCTCTTCCCAAGGTCTTTTTTTTTTTTTTTTTTTTTTGTGGCCTACCTTGCATCATGTATGCACTCCCCTGTATAATTTAAATCAACTTCTTGTTGTTCTTTTGCCATTCCAAGTGAAGAATGAAACACTTCGCTATCTGTATGTTAAAGTGGTATTTAAAGTTTAGCAAACATCTATAAATATCACAGAAAGCCATACTTAACCTAATTGCATTTCTGCATGTAAAGGAAAAAAGTATCATTACTTTCTTTTTAAATATATTTAAAATTTATATATTTATACATTAAAATTCCTCCTACCACTATCTTCCTAGGTATGCATACCTACGTACTGGTAGGAGGCATTTTCCCAAAGTCATGATATCCAAGTGGCTCACTCACAATTTGACAGTTATTTTGCTATAAACCCAGGCTCCCTCTAGAGGACTGATTCCACGGATCTCGAAGTTGGAAGTAAAAGGACTTTAGGTGCTTTCTGGTGTTGTTTTTAAATCTACCTATCTAGTTACCTAATCTGGAGGATGTCTGGCCTTAAAGGAAGTGACCTCCCAGGACACTAAGATGCTGGGAACTCCTCAGCTCTCATGGAATTCTCATCTACCTTTAGATAGTTCTGACCATGATCATGGCTTCCTTATATTCAAATAAAATCTATCTTGTCACTTCCAGCCATTGATCCTGTTTCTCCCACCTGAAGTCATACAGAACAAATATAACCCCTCTTCCGTAAGTCTTCAAATATTTGAGGACAGCTATCATGATTTGCTTATATCTTAAGTAAAATGAAAAGGCTGGGATGACCACATTTCATGAAGATGGCCTTCAGAATAAAGCTGAATGAGCAGGGGGGGAAATCACCAATGGCACGGCTTCAATCCTGCAGCCTAAAATAATATAATACATTTCTCTGGCTTTCAAACTAATATAAATGAATATAATAACTTCCTTTTGTTCATGGCCGATTACATTATATTACAACAGCACGACTTCCAGGGCTAGCATGCAAAAGTAATTTATTTTTCTCCCACATCTGTAACTATTTGGGAGAACAGCTAAGTCTTCATAATTATGCTGCAGACACAGTAAATAGAGCAAACCCAATAGGTCACCCTGTGACTACAGTTCAGGGAGAGAACAATTATTTTATCCCATATAATTTGCATCCAACATTTCATATAGAAAACTAAAGAGAAAAACAAAACACTGGCTTACAAAATTACTACAGGCTTTTAATATTTGCTCTTTTTTTTTCTTATTTAATGGGTTTTCTGTTTGAAATAGGAATACACACACACACACACACACACACACAAATGACATGCCTGAATAATTTTCATTAAAAAGTAATTTCCTTTTAGGTTCTGATTCATTTTATTTTGTCTGACGTAGATTAAGTTATTATGAAATTAACTAAAATCGCTGGCATGTCATTCAATTTCTCTTCTACGCTTTTCCTTCTCTGTGTACGAAAACAATTATCCACTATCTGAAGAATGGTCAAAGTCAAGAAACGGGATTTTCTGTTTTCATGGACAGATACTACCCAGCACATTTTTTTTCCCTAAGGAAAACCCGTTGTCAAAATGCAAATCCCTAATAAGCAAACCATCTTTTCTAAGAAACATGTCCGTAACAGATAGGCCAGCATCAAGAAATGAAACCAACGCGTTTGCTGGGTTTTTAAACATATTATTAGCAGTAAAAAAACATGAAACATCAAAACGGTTCTCTAATGATGCTGAGTGGGGAAAAAAAAAATCAAGTCCATCGCAATTTTCTCTGGCAATTAAAGGATTTTGTCTACATTTCCCTTGTTTTAGAAGCCAGCATTCCTCACTGGGGAGATCAGTGTGAGTCCCTTGAGAAGAGGAATCTAATTGTCTTTTGTTTTTTTAGCAGGAAAAAGCCCCAAAATATACAAAACAAAAATAAAAACGGGACGACAAGGACAAACGACTCAGACTGTTAATGAAGTACAACCAGGGAACCCTGGTAACATAGAACCAGCCTCCAGAGTGAAATGGTTTCAGCTACCCATTTGCATTTTCGTTCTCACTGCACTGTGGCAATGACGGAGATTGACCAAGAAATACAGTAGCATTTCTGCCTGTAAAGTGTGTTTGCTTGCTCCTCTCTGAAGGCCTGCCTCAACGACTTCAGGGGCTAGCTTAGAAACAAGCTGCCTCACCGTGGACAACTGATGATAGGCATTCAGCCCATCAGCCAAAGTACAATTACCAAAAAGAGAGGAGAGAATGCACTCAAGTAAGCAAACTCTCACGACCACCCACCTTCCGCTAAGCAACAATACTTTCATACAAGAAGTTACAGTGAAGATCATGAAATCTGAGGCATGTTAATTCAGATTTAAATGTCAGTTCCAGCACGGAGGAGCTCTGAGGTCTTAGGTAACTAACTGTAATTCTCTAACCTTATCCTGTCCCCTGTGATCTCCATCAGCCACATGTTGCTACTGGGCTCTTCAAATGTGGCAAGTGTGATGGAGGAGCCGAATTGTAACTTTTATGTCATTTTAATTAATTAACATTTAAATTTAAAAACAGATAACTTTATGCGTTATTGGAACAGCTTTAAGCATGTTGGAACAACTTGGGTATATAAATCTGTTTCAACTATACATTTTATGAAATCTAAATACAGATCAAGTATTTCCAATAAAAATTTAGCATCCAAACTGAGATGTCGATGTATAAAGAATGCCAATTTAGAGATATGGTATAAAAAATGTAAAGTATCTCAATAATATTTTATATAATTACATAGTGAAATGATATTTCAGCTGAATTGAGTTAAATCATACATACAACTAAAATTAATTTCACCTGTTTACCTTTTTAAATCTGGCTACTAAAAATTAAAAATTACAGGGGCGCCTGGCTGGCTCACTAGGTAGAGTGTGCAACTCTCGATCTCCGGGTAGAGAGTTCAAGCCCCATGTTGGGTGTAGAGATTACTTAAAAATAAAATCTTAAAAAAAATTAACAATGATATATGAGCCTTACGTTTGTGACTTGCATTACGTTTCTATTGGGCAACGCTGCTCCAAACATTAGATTCTTTATCTGTTAACTTGGAGGATAAAGAACTACACTGTAGGGTTTTATAAAAATTAAAATGCACACATATAAAGAATATTCCCTAGTGTCTGGATTACCACTCAATAAAGGGTAATTTTTATTAATTCTACTACCTTATTAGGCAATAGAATGGCCTACTTATCTTGAACATTTAATACCTTAAAATCCTAAATAACTATCTAAATTTCCTAGGTCAATATTTTCTTTTTAATACTTTGCAATGCAAGATCTTTGTTAATGTTTAATATGCGTTCTCCAAAGAAGTGAAAGAATTTTTAAAAAATCTCATCTTCCATCCTGCCTTCAGACAGCATCCCTTCAAAATTCCCATGCTCTCTGCTCCACCTTCCACATTCACATACACACACAGCTACCGCTATTACAGCTGGTCCTGGAAAGAAGGTTCTTTAAAGCAGTTTTTGAAAATCCTCTAAAAGTCCTGATGTCATACAGCATCAGAAAAAAGAAAATATGTACAGTCCTGCAAAGCTTGCACTTGGGAATAGGTCATTTTGTTACACTGCGTTTCAGCTGCATTTGGGTTTAGCTTTCCCCTTTTATAATGCAGGAAACATCCAGAATCCTAAGGGAAGAGTGGAGAGATTGAATTTCTCCCATGAAAGGATTTTCTAGATTTGGCTCTTGGCCCATCTTCATTTGGAGATTTGGAGTTTCTCTCATTCCTCGAAACCCAGTGGCACCACTGAGCCACTCCATGCTAAATAAATATTTCAAGCAGAAGGGTTAGCTGCTCAATTTATCCAAACTGGATTAACAAGAGTCAAAGTCTATCCTTTCTCCCTCCTCCCAACCTCCACTAACTCTCACCCCACTTAATCGGGCACAAAGTTGTATGTCTCTTAAACCCATGGCTTTTCAACCACTGCTGAAATTTTCAAATCATTTCCCGGGTTCTACATCCTATCTCTCCCTCTCTCTCTCTCTCTCTAATAATTTTAGGCTTACACTGTACCAAGAGTTCCTTTACACACTGCACTCATCTTCCCCCAACGTTAGTATCTTATAAAATCATTATATAATTATGAAACCCAGGAAATTAAAATTAATACAATTTACTAAACTACACACCTTATTGAAATTTCACCAGTTTCCCATGAATGTCTTTTTTCTGTTCTAGGAGCCAATCCAGGATCCCCCACATTGCACTGAGTTGTCACGGCTCCCACTCTCCTTCAGTTTATAATCATTCTCAGTCTTCCCTTACATTTCACAACCTTGACACTTTGGGGGGTTAAAAAAAAAAAGGTCAGTAATTTTGTGAATGTCCCTCAATGTTTCTCTGATGTTTTCTCAAAATTAGATTTGAGGTTATGTATGTAGTTTTGGCAAGAAAACCACAACAATGATGGTAGGTCCTTCTCAGTGCATCGGACTAAGGGATACATGATGCTAATATCCTATTATTGCTGACATTATCTTTGATCACTTTGTAAAAGAGGGACCTTCAGGATTTCTCCACTGTAAGTGTTCTATTTTTCCCTCCGTAATTTAATGAATACTTTGAAGGAAATACCTTGAGACTTTGCAAATATCCTGTTTCAACTCAAATTTTCACCCACACATCTTTGCCTCCATCATCAGATCTGGCCTGCTTCAATTACGACAGTGTTGTTCGTCCAATGCTGATTTTCTATTTCCCTCATTTTTTCTACATTTCATAAGAGGAATTCTCTTAATAGTCCCTTCTCCGCCATTTATTGACTTTTTCAAATATTTACATCAGTGTGGACTTAGGGACATTTATCCCATGGGTTATAATGTAAACTTATTTATTCATTTATTTCCCCAAGTTGTTCCAGCTTTGGCCACTGAGAGTTCTTTCAGGTTCGCTTCTGTATCCTTCCAAAAGATTCCTCTTTCTTAACACTTTCTGGCACGACAGAACATTTGTGACTCGCCTTCTACTTTCTCTTCTCCAGTTCAGGAATCCGTTTTCCAAGGAAGCATAGTTTTTCTTTTATTAGAGAATGGTATTTAGAAACTAGGATCTGGGTGTCAGGTGTGCTCACTGCTACTGGCTTGTCATTGCTTCTAGTTCCTCTCAAAGCTTGGCAATATACACGTATGCACGCACGCGCACACACGCACACACCTATATTTCTGTATATATCTGTCTGTACCTACATTAAAAATCATGTGTCCATGCTGGTACCTCCAATTCCAATCCAATAGCCATACCGTTCATGCTATACTTCATCCTTTATTTGTAACTTCTTTTCCAACAGTGAGAAATTCAGTGCTCATTATCGAAACAATATCAACCTATTTGTTTAATCCTAGAATGCTCACACAGTTACACAACTGCGAACCCATACCTCTGTGGAAAACAAAGTTACGAAATAAAGTGTGGCATTTGAGAACACTCTTTTTGTCTTTAGTCTTACAATATCTAGTTAAAATGCTATTCTCCAAAGTTACTTAGTTCTTCTTTCAGATGGTTATTTAACTCATTTCTGATAAAGTTAGTTTCCATTATATTGCTTGTATTTTCTTTGGCTTCCACTGACATCCAGGTAAATTTTAATTATCTTTTTAAATATACAAAACATTATCCTGATTTTAAAAGGCAGGACAAAGTGAAAGTTATAATCAGAGAAGCATTGCTCCCTCCTCATCTCTACTACTTAATTCCTGTTTTCTTCTTTCTAGTCTTTCCTCAGCCCCCTCCTAAAGATAACCGATCTCATTAGTTTCTGATTAATGCTTTCTGTATTTCTTTTGTACAGATTGCCATTTACATGCATATTTTCAAACATTTTTTTCTTACATGAAAGGCAGCATATAGACATTAATTTGCACTTGACCTCTCCATTTAACAGTATATTCTGGAAATAACTCGATAGTAATCAGTTCACAAGAATCTTCCTGACATCTATAGCTATGTAGTACTTCATTGTGTAGATATAATAGTTTATTCCACCAGGCTTCTATGTGCAGAAATTTAAGTTGTTTCCAGCATTTTGCATTTACAAACAACACTGCCAAGTGTCTTATTCATATGTATCTTTATATTGTTGGAGATGGGTCTTTTGCATAAATTCCTAGAAGTGGGATCCTGAGTAAAAAGGTAATTGCATATGCAGTTTTGTTATATATTGCCAACTTTTCCTTCACAAGAGCTGTACCAGCTTGCATTCCCACCAGCAATGTAGGACAGTGCCAGGCTCCATGTTTTATTGTTGTCGTTGTTATTATTATTACTAGTAGTAGTAGTATTCTCCTATATCTTCCACAAAGCTCACCTAGAAGGAAAAATGGGAAGAAGAAAAGAAAGAAGTACCGAGACAGAGGTCTGAACATACCACTCTCCAGCTTATAAATAACTGATAATTCTCTACGGTCTGTGCAATGAAGCACTCATGCCTTTGAAAGTTCCTACAAGGCTCTCTCCAGGAAGATCTGAGGCTAGCCTCGTCTTCAGCAACTTTCTCCTGACACATTCTAACAGGGATTTGCCATTCCTCGAACATTCCATGATCGGTTCCCAATTTTATTAGCGTTGCTCACACTCTTCCTTTCGCTTGCAGTGCCACACCCCCATCCATTACCACGTACCCATGTGCTTTACACCCATTCACCCTACAAGCTCAAAGGTCAGTCCTGCCCCCTCAGAACAGCTTTACATTTTACGTGTTCCTTAGTATTCCAGAAGTTCTTCATTCACTCCATCTGGACTATACTGAACCCACTGTGTTATGGTCAGCTCCGGGCGACACTGACTTCTCTGCACAAGTGTTTCATCTTTGACAACGGGGATATTATCTTCCTCAACTCTGAAGCTCAATACCGCACTCAAATTTTCAAATGGATAAAAATGAATAAGACATGAAAATAACACGGCTTATTTAAAAGCAGACATATCTTTCCTGTATCCCTTCTAGTCAAAGAGTTTTATTAATGTTCAAGCATCCCTCCTCTCCATGAACACACTTTGAAAGAGCTGACGCCAATCCTTCGATCCACAACTACCAGATACATGCCCTTCCAATACTTTTCCTCCTGACAGTTTTTGGCAATTTACTCTATTTTCCTTGCTTTATTTTCTTAAAGCAACCCTTGCTGCCACTCAGTGCACATGTCTGAACCCTACTCTACATACATATATCTCATCACCACTCCTCCTTTCCTCCACCTGGTAACATCCAAAGAGACCAGGGCAATCAAAAATATAAAAGGCTAAGCAACCAATCTTCATTTTGACAATGAATTAGGGAAGAGCATAATTGATTAAGATATTAATTTGTGTTCTGTTCTGGTGCCTAGGAGCCCTCCAGCCCCATCGCCACACACATTCTCAAAAGAACAGCTAAGACCTTAAAACTAAGAGGTGAACTTCTCTTTTCCGAAGTGAGAACAGTTGTTTTTAAAAATACATATTCAAAGAGGCCATTGAGCCAAAGTTTAGTGATGGGGTAGGATGGGAATGGTCAAGGGCCAGAGAAGGCCAGAATGGCTCAACTGAGGAGACAAGACCGGCTTTTCTGGGACTAGAACGGATCCAGGGTATGTGGGGATGTTTCCGTAAGAGACCTAGATCCTGCTTGTATTCAAAGTGCAGATTGGCGGGGAAAGGCTCCCTATAGAGGGTTAGCAGACGCTGTTGCCTAGACATGACCTTCCGGAGCAGCAAGGGGGGGCCCCTGTGGTTGAGCCTATGGTCTCACCGGGAGGGAGAAGATCTTTGAGCAGAAGGAACACCAGTGCTGACTATGAAGCTAAGGGAGAACCGTACTAACCAAAGACCAGGCTCCTACCCTCTGTTACACACCAAGAAGCCCCATTTTTTAACCCACTCAATGGAAGTCATGGGACTTTGCTAAATTTGAGTAAGTCTGGGGTCTTAGTACTCTCAGTACCCTGATGAGTATAGATACTGTGCCTTATTTAACTTGCTGAAATTTTTTTTAAATAGATATCATACAGAAGAGTTTAGGAAACAAATCACACCTGTCACAGTTATCACCTGTTAAATGCAAAAGAGAAAGGGCTGAAAGTTTTCTATGCACCTTCATCATTAAGATTAGGTCCCCTGGAGGACAGGCTGGGACTCTCTCCTAGTGGGAACTGCTGGACTGAATTCTAGGTCCCTCTAGCTCTTCAACTGCCCAATGTGGCCTCAATCAGCCTACTCAGGGGAAAAATCTCCTCAAGGGATGTGACTCCATCGCATAAATACTTCTAAACTCTGCTACTCAAACCACTGGAAATGAAGGTCCAAGAAACTGGACACGAGATCATTTCAGAAACATCTCCACCCTCCTAGTATATTATTTTATTGATATCTAGATACCTATAAATTTATTGAAAAATGAGAAAGCCATTTAAGCCACATTTTAGAGTAAACTGTTTTCTTAAAAATGAATCCAACAAAGTGTATTTGCATGGCTAGTTATGAGAAATTTTTCTACGTAGAGAAGGAAAGTGAGCAATAGAAAACATTTACTTTTTGGAGAGGCATCAAAAAAAAAAAAAAAGGTCAGATTGAACACTACTTGCCTGGGGTCAACTCTTGTTGATTCCAATGAACAGAGGGCAAACATAAGCTTCCCACGATGGTCATTATCTAAACATCTGTTTCTCCCACAACTAAATAAAATTGTTATTGTGTCTTTAACTCAACTAAATATCTCAAAAAAATAATTTCGTATATAAGAGTTTCAACTCTAAGGAATCCATCAATGTCAATGCTATTATGTGGCTGACTTTGAATGATACAGATCGGCATGACATTATTTCCAGAATGCCCTTTGACTTACAAATATGAGTATTACACAATAGACAGCGTGCTATATGAGAGTGGTCTGGTATACTTATTTTTGACCCCTGAATATAATCAACTAATTTATTTTAAAATAAATTCAAGTTGCTTTATACCTATCTCTGGAAGCTTTGACCAATGTCCGATATTGCAATGCTATAATTAGAATAAAAATTTTCTGCTAGAAATGAATTAATAACTGAAGTTCTGGATATGCAGCATGCACTAATCCTGGTTTTTAAAATCTCTAATGGGCTTTGTAGCAATGCAATGTGGCAAAATGAGTAAAATCCTAACATAACAGATAAAGGTAATTAGAGATGCAGAACAAATTCTTTTTAAGTGCCCTGCATGCAATTCGGACACTTTAGTTCCCGGCTCAAAACGGGAAACTAGCAAAGGGAGGAAACACAACAGATCAAGAAAAGGGTAAGGAAAAACTGAACTGTATCGATCACAAAGGGATTTGGAGTTTGAGAGTTGTGAAAATTCCTTCTAGCTAGTTTGACTTTCGAGATCTCCCAAGAAACTGGCCCACTTACAGTTATGAATCTCTCTACTTAGAAAGCAGCCTCATTTAGTTAGGTTCCCAAAATGGGGGAAAGACAACTGGTGGTCTCAGGAACTAGAAAAAACCAGTGGTGAGTACCTTCGGGAAAAATGTATCTTTTTTCACAGGGTTACACAAATCTTTCCTAACTAACAGCAACCATTTCAAGTAAGCCCATGAAGAATAAATTTAGTTTATTACATAATAGGATTATATATACATATATTATTTGATTTACACCTTGATGTAACTCTACCTAAATAATTGGCTTATATTTATCTATTATATGATATAGTATATATTTATATATTCTACAATGTAGTTATAATATAGTAATATATAATAATTATATATTGCTAGGGTGCCTGGGTGGCTCGGTTGGGCATCCAACTCTTTAGTTTCAGCTGAGGTCATGGTCTCACAGTCGTGAGATCGAGTCCCACGTTGCACTCTGTGCTCAGCACAGTCTGCTTAAGATTCTCTCTCACTCTCTCCCTGCCCCCCCCTCTCATGGATAAATAAAATCTTAAAAAAAAAATAAAAATAATAATTATATATTGCTATATAATATAGTAAATATTTATACTTAATACATTAAACATAAAACTTTTTCATTGTTGAACTTCAACTA
The DNA here is from genome assembly GCF_024610735.1 of Ursus americanus. Lineage (NCBI taxonomy): Eukaryota > Metazoa > Chordata > Mammalia > Carnivora > Ursidae > Ursus > Ursus americanus. Next base: position 13,345,433 of record NC_142153.1, read on the forward strand.
ACCAGATACAGATGTAGCTCAGAGTGACATCATTTGCTGTAAAGATGAAATTCAGTTCGAAGTCCAACCACGTACTCATTTTTAAATGTTACATATATATTTTAAAAAGTAGCTATTTATAATATTATAAGTAAATATTATACTTACTATTTAATAAATAATATTTAATTATATTTCTATAATGTATTTAAAGTTATAGATTTATAATGTATTTCATATTTAACCCAGTTAATATTTAATACATAATAGTCACAGGATAATATTATGAATATTCATTATGTAATATACAATATTTATATTGCTGATATGTACAAGCTGCTATTTATCTAGTAGCTGAAGTCAACAATGCAAGAGGAAGAAATGGAAGAAGCAGGATTTACAATCAAGGCATCACAGAGGTGGGATGGCCTTAAAGGTCCCACAATCCACCACTCACCTCATTTAAGCATAAAGAAGCAGAGCCTAGAAGAAACCCAAGGATCTAAGAGTTGACCACAGGGACAGGTCAACTTGGGTCGAGAACCAAGTCTTCGGTTTCCCATTCAATGTTCTCTCCACTGCACAGGTGGCCTATTCACCCACAAGCAGCTCCTGAGGCCCCTGGACATGGTGGCTCACCACCCATGATCCTCAGAACACCAAGGACGTCGTGCGAACTTGCAGAGACGTTTCCTTTACGGTACTCGTTTTTAGACTAGTTGGTTGGTTGACTTTTACGACAACAGAGAAGTGATTTCAAATCCCTACACTATTTGCTCTCAGCTTACGGATGATAATGCTGAACGACTCTGTTTTCACTTAGGGTACTGGGCATTGGTCTGGGGTCTTACTCTGAAGCCTCGCCCCTCTCTCCAACAGTAGCAAGAAGTAGCTGCTCTTTGGTTATTTCTTCCAATTGCTTTGACACACCTCGTAGTCACACTTCCTTCAAGTCCGGTATGTTGGTTCTATTTGACAGAGTGAAACGCAGCCCTATTTTTGATGATAATGCCTTTTAACAGTTGTCAAGGCAGATTTAACAGAAGGCTACAGTAATTCATGTCTCCCAAACAGCTTTTTCATCTTTATATAAAACTTTGGGGCCCCATGAATAGTTATCATTTTGAATTTTTTCCTTAGAAATGACGTGCTCACTATATTGTGACCTTTTTTATTATTATCATTGCTGGTCTAAATTTTATTTATTTTCCAGGTTTTCTTTTTTTAATTTTATGTTAGTCCCAGCATAGTTAATATACAGTGTTCTATTAGTTTCAGGTGTACGATATAATAATTCAACACTTCCGTACAACACCCAGTGCTCATCATGTCATATTTTTAATGTTTGTTTCTAATGTTATTTTTAAGATTATACTGTCAAATGAAAGTTATTAACTATGTAGGGGTGCCTGGGTGGCGCAGTCGTTAAGCGTCTGCCTTCAGCTCAGGGCAGGATCCCAGCGTTCTGGGATCGAGCCCCACATCAGGCTCCTCCGCTATGAGCCTTTTTCTTTTTTTTTTTTTTTAATTTAGATTTTTATTTATTTATTTATTTATTTGACGGAGAGAGAGAGAGACAGCCAGCGAGAGAGGGAACACAAGCAGGGGGAGTGGGAGAGGAAGAAGCAGGCTCATAGAGGAGGAGCCTGATGTGGGGCTCGATCCCATAACGCCGGGATCACGCCCTGAGCCAAAGGCAGATGCTTAAGGACTGCGCCACCCAGGCGCCCTGAGGAGCCGTTTTCTTCCTCTCCCACTCCCCCTGCTTGTGTTCCCTCTCTCACTGGCTGTCTCTGTCAAATAAATAAAAATAAAATCTTTAAAAAAAAAGTTATTAACTATGAAATCACAAGACCTTCATCTCTGTGGCTTGCAAATTCCAAACCATAGGTAGACAGGAGTGAAACATCTGGACGATGCTGACTGCCTCATCGTCAGGTGCATGGATGAAGGAATAGATTGCTCAATTCCCCCAGCCCTCTGTGGGGTAACTTTTCTCGAGGTGGAACACGTTTTGCTGGGTCTTACCAGGGAAGGTTTCCTCAATAAGAATTCTAATTTGAGGGGCGCCTGGGTGGCACAGCGGTTAAGCGTCTGCCTTCGGCTCAGGGCGTGATCCCGGCGTTATGGGATCGAGCCCCACATCAGGCTCTTCCGCTGTGAGCCTGCTTCTTCCTCTCCCACTCCCCCTGCTTGTGTTCCCTCTCTCGCCGGCTGTGTCTATCTCTGTCGAATAAATAAATAAAATCTTTAAAAAAAAAAAAAGAATTCTAATTTGATGTGATTTTCTTCACCATTCTGTGCTCTGGATCAAAGGAACAAACTGTTTACCCTAAATCACTGAATAAATCTGATCAATTAACTTGATCGCTTCCTCCCCTTTATCTCTCAGAATAGCAAAAGAAATGCTCCCCAGAAGGCTCAGATTCATTTATTATCTCCTATGAAGAAATTTAATTTTATTTTCAGATCCATAGAACCCTAGAAATCAAACTTACGCGAAGCTTCCTCTAAAACCAGTTACTACTTCTGAGCAGTATTACAGCCAAACATTCGGAATAACAGTTATCTTCCCTGTGCTACAAAATATCCTACCATGAATGCTATAATTCTCCTACAGAGACCCAGGGAAAGGTGTTCTCCTGAAGATAAATTGGTCTCATCCTGCGCAGAATGGGTTGAGGAAACCCACAAAACTTTTCCTCATCCATGAACCCGACAATGAGGCTATTACGATTGTCACACAGCTGCACATCCGTCTTGCTACAATTTGGGATTCGTGGGCCATGGAGGTGAAAGTATTACAATTACACAATTAGTGATGTTGTAGGACTGCATATGCTTAAAAACACACCAGGAAGGAGTGTCACCATTTAGTGAGTGTATCATTTAGGTGCCAATAACTATCGCAAAGCCATCCAGAATGAGTCTGTTTTAAGATCGCAGGTCAAAAAGGCAACAAAAAAGGAAAAATGTACTCTAGGTCAATGGAGGCAAAGTGATTAACACAACCTTACTCTATAGTACATAACTCAGAGCAAGAAATGTTTGACTAGGGGCGCCTGGGTGGCACAGCGGTTAAGCGTCTGCCTTCGGCTCAGGGCGTGATCCCGGCGTTGTGGGATCGAGCCCCACATCAGGCTCCTCCGCTATGAGCCTGCTTCTTCCTCTCCCACTCCCCCTGCTTGTGTTCCCTCTCTCGCTGGCTGTCTCTATCTCTGTCAAATAAACAAATAAAATCTTAAAAAAAAAAAAATGTTTGACTTCTAGAAAATGCACCTTATAGTTTTCAAATAATTTTCCCCAGATTTTTCCCACTGCTAAATCAAAAATAGATGCGGTTTCCTTACCAGTGATAACCAGTACAGATAACTGAAATTGTCAGGAAGTAGTTTATCTCCAACTCACTATGTGACCCTGGAGCTCAGATGGATGGCACTGACGGTGGCAGAGGAAGGTGATATTTTTGACATTTGTGTACAAAGAAAATCTCTGTCACCAGAAGCAGTAATGTTTTAAATTAAGTTTAAAAAAGGTTTTGCAATCCGTAGGTTTTAAAAAAATATTCACTATTGGTTTAATAAAAGCCACTGATGCCCTCGGAGTCTGTAACTGGTTTATATATATAATTTCTAAGCTCAGTGCAATTATTTCTAGCAACAAGTACATACAAGCATAATACAGTCTGATAGAGCTTCATGTAATCTTTATCTTTTTCTATTTATTCACAGACCCGGCCAAGACCTAGATGTTTTGTTGGCATTCCCACTAAATCATTTCTTATTCTAAAATGAATTTCTTCCCAAGAAGAGTCCCTTTCCAAACCTATAGAAACTACTCACGTGAAAAGATTGCAAGATTTTTTTGAAGAGTCTAGGTACTTGAATGATTCTCGACATAAGTAGTTCTCAACCTTGGCTCTGCTAGAATTATCTGGGAAACTCTAAACACACACTTGCCTGGGTCCCATTCTCACACACACTACATCAGAATCTCTGAAGTTGGAGCTTGGGCACCCGGAGATTTAAACCTCCCCAAGTGACTGCAGCCCACATCTGGGAACCTCTGCTGTGGGCTCACCTGTGACCTGACGTGGCACATCTCACCAACAGAGCTATGTTTCATCCCACCACCTCCAGACACCGTTACAGAGAAGACACACGGCTGAGTGCTGATGGCAGTCACCAACTCTACCATGAACAGTTAGAAATCAACCCTTTTATTTGTATACTGGACACAAAGGGAGTCAGAAAGACCCCACCAGATAATACTTTATTTAAAAAAAAAAAAGGAAAAGAGAAATGATTACATGAGCAAGTTTTCTCAAATTAAGTTATTCTCCCCCTGTCCATGCTATGGTAGTTTTACTTTAATGTGTGAAATTAAAACTGTCGTCCTAAACATCTTACTAAATGTATTTTGAACTTCTATTTAGAAATTCAGTTTTTGTTTATAAATCAAGTTTTTTCCCTTGAGACTCAGTTTTCTCCAGTCTGCCTTACTCCATCTTACCTGCAGACTATCCCATTTTTTTGTGAAAAACATTTTATCTTCTCTACTACTGACAACCTCAAGAGTGAACCTTCCCTAAATAACCTCTGGGAGCATTAAATCTTCAAATGAATAATGTTCGTGTAAACCGCATGTAAACTGATAGTTTTAGCCAACCCGGGAGTTCATAAAACATCAAAAGTGTTTGTCAAGACTGAAAGTCTATTAAGATAAACGTACTGATGTTTTCATATAATCAAAGATTTGTTTAGAAAAGAGGGAATCCTTTACATGATGCTTCACTCCAGATTTAGAAAATAAACGTCCATAATCAATATATTTGGAAGGTTCCATTAATAATATTATGACTTTCTGTTAGCTGATAAATATTATCGCTCCAGGATGGAACATCAAGAAAGAAATATGTGGGGTGCCTGGGTGGCTCAGTCAGTTAAGCCTCTGACTCTTGGTTTTGGCTCAGGTCGTGATCTCAGGGTCTATAAGATCGAGCCCTGGCTCAGCAGGGAGTCTGCTTGAAGATTCTCTCCCTCTGCCCCTCGCCCCACTCGCACTTGCAGGCTCTCTCTCTAATAAATAAATAAATCTTAAAAAAAAAAAAAAAACAAGGAAATATGTTGTGTTTTCTGACCTGTTAGAGTAGCAAAATAAAGTTCAGCCCAAAAATAACACTTTAAAGAACATGGGGAGTATTTTTACCTCAGAAATTATGGTACTGGGTCAAGTTTTTTTTTTTTTTTTTTAAGATTTTTTTTTTTTAATTTATTTATGTGACAGAGAGACAGCCAGGGAGAGAGGGAACACAGCAGGGGAGTGGGAGAGGAAGAAGCAGACTCCCAGCAGAGGAGCCGGATGTGGGACTCGATCCCGGAACGCTGGGATCACGCCCTGAGCCGAAGGCAGATGCTTAACGACTGCGCCACCCAGGCACCCCACGGGTCAAGTTTTATAAACTCTTGTGTATCAGCTTCAGTAACTTAGAAGGGTCTATGCAAAGTTATATAGACTGGACAAAATACAGAAATTCTACCCTCTTCCTGACAAACTCTCCTCTTGCTGAAGAGATCTTACATGTGACACAACTTCTGATAATGCGTTTGTGGAAATGATTAAAACTGGTATTGGGGGTGGGGGCCATGGAGTGGTAGAGTGTAAGTTTGGTTTGTTGTTTCTTATAAGAGGGGAGGGGGTTACTGCACTACATTTACAACATTTGCAACTAAATTTTAACAGAAAACAGGTAAAAAGGAAAACTACGCAATAAAGTTGTTCATTGGGTTGGTAGCCAGCAAGCAAGAGCATGCTGTCCTGTGGTCTTGGATGCTGTGGTAACAGCGACAGCAGTATTCAGAGAGTGGCCACTGTTTCATGAGGCACTTCTAAAAAGAGACCATCTAGGACTAGTTTCTTTTTTCCTTCTTATTTTAAGAAAAACAAAAAATATATATACATATATATAATACATATTATATATAATACATATATATATATACATACACACACATATATATTTGAATATACATATACATATATATATATATATATATATGATTTACCTGTCAATTTGACCAAATTCCTGCCTCTGCAAATTCCTCTGAGCCTTTAGAGGTTGAGAACTGTTCTTTACAACTGAATCTTACCTAGATGGCTATGAAGTGATGCAAAATAACCCAATATTTTAGTACCTAAAAGAATAACTGAGTACATGTGAAGGGGTACGTCATTAAATGTGAATATTCAAGAAGTGGCATAAAAGGAATTCACAAAACAGAGAATGTAAGAGTTGAGACGGATACGTAGATTCAGGATATTACTGGAACACCGTTCGCCAAATGAAACCAAGGAAGTAGGCTAGAAGTGAAGAGAACTGTATCTCCTAGGAGCATCAAAGGCATGACGGGATTTATTTCCCATACTAATGAAGATGCAGCCCATGGTGGACAGACAAATGAGGCTGTCCCAGACTTCAGCCCTGAGGCATGTTCAGGGGGGAACATCCTACAAGAATCCTTTACACGGCCTATCAGCCTGTTTCCAAGAAAGGAGATACAGCTATGTCAGAATTTCAAAAAGAAGAGTTTGACAGAAAGTACTGGAGAGAAGGAGCTATAACTACTCATAATTACTCATTTAATGCAAGAAACATTCACACGCAGAGACAGAGAGATTAAAGATCTATTCTGTAGTAAGTGGTGCCCCGCCTGGACCCCACGCAGGCATGGAGCCGGCCAGGGGAACCTCTCTCCTTGGCTGAATCAGGGCAGGCAGAGCAAAGAGAAAACAAGGGAATGCAGCATTGTGAGGAAAGAGGTAAATTTTCCTGAGGGCCAGGACTCGAAAGAAGAGTTGAAAGAAGGGCTTCAGTATAAAGAGGAGTTTGCCCACAGGGAGAAGATACACACAGAGATGTGATCACAGAGCAGAGATCTGAGGCCCAGCGCAGGCCCGGGGAGCTGGTGAAGAGCCGGGTGAGCTCCGGCTGGGGGAGCAGAGAGAGGAGGCTTCATGCCTGCAGTGACAGGTAAAAAGAATCAAGCTGAGAGATATAATGAGTTGGGGGAGAGGCACACATCTGCTTTAGCTAAATATCATGTTGGAACTTTATTTGCCAGGCAATGGGGAGACAGAGAGAGGGAACCTGAGAAGGGAGACACAGTCGTGGGGTGTACACACACACACACACACACACACACACAATTTCACATGTACTGCAGACGCAGGGATAAGATACTGCTGGGAAGGTGAACTCTGTTCGAATACAGAACACTGGACACAGTAGACTCTTTCATTAAATACTAAACAATTAAAAACCAAGACTTCGCTAGTGTCTCCTCAAAAAGATCCTCTGGCACGAGTATTTCGCAGGGTGGAGGAATTACAGATGAACCCCTCTAAGGAAAGGTGGCATGTCTTCCTACAGAGTGGTACGTCGTCTGAGCCTTTAAGTGTACGGCTGAAAAGATGACGTTCCATTTCCTCCACGACAGCATTCAGAATCCTGAGTGCTTCTCGATTTCACGAGGCCACGTCTATAGATTCTATCCTCTGTTTCTGTTTTGGCTCGAATGTGCTGTAGCTAATTGAAGCTGGGGATCTTTCGCCGATGGGAGAGCCAACAGCCACGGCAGCCAGAGCCTGCTCTGCCCCAGCGTCTTTCTGCAGCAAAGCAAGGTCAGCTCGGAAGTGGGGAGCACACGTACGCGTGTGGAGGGAGCTGAGATGAAGGTGAGAGGGAAATCACCATCATCCCTTGAGGTTTACTGCGGTGGTAGACTTGGTTATTAACTGGCCATGGAGGACCGATTCCTCCACACTTTACATTGGGATCTGCGTTCATTAATCACCAGTGTGACTTACAACCAAAATATGATGCTGACAAATTTTTCCTTCATTGCAAAGGGTCAGTCGGCTTGGGAGCAATTCGCCACCCACATAAAATTTATATTATGCTTATATTCTCCAAATAGTTTTCAAGTTCATCACTGTATCTCAGAGACAGCTGGTCCTTATTCCCAACACCATCTCCCCCGCCCCCAGAAGTAAATACGAACACACCAAGTTACAGGTGGACAATGGAGTGAAGTCCCACATAGTCCTCTGAGTGTATTTAACTTCCCTTTTTGGAAACACTCGGGAATAATGCCTTAACTCAACTCTGTAAGCATCAGTCACTATTTACAAAGTGACTGAACACACAGATGTTGAGTCCACACAACATCATTAGAACTCAGGAGATAACTGCTCATCTTCCTCGATGCATCTCTGGGTGAGAGAGGTTCTGTTGGAGCTCTCCAGACTCTCCTGGGGGGCGGGGAGGGGGGCTCATAGCAGAGATCCTGCAATAGGGCAGAAATCTGATTTATTTAAATCCTGCATCTTTCCTAGGGAAGATGATTACTTACTACTGGTGACAGTAACGGGTAGCTACCATACTGCACAAAATTTAACATTTACTGGATTGTTTTTAAAAAAACATTTTGTTTTCAAGGTAATATATAGCCACACAAAGCTCCATCCCCTAACTCAGATACCCACTGAAATGACCAACAACTGGATATTTTCAAATAAGGAATAACCCGCTTATATTTTTCACAGCAGAAACTCCAAGGACTTTTTGCTAGATATAATGCAGATAGAATCAAAATTAAGGAAAGTATGATCTGATGAAGACATCTTACATGTGAAGGAAGTATAAACCTGGGAAGGTTCTGGAAGTGATCCCAGAAAATTAATGCTGCTGATGCCCATTAAATAACAATGGCCCGGCTGAAGATGAGTGTGGGTGTGGTAGAAGGCACTTGTGACTTTCCTAGCACACCTCGGGGGGCACAAGTGGCTTGAAGGCATTCTGAGCAGGACCTGACATCAGAACTCACTGCTGGATTAAAGTTGGCTTTCAAGGTGCCTGGGTGGCTCAGTCGGCCTTTGGTTCAGGTCCTGATCCCAGAGTCCTGGGATCGAGCCCCACATCAGGGTCCCTGCTCTGTGGGGAGTCCGCTTCTCTCTCTCTCCCATTGCCCCTCCTCCAGCTCATGCTCTCTCTTGCTCTCTAATAAATAAAATCTTTAAAAAAATTTTTTAAATAAAAAATAAATGTATTCCTTTAGTAGAACTCAAAAAGACCCTGCATTTCTGAAATGAGAATAGATGGGCAAGAAAGGCAGCAGTCAAAAACAGGGGAAGAATAGAAAGCCCAGCCCGGGTAATTAGAGAGGACGATAAAAGCAGAGAGTAGGAGGAAAAAAAAAAAACACGAGCAAAGCAAAAGTTTGAGAAAAGTCTCCCAAGACTCAAGGGGAAGGATAAAGTGAAAACAATTTAAAAATAAAAGCTGAAGGACAATGAAGGCAGGCCCAGCATGGCCAGTAGGCATTAAAGGAACACCAGCCAGAGAGCAAAGCCGGCGTCGGAAAATAATTAACAAAGGAACCAGTAATTGAAAACTTGTCTTTCCTGAGAAAAGGCTCTGAAAATACACAATCCGTTTACCAGTCTTTAAAATATATTGCACTAAGAATATATTCCTGCCAACTGACCAACCAGTATTTCCAATACTCATCTATTAATTAACAGTGATAGACAACTGTCATGCAAAATTCACCTGGATTCTCCTTGGATACGGACCTACATGGGGACCTTTCTCATAAGTCAGAAGGCTTCTCACTGGGTACGGGATCAGAAAAAATGGAAAGAGATGGATAAATGAAAACGTTAATGGTGTCCTCTTACGATAACTGGATATAGCCATCTGAAAGCACGTATCTCCATACTAATGGCTCAAAAATGCTCGAATCCACTGGCAAAAGCTCACTGTAACTTGGGGACTGCTTGCACTGACATCAGTCACGAGGGGTTCCCTGATGTCACTTGCTCAAGCCCTGGAGTCTGATGGACATTCGAATGGGTTATTATGTTAATTCAATCAATCGGTTTCCAGTCAAAGTCAAATCTTGCTGGCCCAGAAGTGATTGTGACTAAAAATAAATAAATAAAATGCCACATATTAGACCTTTGATCAACGACATGTCCGTTTTCAATTTAACACAGGGAGGACAAGCTCACTGCCATTATAACTGTGTTGTTATGGAGCAATTCAGTATAAGCCCCAGTACTGTCAATTTCCTCAAGAATTTAAAAAAAAAAAAAAAGCGTGGAGGGGTTTTTAGATGCCTATACATTGAAAGCTTTATAACCTGCCTATAAAAAAAAATGTGTATTTTATTTTCAATTTCCCTGAATCACTAACAAAAAAATTGATCATCTACTAAGTCACAAATGGAATCTTCTCTACCCACCCATCTTCCAAAAAATACAATCAGAACTTGCACATATCCCATTTCCCTGGCCATCTGCCCCTAATCCCTTAGAGATTTACAAGTATTTTGTTTACAAAAGGGCTTGGCGTTAGGAGAAAAAATTTCAAAACTACAAATGGAAATGAAAGATCCATATATAGATACAGATATATTAGAGTTACAGCCTACGAACAAAACTGCAATTAGAGGCAAACCAGTAGCACTTTATATACTATCTCAAACTCTGGGGGGAGGGGGGGAGTATGATGCCAGTTTTACAGATAAGGAAACCCTGGCACGCTGCTCGCCTCAAGGTCACACAGAGAGCAAATGGCAGAGCTTAGACTCCACACCCGCCAGATTCCGAAGTTCACACTTGTTGTCGACGGATCAGCTGCACTTCAAAAATAATGGAGACAAATTAAATAAGTATAATCCCATGGAGCTGAACGTAAACAGAGAAAAATATAGCTAAGAAAACGAACACCAATTTTCAATCACATCGTCCCAGAGAAAAGAAAAGCAAGTCAGTGGGGTGCCTGGGTGGCACAGTCAGTTAAGCTACCGACTCTTGGTTTCAGCTCAGGTCATGGTCTCAGGGCTGTGGGATCAAGTCCCGTGTCGGGCTCCGCACACTCATCGCTGAGACTGAGATTCCTCTCCCTCTCCCTCTGCCCCTCCCACTTCTGCTCTCTCTCTCTCTCAAATAAATAAATCTTCAAAAAAAAAAAAAAAAAAAAGCAAGTTGAGTTCCTCTATATAAAAGACATGTTTGTCACATTGATTTGTCACAATAATACTGATTTGTGTTTATAAAACTATATTTTCCAACACACTTTGCCTGAAATTAGGACACGCTAATTAATTTATAACAGATGGTGACACTTGTTATCAACTTTTAATCTAAAATATTAGATTTCTTCTGCCGAAGGTCTTTGGGAGGAGGGGTGGTAAGAAAAACAGATGATTAGTTACGAAGAGAAATTTGGCCCAAACACGGAAGGCAAATGGGACAGCAGGGAGAGAGGAGAGCAGATTTATTTTCCTATTCATTATATTTTAATCAAAAGGAGATTTTTAGAATTGATCAGTTTAAACCACTTCCACAATATATTAAGTCATTTTGCCTACCAACATTTTCTCTGGCTGCGGTTACCTATGGTTAAAATACATATTCGCTGTTTCAGACACAGAGAGGCAAACTTTGAAGTGATAAAACTGCTGGTCAGCCCACCTGTGTTAGGGAACAAAGAAGGAATTAATGTCGTTAAACTCGGCCACCAAAGGACACCAGGAGGTGTATCATAAAGCAATGAGGTTTGAAGGTTCTCTCCCAGGCTGATGATGACCGCTCCTCACGAAACCACCGGTCATTACCATTGCAGCTGCACACACCTGTACGCAGGCGTGCACACACGCGCCAACCCCCCAGAGGTGCTGGACCTCATCCAATATTTGCTGGGTAAACAGATTACAAATTCAATTCGGCTGGAGAATCATTTTCTTTCCCTTTCGAGGCAGTTTAGCTTCTGAGACCGTGATTGCTGCTACATGGACTGAAGCAATGGGTTCTTAAGACAAATCCTTCCTACAGATTCCCTAAATCATCTGACGAAAGCATCTCACTCTTGGATTTTCACCCAGCGAGCCCTTGTGTCATGCTGTATTTAAAGCCCCACATTCACATCATCATCGGAGGAAACCTACACAATATGATGATGATGAAGAAAAGATTTTACTCTTTAAATGCCAGCAGGTAACGAGCAAGATCTTTTGAACTTTACAGAGACAAGATTTGAGATTCTCAAAGGTTACAATGGGCTCCATTCGAACCATAATTATGCTCAGTTGAAGGAGACAAATGAGTCCTCCTTCCTGAGGAACTTTAAAAAAAAAAATTCCACGATGAATTAAAAGTTCATAATAGGCTTCAAAATGACACTAGGAAACCTAGGGAAAAAATAAAATGCTTTGGGTGGTTAAGCCCTGGTATTTCTCCCAGAGTGACAAATAAAATTAATGGGGAGGATGTGAGATTTGTATTTAACAAACTTTTCCAGCTCTATGGACATGTTTCTGACTCACACTTACTGGAAAAGCAACTGGAATTGGGTAAACCAATAAATACCCATCAGTCACATGGCAAACTGTAATTACCAACCCGGAATGGTTATATGAAAGTAAAACACCAAAATTAAGTAAATTATGCTGAGTGTTAGCTATTCATATTTTTTAACTTCCCTAGGGAAAAATAATTCTGGAGTCAACTTTTTGGGGACCTTTCCAAACATACCAGAGGCTCTTTACTGCTATTTCGCACAACTCAGAGGACCCCCAGTGAGAGAAGTTGGATTATTTAAGTTCAAAAGAGGAAAGAGGCCTGGCTGTCAGTTTCTCTGCCTAACAAGATCCAGCGTGAAGATCCAAAGGGCAAACTTGGGGTAAGGAACTTAAATCACACCTTCCGATTCCATCTTGAAACACCCACACGCTTCCCCACGGTTACACGTCTGCGTGTGTTCACATGATGGACAGCAACCAAAAGATCAGAAGATACAGGAACCACACCTGCCTAGTTGTCTCAGTTGGTTCTAGCCGATTAATATAAGAAGCAGTGTTTTGTTTGATTTTGTCTGTAGACTTTCAAGACTTGTATCCGGCAGAAAGGTATGAGACACGCGGTCATTATAATGAACGTTATGTGCTGCAACCAGATTCCATCTTCTACGACAAAGGCACACATTCCCCAGCTGTTGGGATTGACAGATTTCAGCTAAGCCCTCCTGTCCCAGGGCTGTTCCAGAGTTCCTCAAACTGTATCACTCCTGGGAGCTTTTCATGGCACTCCTTAAATTAAGAGGTGCCTAGGGACACCAAGGTGGCTCAGTTGCTTAAGCTTCTGACTCTTGTTGGTTTTGGCTCAGGTTATGATCTCAGGGTCATGAGATCGAGCCCTGCATCAGGCTCTGCGCTCAACGTGGAGGTGGCTTGGGATTCTCTCTCTCTCTCCCTCTGTCCCTCCCACTCATGGTCTCTCTCACTCTCAAATAAACAAATCTCTCAAAAAGAGAGAGAAAGATGCCTAAAGCTGCTGCTTGTAAGTTGGTCAAACATCTTACCATGAATTCAAGTCTTAATGACTTAGTGCCCATCAGGCACTTCAAAGACTGGACACTGACCACCTTCCTTTGCTGTTTGGCACTGTTTCTGACGTGGTACTTGCTTTTTCTGTACTGACTGCCAAAACCTGGTTTTGAAAGGAAAACTGCGATCCAGTGTGGAAACCATGAACTATCTCAAGCTCATAGTTCCTGCAGGGTTTCCGTGAATCCACTGGGGAGCCAGGGACACCTAGGTGCACAGTAGCATGGAAACCAGCCCTGGGGTGATTTCTCACTCCAAGAGTCCATGCACTTGAAGAAGCACTCCACGGGCAGGCCAAATCTGGGACTGCTGGGGACAGAAACAGGTATATTTAAAGTTATAGGCACTTGCCTCACTTTGGGACCATTCTGAAGGGTCATTCCGGTTTCCGAGCTCCCATGAAGCATCTGAGGTCTCTGGAGTAGCCACACTGCCTTTCAGCTTCTCCCTCCACCAGTCCTGCCCCCTTCTCTCCGTCCTGGACTGACTCCCAGAATGCTCACAACCAACGTTCTGCATGCCGGTCTGAATCCCGCCACGTGCAGCTCAGGACACCCAACGTAGGACACTAACTTCAGATGAAACGTTCAAAAATGCAAGAAAATGTTACACTCTCCAGCTAGACAACTGAAATTTTATTTTAAGGACTATTTATTTTTATGTATCATTTTTCAGTTTTGTCTGTGGCTGCATAAACACTCAGCAATTCAACTTCACTTTTTTTTTTTCCTAAAAATCCAACAATTTCAAAAACAGCATTGCATTAACTCCATTCCACAGCTGCTGGGATCTTTTGGAGTTTTATTTCAGTGGTGGGTAGACTGTCCATATGTCACACCTAACCGAGGCTACACTGCACATGTCGCTAAAAAAGTGTCTCCATCCTTACTGTGTTTTCCATGATAATTTTATCTACAGCAACGACACAAAGGCTTCTAAAAAGCTATCCTTAGAGATACAATGTATTTTAAATATACCCAAAGGGAAGGCCCATGAGGGGAGAAACGTGTCCCTCTTACCCTAGTGCCTACAGCAATGCCTCGCAAATAGATGTGTTATTGAATAAAAGAATCTCTGAAACCCAATTTCCGCACTATCTTTAAGGACGGTTACTTTTCTGCAATGCAAGTATAGGATGGAATTCATTAATCTCTCCTTACAAGATCAGTCGTGATTATTGTGACATGTGTATATTTTAAAAACAAAGCTTACCCAAACAGATGTGCTCTGCTGATGAGAAATGGCAGGAGGCCATCCCCAGTAATAGATTAACATCTCCATAATGTACCTTAGGGGCACATTTCGATGTTAAAAGTTAAAGAAATAAATAGTGATTTTTTTTTTATGGCAGTCACAAGTACAGAACCATAAGTTGGCAAATCTAAGAAAGGACTGCCTATAAATTTACTGTATGTTATGGGCACTGTTTTAAATGGCCATGAAGCAGGTGTCTGCTAGAGACTTGTACAAAGCTAAGAGGTTCATAAAAATATAAATGAACAGTGTAACTGTGTCTTAGATCTTATAATTTAAGATCTGACAGGACACATGGTTTTACTTCTAATTTGAAGGATACACTAAATTGCCCCAACCACTACTACAACGATAATTACACACAGTCAATCAATTTGGCATAATAACTAATTAAGACAGACAGCCTGTTGTGTTATTATTGTTGTTACTATTAAAGTTATTCAGAAAAAAAAGGCAAAAGGTGGACGAATAAGGCATAAAATTAATTTTCACCAGAATGAGAAAACTGTTTGTCATAAAGCTCATCTACTGAGAAAAGGAGTAGAAACCAATTCCCTTTCAAGGACGGCCACTGGTTGAATTAAATCAGTAAGTGTGGGGTACTGCCTGTGTGGCTCAGTCCGTTGAGCCACTGCCTCTTGATTTTGGCTCAGGTCATGTTCTCAGGACCCGGGGGATCGAGCCCCAGGTGGGGCTCCGTGCTCGGCAGGGAGTCTGCTTAAGTACTCTCTCTCTCTCCCTCTCCCTTAGCCCCTCCCCTCACCCATGCTCACTCTTTCACTCTAAAATAAATTTTAGAAATCTTCAATCAATCAATCAATCAATCAGTAAGGGTAGAGGCACCTGGGTGGCTCAGTCAGTTAAGCAAGGAACTCTTGATTTCTGCTCAGGTCATGACCTTAGGGTCGTGGGATTGAGAGCCGGGTCAGGCTCCGGGCTCAGCATGGAGCCTGCTAAGATTCTCTCTCTCCCTCCGCCCCTCCCACACGGAGCACAGGAGCGTGCCTGTGCTGTCTCTCTCGCGCTGTCAAAATCAAGCAATCAATCCACCAACAATAGTAGGCACAGCAGCATTTAGTACCTAATTCTACAAAGAGCTACAACCACATGCAATTTTATATCTAAAGCCCAGAAAACGAACTACTTACCACATTATGAGTTTACATGGTCACACACAAGCATCTGGTTGGGGACCGTTTCAAATCAGACAGGAAAATTACAGGAAGAAAATAAGGAGAAGTTCTTACAAGGGAACCTAGGCTAGATCCCAGGGCTGTTGGAAAGAAAAGTCCACATCTCCACCTGCCTCCATTTCCTTTCTGGCCCCGCCCTCAATTTTCTTACTGTATCCAGAAGAGAAAACATTCAAAGTAAAGTGGTAGAATAGAAGCTCTTTTCCCATCCTACTCCCAACCTTAAAATCCTATTTTGCATCGCTGAAGAGGTCTCAAACTTTGGTGGTTGTCAGGTGCCATCGAAGTTGTACCGAACGCAAGATTTTACCCAGCCCGGTGGATGCGAGCCAGCTCTTCACAGTCACCCCCATCTGCCTGGGTGGCTCAGGCTCCCACAGGACCTACCTTATCGGGTTTATTGTTCAGATTAAATGAAATAGTCTACTGAAGTGCTGAACACACAGTGCTCAATAAATAAAGCAGTGGGAACAGGAGGACCGGCCCAGCAATGGTAGAACCCGTAACAGGACGCAGCTGGCATTGTGCCAACTGGTGGGGATTAAAAAATCAAACAGTCCTGGTTCTTAGTCTGTGTAACTTTATATTCTATGGGGAAAGCTAAATGAGAAACCTATGCAAATGGATAAATGCAGGAATACGTGTGTAGTACATAAAATAAGTGGAAACAGTGCACATGGGAACCATAAATTTTGCAGAGGTAGTCAAGGCAGGCAGCATGGAAAAGGAGGCATTTGAGCTGCGTCTCCAAGAATGAGTGAGCACTTGGAAAGGCCAGTTTGGGAAGAAGAGAACACACCCCAGATTTAGAGGCATGAAAAAAGACAAGTGTTTAGGGCCACTTAGGACCTGACTACACCTGAGGATATCGGGTCACTATGGACTGGAGCCAGGCTGTGAAGAGGTCCAGAGGTTGCTTTATGAATTTCGTCCTCTAGGGTTAGTGGCAGCCAAACTTGTATCACTATATGCCTTCTCAGTTATAATTTTGTTAATAGAGTCCCAATAAATGTACATTAATTTACTTATATACAGTGATATTTCAGTATTATCTACATAGTTTAACTGTGGGACCTTGCATAAGATGCTTCCCCATGCTTCAATTTCCAGAGTGGAGATAATGACGGCACCTTTTTCACAGGGGTGTTATGAGGATTAAATGAGTTAACATGAGCAACATTTTTAGGACAGTACCCAGAATCTCTAAGTTCTAAATACAAGTTAGCTATTATGATAGTATTATAAAATATATACCAAAACAGAAAATATTAAAAAAATTAGAAAACCTGAAGTAAATATTTTTAAGACATGTCATTTTATCAAGAGCACAAAAAGTTCTGATATCACAAAATATCAATTATTAATATCTTTAGCAAAAAATGTGATTGAACACACTCTGATATTTTTTATCATCTTGGTTTACTTGGTGATGTCGGAATTCATGGCTCTGGTTCTGAATTCTATTTATCACTAACTAGATGATGGCCATTAGAGTTACAACAGATCCCCCAGGAAAACAAGGAGATCAAAAAAGAGTTACATTTCCACATGCACCTACAAGTAGTTTAATCACTCTTCAGTTTCATCCACCTGTTTTTCAGCAATTTTTTGTTAGTTTCATCTAATAAGTTTTCATTTTTACTAATGTCATTCAGTCGTTCTTAAAATGAATCAGAAGATACGAAAATTTTATATTTTTAACAAAAGGCCGAAAGCCACTGAAAATGTTAACTTTTGGAAGACTTTAAAATAGGTTTATAAGTTCTGCTTCTAAGTTTTCTAAATGAATAGATACAGAAATTTCTAGGGAATGCAAACAGTATTTGAAAACAAAATATAAATTAAATCATTTCCAAGTCTCATTTCCAAATGTTCTGTACACTGTAGAAGTTTATTTTAAAAATCACCCTGTTTTCACTCATTTTTACAATGATAAGAAACATCAAATATGGGGCTCTTGGGTGTCTCAGTTGATCGAGCTTCCGACTCAGTCGGTTGAGCTCTCTGGCTTAGGTCATGATCTCAGGGTCCTGGGATGGAGCCCTGCATTGTCAGGCTCCCTGCGCAGCAGGGAGTCTGCTTAAGGATTTCTCCCTCTCCCAGCCCCTCCCCTGGCTCATGCTCTCTTTCTCTCTCTCTCTCTAATAAATCTTAAGGAAGGAAGGAAGGAAGGAAGGAAGGAAGGAAGGAAGGGAGGGAGGGAGGGAGGGAGGACGGTCAGATGTAATTTTTCAAAAACCTTGCTGGATATCTAGTGACACTCTCTTGTCACCTCAGAAAAGGTCAGCAAACTTGCAACAGTCTTTTTAGAAAAAGAAATATGATATTCATCTTTAAGTCTGACAACTCTTTAGTTACTTTGCTGAAGATAACCAGAGACTCTCCACATGGCTCAAAAAGTGTTCAGTCGTTTCCCAACTCATCACAAAATACTGTCAAGATTCTACAATAATTTAACAAATTCTATTCTTTCATAAAATAAGGTCTACCAATGCGATATGCTATTCAGTGTGTTGCGCTGGTTTAAGGTTCTCAACTTTCCAAGAGTTCAGTCTTGAAGGATACAGAAATCAACTTCCTATAGGTGGTTTCTCATTAAACTTACCCTGAAAACTCATTTTTATCGCCACCAACATGGCTGCTCCACCAGTGATTACACTCACAAAGATTTATTATTTACAGTTGAGATTTATCTTCTCCGGCTTTCCTTTAATGGCTCATCAAAAGAAAAATTTAGTCCTTGTGAGAGATTTGTCCCTGTTCCCCCATACTGGGACACTCTTCCCATCTAATGGTGAGGCCTATGTCCCCTTCCTTTCAATCCAGGTGGCCCGGTTGACAGCTTCAAACTACACAGGAGGACAGTAGTGACTTCTGAAGTTAGGTCGTAAAATTCTGTCTTCAGTCATGTTCTTTTGCCTGGTTCTCTTGGAACACTCACTCTCCAGAGGCTCGGTCTTTGAACGCTTCCTCTCAGCACCTAGCTGCCTTGCTGTAAGAGGCTAAGCCACAAAGAAAGGCCACGTGTAGGTGCTTCCGACCTACTAGTTACGTGAGTGAAGAAATTTCTAGATGACTCCAACCCCAACCATTCTTGTCACTATAAGCATTCAAAGTCATCCCTGCCGAGGCCCCAGACATCATGGAGCAGAGACAAGCCACCCCCACTGCACCCTGCTCAATTCCTGACCTACAGAATTCAAGGCCTTAATGAAATGGTGGTGATCTTATGCCATTAAATTTGGGATGGTTTATTACACAATAGTCACTGGAACAGATCTTTATATATTTCACTATTAGAACGTAATCTAACAAACAACATGAGCTCTGAGATGTTGAAACTTCTGTACTTTTACCTAACTATGCGACAAACTTCCCGTGTGGTATAATTTCTTCTAATACTTGTTCCTTGAAAGCTTCGATATTTTTTACTATCTGCTTTCCAAAAGTATTTGTCAGCAGAGGAATGCATTCCACTTGAATGCCATAATGTTTGGGGCATATTACTTCAGCCATTTTTACCAAGGAAAGGGAAATAAACTTTTTTTCCAGTGGTATATAGCCAATTACCTTTTGGCCTAAAGAAACCTCAAAGAAAAATAGTGAAATTTTGTAAACTACTGGACTGAATGCTGATTTTAAATGTTCTGAGGGAAAAAAAAAAAAAGAGGTCTGTCCTAATGTTTTTTTTTTTTTTTTTAAAGATTTTTTATTTATTTATTTGACAGAGATAGAGACAGCCAGCGAGAGAGGGAACACAAGCAGGGGGAGTGGGAGAGGAAGAAGCAGCCTCCCAGCAGAGGAGCCTGATGTGGGGCTCGATCCCATAACGCCAGGATCACGCCCTGAGCCGAAGGCAGACGCCCAACCACTGTACCACCCAGGCGCCCCTGTCCTAATGTTCTGAAGGCTGGTTTTCTTATGAAAAGCTTAAACGCGTACTGTCAGAAATACATAATTAACACTCATATAACCACCGCTCAACTTCAGCATTTATCAACACGTGGCCCATCTTTTCTCCTCTATATCTCCAAGCACTTCCCCCACACTCCCAGGGTATTTT
This sequence comes from Ursus americanus, assembly GCF_024610735.1. Classification (NCBI taxonomy): domain Eukaryota; kingdom Metazoa; phylum Chordata; class Mammalia; order Carnivora; family Ursidae; genus Ursus; species Ursus americanus. Next base: position 13,365,370 of record NC_142153.1, read on the forward strand.
GATGCTAATCCCAGACATCATATCATTTCCATAAGCGTTTCCGTATGCATCTCTAACACAGGGGTCAGCAAACTACAGTCTCCAGGTCAAATCCAACCTGCTGCCTGCTCTTATAAATAAAGTTTTATCCGAACACAGCCATTACTCATTCATTCACTAATGGATTGTCTGTAGTTGCTTTCATTGACAGGGTGGAGTTATTGTGGGCAAACCTATGGCTTCAAGCCTAAGTAAGGTGAAGCCAAAAATTTTACTATCTGGCCCTTATTCAGAAAAAGCTTGCCAATCCTGCTCTAAAAGATAAAGAATTTGGGGCGCCTGGGTGGCTCAGCCGGTTAAGGATCTGCCTTCGGCTCAGGTCATGATCCCAGGGTCCTGGGATCGAGCCCCATGTTGGGCTCCCAGTTCAGCAGGGAACCTGCTTCTCCCTCTCCCTCTGCCTCTCCCCCTGCTTGTGCTCTCTTTCTCTCTCTCAAATGAATAAATAAAATCTTGTTTAAAAAACTTAAAAAATAGGGGCGCCTGGGTAGCGCAGTCGTTAAGCGTCTGCCTTCGGCTCAGGGCGTGATCCCGGCGTTCCGGGATCGAGTCCCACATCGGGCTCCTCGGCTGGGAGCCTGCTTCTTCCTCTCCCACTCCCCCTGCTGTGTTCCCTCTCTCGCTGGCTGTCTCTCTGTCACATAAATAAAATAAAATCTTTAAAAAAAAAAAAAACTTAAAAAATAAAAAATAAAGAATTTTAAAAAGAAAGGTAACCTAACACGCCTTGCTAGTCATTACAGTCCCATAGCTAGCTTGGTAATATGGCAACAGCTTCCCACTACGATCAGGTAAGAGTCTGAATATAAACTAAAGGCAGGATTTATTATTCACTGTAGTCAAATAAGGTCACTTTAAAATGATCTGGCTGACTTCTGTCAAACCTGATTTGACTGTTCCTGTTTTTCCTCACAGTTCAGAACACAAGGAGCATGCACTCAGACCTGAAGAAGCACGTCGCTCTTGTTTTCTTCTGGTTTCATCTGTGCTTGCCTCATTAGCACTATTTTCAATGCACTGTTTGTTTGCAGGAATAGGTATGACCCAGCTGCCCATTTCATGTACATGCGTTAAGACCAGAACATCACTTAGCAGCAGTCCCCTGCGAGCCCTGTGGGTTGTGTCGACCCCGCTTCTCCCAGGCTCTCATGTGCCCGCAGTCGGCGTGGGCGCAGGAGTCAATTTGTGCTTTACATATTTTAAAAGCTTGATATCATTCATGATTTACTAAATACAAAATTAGATGTTTGATGAAGCTTGGGGCAGGGACCATGGATAATCACCCTATAGTATTCTCTATGCCTTTTTATGTACTTGAAATATTTCACAGGAAAAGCTGTTTCCCTCCTGCACCCCAAGAGATCATATAGCAAACCGCACTTTGAAAGCTTGTGCGGGAATTTTATCCTCCATTCTTTTACACTTAAAACATCTGCAGTGCCCGAGCAAATAGATCAATGAATTGATAAGCTATAGCTCGTGCTGTAAATTTAGTCTATATATTCTGTGGCTGGAAATAAATGATCCCATGCTTTCACTCCCCAAAATATCATTGTATCTTAGATATCACATGACCTGGTTTGATTACGCTTTTCCCTGCACCAAAAAAAACATGACCCATGTAAGCTTTGTCTCAAAAAACACAGTGTTCCCCATCCCCCAGGAAGTACATTAAATTGAATACTGGTATTAATTATTGCAAAAAAAAAAAAAAAAGTCACATGTGAATATTATTTTCAGATAAATTTGTGGCAATTTTACACCAGTGGAGTTAGTATCCAGTACAGAAGGAAAGAAAAGCATTATTTACTCTCATTTGTTAAATGAGGTTACAGGCTAGGAAGTGTGCTGACAGACTGCCAGCCACAAGGCAAGTCAGTGGTCAACTGTGGGTCATCCAGGAGGATGCGAAGAACCGAAAACATCAAGCACTTCTCACCCCTAAGGTCAGTTCACTTGTTTGGTTTGTTTTCTCACATCTGCCCTTACCATTAACAAGGCTTAATATTCGGATGCTCTTTTAAAGCCTGAAGTCCTAATGTGTGGAGACAAAGCCACAAATTCGGAGTTTCATCACCAGTAGGTTGAATGAAAAAGTCCATTACTAGTTCAAAAGAAAAAAAGACAATTTATTAAGTAACTATGATGTGCTGCACAGATGAATAAAGCACAATCCCTTGGGGCGCCTGGGTGGCTCAGTCGGTTAAGCATCTGCCTTCGGCTCAGGTCAGGATCCCAGAGTCCCAGGCATTACTGAGCTACTGGCTCAGTGGGAGTCTGCTTCTCTCTCTGCCCCTCACCCAGCTCATGCTCTCTCTCAAATATATAAATAAAATCTTTAAAACACACACACACACACACACACACACACAATCCCTTAAAGTTTAGTACAAACTTGCAGAAATAGGCAATCTACTCATTGCAACTTACTACAGAAAATGCCATATTTTAACTACTAGCTTCAGAGAGGAGTGATTCATTCCGCTCAGTGGAATTAGTAGAAGAATTTCCAGTGGGGCTCACCTTTGAAATGGGCTTAGAAGACGAAGTAGGAGTTCATCAGCCCGATAGAAAGGTCAGGCAAATTTGTGTCTTGGAAAAAAGCACATATGCACAGCTGCAGAGCTGCAAAAAGTTCAGGGAATGTTTTTGTGATTGAAGTGTAAAGTACGCGGTGGATGGTTTTGAGGGATGAAACTGGAAGAGTCACTGAGGCCAAATTACATTATCAAGGAATGTGTACTTCAGCTTAAAGGCACCAGAGAACTGCTGTCCACTGGGCAGGGGGCGGATAAAAATGAGGCTTCTAGAAATAGATTTCTGGTAGAAAGATTAATTGGACTATGGGACATGGGAAGGTGGCCCAATATTGCTCTAGTACCTAATATTACAAAGATTCTACCTTGAATTTATAAAATGATGTTTTTTTCCCAGGTCTACAAATCACTTTGGCAAACACAGTTATTTTAAGCATTTTGCTGAGAAATGAAATTTTTTTTTTTTTTTTTTTTTTAGATTTTATTTATTTATTTGACAGAGACAGCCAGCGAGAGAGGGAACACAAGCAGGGGGAGTGGGAGAGGAAGAAGCAGGCTCCCAGAAGAGGAGCCCGATGTGGGGCTCGATCCCAGAATGCCGGGATCATGCCCTGAGCCGAAGGCAGACGCTTAACGACTGCGCCACCCAGGCGCCCCCGAGAAATGAAATTTCTAGATCAAGAAATCTCCCCGGTGAGGGGGACACTGTAGTGTGGAGCTGGGACACCGGCAGTCTTAGTTCCCAATCCCAGGAACTAGAGCTCACCCTGGCTTTCCAACGAAACCCTTCTTAATTCTTTCAATACAATCTTAGCTCCTCTGATTTGGGTAAAATTCTATTTCTTACTGAATACAGTGCTTTAAATTTAACTATGCTTGAAAAGGTGGGTTTTTTTTCCTCCTTTTTAAGCTGGTATAGCTGCATTCGATAGTTAAGTAAGCTTTTAAATCATTTCAAATTGAACCTAATACAAAAGGCCAAATATTTAAGAAGCCAGGGCTGTCTACTGGGCAAATATTTACACAATCTTTAAAACATCCAATATTTATTCACCCAGCCATAATTGTCGTTTCCAAGACATTAGTCGATGTAAATACATGCTAACTGGAAATTGGGGGGGGAGGGAGAGAAAGGGCTCTGGAAGAGAAGCAGCTCTTATCCTGGTAACTCTCCTGGCTTGGACTTCCCTGGAGCTTAATAGACTACAACTGAAGTATTTTTTTAATTTAAAAAGTTCCATTATAGGGGCGCCTGGGTGGTGCAGTTGTTAAGCATCTGCCTTCGGCTCAGGGCGTGATCCTGGCATTCCGGGATCGAGCCCCACATCAGGCTCCTCCGCTGGGAGCCTGCTTCTTCCTCTCCCACTCCCCCTGCTTGTGTTCCCTCTCTTGCTGGCTGGCTCTCTCTAATAAATAAATAAATAAATAAATCTTAAAAAAAAAAAAATTCCACTATAATCTGTTATTAGTTGCACCAAAACCCAGACCGCTCCCCCCAGGACTGTTAAAATTTACTGTTCAGGTACCTAAGTTTAACATTGTGCCACTGCCTACAAGTGTCCCCTTACATCAGGAAGGGAATCCGGAGCGTTTTCCTTGCGGTACCTTGGGGGTATTACTCGCACAGGTCAATAAAAAGAGATCAAGAAACCCAGGTAGCTATAATGAGCCCATTTTTATTTTTGTTAGCACGGGGTTTATTTAGTAGCATCAGATATTTTCTTGTAGAGATATATTTCGCTTCCAACACTGGGGGGGGGGAGGAGTAGCTGAAGAGCTTAATTAAAAACATCCTCCTTCCCAAACCTACCAGCAAAATGAAATTTCTAAACGCTCCCTATTATCTAGCACTAGGAAACAATAACACAGAGCACTTAGAATTGTTCCCATCAGAGGTAAGAATGTCTGAAAACAATTTTCGCCCCCGTAATAGAAGCAACCGTCCATATTTTGCACCAGTAATGAGCCTCTGTTAAACACACACGCACACGCACGCGCGAATTATTATTAAGCCACGTTATATTTCCCTTAAAAGGAGGAGCACAAAGACGAGCACAGAGCCCACCATTGAGGAATAGCTCTGGCTGGCGATAGCATAATAAACTGCTGTTTACCTTTTGGATTCTATTTATGCCACATGCACATTGTTCATCATTATTAAATGATCCTTTTTTATCTTTCTATGACAGTTACATATTTTAACAGGTGACAGTTTGCCTTTATAAGCAGCAAAACACTGGTTTATTAGTATGCTTGTGTGGCATAAAATAGAGTTCATTTTTTACTGAAATAACTGGAGGAAAGAAACATCAATTGTGCACGGTTCTGAATAGCTCAATGGGTATAGAAGCTACTGGCAATAAATTAAGATAGGTTTGCTTTATTTATGAGTCTTAGGTATTCCTTCACAGTTGCTACTGTGCATGAATTTTAAGTGGCCCTTTGATGGGCAAGTCCATAGGAAGCAGAATCATAAACTCTTACACAGTTTCACAATTAATTGCTTCTCTGTAGTAAACTCCAGGAAGAATGTAACTCTACCACGCAGAACATTCTCCCTGTCTCCTGACCAGAGCAGTGCAGGCTGTCTTAGAAGAGAGAGGGAGAAAGAGAGAGAGAGAGTGTGTCAGAGTCATTACAATACCACAGAGTCCCTGAAATGGCAGACTGTGTTCCTTACCAGCTTTAGACTCTAGCAAACCCCAACCCAACTCATTCTGGAAATGGCTAGTGATGTCCTGCGTGTCTTCTCGGAATGAGGGTCTGGGACAATTCCTCGGCCTGCTGATTAATGCTGTGACCCCTGGGGACCCAGAGGAAGATACCATTTCTAGCAAATAGCATTGAAGAACATCAACTGCCACATTGTTCATGTGTGTATTTAATAATAAACATAAACCAGTAAAATCCTGCCTGCAGCTAATACTTTGCGGGACACGCTTTGGGGAGAAGGCCAACAGCCCGTCTAGCACAGCCAGCACTGCCAACGAAGCCTGAGTTAGCAGATCATGTCTACGGCTGCTCGTAAGGAAGCACCTCATTGGGTAAAATATGGCCCTTTCAAATGATGGACACCCCAGAGGCATCTACCGTGCACAGGTGTGGTGCGGGGGGAAGATAATGGCCCCGGCTGGTGGCTCAGTTATTTGTTTCTTACCTGACAGGTGAACTGCTCTCCCTGCATTTTCGAGGAGACATAACTATACCTGTCACTCCGAAGGCAAAACCCACTCAGGAATACCACTGCCAAATTCCTGATGGTTATGCTTTCGATCTCAGAGACTTGGCAAATCAGTGCCAAGGAAGGAAGCAGGTATTTTCTCCTTAAAATCTTGAGGCATACCACTTGTTTTCTCTTAGCATGAGCCGGGGTGGGGGGAGGGGGGGTAAGGGCTATTTCTTCTGCAGCAAGTTACAAAGGGAAGAAAAAAAAAAAATCCCAGCAACAGAGAAAACGGTCATTAACTCTCCCAAATACACATCCCTCTCTCCTTCTCACCCTCCCTCCCTCGTCTACCTTTTTACCGGCGTCCACACACACGGGCCTGGAGGATATGTCTTATACATGTTTTCATTATAGCACTTAAAAAAAAAAAAAAAAGATCAGTCAGCTTTTTGCACTCTTCTCTCTCGCTAAAGTTGCTTCTGCCCTTTGAAAACATGAAAGCCCTTGAGTGATTTTATATTTTCAAAGGGTAAAAGTGCTAAAGAGCACTTCTCTATTTCAGAGAGGAGGAAAAAAAGTAAATCAGTCTGCCTAAAGTGTTCACTTGGAAAAGGTAAAAATGAACTACCAATGTGACGGGGAGCAGCCGCGGCACCGGAGTTACATATATACACAGCCCTCGGGAGTCCGGGGCTGGAAAACACAACACGAGGCACGGCCTCAGCCCAAACTTTACGGTGTCTGTTTCTAAGGGAAAAAAATGCTTCTCGAACTACTATCGCGATGATCCCAAACCTGTCTATCTAAAATCGATCAGTCAGCCCGGATATCATTTCCTCTGGGTAAACTCCCACCTCCCATGTTTGGGGGGGGGAGCCTCTTCATGCACCTGTGGGGTCTCACTTCCTGCATTTCCCACAATGCCTTGTAAGGTTTATTCTGGCATCTCCCGCAGGAGACGGTCAGACTCTTGATGGCAGCTGAAGTAGTTTTTATTTCTAGATCCCAGTTCCCAACACAGTGGCTCAAACACAGTAGGAGAAGCAATAAATGTAAATGATTATGCATCAGAATTATTTTAAGTACTTTGCATATATTCACTAATCCTCAGAATATCCCTATCACTTATCCCCATTTTACGTAAGGAGACTGAAACACAGAGAGGTTAAGTCATTTTCCTATGGCCACACAGCTAGCTAGTAAGTGCTAAAAACTGAATTTTAATTCAAATAGCCTGATTCTAGGAAATGTGTACTTTACCACTATTCTTCACTGCCCTTCAAAAATGATATATGCATACAGTAAACATACTCAATTGTTTTTCGGAAGAATTTAAAAATTCAGATCCATCATTTACAATATGCATGATCCCAAAAGAGCTCATTTAACATCTTCCAATTTTATTTCCTTCTCTGCAATCTCGGTTTCCTCCTTCTGAGAACTAAATAAAAAAGGGCCCTGCAATCTGGCTAGCACCATGCATGGGTGTGTTGAACACACATTCATTCTCCTGCCCAAATACCCGCCAATGGGAGGAATTCTCATAGTGAGTCTCAGGCAATAAAAACCCAGTTAAAAATGCAGGCAACTAAGTTTTACCTGAGGTGATCATTTGGTCTATAATTAATATTACCAACTATTATCAGTTCCTACATCAACTCAAGTACCATCTTTGCCCCAAGCAAGGTCAGTCATACATAATGCGGACTCCATGGCAGAAAGCTTACTGTTGCAGTTTTCCCCTGATGTATGGGAAGCATCGGCCCTGAATCAGCAAGGACCATGCAAGATAGGGCCCAGTCACCAGCCAGCAGAAGACCAGTGAAGTGGGCTTATGGGCCCACCAGAGCCCCAGAGAGCCAGACCTCGTCATTTCCGTGCTTGCTGTTTCCACTACCAAAGCGGAACTCAGGGCTGGTGTTCAAGGACATTTACACATTAGGAAAAACTGTAATCAATAAACTGCTGATACCAGAGACAACAGCCAAGGACAGAACCAAAAGATAGATTCCAACACACATTCACTTAGGGAAGACTACCATACCTGGTAACTAAGACGTGGCTGGGAAAACCAACTACAGCTGGCTTACAAAGGAGTATTTTATCCAAAGAATCCCAGGCACTCATGTGAATCCTCATTATAAAGCTGGAAGGTGTTCTCAGAAGGAGGAAGATGGCGGAAGAGGAGGGGACCCTCTTTCAACCGGTCTGCTGAATTGAGCTGGGTATCTATCAAACCATTCTGAACACCCACGAAATCAGACTGATGTAAGAACGTATATCTGGATCTCTACAAACAATATCTCCGGCGGTCTCGAGGTATGAAGGGCGGAGGCATGATTCTGCGGGCAGATATCGGAAGATAAACAGAAGGGTTAGGGAGCCACCACAAGCGGGTGGCGGGAAGGTGATATAATACCAGAGCGCAAAAGAGTCCCACGCTGGGACCTGGCACAGACTCACAGACCAGTAGCAGCGGGGAAAGGACTTTAGTCCAGCCCCCTGACAGGATCCAGGAGCTGCAGGTGCACGCGCACAAACTGGGGGCTACTCAGGGTCTTAGAAGCACAAAGGGCAGAGACATGCCCAGCCCTGGGATCGAGCTCTGGCAGTGCTGCCCTGGGGTGCAAAATTGGGGACGCTGTGGTTTTTAGCAGCACAGATAGAAACGGAGATTGTGTGGCCTGGAGAGCTCAGTGAAGAGCAGACTGCGATCTCTCTGTTCTGAGACTGAGGTTTGGATATGGTCACTTCTGCTGACTCTCAGAAGAGATGCAGAAAGCCAGAAAGCCGCCAGGGAAAGCCACCAGAGGACAAAAGCCCAAAAACCGGTTTTCACTGAGCCCGCCTCCCCCACCCCCTTCAGGGGGCAGGGCAATGCTGCCCAAGCAGGGTTGCCTAAGTAACAGAGCGGCAGGCTCCTCCCCTAGAAGACAGGCTGGTAGAACAAGAGGACAACTACCCTAGGGTCCCTATAAAACAGGTGCATCTTGCTTGGGTCGTGGTTAATACTTTAGACTCCGTACATTCCCTCAAACAGCCTCCCCAACAGAATGACTAAGAGGAGGAACCCCCAACAAAGAAAAGAATCAGAGACTGTGCCCTCTGCCACAGAACTAATGGATATGGATATAAGCAAGATGTCAGAAATAGACTTCAGAGTAACAATTATGAAGTCAATATCTAGGCTTGAGAAAAATATTAGTGACAATATAGAAACTCTAAGGGTGGAAATGAGATCTAATCAAGCCGAACTTAAAAATGCTATGAATGAAATGCAGTTTAAACTGGATACGCTGACTGCCAGGGTAAACGAGGCAGAAGATCGAATTAGTGAGCTAGAAGATAAGATGATAGAAAAGAAGGAAAACAAGGAGGCCTGGGAAAACCCGCTTAAAGCCGAAGAGATCAGACTGAGAGAGATTAATGACGGCATGAAACATTCCCAATATCAGAATTACTGGGATACCTGAGGGGGTGAAGAGAGAGAGAGGTCCAAAAGATATATTTGAGCATATCCTAGCTGAGAACATCTGTAATCTGGGGAAGGAAACAAGCATTTGTGTGCAAGGGGCAGAGAGGACGCCTCCCAAGATCAATGAGAACAGACCAAGGCCCCAACATATAATAGAACAATTCGCAAATCTCAGATCCAAGAAAACAATCCTGAAAGCAGCTAAGGAGAAGAGATTTCTTATGTACAGAGGGAGGAACATCAAAATAATGTCAGACCTGTCCACGGAGACCTGGCAATCTAGAAAGCTGGCAAGACATATTCAGGGTACTAAATAAGAACATGCAGCCAAGGATCCTTTATCCTGCAAAGCTGTCATTCAGAATGGATGGAGAGACAAGGAGCTTCCAAGACCAGCAGAAACTGAAAGAATATGTGACCACCAAGCCAGCCCTACAAGAAATATAAAGTGGGGTTCTATAAAAAAAGAAAGACCCCAAGAGTAATATAGACCAGAAATTTACAGAGATAATCTATAAAAACAAGGACTTCACGGGCAACATGATGGCAATAAAATCATATCTTTCAATAATCACTCTCAACGTGAATGGCCTAAATGCTCCCAGGAAAAGACATAGGGTTGCAGACTGGATAACAAGACATGACCCATCCATATGCTGTCTACAAGAGACTCATTTTGAACCTAAAGATACACCTAGACTGAAAATGAGGGGATGGAGAACCATATTTCATGCCAACGGACCTCAAAAGAAAGCTTGGGTAGCAATCCTCATATCAAACAAATTCGATTTTAAGCTAAAGACTATAGTTAGAGATACAGAAGGGCACTATACTTAAAGGGTCTATCCAACGAGATCTAACAATTACAGCTACATAAGCCAACTGTTAACCAAAATAAAGAAATATATTGATAATGATACTTTTATAGTAGGAGACCTCAACACTCCACTCTCAGCAATAGACAGATCATCTAAACAGAAGATCAACAAGGAAACAAGAGCTTTGAATGACACACTGGAACAGATGGACTTCATAGATGTATACAGAACATTCCACTCTAAAACAACAGAATACTCATTCTTCTCAAACACACATGGAACTTTATCCAGAATAGACAACATAATGGGTCACAAATCAGGTCTCAACCGATATGAAAAGATTGAGATTACTCCCTGCGTATTTTCAGACCACAATGCATTGAAACTGGAACTCAATCACAAGAAAAAATTTGGAAGGAATTCAAACACTTGGATGCTAAAGACCATCCTTCTAAAGAATGTTGGATCAACCAGGAAATTAAAGAAGAACTTAAACAATTCATAGAAACCAATGAGAACGAAAACACATCAGTCCAAAACCTATTGGATACTGCAAAAGCAGTCCTAAGGGGGAAATACATAGCCATCCGAGCCTCACTCAAAAAAGTAGAAAAATCCCAAATATACAAACTAATCTTAAATCTAAAGGAACTGGAGAAAGAAAAGCAAATAAAACCTAAACCAAGCAGGAAAAGAGAAATAATAAAGATTACAGCTGAGCTCAATGAATTAGAAACCAGGAGCACAGCAGAGCAGATCAGCGAAACTAGAAGCTGATTCACTGAAAGAATTAATAAGATCAATAAACCACTGGCCAAACTTATCCAAAAGAAATTAGAAAGGAACCAAATTAATAAAATTATGAAAGAAAGGGGGGGGCGCCTGGGTGGCACAGCGGTTGGGCGTTTGCCTTCGGCTCAGGGCGTGGTCCCGGCGTTATGGGATTGAGCCCCACATCAGGCTCCTCTGCTATGAGCCTGCTTCTTCCTCTCCCACTCCCCCTGTTTGTGTTCCCTCTCTTGCTGGCTGTCTCTATCTCTGTCAAATAAATAAATAAAATCTTTAAAAAAAAGAAAGAAAGAAAGAAAGAAAGAAAGAAAGAAAGAAAGAAAGAAAGAAAGAAAGAAAGAAAGAAAGAAAGAAAGGGGCGAGATCATGACTAACACCAAGGAAATAGAAACAATTATTAGAAATTATTATCAGCAACTATATGTCAATAAATTAAGCAACCTGGAAGAAATCGATGCCTTCCTGGAAACCTATAAACTACCAAGACTGAAACTGGAAGAAATTGACAACCCAAATAGACCGATAAACAGTGAAGAGATTGAAGCAGTGATCAAAACCTCCCAAAACACAAGAATCCAGGGCCTGATGGATTCCCTGGGGCATTCTACCAAATGTTCAAAGATGAAATTATACCTATTCTGAAGCTATTCAAAAAATAGAAACAGAAGGAAAACTTCCAAACTCGTTCTATGAGGCCAGCATTACCTTGATCCCAAAACCAGGCAAAGACCCCATCAAAAAGAAGAATTACAGACCAATATCCCTGATGAATATGGATGCCAAACTTCTCAACAAGACCTTAGCAAATAGAACCCAACAGTACATTAAAAGGATTATCCATCAAGGCCAGGTGGGATTTATCCCTGGAATACAAAGGTGGTGCAACATTGGCAAATCAATCAATGTGATAGGACACATTAATAAAAGAAAAGAATCATATGATCCTCTCAATTGATACAGAAAAAGCATTTGACAAAAAACAGCATCCTTTCCTGATTTAAACTCTTCAGAGGGTAGGGATGGAGAGAACATTCCTCAATTTCATAAAAACGAGCTATGAAAAGCCTACAGAGAATATCATTCTCAATGGGGTAAAGCTGAGAGCTTTTCCCTTAAGATCAGGAACATGACAGGGATGCCCACTCTCGCCACCATTCTTCAACATAGTACTAGAAGTCGTAGCCTCAGCAATCAAACAAAAAAAAGAAATAAAATGTATTCAAATTGGCAAAGAAGAAGTCAAACTCTCTCTTCGCAGATGACATGATACTTTATGTGGAAAACCCAAAAGACTCCACCCCCAAATTACTAGAACTCATAGAGCAATCCAGTAACGTGGCAGGACAGAAAATCAATACATGGAAATCAGTTGCGTTTCTATACACTCACAATGAGACTGAAGAAAGAGAAATTAGGGAATCAATTCCATTTACAATAGCACCAAAAACCCTAAGATACCTAGGAATAAACCTAACCAAAGAGGTAAAGGATCTATACTCTAGAAACTACAGAACACTTATGAAAGAAATTGAAGAAGACACAGAAAGATGGAAAAACATTCCATGCTCATGGACTGGAAGAATAAACATTGTTAAAATGCCCAGAGCAATATATACTTTCAATGCCATCCCGATCAAAATACCAATGGCACTGGTATTTTGGAGCTGGAAAAAATAATCCTAAAGCTTGTATGGAACCAGAAAAGACCCCGAATTGCCAAGGAAATGTTGAAAAAGAAAAACAAAGCCAGGGGCATCACGTTGCCTGATTTCAAGCTATATTACAAAGCTGTGATCACCAAGACAGTATGGTACTGGCACAAAAATAGATGCATAGATCAATGGGACAGAACAGAGAGCCCAGAAATGGACCCTCAACTCTATGGTCAACTAACCTTCGACAAATCAGGAAAAAATATCCAATGGAAAAAAGACAATCTCTTCAATAAATGGTGCTGGGAAAACTGAACAGCCACATGCAGAAGAATGAAACTGGACCATTTTCTTACACCATACACAAAGATAAACTCTAAATGGCTGAAAGACCTCAATGTGAGACAGGAATCCATCAAAATCCTTGACATCAGCCACAGCAACTTCTTTCATGACACGTCTCCAAAGGCAAGGGAAACAAAAGCAAAAATGAACTTTTGGGACTTCAACAAGACAAAAAGCTTCTGCGTAGCAAAGGAAACAGTCAACAAAACCAAGAGGCAACCCACAGAATGGAAGAAGATATTTGCAAATGACATTACAGATAAAGGGCTGGTATCCAAGATCTATAAAGAGCTTCTCAAACTCAACACCCAAAAAACAAATAATCAAGTAAAAAAATAGGCAGAAGACATGCACAGACACTTCTCCTAAGAAGACATATGAATGGCTAACAGACACAGGAAAATGTTCAACATCATTAGCCATCAGGGAAATTCAAATCAAAATCACACTGAGATACCACCTTACACCAGTTGGAATGCCAAAAATGAACAAGGCAGGAAGCAACAAATGTTGGAGAGGATACAGAGAAAGGGGATCCCTCTTACACTGTTGGTGGGAACGCAAGATGGTACAACTACTTTGGAAAACAGTATGGAGGGTCCTCAAAAACTTAAATACCTATGACCCAGCAATTGTACTACTGGGTATTTACCCCAAAGATACAGACATAGTGAAAAGAAGGGGCACATGCATCCCAGTGTTCATATCAGTGATGACCACAATAGCTAAACTGTGGAAGGAGCTGAGACGTGCTTCAACACATGAATGGATAAAGAAGATGTGGTTCATATATACAATGGAATATTATTCATCCACCGTTTGCATCGACATGGGTGGAACTGGAGGGGATTATGCTAAGTGAAATAAGTCAAGCAGAGAAGACGATTATCATATGGTTTCACTCATATGTGGAACATAATAGCACGAGGGCATTAGGAGAAGGAAGGGAAAAATAAAGAGGGGGAAAAAAGAGGGGGAGACGAACCATGAGAGACTATGGACTCCAGAAAACAAACTGAGGTTTTTGGGGGGTAGGGTGGGGAGATGGGTTAGTCCAGTGATGGGTATTAAGGAGGGCACATATTGCATGGAGCACTGGGTGTTATACGCAAACAATGAATCATGGAACACTACAACAAAAACTAATGAAGTACTGTATGGTGACTAACATACCATAACAAAAAAAAAAAAAAAAAGAAGAAGAAGAAAAATTACTGCCAAAATGAAATAACTTTTTAAAGGATGGAAAATTAAAAAAAAAGTTGGAAGGCACCTTGATATGATACAGAAAAGCATACATGTATTAGAGCTAAACTGATCTGTGCTCAAATTCCACCCCCCTTCCACTATTACAAGAATGGCCTTGGGAAAGTATATTTGAGTTTTAATTTCCTTATTTGTAAACAAATAATGCATACCTGACACAGTTACTGTAGAATTAAAGCACATATATGTCAAGCATCTCCCATAATGAATGGTACATTGCTGTCACATGATCATATACAATTAGCCAGCCAGAGCTCAGTTAACAAACAAATATTCATTGTAGCTGGTAACTACACATCCATTCATCTACTCATTTATTCCTTGAATTACTAAAATGTGCCAAACTACAGGTATGCAAAGATTCAGAAAACAACAAGCCTGTCATCAAGGTGTTTTATATGGAAACATAAACAGACATTCAACTCACTTCACAGATGACTACCAGCTATGAAAGTTTGATACCATTACAGATATGTACACATTGGGGGAAACACTTCTGTAGATTAGGAATTGAGAAGCCTCATTTTAGAGGTGAGGACTTTGGCTAATGGAGATGGGTGGTGATGGTCTGGACAGATGAACTGAAAACATGTTAAGTCACAGATTGCCAAAAAATATGGTCTTCAGATTTTTATTTTCTACATCTTAATTACTTCAGATGCATTTTATTAATAAATCAGTTTAAGAAGGTAAGAAGGGACTTGGCAAAGACTAACTGCTCTAATCTTAATTAATTTTACCTATGAAAATTCCATATAATTGTTTGTTTCTAGCCAAGAAAGGAAAAAAAAAATACAGAGCATGAGTATATGTATTGATGATTGCTCTTGGCTACATAGGGATAGACTTCAACACAACTCACACAGCCTGCACACATGTACGAACAATAAATATTCTAAACAACTACATCCCTACTTATCTCAGTCTACAATAGTTAGAAGAGCTCATATTAGCCAAGGTCTGACTCATCCTGATGCTGAGATAAAATCCATACATGGTAACATACCAGGTATAGAAAAACACCATCCTTCAAAGCTGTCTTGGGAGTGTTAAAAAAAACAAAACTGTCATTCTGAATTTCAGAGCAGTAACCAAATCACACACCATCTTCATACTGGGAGATAAAGAAATGATTCTCTAGTCAGCTCAATGAACACAAAGCATCACTATGTAAGTTCTGGGAAGACATTGCTGTCAAGGGTCTTGGGGCGCTACAGTACCATGGGCGTGTCCAGTAGCTCTGGCCAGTTTTTGAAAAATAACAATACATGCTATTTTCATATTATCCAAAGCACTGAAGATATGTCACAGGGATACTCAGAATCTGCTACCAATAAGTCAACATTCTAAAAAGATAAGAACAGAAGTACTAAAGTACATGGTTTAGTACTCAGATAATTGGTTGTTCCTCTTTACAAATGGTAGAGGCAGAGAGGAACCAACAGGGGTTTATAGACTGACTAATAGAGGCACCATGAGGAATACGGTTTCTACCTGGAGAATTCCCGAGTGGTTATTTTTTGGGTATCTACTGGGATTTTGTTCTCTTTAATACGTTCCTATATTTTCATGTTTCTTATGATAGACACATAACTTGCAAAATTAAGGAAAAAAATACTTTCACCTAAAAGAACTACTTAGAGTTGAGTTACAATTAAGCTCCTTTGGGCTCTTTAGTTGCATTCATCTAACCATTTGGCCTATTTGTGACTTCCAGGATGCAAAAGCGAATGCCAGCATCTGCAACTCCCACTGCCAGCCCTGCTGGCTCACTGACTTAGCTTCCCGATGTTCTCCTGCCTGGAAGTTCCCAGCAATAAACAGTCGAGTGAAGGAGACACTCAAGAGTTCACCTTCATGACTTTCAACTAAGTTGGAATGCTCACTCCAGAACTATAAACACTGCAGGGCTATCCCTTGAACCAAAGCGTTATTATTTGTAGCTGGTACCCTCTTATCTCCATTCCTTTTCTTGTAATTGTCCTCTTTCTGACCTTCAACTCCAGTGCCTAGGATCCTTAAGTTCTCTTCTGATTATACAGATCCCAACTATACAGCGTCATTCGCTCAGAAACCCAGCACGCTTTTAACCTAGCAAAGCTTCCCTAATGTGGGACTTTCAAATCCTTACACCAAGTTCTTTAGCTAATTTAGGCTACTGTAATAACAGCTAACATTGTGGAAGTGTGTTATCATTCCCATAAGTTTTGTATTTTATTAGATGGGGTAGCACAATGATTCTATCAAAATCAATTATACACCTAACCAGTGAATTGACAGAACGTATTTATAAGCTCATGTAAAGGTTTTGGTTTTTTGCTTGTCTCGTTCTGCAGTCAGAACATCTTGGAAAACTAATGTATTCCAAACACAGCCCTGTGTTAGGTGTTGAGAAGATACAGTAAAACAGAAAATTGTCTCTGACCTCAGGTGGTAAAAATCAAGAGCAAGAGAGACTTATAAAAAAGAACCAGAGTATGGTCTGATTGGTGTAGTACCAGAAGTGATGTCAAGGTATGGGGATACGGCATTCAACAAGGAGAACTGAATCTCTAGGAGTGGGAAAAATTCATGGATAGTGGTCCATGAAGACAGATTTGTTGAACAAGGGGCAGGAAAAATGGCATAGAGATGGGAGGCAGCACAGCATGCTTAGGAAATGCCCAGTGTCCGGAAATGAAATGAATGTCATCGTTGGCAATGGACTCAACCAGTCTAAGAATCTTGGACCCGCCACATATATCCCTTCACCCTTTTTCCAGTATCTTCATATTAATTCATACTTCTGGACAATGTCTAGAGAGTTCAGTTCTTTGCCTAAGGAATGGATAATAAATGGTGTTCTGGAATAAGTTCAAGAAAAAAAAAAGTCAGGGATCCACCAAGTTGTGTGACCCTGGGCACTGTATTTAAATTCTACAAATCTCAGTTATCTTCGGTGAGCAAATACAATGAAATTAACCGGATAATAGCCAAGATCCCTTCATTTACAAGCCCCACTTTAGTTCAATGATTTATCAAATATCTGTTAAGTCAAAGACATTATTCTGTCCAAAGGTATCAAAGATGAATAAAACATCATGCCTGCCCTCAAAAGTTCACATATAATAAGGAGCAAAAGAGAAATTAATATACCTAAAATAATAGGCAAGGCAACATGTGAGAGGTGTAAGTAATATAATGTACAAGACGAAGGAAACTGAGGCACAGCAAGGAGTCCAGTTGAGTAGAAGGTACATGAAGAGACAGTAGGAAAAAAAAAAAAAAAAACAGAAAGGTTTGCTGGAAGTGCTCTGAAGATCATTTAATGCCAGACCAAAAAATACCCATGTGTATATGAAATGCTCATATGTTACAAAGGTGACATCTGAGATCATTAGAGAAAGGAGGGGACTTCTCAATAAATGGTTCTGAGACAGCTGGTTATATGCATGAAAGAATGAAAAGAAATCTCTAACACAAACTCTACACAGAAAAAAAGAAATAAAGAGGTACTCTAGGTAGATTAAAGGCAAAAATATGAAAAATTAAACTATACAATTTAGGATATAGGAGAATGTATTTAATTACATGTAGGAAGGCTTTCCTAAGCACAACACAAAGGAGCTAAGCATTAAAATGACTGAAAACACTGATTACATTAAAATTGAAACTAAAGTTCGTAAGAAAATAACATAAAATATCCAAGTCTTCAGAAAATACCACAAATTAAAAAAACAAAACCAAACAAAAACTAGAAGAAGAAATCTCATTCACACATAACACATTAAGGATTACATATATATACACACACACACACATTTAAAACATGTATGACACATATACACACAAAACTACTACAATTCAGTAAGATACAATAGTAGAAAAAATGAGCAAAAGAACTGAGTGGGTGTTCCATAGAAGAAATATAAATGGCAAGGAGGTATAGGGAAGACTAACTTCATTAGTAATCAGAAATATGAAAATTAAGTCCATGCAGAGAGAATCATATTATAACCCACTAAAAATGAGCAGAAACCTCCAGGCCTATTAATATCCAATGGGGGCTGATAGGAAATGATGAGAACTTACATTTTGCTGAAAAACAACGTGGCATCGTCTGGAAAATTTAACGTGCTCGTGCTGTCTTTGTAACCTCCTCTCAGATAGGTAAGAAACACTTGAAAATGGGTACCACGAGGCATGCATAATAAAGTTCCTAGGAGCACTTTTCATAAAAGGAAAAAAAAACCTGAACAAGCCCAAATTTCACTGACAGCAACATAAGTCAATTACGGTTGAGTCACACCACGGAATATTGTATCTGAGGGAAGTGAATCAACAACAGTACATGTAATAACAGAGATGAAACACAATCTTGTCGTGACAAACAACAACTGCTGAGAAATATGTAGACTCTAATTTAAATACATCTCAAAAAGAAGCAAAAGTAAACTGTGTTTGTGTCGACGTACATACATATTTGTTTAAGCTATTTTTTAAAAACAAGGAAATGATGAGCACAGACTGTGAGCCACGATTACTTCTGGAGAACCCGAGCAGTGCATTATGGGAGAAACACACACAAGAGTCAAGCGTTGACAGCGCCCCCCCCCCCCCGCGCTTTTCACGTGTGGTGCTAAGTATACAAATACCTAGTTTAATTTGATTTTTAAAAAACTATTTACTCATATGCAACAATAAAAATCACAAAATGTCTTACAGTTTGTATTCGATTTCACAGACAAATAAGGAACCACTGGCAGTTGTGAACAGGGCAGTACTATTAGAAAGGTTTCCGGGAGAATTCCTACGCCAAGGTGCCTGGAATGGCAATGACGTCCCCACGTATCTCTCTGCGTCAACAACAGTGCTGCTCCCTGGGACCTTGCCCAACACTGCAGGAGCTTCTCCTTCACACACCAAGACTAGCACAAAGACATTAATCCACTCATAAATATGACCACTTATCGTGTACATCCTGGGCCCGGGAGACATTCGATCACGCTTCAAGGGGACAGGAACGTCTATCTGTGGGCCCTGTGCTTTTGTCCAGAAGGGAAACATGGTAAACCCTCCAAACCTGGGTTCTTACTACATAATCCGTCCCATACAATCTCATCCCTTTTAGTAATACCCTAGTTGTTCCCTCCTAGCAGGAGAAGTCGAGCTCCCAAAGGCTGAAATGTGTCATGCCGGCATCCAGTTTCACTCACCCAAGTCATCTGGGGTGCAACGTGGAAAGATGACGCCTAACTAACACAGAAGGGGAGGCACATGGCGCGCGGTCACCTTCCATCCCTTACCTTTTGCTAGGACAGTGATTTCCAAATCACTTCTCTAAATTTCAAAACAAGACCGGAGTCGTCGTTTGTACACAATCAATGCACCCATTAAATCAACGGCTCTCGATCTCGCATTTCCAAACTGAGAATCACCTGTGAAGCTTAAAAAAAATACCAGTGGGTCATCCCCCCGGAGATTCCGACGCGATCGCTCTGAGTTAGAGGCCCTTGCCACAGCTGACTGAGAATGTCAGGAGACACACTGTCTTCGTCATTGAAATTACACACAGACGGATTTCTACAAACCAGGGCTACCCTGAACATTTGGTGCTCATCTTTCCATTTACTGTGTCTTGATAAAACTGTTTAAACATACTTTAAACTGCTAAACATCAGTTTGAAACTCAAAAATAAGTTAGTGCCCACACACCTTCAAAGTACCTGTGTAGGATTTTCTCCCCCATCCTGGCTGGCAATACTACAGAAGTCCGCCTTTCTGCTGGGGTTAAAAAAATAGCGTTGGGTGAGGACCAGGAATTGCCAGATCTAAAACCTGACCATTTCCAGCAGCAAGAGCCTTCACCGATAATCGCTAAAAAAAAAATACCCAAACCCTGCATATTTTGACACCTACTCTCCAAGAATCAGAAGTTTCCTAAACCCCGTGTGTCTACCACTTCCCCAGCAAGGTGGCTTGAATATGAATCACCAACATGATCTAGTCACCCGAGTTTCCAGGCTCCAGCTCAACCACGGCGATTGCTTTTTGCAAGTTATCCTGGCCTTCAGAGGTGCAGAACTCACTTGAAAATAAGGAACAATAGGTACTCCAAGAAAAGGAGCAACCGAAGCCTTTAAAAGTATATCGAGTCGCTCTCTCTGAATGCAGATTTATAGCCTTTTGAGGGTATCACTAGCATACGGCTGCCAACATCGAAAGCTCTCTTAGAAGAGGCACAAGTCAAATGCTTATGCACATCTGAAATCTGCCCCACCCAGTGTCCTCAGAGTGTCCAACCATCACAACGACATGAATAACACCACCTCATAACGGGCCCAGCAGACCATTCAAACTCGAAAGTGTTACCTTCTCACCGCACCTGAAAATCCAGCTTTACACGGGGAAAAATGGAAATTGGAAGTGATTTATTTACCCAGATACGCGTTCGTAGCTCTGTGGCAAATACCATTCTAAAACCGTATCCTTTGCGTAAAGCATAACTCACAGCACTAATATCACATAGTATTAGTGGAAATGCAGTTACTATAATACTCTTGCCGGTATACACACTTTTAAAATAACATTTAGAAAGTATTTAGGACTTACTAGTGATTGTAGATCTTAAATACCAGGTCAGTATTTGCTCCTACTGAACACGTTTATTACCAAGGATGCAGAAGTAATTGAGACAAAAGCTTAAGACTCACCCCAAATTTCCTCCCAACATGAAACAAATCCATAATGTAAACCCTTTTTATGACATTAATTAGGTCTGCTACATTGAACTGACCTGAGCCCCTCAAATCAAAACCTTAACGTTCTCTAAGAACTGAGCCAAGAAGAGAAATCTATATTACTTCAAAGGTATTTAGAAAAATATAAACATTTTAAATAAAAGGAAGACATCATTTAACAGAGAGGAAAAATGATCAATAGTCTTTAGTCTTTTGGTATCATTTCTTTTGAATTCTTTTCGCCTCTATTGATTACTTTTGTTATTATAGGCCTGGAAAGGAAAAGAGGTAAGGATGACATTGAGCAAGCGAAGATCTGGATTCATGGGTGAGCACCGACAGAAATGACCTATGAAAGTCAAGAAAGCTACTTTGCTTCCCTAGACTTTGGTTGTTCACGTAGAAATTTGGGCTTTGGCCTAGAAATTTTAGGGTTCTTTACAGCGATATAATTTTATGATCTTCCTCTACAAGTGGGAAACAGAAGTACATAGAAACTCAGTGATCAAATTAATTGTTTATCAAACGTAAAATGGGTGGCCACATAAATGCTTTCTATCTTCTGCTTTTAGGCAGTGCCCCTCCACAAAGCTAGAAGCAGCTTTAGAAGCATAGCTCAAAGATGAGTACTGAACATGAGAAATGACTGGCTCCCAGATCCTTTCAATCTCTTCACGAAATACACCAAGGTCACGGAGACAAATTAGAAGTCTGAGTGTTCCATATAGTGAGTTTTGTTTATCAAAGGTGTTTTATTAAAATAACGGGAGAAGACTTAGCACCTGGAAACATAAAATTTCATAAATCTGGTTTCTGTTGGAAAGACAAAGTAAGCCACTCTAGCAATCAGAAGCACCTGTTCCCAACTGAGCAAAAATGAGCCATAGTGGGGCCTGGGGAGGGGGGGGAGGGTCCTAACTCCTTCAGCCATTTTCCATGCAACCTACTTCGGTTGCTAGGGTTGCTCGTGTATGCATTAGTTTATTACCACTGATTTAAGAGAAACTGATACCTAGAATTAAATTGTTTATGGTGTAGGTACGTTCCTCAAAATGCTTAAGCCAAGGCTTGCCAGCATCGCTCCTGAAGTCCCACTAACTTGTCCTGAAAATTCTCCTTCCGTAGCATTTTTTCTTGAAGGTTTTGATACATACTTAAAATGTCAAGAAATGCTTCCTAAAATGATAAAAATACTATGAATGAAAGATACTGAAAACAATGGAGAGCATCGTAGGACGTTAGAGCACGCAGGTGCTTTAAAGGTAATATAGTCATTTCTTCTCTCTTTAGAAATAAAGAGAACCAGAGAACGTAGGGACACGCTGAAGGACATGTGGTCTCGACTTCCCAGGCTCATCACGCCGCTTAAAGGAGAAGGGAGTTTTTGAGAAGGGATTCTTGAGGAAGAAACAGACAGGGGGGCCTGGGTGGTGCTGTTGGTTGAGCTTCTGACTCTTGGTTTTGGCTCAGGGTCATCATGAGATTGAGCCCTGCGTCAGGTGCCATGTTCAGCAGGGAGTCTGCTTGAGATTTTTTTTTTTCTTAAAGATTTTATTTATTTATTCGACAGAGATAGAGACAGCCAGCGACAGCGGGAACACAAGCAGGGGGAGTGGGAGAGGAATAAGCAGGCTCCTAGCAGAGGAGCCCGATGTGGGGCTCGATCCCATAACACCGGGATCACGCCCCGAGCCGAAGGCAGACGCCCAACCGCTATGCCACCCAGGCGCCCCTGTTTGAGATTTTCTCTCTCTGCCCCCCACTCCTGTGCTCCCGCGCACATGCTCTTGCAAATAAATAATCTTCAAAAAATACAAAGATTTGGGGGTTAGATGAGAGATACCATGGAGAAAGACAGAAATAGGAGTACCTAAATTAAGAAACTGACTCAGAAGTCAAAATTAAATCGACATCACAAGTATGTGTTATTAATGCCATTTAAATTAACGGCATAGAACTTTAATGATCTAAGTTTGCTATAAGGATGATATATGACATTCTACTAATATATAATGCATACAGACACCCATGCATTAAAGCACTTATCACCTGGACAATTATTAATAATTGGCTGTATAACTGATGGTCTTCTTGCTGCAGGATGTGATATGGTAGCGCTGTCTTTCCGCATCGCTATTCCAGAGGCTGACATGCATCTCAAGCTGTCTGTTAAACTTAAGAAAATATTAAATTGGTTGTGTGGGTTCTCTTTTTTTTTTTTTTTGCTTTATTTTTGCGCCAACGTAAAAAAAAGAAATTAATGACAGATCCTCTATCCAGATTTCTTTAAAGCAAACCCCCAAACGCTTACATCCCACCCACATACCTCACACTGACAAAACCTGTGAACCTCCTGATTGTTTTTGTTGTTTTTCTTTTTTTTCTTAAGGAAAACAACTTTGGAAATCTGATGCAATCAGTGTAGCTTCTGGTCCCTAGACTAAGGGAGATACAAGGGTTGTTGATTTAGATGCAGGAGAGTTAAACTTTTTCCAGCCCCCTTCAAACAGCTTATAACATACTAAATTTGCCCGGCAAAGAATTTTATTCAGTGGTCTGTATTTTTTGGTCCTATCTCTTTTTAAAGACAGGTTGGAAAATTCTTACACACACACTGATGAAATTGTTATTGGAAGTCCAATTGCCTGGTGCCACAGCCCTACCTTCAAGTACAAATTTAAAGACTTTAATCTTGTTTTACAAGTGTACGCAGTAAGAAAAAATAAAGCACATACACTCAAAATTAATAACAAAGACAAGGTATTTAGAGAGCCATGCAGATGGAGAAGCTAGTATTCTATTTCTAAAAAGCCTGGCTTATAATGGCATCTTTAAAAATAAAACCAGAGAACTAATTTGTGATTTCACCTTCTTTAATGAACACTTTCATTCCTTTAAGAAAATGTTATTGCTTAGCAAATTCCTCAGAATATCTGACACACGACTTACTCCATACCGCAGTACGCCATTAGTGACACAGTCACAATTTTACTTCCCTCCAGTCACTTCTGATGCATTTCCCAGGTGGGGAAATCTGTTTATAACCATGAGAAACGTAATACCAACAGACCGAGAAGGCAACACAGGTATCATCCAAAATGTTTGTTCCCATATTTCTCCTTTGTCACACACGCTCACACACACATGCTCACACATCCACAGCCCTGTCTGAAGTGTAACGTGAGCAAAATGCTGTGTCGTCTGGCTCAGGTCTAATCAATCTCTCCAGTGATAAAACAGAATCACACGGTAAAGAAATCCAAAAGGCCCAGAAACCATTTGGAGACTCAGCTTCTAGGCCTGGTACTATTTACTGCTACCTGTCCGGCCTTGGTTGAAGAATCTCTAAATCTAATTTCATCATCTGTTCGAGACCAGGGTGGATGTGAAAATACAAAGCGATCACACTTGCAAACATCCCTTAAAAGTGTCGAGTTCCATGCAAATGAATGATTACTCAAAACAGGCATCCATGAGAATGTCACTTTTATACTTAACCATCTTTCTAGAATAGTCTGTCTAGGAATGTAGGCTTTCCAACCTATTAAGGGAAAAAAATATATACATATATAAAACCCTCTTACAGTTATTTAATTCTTTCCCTGGCAATTAAATTTTCCTGAGTTGTTTTATCACAGTATTAAGTTTTAGAAACTTTCACCTAAGTAGTATTTACACCTTAACATAATGAGGTTGGAGTAAAAAATATTGGTTGGCGTATCCTGTTAGACAACGACTGCCAGGGGCTGGGTGAGCAACAGTAAGCACAACGGGCCCTGTCAAGTAGGAATAACTACCTTGCAGCCAAGAGAGACAGACTCCAAACACCAGCTCGTACATGATGTTGTGACAGGGACAATCCAGCCGCTTGGGGAGCCTCAGTATGCTGTACGAACAGTGCTCTGGGTTTTCTTTTCGGTTTTCTTGTTTTGTTTTGTTCTTTGAACCAACTGGTTTTACTCTACCTCTTACTTAACTATATAGCCTCGTTCTCTCATCTTGCATTCCAGATCATTTTAAGTGCAGGTGCAGTCAAGAGACACGATAGAATGAAGGGGATGGAGAGGAGGAGAAAAGATTCTTATTTAACAAAAATCTGACTTTGGGCAAACTGCTCAACTTCCGGGGGACTCAGTTTCCTCTTTATTATGCGCAATTAATTAGATGCAAGCATCAGTCCTCAATTACTTCAAAATAGAATTCAAGACTTTTCAAATATTGCATCTGTCTTTTCAAATGCTGGGAGCAAGACGCTATATCAGCTCAGAATGGAGCTCCTGAATGCGTTTGTTTTATGAGTGGCTGCATGTTTGAGTTAAAACTGACATTTGTGTTTACCTAGTCTTCTATTGGCATTTTAAAAATAGTCTTACACTGAATTCCACTTCGTACTGGCTTGCACATGAAAAGCAATATTGAAAATACAAACTCTGAATTACTACCACATATGGCCCTGCTACTCAAAGATGGATGGGGTACGTGGATGGCATCCTCTAGAAGCCTGTCAGAAATGCAGACTCCCAGGCCCCTCCCCAGACTGACGAAATCCGAAGGTGCATTTTTAGGAGATTGGCAGTGATTCACATGCACATTAACATTTGAAAAGCACTGATTTGTGAGTTTCAAAGATATTACCAGCTTAGCTTCCATAACCCCTGATCATTTGGTTTCCCCTCCTCTCCTAGATTTTATTAAATTAAATTCAAACAAAGATGGTAACTTCTGAAAAAGTATACTGTTGCTAGCAGAAGCCACCAATCACTTTCACACTACCCCCAACGACACGCGCACAAATGTATTCAGAGGCAAATTTCTCATCCAATATTTAGAAAATAAATTTGCTTTTATAGTAAGTTATCAAAATCTGTGAATGATATTACACAAAACATAGCTATGCCAGTATCAGTTGAGGCTCTGAAGTAGGCAGGAAGATTTCTTCCCGTGCCTGCCTGCCTGCCAACCACCTACCTTCTGGAATGCCTGCAGTATCACTCTCCCTGGGACTCACCTGATTTGAGAAATTACAACATTTGATTTTAGACAACAGCAAAGCATCTGAGGAATTCATTCTCACTCAAGCTCCACACCACTGCAGTGACGTCTTCCCCACAGGATTCCTCCTACTCTTCCAAGGCCAGCTTGAGTCGGTGGGACACCCGCGCACCAAGGTCTCTCTTTCCGGGGACGAAGGCTCTTTTTGCATTTTATGAACCAGAAATTTGGGCACAGAGTCGAAATCTGCATTAAGTGAAGCTGTCATCGACCTCACTTTGGAAGGCACCTTTTGGCTTTCCAGCCTCCTTACTTATGAAGAGAGGAACTGGTCCTAGAGGAAGAATTCAGGCCTCGCTTTACTCTTGTCTTGTTAGAAACGATATCAGGGGGCGCCTGGGGGGCGCAGTTGTGAAGTGTCTGCCTTTGGCTCAGGGCGTCTGGAATCGAGCCCCACATCAGGCTTCTCCGCTATGAGCCTGCTTCTCCCTCTCCCACTCCCCCTGCTTGTGTTCCCTCTCTCGCTGGCTGTCTCTCTCTCTGCCAAATAAATAAATTTAAAAAATCTTAAAAAAAAAAAAAAAAAAGAAACGATATCAGGAAATACTCTGAGTCCTGGGGTGGTCTGGTATGCCTGAGAAGCGCCATACAGGTGTGTTGTTTCTCCTCGAGCCCCAGAAACACAAGCCAAGACTTCTGCCCCTAATTTCTAGCTCCGTGAAGCCAGTGGGGAGGAGCAGGTGTGGAGCCCAGAAGACGTGGGACACGCCCCGTCCGGCGCTTGCACACCCACTTCCGGAAGAAATACTGCAAAAGCACAACACAGTTCACAGTGGATTTCTAAGGCAGTCCAAAGTGAACACAGGAACATCCGCCTAATTCCGAACATTATCTACGCACAGCATGTGTGTACGCACAATAGGGCCATACGATGCAATGTGGCGCAAACAATTAAAAGTTCTTTTCAAAGTGGAAATGCAAAATAGAACGAATATCTATTTTCTATAAATGAATCTAGCCATCTGCCTCGAAAGAGCAGCAGCAGGAGTTCCCAAAACAGCAGAAACAGCAGCCTCTGGTGTTAACAATCTACTCTCAAATCTCATGCTCCACATTTCCCCGGCAAACAAGGCTAAAAATACAAGACAGGCAACAAATGGTCTCTTGGGATCTGCCATTCCATGGATGGCGTATTCAATCAGAGTAATATTTTCTGTTGAAATGCAAAATTGAAAAAAAAAAAAAAAAAGCAAGCTATCATATTAGAAACTGGCGTTCGGAATTTTAAGTGTGAATCCAATCCCGAAGTATATTAAGCTGAATGGTGAGAAGGTGGTTGTTTTCATACAACATAAATCTCGGAGATTTATCTGAATATATTTATAGATTTATGTAAGCTACTCTGAATGCCTCTACAACTCTCACAGTGATAGAGAAATAAGTTTCGTCCTTTTGTCGCCAAAAGAGAAGGGTCATTCTATTTGGGGCATAGTTTAGAAAACAGTCCTTGTTGTAGGCTCTGGAGCAGGACGGTGTAAGTTCGAATCCAGCCTCCTCCATATACTAACTCTGTGGCTTCACACAAGTTATTTAACCCCTCTTTGCCCTTCTTTTCCTACGTTAAAAATGAGAATACTACTCACCTCATCGTGGTATTTTAAGAACTAAATGAGTTAACATACGTAAAGCATCTAGAATAGTCAATGGCATGCGCTAAATACAATAATTGCTATTATTATTTTGCACTCAAACAAGGCTACAAAAATGCCGTCTCTTAAGGAACAGGCATAATATAAAGAGTGGTAGCAACACGATGGTAAGTTCTCAGGCCAACGGCGGCCGTTTAGCAAATGAGGGGGTGAGCTGGTCAGTGTCTTCACCTAGAGTTTGTGGCTGTCATTACAGGAGAGTTCCCATTGACTATTCGGTCACGCTACTAGTTCGTGAAGGCATCAGAATGAGGAGGACAGAAGAGAAGACAATGACATGTCCGGTCAACTGGCACTTTCCTGAGGATGGGATTAGGATTAATGGCAAAAGTGCAATCAAGAAGCGTCCCCATTGGGACTTTCTGTGAATGTGTGTCCCTGTCCATTACGAGGACACCTGTATCCCCACTACCACCTTCTTTAAGAGGATGTTACAGAAGACATCTTTCTTTGTACATACACCTGTCTTTGAGATTCGATTTGAATGCATGTAGCCTGGGTCTCTAGCCTTCATACTAAAAAAAGGATTCTTCCTTTTAAGGCACAAGGGAGTGGTATCAAATATTCACTATCTCCCGTGCAACTAACTCCTTGAGAAACCTTTGGAGTTGGCAATATTTTAAGCTGGGTGCTACATATGGTAGAAGGAGGACAACAAAGTCATTGAGACGATAGACAGAAAAGTGCTTCCCTAACTAGTAAGACAGCAGGGTCTGGAATGACCTCACCCACCCAGTCACACAGTTCTGAGAGCTTAAGGAGGATTCCTGGCCCCCTAGCTTTTCCCACCCTATGGGCTACCACTTACAGAACCGCACACAGGTCACTCAAACAGTGAGGAAGGACATTTATTTTTCATAGTGAGACCCTGAAAGAGAACAACTTTCTTTCTAAGGGCCGGATCGGAACAACGAATCTCTTCTAAGAACTAAGATACTTGAAGACATTTCTTGAGCAGAACACTTTGTCAGGTAGGAAAAGAAGGTGCCACAGGACTCAAATAAGACAATCCTGGAAGGAAATTGGGAGAAAAGACACTTTCCTCATAGAACTGTGGAGGAACAGTTTTTTGAGGAAAAGGAGCAGAATGAGAAAGGCCAGAGTGAGGGGTTGGGGGCGGGGGAGGCAGGGCATATAAAGTTCGTTAAGACAATAAGGAAATGACTATAGATTTTAAAATGCATGAACCAGGTAGATAAATGGATTTAAGTATGTGTAAACCGCCTGACCCTTTTATGCCCAGAAAATAAATGCGTACCTCTCTTGCCCTTAATGCATTACTGTAGCTATTATAAGGAAGATGTCATTGTCCGGGACATTTTTTAATTTAGCAAGGAACCGTGTGGAAGTTTAGCCTGTCTACGAGTACCTCCCTCGCTGCCTTTAGATGAGGACACCTTTACGTACAGTATCTAATACAGGAAACACCGCCAGATCTACAGCACTACTTCTGTTCTTCAAAGACCAAAAACAAATCAACATGCCAACACGATGTGGAATCAATTAGCACTTGGCAGGTCATGAATAACTTTTAAACAACCTTAAGTTGGAAAGTGTTAAAATATACAGTAATCATGACCAAAGTGCCTTCCTTACAGTATGCCAGCAGTCAGGACAGAAATCTGGAGAGGTAAGTCTTGTTTGCAAAAGAAGGAATCAGAACATTGCTCCATGGGCCATACCAGTTGCTACGGGCAGCCCCTTGTCCCAAGTATCTTCCTCTTCCAGTACATTCATTTAAAGGCAATCACTGGAAAGCTCCCTCTGATTTTCAGACGGTTTTATATTAAGTATGGAAGAGAAGAAAAGGGGGGGGAAAATTGGTGCGCTCATCTTGCAAACAAAGGATAAGTCATTATAAAGAAAATGCTACCGAATTGTTAAATACTCTTAGACCATCAAAGCAAACGGCATAATTCTATGTACCCTGTGGTTTGGGGGTGGGGGGCAGAATACCTTGGTTCAATTCAACAAGAAAAGGCTTGCAGAAAAAAAACCCGATCTCGTTGGATATAGAAGAACCACCTAGGGTCAACCCCACAGAGTCTGGTGAGACGACTCAACAAACACGCCACAAGAGTGCACCTCATCTTGCTCTTAATGACCACGCACCTTCCCAAGCTGGCAGAACTTAAGTATCATTGAGACACGCCCTTTGTTCTGGAAACTCCAATGGTGCCCACCTGTCCAAAGCCAGGTGCTTGCAGCTTCACAGGGTCCAGAGCCGGCTTCTGACTCATTTCGTATAGAACCTCTGACAGAGGCTAAGGAACGGGCTTCAAACCCCTAAAACATAAAATACTACAAGGGAAATATTAGGCAGATTTACTGCTCTACTCCACGGGTCTTGAAGATTACTATGATCTGTGCAAGACATTTTGTTGTAAATAAGCCTGCGGAGTGTACAGTCTGTTTTCTAGGAGACCTTTAAAGAACAGCTTGCAGACAAGAGGTGCTAGCCTTAGTTTCACAGCCAGCAAAACTCCATCCAAGAGGTTTCTGGCTTGTCCCCACCTCTTGTTTGGGGCTGGCTTCAAGACAACTCCACCAACCAAATTCCAAGAGGTCAGGACAGGGAGTCAGGCACTTTTAGGTATTTCCACATCAAACAGCAAGAGGGAATTCAGACATTTAGATATTTAGAGGAGAAAAGGCCCGCTTTCCCCCCATCACAGTGTATTAAAAACAACTCAGAGCTGACTTTGCAAGGAGGCATTCTCCATAGTAAATTAAATGGCTGAAGCTTGTGCTTCTTCTAGCAAGGGAAAGAACTATGCTTCACCAGAACCCAGAGTGTGCAATCATCAAGGCTCATTTTTAAACCTTTGCTGCTTTTTAAAATGCCTGCTCCACCACACACACACACACACACCCGTAGAAAAAAAAAAAGTTTTCAGGAAATGAAACGCAAATAGTCACCGAACAGGATCATAAAACAGAAAGCCTCTATCTACCTCTTTTTCTTTTTCTTTTTTTTAATTCTTCATTCCAGGCATCCTGCTTTTAGCACACCGTTAGCTTTTATAAATATTAGATTATGTTGGTTCTTTTGCGAACGTCGTCAACCCCTTCCACCCTCTTCTGTCTCCTGGCTACTCATTATGTTCAGGATAGCCAAGAGAGCAGAAGGTGAGGTGGTCAGCTCAGTCCCCCCTGTCGCCAGACAAGCGTTAGGTAAATCATCCAGGGCATTACATATTCTAAACCTTATGGGTGGCACACAGGGAAGGAGAAAGGCGAAGACGGGCGGGAAGGAGAAGCTGCGGGATTGTTTCAAAGGTAAAGCCACAATACTCAAGCTCTGCCTGAAATTGCTTCTGATCATGTTCGAAACAAGTCGGAGGGATTTATCTTTAACTTGATGCTCCTGGTTCTCGTACACGGCGGAGGTGAAACCAGTTGCAAAATTTCACTCTACTGGAGTCCGGAGGATCCAGGAAAATGGGGTTTACGTTTCAAAGTCAGCAAGAAGCGGCGGTTTCCCCGCAGCTCCGTGGAGCCCTGCGCTCGCTAGCTCCCCAGCTGGAATACGCACCCGGTAGCGAGAGGACGAGCCGGGTCAGCGGCCTCGGGCCAAATGCTTATCCCGGCTGGGCACGCAGGCACGGCCAAACGCGGGTGGTGCACACAGCTCTCCCGGTCTCCCGCACACCGCGGCCTCCTCGAAAGAAAGCCCAGTGCTGTCTAGGACCCCGGGCTACTGTCGCCCGCGGGGTGTCAAGCTCAGCGGACTTTAGCTTGGGTGTTGCTCCCCAAAGGGAAAAGGCGCCCTCTCCATTCAAGCCCACCCTATAGAGACTCCCATCACCCCGCTCCTCTCCCAGGAACTCTCGGACACCACTACGCGCGCCCACCCGTGGTCTCTCGCCTTGGAGGCAAGTGGAGAGGGCAGGGAGAGCGAGATTGAAGAGGTGGGTACTCAGGTCTGCAGCAATTGGGGAGGGCTCGGAAAATGGAGCAGGCGATGGGCGTCAAGGGTAGGGGCCCTGGTCACAGCAACCTGTAGGATTGCGGCTGATAGCAAACTTGGGGTGGGAGGCAGTGGTCCCCTCCGAGGTCCTCGGCCCTATTCCCACCCTGTGGGGTCCGCGCGCGCAGAGGTGCAGCGCGCAACTTGGGAAGCCAGCGCCATGGGTGCGCGTCCCACTCGGTCTCGCCGTCGCCCCCTCGCCTCTCCCCCGGCCCAGCCGCCCGCTCCGCCCGGCGCTTACCTCGGGCAGCCGCAGCCCCCGCCGCCCAGAAGCAGAGCCCCAGCCACGGGAGCCACACGCGCGCCCCTCCAGCGCCTCCTCCTGCGGCGGCCGCTCTCCCCATGTTCCTCGCCCCGCTCGGAGTCCGGCTCCTCTTCCACGCCCCGGGCGCCCGGGAGAGGCACGGCGAGCCGGGGACCAAGACGAGCGGGTCCCGGCGGTCTTCGGCGAGTGACTGATCCACGGCGGCTCCCTACAGCCCCGGGGCAGGGCGCACCGAGCCGCCGCTGGCCGGGCACCGGGAGCCAGCACGCGCCCCCATAGCCGCCCACGGCGGGGCGACCGCTGCCGCCACGGCCGCTGCCGGAGTCGCGCGTCGTCACCGCAGCACCGCTTGCCGCGCTCCCGCCGCTGCCGGGTCCGGGACTACCGGGCGGAGGAGCGAGGCCGCATCGCTAATGAGATCCCCGCGGCCGCCCCTTCTCCTCCCCTCCGAGCGGCAGCCAATGAGCCGGGCCGGGGCGGGGCGGCGGCGGGCGGCGCGGGGCGGGAGGCCGGGAGGCGCAGGTGAGCCCCGCGGTGGCGGCACGCGCCCTCGGGTTCCTCCACGCTCCGCAAATGGCCCCCGCTCGCGGGGAGGGGAAGCCGGTCCGGAGCCGGGCTCGGGGACGCGAGCGCACGCCTCCGGACGTGAGTGGCGCCGGCGGGCCTTTTGGAGGCGAACCCGGCACGGAAGGATGTGAGCGTCTCGGCAGCCTAACTCGCGCGAAGCCTCTGTTTTGTTCAACTTTGAGCCCTTTCTCAGCCCTGCCTCTCCTGCTTCCATTTTTTAACATCAGATCAGACAGCACTCCGAACATGTTCAAAGAAAAAAAGAAAAAGCCTTAAATGCCAAGTAGGGAAGAATAACACTAGAATAAATCCATTATTGTAACTATGCTAAATATGCATGCATATAAATAAAGAGGTAGGGAAATTACAGTCAGGGGTGCATTAAGGCGGATGTGATAGATTTTTAGTTCTCTTTTTAACTTATTTGAAAGCTTCCTTATTTCTGACGCCTCCTGGTTTTGTTTGTTTTAATCTGGGCCCTGGGGATTGCCTTTCTTCTAAGTATCAGGGAAAGTGGAACGTGCTGGCCTTTGTAACAAGAAGGAAAGAAGACTTTTTCTTAAAAGTGTGGTTTATTTTGAATACACTGTCAAATCTTTATTTAACTGCTTTTGAAGGTACTCATGGTTGCCTCTTATTCTGCGCTCCCAAGTAGTAACTTAAGAGAGATTGCCTGAGGCCACACAGTTTCAGAGCAAAGAACACACCTGGGGAGTTGGCCGTGAGTCCAAGACTCCATATTCAGAGTACACATCATCTCTCACAGTATGGAGCCCCCCCAAATGGTGACAGAACTCAACTGGTTAGAATAGGCGTCCCCGTTTGCCTGGTTGACCCTAGCAGAAAATGAAGTCTTGGCTCAAAAGAAAATCTTCCCAACAGTTACCCACTACCCACACTCAATATTGATACTAGTACTTCTAAAAAAAATCCATCTCTCTCTTGCCAAAGTGCTCCCTGCTCTCAAACACCTTTCTCCGGAGAATAAACAGTTTAAAGTGAGGTAATTGTGCTGGATGAGGTAATTGCGTTAACTGCTTTCTTCGGAAGAAAAAGAGGATAGGAGGCAGAAAGATTGATTCCCTGATAAGCACATAAGCCATCCCTCCCCTGAATGCCACCAGACCTGTGAGTGTCGGGAAAGGAGCCAATTGCTTCCTCCAGTCTTCTTGCAGCTCAATAAAAGGTTTGGGTCCTGGTCAAGGAAACCAAGCTCTGGGGAATGAATGCTTCAAAGCAAAGACTAATGGGGGACTGGCTAGGGACTTGCCTGAAAATCTCTTTAGAATCTTGGTAAATGAGTGTTTTGTCCTTTTCCTCTGAGAAGGTGAATTGAGAATTAATCTACCAAATATGCTTTACCTGTCTTCTGGAAAATAGTCATTCATCCTCTGACGTTCCTTATTCTTCAAGACTACATGGCAGTTCTATCACAAATGAGTATTTTCTAAAAAAAAAGGGGGGGGAACTTACTTTGTTTCCAAGATAGTATTTAAGTATTACTACTGTCCCCAGAGATGAGCAAAAGTAAAAACAATTTTATTTAAAAAAAAAAAATCTAAGAAATAGATGAGCTAATATTAGTAATTAAAGTAGAATTGCAATGACAAATGAGACAGGAGAGAAAACAAGAAATCTTGAGGGCATTCCCTGTTCAAGGAATGGTTGTTTCACATATATTTTTTTTTTTTTGCATAGCAGAACCGAATCCTAGAATATAGGTCCTATTATCCCTGCCTGGCGGATAAGGAAAGTCAGGCTGAGTATAGAAGTGATTTGCCCCAGATCACAGAGGTAAGTGTCCAAACATCAAGAATGAGACACGAGTTTGTGGGATTCTCAACCCAAGGTTAAGGTTGAGGTAGAATCCTTTCAGTCAGGTGTTCCAGAAATAGATATCCCCCCTCATCCTCCTCAGTACCATTTAGCTATTCAGTTGGGAGAAGCTGGATCTTCAGTATGACCCCCACATTTTACACATCATGTATGAATTATACACCACACATTAAGTTCCGTATATCAGAATATCCTACTGTATTAATCTGATTCTGGCTATTTTTAAACATGTATGAATTGTATTCCATTCCATTTGGAGAAATAAATTGAATAGTCACTGCCCAGGATCAACATCTCCAGCCAAGCAACAGCAGCAAGGCATAGTCGAAGAACCAGCCTGACAATCGGGACACCAAGGGACTGGCCATGACATCGGTCAGGGACTGGCTCTGCAGCCCAGGGCAAGTCAACGTGTGGTTTCAGTTTCCTCATCTGAAAAATGAAAGTATTTGACTAGAGGATTTTAAGATCAATCCTTTTTAAGATCCGTCATTTTCAACTGTGGTGTGTTATGATTTTGAATACTCGGTACAACTGAATCAAAAATCAAGCCACCTATTCTGAAATTGGGGCAATTATGTAACAAATGCGAAATATGTTCTAGACAGGTTATTTGGCATGAAGCCACCCTAAAGGTATTAGCTGTAACCAGGTAATATTAATTCAGTGAACAGACTCGGTAGTGTTTTCCTCAATTCTTTGGTGTTTGAATTGACTACGCCCATTTTCTAACACTTTATACAGAAAGAGGTTGAACATTTCTACTCCCATTGCCTTTTGGCCATCTTGAGCCCAACTAGTCTCAAAAGTAGAAAATGTTTGAATCGAATCAAACTTAGAGGAGGGGAGATAGAGACTGGGCATAGAGAGACCTGTCTTTCCAAATATAATGAATTTTTTTCCAAATATAATGAATTTTTAAAAAATGGATTACTGTATAATTCCTTAGAAAAAGCTCTGTATTTGTCTGGAAAAAAAGTATTTAAAGATTTTAGCCAAACTGCTTGGTGTAAATAGTAAAAGTCCAAGGAAAGTTAAAGAAAATAGAAATATTCTACATGCGTAAGGGGAAGAATCTGTTGTCCTAGGATTTGGGGAAGGAAAAGGGGAGCAAAGGGGTTGGTGGAAAGCCAAGACCTGGCTAAGATGTGGCCTTTCTCCTGGGAGTTCCAAATCATCATTAAGGTTACAGAGGCAAGTGAATTTATGAAAAATGGTGAAGGGATTGTAGTTTGCATCTAAATTACTAAAGACAAAACAGACACTCAGGAGAGAGCAAAAGGACCTTAGACATGGAAGACTTTGAAAAGTGTGGGGATATTTTGGGACTGTCCTAAACCATAGACCTGCATTCTTTTAGGAGCAGGAAGTGCCTCATTTAAAATCTGAACAAAAGCAAGGTGTCAGAAGCAAGTGAGACCAAGACCCTTGGGAACAGAACACAGCTGCAGCTGAAAGGAGAGGAAATGGGCTTAAGAACATTGAACAATAGGACTATGAGAAAGAAGGGGCCCCTGGGCGGTTCATTCGGTTCAGTGTCTGCCTTTGGCTCAGGTCCTGATCCCAGAGTCCTGGGATGGAGCTCCAGTCGGCTCCCTGCTCCGTGGGGAGTCTGCTTCTCCCTCTCCCTCCGCTTCTCCCCCCTGCTCATGTTCTCTCTCTCTCTCTCTCTCAAATAAATAAAATCTTAAAAAAAGACTAAGGGAAAGAGGAGCTGAAAAGAATTCTGCAATATATTTGCACATCACACTCTTACCCAACCTTCTGGGCTCAACTGGCAATTTTAGTTAGAACTGCTCTAAGAATTTCTCTTAAGGTTTATAGGGCCTTTCTACACTGCATACAGATCCTTTCCTAGGCACGGGTTATAGAGGGCAGTCTTCCCACATTTGGGGTGTTAACACTGCAGCCTCCCTCCTCCCAGAACCTGACTTACTGTTTCTGAAGACACAACTATTTCTAACTCTGCCCCTGGTGGACATTTCTGATAAAAGCCACCATTTCTATTAATCATACAATTACGATAATAAATAGGGAAGACCAAAAATCAACTGGACAAAAGGGCCACAGCTGGCAACTTCAACAGGTGAACTTGGCAATGTAAGTAAATGAGATATTCTACAAGCGATATTTCCATTGGGAATACTCAGTGCCAGTCATTTCCCCAGGAGGGGCTTGTTCAATCAGAGCAGCACATTTTAGAAATGCATGCGACTTTCAGAGAACATACTGAATTTTTTTTTAAAGATTTTATTTATTTATTCGACAGAGATAGAGACAGCCAGCGAGAGAGGGAGCACAAGCAGGGGGATGGAAGAGGAAGAAGCAGGCTCACAGCGGAGGAGCCTGATGTGGGGCTCGATCCCAGAACACCGGGATCACGCCCTGAGCCGAAGGCAGACGCTTAACCGCCATGCCACCCAGGCGCCCCAACATGCTGAATTTTATTCAGCAGCTCTGTGTGCTCACGGCCCAGCTCATGATTCATGAACCTGCTGGAAGCATGGGGAAAAAGGATGCTCAAAGCCAGGGAGCTGTGAGTCCCTCACATGTCATGTTCTATCTGTGCACAATAATCCAGGTTAACAGTCTTCCCTGTTAAAAGCAATATGGGATCGTTTTGTTAAGTAAACCCTCTCACACAAAATTAGAGAAGTCCATTTCAGATATTGGGCTATGAAGCAGCAATAAAGTGCAAAAATCCCATACATTTGTTTAAAAAGGGCAGCAGGGCACCCAGATAAGAGGCTAACTAAACAAGTTTTTCCCGACATTGCAAGTGTGCCTTCCCCATTTCGTACCCAGGGAATTCTTCCTAGAATCACACATCCTGGAGTTTCAGCTTCAGCTGCTGACACAGACGAATGAAAGAACTTCAAAATAATAACAAGAAACACAGTTCTTTGGCAGTAAAATTAATGTGTTAGCGCTTAAAAAAATAAAAAACCGAGGAGAGGAAATGAGATGTTAACCCGTAAAAGATGCAGCCTCGGATGAGAGCGCAACATGGGACCCCTGAGTTATCTGACCTTGGCATTTAGCATCAGAAATGTGACAAAGTACACATCCCGGCACTTTGTGGTACTTGTGGTAGTGGAGGGAGAGCCTGGTGTCTTTCCACATTGGGTGGGAATACCAAGGCTCTTACTGACAAATGGAGGGTGCTTCCAAACTTCTGTGGACTATGTATTTGGGACAGGTTTTATCTGGGACAGGTTTTTTTTCCTGCTCAGTTTTGTTTCTATTTGTTCCTTTCACATTCTGCCTTGGGACGTCATTTAATCATTCATTCATTTGTTCCTCTTCATCTGTTCTGGTGGGCACTGAGCCTACTGGAGGGGGCAAGGGAAGAGACATCCAAAGATTCTAAACCCAGTTAACCGTCTGACTCTTGGTTTCGGCTCAGGTCCTGATCTCAGGGTCGTGAGATGGAGCTCCCGAGTCGGGCTCAAAACTCAGCTGGGAGTCTGCTTGTCCCTCTCCCTCTGCTCCTCCCCCAGCTCTCTCTCTCTCACACACACACAAATAAATAAAATAGTTTTTAAAAAAGCGAAAAACAAAGACAAAGTAAATTTATAGTTCAAAGTCATATAACTGCCACGTAGCCTTGACTAGAACACACAGGTTAACCACACAGCTATCTCCAACCAGAAGCCTTAAGCCCGGAGGAGACGGTGGCCCTGCAGGTTCTGGTCAAGAATAAAGGCAAGAGTCAAAAATGTAACAAGGCAAGCAAACTCATATTCCAACCTTCCCACCCCCTCATTAACATTATGAGACCCAGAGGTGTTTTGACTTTCCCGGCTCCGGCACAACGCCCAGAGCAAATGGTAGGAAAGTAGGGTTAGCTGCAGTTTCCATATACAGACATGACGAGGGCCAGCAGGTATCTTCTTACACTAAAGCTACCCACTTTCCTCCCTGACAAGGGCTAAGGAATAAATGGACACAGTCAGGAGGCTATCTGCATGCCAGAGTTGGAGACTAGAAGGGAATACGCACCTGTTTAGAGTACCAGAACCAAAAGAGGTTATCTGGCCTCTGGAACAAAATCTGACAAACAGAATGTTAGTGCACACATTTAGGGAGTAGCCTATGCTATCAAAGGAATTTATCTTAGAGTCTTTAACCATAATCAGCCACTTGTACAAATGCCAACTAGAAATCACTGAGAAAAGAAAGGAATGGCTCTCTGAAAGGTAAAAAAAAAAAAAAAACAAAAAGAAACCAAAAACCAACAACCATAAGTTTTCTTCCTATTTAGCTTTTACTTTCTGCTCTCATTTTCCTTTTCCTTCACTTTCCTTGAATTCTCCTCTGGAATAAGATATTATAAATTAATCCCTGTCACTAGGAGAAGGATGACAACTCTAGTAGATTCTTTAAAGCAGGACTTAAGTAACTATTACATGATTCCACTTGATGGTGTGCAAAGAGAAAATGCTAGCTTAACAAACAGAATTGTTTCCAATGTTCAAATAAAGCTTTGACTTTCATGGCCCAAGTCCTACCATACCTGCTTCCTTTCTCCATCTTTATAGCCCAACCCCTAAAAACCCTATGAATTTATAATTTGTTACATCTTAAGGCTCAGGCAGTAGATTTAAAAGCATTCATTAGTAAATGGCTGTCATGCATTTTGAAGGAGAAAAGATCTACTTTACATGTTAAGTAGTATTTTACTGAAAATAAAATTTAAGAGAGTACCATTTGCAATTTAATTTAACCACATATTCCACTCATCTTGTCAGGTATAAGGATGACTTCATCCCAATTCAAGTACCAATTTCCCTAGAGACAGGCAATCTAGTTCTAGAGTAGATTTGGGGGGATCACTAGAAGACCATGATCATTATTACTACTTTTGTAAGAAACTGATCCAAACAGAAAATAAAGCTAGAACTCCTTTGAGTCTCCTGCACTCAACCTACTGACAATATACTACTCTGTTGAGAAGAGAAGCAAATTACACACACTCTATCTCTATACACACACACACACACACACACACACACACACATATATATATATATATATGTAAGCATACACATACACACACATATACACATCCTGGGTAGATGTGCCATTTCATTTACATATGTATGAATGAGTTTTATATATTTATACATACGTATGTATGAATGAACTCTGTGTGTATATGGATGAATGAATCAATATATCTCTATGCATATATATGTCACATGCATATATATATCACATTTGTGAACATACATACTTACATATATGTGTTATGTGTGTGTATGAATGAACTGGCACATCCAACCAGAGTGTGTGGGGTGTGTGCATGTGTACATGTGTGTGTGAAAACAGAACTGAAATGTTTGGAAGTATTTTTTAAGACTCTTTAAGAAAAGCGGATGACTTTTGACCAAGACGACCTCATAATTTTACTTTAACCTTTGTCTACTCTAGACACCTAGAAATGAGACTGCATATCAAATAGGAAACTGAAGAAATATAGCCTGGCTCAAAACCAAGATAAATATCTGTATGGATCATCAACAAAACAAAATTGATAAATGGTGAGTGGGTCTAAATCCATGTACTGTCTGCGCCCTGGCTCCTGAAGCAGGCAGTGGA